>NC_138760.1:111613656-112213656 GCF_965113315.1 Podarcis vaucheri | reverse complement strand
CAGTCATGCAGAACAACTTGGAATTGCTGAGATCCTCACGATACCGCAGCGGTTCTTGTTTGGCTTTCAAGCACATTTGATGGATTTCTCTCCCTGCGTCCTACAGAGAACAATTGGGGAGAGCCTTCTGACACTCTTAGAATGTTGTGACCTCCTTTGAACTCGCAGCGCAGAGGAAGATGAAAATCCATATCTATTTATAGATAACAAAAGCTCCGGCAGTCATGCTAATATCCCAGAGGGATCATGAACATCTGAAGGCCGTTGAGTAATGGAAGAGAAAGGCCTTCATTCATTCATTCATTCATTAACAGTTGTAAGATGGTTATGAGACTTGAGAAGGGGACCCGGTTCCTAAGCCTGCTTTCATTTAATTTATTTTACCTTGTTTGAGCCCTACCCTATTGTGTCCTGAGGGTGCAAGGTCAGTAGCAATACTTAAGCCCAATTAGGCCCATAAGATGGGTGCGTTTTTATTTATTATTTTATTATTTATAAATTAATTGGATTTATATATACCGTCCTTCATCATACAATCTCAGGGTGACTCACAGAGCGGGGTATAGGCCAGCCTTTCCCAACCTGCTGAGCATAGCTGTCAACTTACAGATTTGAAAATATGGGACCAGCAGCCTCGAAAATAAGGGATCAGCAGCCAAAATTAGGGATTTTGCTATTGTAAAGAGTTACATACATTGGTAGGATTGACAGATGCTGTCAATCCGGCATGAGGCGGTTGCGGCGGCGCCCTTCTGCGTCCCTCCCCATCCCCTCCTCTTCCTCCTCCCTTAGGCCGCCTCCTCAGCCACCGCTACCGCCTCCGGGCCCGCGGGCAGCGTGGGCAAGAGTCTCTCTCCCTCCCCCCTCCCCTGGCGGGGAAGGACCGATGGAACTCCTTGCGCCAGGACGACGCGCCAGCGCGCTCTCTCTCTCTCACGGCAGAGGACCCCAAGCCGCTGCTTCCCTCGCGAGCCAGGCGAGCATGAAACCCGGGAAATTTAAGGGATATCATCAGTAAGGGACAGCAGCAGGACACGGCGCTGGGATAAGGGAGTTTCCCGCCAAATAAGGGACGGTTGACAGCTATGTTGCTGAGTGCTCTTCAGATGTTTTAGACTACAACTCCCATCAGCACCAGGTTGGAGGAGGCCGGCGTAAGCAGCAACATTCCAAACGTTGCATCCTGCAGCGCAGGGATAGGCGACGTGGTGCCCTCAGGATGTTGCCCGACTATGACTCCCATCAGCCCCAGCCAGCGTGGGATGATAGGAGTTGTAGTCCGGCAACACTTGGAGGGCACCGTGTTGTACATTTGCGCGCCACCATATCAAAGCATCTCAGTTCCTTCCCTTCGTGTGTGTTTCACTCAACCGCATCTTTCTAATCGTAAAAGTGCTTTGGACAAATAAGAAGGGCTTCCTGACAAAAAGCAGACAGCGCAGCGGGGAAAGAAAAACCCAGCAGATGGGAAGTGTCCGTTAAAACAAAGAGGCTGGGCTGGCTACTCTGCAGCCCAGGCTATCTCATGCATCTCCCCCAGC
Organism: Podarcis vaucheri; assembly: GCF_965113315.1. Classification (NCBI taxonomy): domain Eukaryota; kingdom Metazoa; phylum Chordata; class Lepidosauria; order Squamata; family Lacertidae; genus Podarcis; species Podarcis vaucheri. Next base: position 112,212,115 of record NC_138760.1, on the reverse strand, counting down.
CGCGTGTCATTTATCACTGTCTTATTCTTTATGCGCCTTCCACCAGGTTCCCGCTCACGTGACCGTGCCCTGTCCAAGTCGATTGGGAATTTCAAACCTTGAGAGGCTCCCTTGGCTGTTCCAAGCCAGAGCTGCCCGCTCCCCTCCATCTCCAACCCCAGAGGCAGCATAATCATCCCTTCCGGGCTTGTCGTCTGTTAACTCTTTTGGTAATTTTGCCATCAGAGGCAGGCAGCCTTGGAGGGGCGTATGTTCCATATAATTAAAACCAGAAATACAGTAAATGAAATTTCAGGTTATTTATTACTGATGGAACCTGAAATGCTGCTTCTGAGTTATTTTTAAAGCACCCAGTTCCAGAAATAGAAGCGTTGGCTACTTTTCCTTACCGCAGCAAAAAAAAATAAAATAAAAAATTGCAAAATGAAAGGGAAACAAAAAGTAAAGTTCCAACATTGCTATGAATGGTATGGGTTTTTTTCTTTAATGGGATAAAGAAAAATAATGGGGTATCATAATAATGACAAAATTAGCACACGGCATGAGATGGGAACAACCACCAGGTAAGTTCTTTGAATGTTGGGCTTTATTGGTTAAGTTTCGAAACAATTAAGTACCAAGACACAATACGGCCCTGTAATGTTTTTGCTTTTCTGTCATTCTAAAACGTGGTGCACAGGAACCTTTCTAATATATTGTGCCGGGCAATGGTTTTAATGTAAGATGGCAACAAGCAGAGCTGCAATGTTTGGGGAGTAAAAAATAATTTTTAAAAACTGCTCCCCTGGAACACATGACGATTTATGGAAGGCTGCTTCTATTTAATGCTTTTAGCGCTGGAGTAAAGTTCTGATTTTCTTTCCTTCAAAGAGTGTGGCTCTCTTCCTTGGTTCTTGATGTACTTTCTTGTATCTCAGTTTTATCCGGGAAAACAATGAGATGGAAACACTGAGCGACTAAAAAGGTGTTGTGTATCTTAACAAGGCAGTGGTGCTGGTGGGGTTTAGTATGAACTTCCAAATCCAAAGCCTTGTTGTATTAACACGAAGAAGGGGGGGCTGCCTCCCCTCCCCTTTGGGGGGTTTCCCCCCTTTTTTTTTTAAAAAAAAGGGAAATCTGTATGCCAGCTTGAGAGCTCATGTACTTACCCCCTCCACACACAAATCTGGGAGGGTTTGGGAAGTCTCCCTGACTCAGTCCCAACCTGTTGTCTTCTCTGCTATGGGAGTACCAGCAGTGGGGAGGATGGAAGCCCCAGAGATTTACACAGCTGCAACAAAGAGGCAGACTTCCCAATCTGCGGATGCCAGTTGACAGGCCGCTCTGTGGCTCTGCCTTTTCAGGTGACCAAGATCCCCATATTTGAGTGTTCCCAGTACCCCGACTGCGAGTCGTGCTTGGCTCTGAGGGACCCTTATTGTGGCTGGTGCGTCCTCCAAGGAAGGTAAGACTCGGTTTTAAAACACAGTGGCTGCTTGCAGGCAAGATGCTTCCTACGGCAGCAAGAGGGCTGGTGTGGTGGCAGAGGGGGAGGGCAATGGCTGATTTAGCTATTATTATTATTATTATTATTATTATTATTATTATTATTATTATTATTATTATTATTATTACTACTACTACTACTACTACTACTACCACCCATTTTCCTTAATAGGACTCAAGGCAATTTACGGATAAAAATAAGAACTGCTGAAAACATGGGGGTGGGGTGTCATTATAAAACAAACATGGATAGAATTAAAACTATAGACATATATAATCCCAGGGTTGTGGGTTCAAGCCGCACATCGGGTTAAGATCCCTGCATTGCAGGGGTGTGGGCAAGATGACCCTTGTGGAACCCTCCAACTCTACAATTCTATGATAAAATCGATGAAAACCTTGCAAGTAATTGCAATAAAAACAGTATGGCACCAGCCCTTTCATTAGAAGCAGTCTGTTCCTGGAAGACTGTTTCCCCCTGCAAATCATGTGTCCTCCACTCTTTCTACCGCTTTGCCCTTTAAATTGTCCCAGTACTGTAATGTATATGAACGCAATCCGTTCTGGAAGTCCATTTGATTTCAGAAAACGTTCGAAAAGCAAGGCACGGCTTTCGATTGGCTGCAGGAGCTTCTTGCACTCGATTGGAAACCGCGTTGGATGTTCGGCTTCCAAAAAACATTCACAAACCGGAACACTCACTTCCGGGTTTGCGGCCAAAACATTTTGTTCGGGAGCCAAAATATTTGAGTCACAAGGCGTTCCAGAACCAAGGTACGAATGTGTACACACATAAACACACAAACACACGTATGTATGTATGTATGTTAACAGAGCTCTTTCACGTATGCAGTAATTTTGTTAGGAAATGCATTTTATTAAGAGTTTTCAACATACCATACAATACAATACAATACAATACAATACAATACAATACAATACAATACAATACAATACAAGCAAATGTCTGGCCCAAGACAGGAGAGCACACGTGATTCCTATTCTGTTCTAGCCTCTGCCTCATTGAAACACAGTGTTATACTCAGGCCTTGCTGATGGGTTTCACACAGGCCTCTAGTTCAGCCTTTCTCAAGCTGTGGGTCCCCAGATGCTGTTGAACTACAACTCCCATCACCCCTAGCTAGCAAGGCAGAGCTCAGGGATGATGGGAGTTGTAGTCCAACAACATCTGGAAACCCACAGATTGAGAACCAGTGCTCTAGCTGGTCCTCATGGGAACAGGATACTGGACTAGATGGGGCTTTGATCTGACCCAACTGGGCTCTCTTACGTTCTCAATTCGAAACTGATGACTCCATCAAGAGTTGCTCGCAGTCACTAAAAGAGGACTGCAACTTGCACAAATTCCAGGGAGAGACAAGCTTGTTTGGGGAGTTAAAAGTTTCCTTGTTTGCTTCAAACTGGCTAAACCTGCCTCCGAAACCCTCGTTTTTTACGCTTGGGGCGAAGGAGAGAGGAGTTGTTTCGGCTGGCCACAGGGGTTAAAAAGGAGGTGGGGAACACAATGACTTCTTCTGCAGGGAAGGAAGGGAATTGTTTCCTGTCTCCTGGAGGATCACAGTAGAAGCAGCCACCCTGGGGAGTGCAGGCCGGGGGCTCGGATTTCTGCCAGCTGGTGGCTGAGGCTAGGCCAACTGGCCAGGGGGCAGAGAGGGCACTGGAGGAGCAGAGATTGACACTTGGGATTGAACGAAATTTATTTTTTTATTTCTTTAAACACATGCTAGTTGGGTGGATTATACCTTTCCGAGCCACAGGGCTGCATTTTGCCCGCTAACGTGGACAGAAAATTGCAAGAATGTCCACGCAAAGTGTGCAGTCACCCTCACAGAGCAGTCATAGGTGTGCAGTTTATGGCGAAGGAACAACAAATGAATTATGTTGGGAGCTGTCTGCAAACACCTTAGGCCAGGGATGGGGAACCTGTGGCCCTCAAGATGCTGTTGGCCTACAGTTCCCATCAGCCCTGGCCACTGGACATGCTTGCTGGGGCTGATGGGAGTTGGAGTCCAACACCATCTGGAGAGCCACAGAGACTCCATCCAGGCTGTACTCAGAGGAGATTGGGGGGCTACCGGCCAGTTGGGGATGGAGATAAGTGTTCTGTGTGACTTGTTTTGGGACAGAAGAGCTTAGTGGGAGTGGTGGCAGTTGTAAGTGTGCCACAGTTGAGGCCACCATCCATTTTGCAAGCAGTGCTTGTGGAACGACTCAGTGCCACAACATAACAGGACATTGGCCAAACCACAGTTAAAGCAAGCCAACAGCAAACCATGACATCACACCATGGTTTGTTATCAGGATCCAAACCACAGCTTTTTTTGTTTTTAAAGAACAGTTTAATTGAACAAAATGAAAAGGCCTGTTGTAGAATTATAAAAGGTAACAATTAAGTTTCCATATGCAGTCTTACCTTGGTTCTCGAACGTAATCCATTCCAGAAGTCCATTTGACTTCCGAAACGTTCGAAAACCAAAGCGCAGCTTCCGATTGGCTGCAGGAGCTTCCTGCACTCAAGCGGAAGCCGCGTCAGACATTCGGCTTCTGAAAAATGTTCGGAAACCGGAACACTTACTTTCAGCGTTCGGGAGCCAAAATGTACGAGTACGAAGGCGTTCGAGAACCAAGATACGACTGTATACTTATCTAACGTTTAAGTAATCTTATCCAAAAATAATAATAAAGGAACCAAAACATAGCTAGTCTTCTAGACTGGGCTCGGACATTCAAGCAAGCTACGCCTAGGCCAGGCAAACCATGGCTTATCATTATGCGGACGTCATTTAGATCATGCTCAGCAAATTCATAACAGCTGTGTGCTTTCTGGGCTGGGAGAACCTTGCCTCACATTCTGGACGCATCCACTTTTGTGCCAGGTATTCTTCTCTGTCTGTTTGCTTATGGACGAGCGCTTGACTGGAGAGAAAAAAGGTCCTCTCCCTTTTAGGGCAGTCTAAGGTCTCCGTTCTGTTTTCCTGTATACGTATCTCTGCAGGTGCAGCCGTCGCTCTGAGTGCTCCAGGTTCAAAGTGAGTGAGCAGTGGCTGTGGGGCTTTGAGTCCAGCCAGCAATGTCTTTCCGTCCAGTCCCTAAGCCCGGCCAACATCAGCAGAGAAGAACAGAAAAACGTGAGCTATTAGGATGAGTAAAATGTCTCTCTCTGCCCTAGCCCTGCCGTGCCCCCATTTTTGAAGGCTGTGAAGTCATTTGTGAAGGGGTTGGGAAGTTGTTTGTGCTTTTCACTGCCGCCACGTGTGCAGTAGCTGTTTAATAAATATTTTGAATAAACATTCACAAACTTTTTATTGATAATAATCAGCTAAATAGTTTGAGGACCTATACAACTGTATAGGTCCTCAAACTATTTAGCTGATTATTATCAATAAAAAGTTTGTGAACGTTTGTATAACATGCAGAAAACATGCATTACAAAACATGTGTAACATGCATTTTTAGAGAAATCAAAGACTGGAACTGAGGGAAGTCGGGGGATGGGGGTGGGTGGGTTCTGTGGGGGGAGGGAGGGGAGGAAAAATGGGGGGGAGAAATAAGGATGATATGTTTCTGGATAATATGTTTTGTTTTAATTTTGAATTAAAAAGTTATTAAAATTTTGAATTAAAAAGTTATTTTTAAAAATAGTCTGGGAGCCTATGTGGCTGATGCACCATAGCATCTCATGTACAAGAGCATGTTTATCTCGTGCATTTATGAGGTTCCCCAAGCAAGCGCAGAATCTGGTGTCTGGGAGAACAATGTATTCCTTTTATTTTGTATTAAACAAAGTATGTCGTCCTCACAGTTCCAGAAAGCATGCCTCGGAAACAAAGCCTTTGGTGTTTGCGTGATACTTTTAAATTTGCATATCTTGAGGAGGATTTTTTAAAATAATAATAATAATCTGCAGATAAAAAGAGTTAGTCGAAAGATGTTGCGAGCTCTCGAGAACCGGTACTTAATGTGTTCTACTCACCTGCTTTTTCATGCCCTTGTTCTTTCCATCACGGACCCCCCCCCCATTCTCCTCCAGTTTCAGAAGGTGAGATAATGCTAATTAGAGGAGAATCTTCCTTAGGACGGCAAGGTATTGATCTGTCCTTTCTCTTGATTGGCAGGTGTTCCTCACTCTTTCGGATTTGCCGGCCCTGCGGGACGGAGAGTCCTACACGTGTTTCTTTGAAGAGTATGAGAGCCCCGCAGTGCCAATGGGGTCAGGCATCATGTGTCTTTCACCAGATCCCAGCCATACGCCAGTTTTGAAAGCAGGGACAGGTGAGTGCCAGGATAGATAGATAGATTAGATAGATAGATAGATAGATAGATAGATAGATAGATAGATAAAGGTAAAGGGACCCCTGACCATTAGGTCCAGTCGTGGATGACTCTGGGGTTGTGGCGCTCATCTCGCTTTATTGGCCGAGGGAGCCGGCGTACAGCTTCCGGGTCATGTGGCCAGCATGACTAAGCCGCTTCTGGCGAACCAGAGCAGAACACGGAAACGCCGTTTACCTTCCCACCGGAGTGGTACCTATTTATCTACTTGCACTTTGACATGCTTTCGAAATGCTAGGTTGGCAGGAGCAGGGACCGAGCAACGGGAGCTCACCCCATCGCGGGGATTTGAACCGCCAACCTTCTGATCGGCACGTCCTAGGCCCTGGTTAACCCACAGTGCCACCCGCATCCCATAGATAGATAGATAGATATAAAAGCCACAGTGTGTGCATGGTGTGAGTGTTTCATGAAGGGCAAGTGGGCCATTTCTCAGGGTCTGAAGCTGCCTGGAGTTGATTATTGAATTTATATTCCTCCCTAAGGAGTCCAGGGTGACACACAGATGCACCGTTTAAAGCAAAGGCATAGCAGACATTCTAAAAGAGATTAGAACATTGACACAACAGATTAAGACATTTGATTAAACACGGCATTTTTATAGGGGGAGTCATTTGTGAAGCGATCCGAACCTTGGTGCTCTTATCCGTTTGTTGCTTTTTCGAATGTCTTTTCCCATCTGGCCACTTGTTGCTTCGTTAGTCTTTTCCCACTTTCTTTTCCCTTCATCCACGCCGGGAGAGAGACTGCTTTTCTCTTCCCAGCCGTCTCTCCCTCTCCGTTGACCCCAGTCGCTGCTCCCTTGCCAAGATCCCATGTGATCCCTGCCAAAAAATCTCATGAGCCTTGACCCCCCCTCCTTCTCCTCCTCTGCCAATGCACTATTTTGCGACCGAGTCATGAATAAACACCCCCTGCGTCAGATGAAGCTGAGAGACATTTGTTCCTGCAATCTGATCAATCACGCGTCCTTATTTTAGGAAGGCGTGCAGGTTGTTTTCTTACTTAAACAGAAGATCTGAAGAAAACGACAAAATTTATTCTTCAGGCGGTGGATTTGCAGAATGTGTCATCCTTGCTTAAAAAAAAATCTGTTATCAACTAGAATCTTTGACTATGTTCCATTAGAGTAGATACATATTTCTCTCTCTTTTCACATCATCTGAATAGGATGCTGCCAAACTGTGTTTTGAGGTGCTACTGGAAGGAATTTTTTTGTGTTTTGAGGGTTGCCTTTTTTCTTTCCATTTCCAGACCACGTAACCATTCAGCTGATGGTGCGCTTCAACGACGTCTTTATTACCTCAACGCCTTTCTCCTTCTACGACTGCAGGGCAGTGGCTCTTCTGAGGAAATCGGCACCGTGAGTCCCGCCTGTTTCCACATTATCGCAGCAGGCATCAGATTTGATGGGGCCTCCTCAACCTTCTTCTTGTGTCGTTTTCAGGTGCCAGGGATGCGTCAGCAGCCACTGGGGATGCAATTGGTGCGTCCACCAGCACCTCTGTACACACAAAGATGCCTGTGAAAAAGGAACCGTTATCTACAACGAGAGGGTGTGTGTGTCTTTCGTAGCTCTCGTCTGCTGATTGGTTCCTGTCAGATATACGTCCCAGTAGCCAGAGGGCGGCCATTTTGAAGCCCTAGTATTCAGGGTACCAAGAGAGTGGGCCTCTAGAACTTTCCGTGCTCTAGAGAACGTGCTGGGCAACCTGTGGTGCTCTAGAAGTTACTGATAGAAGTTACTGAACTACGACTTCCATTGTCCCTGGACATTGACCGTGGTGACTGGGGCTGATGGGAGTTGATGCTCAGCGGCATCTGGAGGACCAGACGTTGCTCACATGTGCTCTAGAGAGTATGTGGGTGGCTCCAACAGAAGGTGCTCATCTAGGATGAAGGTAGCTGCCCCAGGACCATGAAAATGAGTAACCCAAGTTCCCTTTGCTCAAGTGAACAATTTATTCCCTGTAGAAAAGGGGCGGGGAATCTGCCCTGTATAGGGAAGCTGCTGCTGCTGCTTCTTCTACTTTATTTTTTTATTTTGACAAAGTAATAATAAAAATACCGTATTTTTCGCCCTATAAGACGCACTTTTTCCCCTCCAAAAATGAAGGGGAAATCTGGGTGCGTCCTATGGGGCGAATGCAGGCTTTCGCTGAAGCCTGGCGAGCGAGAGCGGTCAGTGCGCACTGACCCCTCTCGCTCTCCAGGCTTCAGGAAGCTATCCCAAGGCTTGCAAGCCCGGCGGGATGTCCCGCGGGCTCGCAAGGCTTGCGGGCAGCAGCCTGCACCCAAAAGCTGGGGACAGCGGGGAGGCGCAGCGCCGCCACCCCGCTATTCCCCGACCTGATCTGGAGGCTGGTGGGGGGGAGAAGCAAGCTTGCTTCTCCCCCCCGCCAGCCCCACAAGCTCGGGGGATAGGGGGATGGCGGAGCGCCGCCACCCCGCTATTCCCCAGGCTGGCGGGAGGAGAAGCAAGCTTGCTTCTCCCCCCCGCCAGCCCCACAAGCTCGGGGGATAGGGGGACGGCGGAGCGCCGCCACCCCGCTATTCCCCGACCTGATCTGGAGGCTGGCGGGGGGAGAAGCAAGCCTGCTTCTCCCCCCGCCAGCCCCACAAGCTCGCGGGATAGCGGGCCAAGCTGTCCCTGAAGGCAGAAGAGGGAGACGGAGCACTCCATTTCCCTCTTCTAGCTTGGGATGGTTGCGCAAACCTGGGGGGAAATAAAAATTTTTTCCTTGATCCCCCCCCCCAAAAAATAGGTGCGTCCTATGGGCTGGTGCGTCCTATAGGGCAAAAAATACGGTAAATAGAAATAAAAATGTTCACCCCAAACCCTGAGACAATTCCATTGTAACTATCCAACCTCCCAAAATTGCGGTGGTTTCACCCCTTTCCATTTTTAACATTACAAATTCTCCAAACAGCTTCCACATCTCCTCATAATCATTTCTCCTACATATTCCCTGTCTTACCTTAATGGCACATGTTAGTTTATCATTAATAGCTATATCCCACACCTCTATATACCATTCTTTCATTTTATATTCACCTTGCCCCTTCCACTTCCTAGCTATAATAACTCGTGCAGCTGTCAATAAATTAGTGAGCAATTCCTTCATAGCCTGAGAATGCAGTGGTACCTTAGGCTAAGTACTTAATTCGTTCCGGAGGTCCGTACTTAACCTGAAACTGTTCTTAACCTGAAGCACCACTTTAGCTAATGGGGCCTCCTGCTGCCGCCGCGCTGCCAGAGCACGATTTCTGTTCTTATCCTGAATTAAAGTTCGTAACCTGAAGCACTATTTCTGGGTTAGCGGAGTCTGTAACCTGAAGCGTATGTAACCTGAAGCGTCTGTAACCTGAGGTACCACTGTCTAGGAAAGCTTCTAATGTTTTATGGTGTTTTTTATATTTTGCTTGAAGCCGCCCAAGTGGCTGGGGCAACCCAGTGAGATGGGTGGCTAATAATAAGAATAATCCCTAACCGTTAGGCATGATGGCTGGGGCTGATGGGAGTTCAGCAACACTTGAGGAGCCACAAGTTCCTTGTGCCAACTACATATCCTTTGCCTTAGCTCCTGTTTTGAATTCCTCTGAAAGCGGGGCAATCTGCCAGAGATTGGGCTTTGGGAGGAAAACGTGAGTGTCTGCAGCAGGGGAAGCAGCGCTTTGTGAAAATTCAGCCTGCTGAATTAGCTGTTGGTAGCAGACCTGCTCTGAATTTAATCAGATGTGTTCTGACCCACGGAAGCTTAAGCCACAATATACTGTATTTTTCGCTCCATAAGGCGCACCGGAACATAAGGCGCACCTAGTTTTTAGAGGGGGAAATCAAGAAAAAAAATATTATTTCCCCCCTCCCTCCCAGAGCTTCTCGAGGCTGCCGGGAAAGCCTGGGTCCCCCCCCCCAGCCCCAAAGAGCAAAGAAGCTTCTGCCATAGCCACGCGCAACCTCTCCAGCTGAGAGAGGCTGCGCGCGGCTAAAGAAGGCCCACCTCCCGCAAAAGCCCACAGGAGCCTTGCACCCTTTAAGGAGCATGTGGCTCCTGCGGCCTCTTCTACGAGGAGGAAGAAGCGACTGACTGGCCGCGTCAGTCCCTTCTCCCTCCTGGGGAAAAGCCCGCAAGAGCCTTGCAGAGCTTGTGTGCAGCTCTTGGGGGTTTTCCTGCCTGCCTCCCCCCTGCATTCGCTCCATAAGACACACACAAATTTCCCCTTTTTAGGAGGGAAAAGGGGCATCTTATGGAGCGAAAAATACGGTATTTGTTAAATCTGCAGTGTGCAGAGTTGAACGGTAGAGTTGGAAGGGACCACGAGGATCATCTGGTTGAAGGCCCCTGCAACGCAGGAATCTTTTGCCCAACATGGGACTCGAACCCACAACCCTGAGGTTAAGAGTCTCATGCTCTACTGACTGAGCTACAGGAGACTGTCCTTCTGGAAGCTCTTGCGCGATGGAGGAACCAGAGGAGCTTTGCAGCATAGGGATAACAAATAGGCAGATATGCAGTGGGGGAAGGACTGGGCGGTGGAGCATGTGCTTTTGTGTACAGAAGGCCCTAGGTTCAATATTCAGCAATTATAGAGACACTCTGGGGAGCCTCTGCCAGCCTGTGTAGGTAGAACAATTGTCTGACTCACCACAAGAGGCCTTCACTCAGACCAGGAAACTCGTGAGGCCTGTTGAGGAAAAGTTGGAAGGGATGCCTGCTTGGCGAGTAGCCACTTCGTTCTCTTCCCACCCACAAAAGTCCAAAAACGGTATCCTTCTGTTGTTGTCTTCCTCTGGCCCTGACTGGCTGCCTCTTCTCTCCCCCCCTCCAGGCTCAAATACCAGCCTTCACCCCATGGCCTTCTGCGGCCACCCCAGACGCAGCAGTGTCCCCTTCGTCTCCTCCGACCACGGCCACCGAACCTGCCGTTCTCCCGGCCACGCCTGCGGCCACCTCTGCTCCCAGTCCCACCACCATACCTGCCATCCCTCTCACCACCCCGCTGGCAACTCCTGCCACAACCCCTCTGCCGCAGGAAACCCCCAGCCCCACGCATGCGCCAGCCCCGACCACGGACGGCCTCACTTCGCTGGGGACGGATGCTCCGACGCAGCCTCCGACCAACGTGCCTGCCACGGCCAGCCCTACCTCCGAGGCTGTCTCCAGCGCCCAGCCGGAAACGGAGGGCTCCGTGACGCACTCTACCTCTGAGCCTGTCCTTGGCCCCGAAGACTGGTCCACGTCCCCTCCTGCCACTGTGGCTGATGGCACCCTGTGGCCTCATGTGGAGGCCCAGACGCCTTCCCCCGATGCCGAAAACTCGACAACGGCTCCATCGGCTGCCCCTGAGGCCCTCACCTCTCCCGTTCCAACCTCCCTCGCCCCCAACCAGACAGGAAGCGCCCCCAACTCTTCGGCTGACTTGCGTCCAGAAGATCTGGAGACGGAGCTCGCGACTTCTGAGGCGCCGCCTGCTACGGGCTTTCCTGACTGGCCTCCGGGGGACAGCTCTGAACTTGAGGACAGTGTGGAATGGGTAGATTCTCTGCCGCCCGAGAACGACACGTCCTCCTTCTCCGCCTCCATCCTCCTCTCGGGTGACGGGGACTCCTCAGAGAGCGACGTCTCTGATATCCCCAGAATCCTCAACCCGGGCCTGGACTACCAGTACGACGCGCCTGGGTTTCTCGACTTGGTGAGTCTCGAGAACCTCAGGCATGAGGACTAGGAACTTGAGAACGGGAACTTTGCGAGGCAGGGAGCAACCTTTTGTTGTTGTTGAGGGGCGTGTTCCCCTGGGGGGTCGTCTGCCATGGGCCCCATGTGCAATGGTGGGCAGGCATGGTTGGAGGCAAAACCAAAGGTGCATGAAATTAGGCCAAGGGCTGCACATGCTCTTAGGGCCACAGGTTGCCCAATCCTGACTTAGACGTATGCTGCGTTCAAACTATTTTTATTGCGGCCTTCACCAGCCTGTGGGCCTCCCCTGTTGGCTGATGGGAGCACTTGGAGGCCCCCACGTTGGTGAAGGATTATTTAAGGCCTGACAGACCCAACTGCAGTACACATCTGCAGTCTGCCATGGAAACATATCGTATTTTTCGCTCCATAAGACGCATCTGACCATAAGACGCACCTAGTTTTTAGAGGGGGGATGCAAGAAAAAAAGTCTTCCTTAAAGGGAGTGCTAAGCAGAGCCTGTATGCATCCCAGGCTCTGCTCAGAACTTCCTTTCACGAGCCGCGTGGAGCGTGTGTGCGGCGCTTGCAGGCTTTTCCCTGAGGACGGAGAAGGGCAGCCCGCCACTGCATTCGCTCCGTAAGACGCACACACATTTCCCCTTACTTTTTCGCATCTTATAGAGTGAAAAATATGGTGTTATAATGGTTCCCTAATCCACAGCCTTTCCAGCATGTTTGAAAGAGTCGGCCTCCCGTTTCGTAGAGTCATGAAGCTGTAAAGTTGGAAGGGACCCAAAGGGTCATCTCATTGAAGCCCCTTCAATTTTCCAACAGCGCCGTAACATTTCTGATCCGCTGTCTTTCTTTTTCGGGCTGGAGGTTTTTTGGAGCAGCAGCAGCAACAAAGCTGTGCGGGCAAATCTCTTCCTTACTTCTTTCTGCCTCACTTGTGTGTTTTCAGAACGAGGAGCTGAGCCAGGGACCGGAAGCCTGTCCCTGTGTGCGGGGCATTCAGGGGTCCTCGCTGATGCCCGTCAATGTGCAGAGAAAGATCACACTGATAGGGAGCAACTTCCACCTCTACCAGGTAAACCTAGAGACTGAGCTCAGGCACTCGGGGGGTTGGGGAGGCAGTGCAAAACCCTGCTTATGAAGATGCTTAGCAAAAGCTTTCAAAGGGAAGGATTGCTGTTTCGTTGCTTTTCTTATAACTATTGTGCTTTTTTGTTGTGTTTTTAATCTTGCGAACTGCCCTGAGATCTTTTGATAAAGGGTGGTATATAAATCCTATTATTATTATTATTATTATTATTATTATTATTATTATTATTATTATTATTATACCACTCTCTACCCACAGGTGGTATTATTATTATTATTATTATTATTATTATTATTATTATTATTATTATACCACTCTCTACCCACAGGTGGTATTCTTCTTCTTCTTCTTCTTCTTCTTATTATTATTATTATTATTATAATATTAATAATAGGAAACAAAAAACAATGTGTAACAGAAAAAGAAGCAGAAAATTGGTTTAAAAGTGTGTGAAAGAAAGTAATAGAAGTGGAAAGAAATTGCAAATGAGTAGATTGGAAGTTCAACACAAGGGTGGGGTGAGGGGTAAGGGATGGTGGTGGGAAAAAGAAATATATGTGGGATTAAGTGTGGGTATGTATGAACATTTTTAAGGATTGTATGAATTGTATGTTTGTATATTCGTAACGCCTGGCGTGCTCTGGTCCATGGGGTCACGAAGAGTCGGCTCAGTATTGCCAACACTGACTGGCAGCAGCTCTCTAGGGTTTCCGGCAGCGGACACACACCCAGGATTACCTGGAGATGCCAGAAATTGAACTTGGGACCTTCTGTGTGCAAAATACCATTTATTTAATTAATTAATATACCACCCTATCCCCAGGGGGTATTTCCTCTGCCACTGATCTGTCCTTAAGAGCTGATCCAATGCTGGCACTGATTTTTAACTCTTGGATCCAAGATAGAGACGCAATGGCGGCAAATCTCTCTTGTTAAATGCAACTGTGAGCTGCTGCCTGGAGGAATATTTGATAGGTTCCGTCATCTAAAGAGACATGGCCCCGCCTGCTTTTGGCTTTGGCCCCACCCACTCCTGGCATGCAGACTCCCTCCCCCAACAAATTATCCTCAGCAATAATAAAAGGAGCCCACCTGTGTCCTGAACACCTGTGTGGATGAACAGGTACAGCCCATCCCATTAAAAGATGCTAGAAGTGGGCCGAGGAGTTCGCGATCTGCGAATTCCTCTCTCCCAGAAGCTGCTTGCCTCTGCCACAGGACCAAGCGTAGAGACACTGACATGGGGAATTAGCCATAGATGATGAAAGTGAACAGGGGGCATCCACAATGTTGTATGGAACTTAGCACTGCAGCGAGGGTTCGTAGGATTCAGCCCCTGTGCTTCTTCCATCTTTTAAAAGGATAATCTATGGGAATATGAATGTGTGTTGGTCCTGGAAGGGAAGACCTTGAGTGTGGAGGCGTATATCGTACAGGATGAAACCAATCCATCCCTTTGCTACATCACATGCCAGCTGCACCAGGTAAGGCCTTCACGGAAGAGGAGCCTGTGCTCGAGTTTCCGCGAGTGCTGACCTCAGAATCTTCAAAAAGGGGAGTAGTTACCGTATTTTTCGCTCCATTGGACGCAGTTTTTCCCCTCCAAAAATTGAGGGGAGATGTGTGTGTGTCCTATAAAGCGAATGCAGGCTTTTGCCATAGCTGCGCGCAACCCCTCCGGCAGGGAGAGGCTGCACGGGGCTATGGCTTCTTTAGCTCTACGCAGCCTCTCCCGGCAGGGAGGGATTGCGCGGGGCTAAAGAGGAAGCCAAAACAGCCAGCGCGATCCATCCCGCTCGCTGCCTTGGCTTGTGCCATAGCCGTGCACAACCCCTCCGGCAGGGAGAGGTTGGTGCGCAGCCTGTACGCTGCTCTTTGGGGCGGGGGGGGGGGAGTTTTTTTATTGATTTCCCCGTCTAAAAACTATGGTCCGGTGCGCCCTATGGTGCGAAAAATACGGTATCACGTCACTTACACATAAAAAAACCAAGAATAAACCCCAAATACTTGCACCTCCCCTCCTCAGAAGGAGGATGGGGAATCCCCAACATAGAACTATACTACATCGCCACATAATCCCATACATTCTAGAAAACGAGACGAAGCAATGTACACACACACACACACACATATATATATACACACATATATACATATATATTTGTCCAGTAGCACCTTAGAGACCAACCTAAGTTTGTTCTTGTTCTTGGTATGAGCTTTTGTGTGCATGCACACTTCTTCAGATACGGTGACTCTCCCAGCTCTATGTAATACCGATTTATTTATTTGTTTGCCTTTGGTCTCTCTTTCAGTACAGCTACTCAGCCCCCCAGCTGGAATTCAGTGCCGTGATTTTCGTGCAGCGGAAGAGGCGCCTGCGTGTGGACAGCGTCGATGATCTCCACGGTACAGGAAAAGGGGCACAGGGAGAACTGTGGGGGTTCTGGAGCTGGTAAAAGGGGGAGACAGGGAATCACTGCAACTTTAGGCCAGTCTTCCCCGACCTGGTGCCTGCTAGATGTTTCGAGCTGCAGCTGAAATCATCTCCACCTAGCACAGCAGCCATGGCCAATGGGAGTTGCAGATCCAGTTGCATACTGCTCTGCCGTTAGGCAAACTGGGGCGGCCGTCTCAGGTGGCAGAAAGCCCCCCTCCCCAGTGGCAGCCCTGTGTAGAAGCAGCGCCGGTATCTCATGCGACCCTCCCCGAAATTGGCACCCGTGCCAATGCTGCTTCTCCACCAGGGGCTGAGGCTGCAAGGAGCGTGGAGAAGCTGTGCCGGCAGTCATAGGTAGGGCAGCGGGAGTGGCAGCCAGGACAAGGTGAAACGGGACATGTTTCCCCTGCCCTATAATGCAGGAATCGCAGCTAAAGCATCCCTGGCAGACGGCAACCCCTTCTCTGCTTTAAAATCCCCAAGGAAGGAGAGCCCACCACACCCCGAGGGAGCCCATTCCACTTTCAGAAGAGTCTTCCTGGTGTTTAGCCAGAATCTCTTGTCATTTGAATCCATTGAGTCCTACCATCTGGGGCGAGCAAAGAGGGAGGGAAGGAATGTGATACCCCTATACCCGGGCCTCTTATGCCCCTTTGTCTGCATTGCCTAATTTCCGCATCCAGAGGACTGTGCTAGCAGGGACTCACCCATACCTCTCTCCCTCCCTCCCTCTCTCTCTCATTTTCCGCAGTGACCCTGTACAATTGTTCTGTGGGGCACTTGGACTGCAGCCGCTGCCAGACGGCCGATGCCAAGTACGGCTGCGTGTGGTGCAGTGGGGAGCAGCCCAGCTGCCTGTTCCGCGACTCCTGCAAAGAAGATGTGGCGGACACATGCCCGGCTCCCCTGATTCACGCTGTGAGTAACAGTGCGGTTGGGCGGGAGCCAGGCGTTCGGCGGAGAAACCCAGGAGGGATCCAGGATGGTCCCAAGTGGCCCGACGAGGGTAGCCAAGGTTGCGATTGAAGTGGTGGGCGGCTACTTTCAACGTGGCGAATTTGATGTGCGGGAAAGCAGCTGGCATTCTCCGCAGAGGGAGAATGGCATGGATCCCCGCCCGTTTTGTGCAGCCTGGCATTTAGGAGCGTAGGCAGCTGCCTTGTTTCAGTCAAACTCTGTCCCCCCCTAGGTGTTAGGGACTGGCTGGATGCAGAGGAGAGGTGGGAGGCAACAGCTGGGGAAATCCTAGGAGAGGAAGGCTCTGAGTCCGGGGAATGGTGGTGCGATGATGATGATGAGTGGTCAGAGGGAGAAGAGGGAGCAGACTAGGAGGAGGAGGTGTCAGAAGCTGAAGGAGCGACAGGGTTTAGTGAGCAGGAAGAGGCTGTGGTAGAGAGCAGTCCAGAAGCAGAGGCAGAAGCAGAGGCTGGGGAGGAAGAGGACCAAGAGGCAGAGATGAGTCAGGCTGGTGAAGAAGCCAGGGTCTCCCCGCCTTCTGCTGTGACCAGCTCCCCTCCACCCGGTCTCCCAGAACCCACAGGGGTATGAAGAGGGTAGAGCAGAAACAGACAAGGTACCAGAGTCTCAGATTGCTTGGGAAGGACCTGGGGGAGGAGGTGACTTAAGAGAGCTGTGGGAAGGCAAGGACCTTCCATCCTCGCAACTGCCTCATCAGGGCATGACATAGTGGGAAGAGCTGCTGGGCTCACTAGGCCTGAGGTGTTTAGTTTCTTTGAATAATCCTCATTGACACCTTGCGAGTTATTGCTGGCCTGCTTTATAGTGTCCTGGGAATAGTGACTTTTGTGATTCCAACCAATCAGGGATCATGGAGTGAATGAGACGATGTCGCAACGGCACTACATAGGGAATCAGATTGGGAGGCATCGCTCTCACTTAGGGCTAACAAAGCTAATTGTGCGTGACGGCGATGCTTCCTTTCAGAGGGGTGATCCCAGCCAATCAGGGATCACATGCCGAATGGAATTTCATCACAATAGCCAGTCAAATTTGGCTACTACCTGATTATGTCGCAAGGGGCAAAGGATGCCAAGTTAGAATGGGGGCAGTGTTGGCTGAATTAGCAAGCACTTTCAAGTCTTGCCTCATTGGTCACCAAAAGAATTGCTGTTTTAGGAAGCTGCGGAAAATGTTCACAAAAGTTCACCCTCCTTTCAACTCAGCCCAATGCACTGTTTTATGAAGGGCAGTGCTAATTCTTGGGTTCAGGAAGCTGAGTCCGGTGTACAAAGCGCATGTGCAAAATATAATTTATGAAGAGCAGCCACATAAGTATTTTTATTTCATTTTTTGCCTGCAGAATGAATGTGGGGCAGGATAAGAGACCTGCTCATGTGGATTTATCATGAGAAGCATCTCTGAGACCCCGTAATCAGGGAATGGTTTCCCCAGCTCCCTTGTGTGTTTGCAAGGGATTATAGGAGAAGTAACCTTGAAGAGAGGAATCAATACCATTTAAATTTTAAAAGAAGGGCAATCTTTGCAGAGGAGGTAGGTCTTGGAAGATGAACTTCGGCAGAAGCTTAATGAATAGAGGGCAGAGTGGAGGTGAAGGCTCCGGAGAGCAGCGCAGAGACAAAACACGGAGAGCGTGGGAGAGGAAGATGAAAGGCAGAGGCGCCTATGTTGGAGATAAGCTCAAGCCGATAGCAAGAGATGAGAAGAGCAATCTAGGGCAGAGAAGTGGAGAATTTTAAGCATTAACGTTTGAGTCCTGAAAAGCTGGCGATAGAAATGTTAACATGTGAGCCTGGTATCATTTCCCAAGGTCTTGTTATGCGCCGCACCACCAAAAGAGGTTTAATTAGTGGGAATACAAGGCAGGGCCTTTTGGTTTGAAAGCTCCCTAGTTTTAAGATTCCCTTCCCTATGGAGGTTAATTTTTTTTTTTAACCTGGCACCAAAAACATCTGCATTCTCCCTGGCTCTTAATTTGACATGGATGGTTTTCACTCTGTCCTTCTCAGGTTTATCCCTTAACTGGGCTGGTTGAAGGGGGTACCAGAATCACCATCACTGGCTCAAACCTTGGTCAGAAGCACCAGGACATTGCTGGGAGAGTCACCGTGGCCGGAATCCCCTGCGAGGTCGATGCTCTGGTGTACGAGATCTCCAGCAGGTAAGTGGCTTTCCCAGGGGTTCACAGGAGGGAGCTGACACTTGGCTCTCCATCATGACCTAGGCAGCAGCAGGTGGAAATTTCCATTCTCCCCCCTCTTTAAAAAAAGATAGCAGTGCTTTGGGAAAGAAAATGCTCTCTCTTCAAGCCAGATCCTTCTAATTCCACTCCATTGGCATTGAATGGTAGCTTTGGCACAAGCGGCTTCTTCCGAGGATCAGTCCTAGAGAGGAAAGGCAGGCTAAAAGACTGCAGGACAGGTGTTGGGTGGGAAGGAAACAGGAACTGACAGGTTCAAGGAAGTGTAAGATATATACCGTCAAGAAACCCCAAACCCCACCTTAGGGCAAGCTTTCAGGCAGCCTTCTAATGCCTTCTGGCCAATAAGGGAACAGAAATGCCAAATTACTCTCAGCATTCTTGGTTGGGTTGTTGTAAGTTGCTTCGGGTTGCCTTGGGCAAGATAAAACCAGTATGGTGTAGTGCCAGTATGGTGTAGTGGTTAAGAGCGGTAGTCACGTAATCTGGGAAACCGGGTTCGCGTCTCCGCTCCTCCACATGCAGCTGCTGGGTGACCTTGGGCCAGTCACACTTCTGTGAAGTCTCTCAGCCCCACTCACCTCACAGAGTGTTTGTTGTGGGGGAGGAAGGGAAAGGAGAATGTTAGCCGCTTTGAGACTCCTGAAGGGGAGTGAAAGGCGGGATATCAAATCCAAACTCTTCTTCTTCTTCTTCTTCTAAAACGACTAAGAAATTCAATTTTTATTATGATTATTGTTAATAAGAGTAATAGTAGTGCTGCCTTGTGCCATGTTAATTGGGCAAGGTTGACACCCAATTATCCTGCGATTCACTCCCCGTTGATTTGCCTGCCTCCTAATCTCCTGTTCCTGAAGTTGCATTTTGGAGAAAGAAATCTGCAAAAAAAAAACTTAGCGGAGAAACCTTGATAGTTGACGCTGTTAGCTACTAAAGGGACAAAGAGGGAGGGAGGTTTAGCAGGGGTGACCAAACTTTTCTCAAAGAGGGCCAGATTTGATGAAGTGGACATCCGTGAGGGCAGACCAAAGTTGCTCAGCTTTTTTTAGGTCCCCCCCCCCAATGTTATTCACCTTTTTTTAGGATTGAAGATGTTCAGCTTTTTTTTTAGAGTTTGAATTGTTGAGCATTTTACGATTTTACCCCAATAAATAAACTGCCGGGGGGCCGAATTAGGCCCCCAAAACGGACTTTGGACATGCCTGGTTTATAGGGTTAACAAAACAACAACAAACAAACCTATGGTCACGTAAAGCATCCCCAATAAACACACGAGACGTAACCAGCTGTGTTCTTAGATAAATAAGGTATACTATTCATTGTATCAAATTTCAACAGAAGTAATTCATGAAGTTCAATAAACGAACAAAGCAGAAGGCCCAGTGGATCAGATCATTCTCTAGACAGTTCATGCAGAAGGTCCATCCGTGTAATGGTGTCTGTTCCATCTGTCCGTTCATAAAGTCCAAACAATCCACATGAAAGGTTGTTACAGTTCCACAAAATCCTTTCACAGAGTCTAACGGGACTGTAACAACCTTTCATGTCCTTCACAACCTTTAGCCCCATTAGATAAAGTGGTGCTTCAGGTTAAGGACAGTTTCAGGTTAAGTATGGACCTCCAGAACGAATTAAGTGCTTAACCTGAGGTACCACTGTACTTCTGTTGGAATTTGATACACTGGTTTATAGGGTTGGCAGGTGCGTCTTACTGAGCATTAACAGTGTGGCATGGTTCTGCTCCATTCTGATCTTGACGCAGTGGAGACATCAGCTCTGATCACGCCCATTTGCCATGCAGAGTGCAAGGATTCTGTTCTGTGTTGTCTCTGAGCCGTCCCCTAAGCTGGTGTCTGTCTGAGGGGCCCAAGAGGAAAGGGATAATAAAGGAACTTGCCTGAAGTGCTTCCTCTAGACCGAAAATGAGGTTCATGAAAAGCAGTACATAGAATGACGGAACTGGTAGGTGCCCAGAGACAAGTCACTGTGCATCAGGAATGCCACACCCCCCCAAAAAAAATCCCCATAACCAAACAGCAACCTTGTGCGTTCTGTACCACCGTCTGTTAGGTCAAGGTAAAGGGACCCCTGACCATCAGGTCCAGTCATGACCGACTCTGGGGTTGCGGCGCTCATCTCACTTTATTGGCCGAGGGAGCCGGCGTATAGCTTCTGGGTCATTTGGCCAGCAGGACTAAGCCGCTTCTGGCGAACCAGAGCAGCACACAGAAACGCCGTTTACCTTCCCGCTGGAGTGGTACCTATTTATCTACTTGTACTTTGACATGCTTTCGAACTGCTAGGTTGGCAGGAGCAGGGACTGAGCAACGGGAGCTCACCCCGTTGCAGGGATTTGAACCACCGTCCTTCTGATCAGCAAGTCCTAGGCTCTGTGGTTTAACCCACAGCCCCACCCATGTCCCTTACCACCGTCTGTTGGCGCTGCAGAAAAGTGCTTTGCACAGCTCACTCTCTCCCATGCAGCTCATGCGAGCGGGCCAAGCCACGTAGGGCAGAGGAAGTGGGGGAAATCATTTGGCGCCGCGACTGTTCAGGCGGGTGACGTCTCCTCCTTGGCCAGGCCAAGAGCTAAAAGTGCCCCCCCTCTCATTAACTCAGGTTTAGAGCAGCCCATGTGGTGCACCTTGGTGGGGGATTCTTCTCCATCCTCTCTTCTGCCCTTGTCCTGCAGTATCGTGTGCACCACGGGCGGAAGCGGCGTGGAGAGGTCTGGGCACGTGGTCGTGGAGGTTCCCGGAGGAGGACAGGGAGTTTCTGGACATGTGTTTACTTACCAGGTAAGGGGGCCCCTGTCTCTGGACAGCAACTCCCAGGCTAGAGCTGTCTGGTTGCAAGAACGCACGTGGCCTGCCAGATAAAAAGAGGAAGTCTCTCCTCCCCATAATAGCGAAGGAATATATACCGTATTTTTCTGACTGTAAGACGCCCCCATGTATAAGACGCCTCCTATTTTGGGGGGACTCCGATTTAAGAAAATGGGGGGGAGATGTATCTGTGTATAAGACGCCCCCAAATTTTTGACATTATTTTTTAGGGGGAAAACCTAGTCTTATACACGGAAAAATCCGGTATGTTGTGATGCCGACATACTGCACGTTTCCCCAGTACCGCTTGCAGGAACCAGGAAACCCACGATGCAGTGAGACATCGTGGTCCTATTCATGCATGCTCCACACATACAGTAAACATGATTAGGGAGAGGGACCCTGCCCTGCTAGCCCTGGTGTCAGCAACACATTGAGTGGGGCATGTAATAATAATGGTGATGGTAATGATAATTTATTTATACCCCGCCTGTCAGGGAACTGACATCGGAGCGAGAGGCGAAGGGAAGGCTCTGAGATGATGCTGGCGAAGGACCCAGCAGCCGGGGGAGAAACAGCTCAGTAGAGGGGGAAGCCAATCGGCGCAACACCAGGGATAAAGGGGGGCTGACGGGGGAATTGGAGAGAGGGCTCCAGGACTCTTCACTGGACATCAGTGAGGAGAGCCCAGGTCCTTCGCTACCCACGCCTTCCCTGCGCAGAAGACTCCCGCGCAGTGAGAGGAGGAGGAGACTGGGTGTCAAACAACTTATGCTGGAAGAGGTTCAAGAAACGCCCACTGACGGATTCTGCCAGTGACTGAGGCAGCCACGAGAAGAAGGGGCTGTGCAGTCAGAAAGGTTTAACAAGGGAAATTAACCGAGAAAGGCACCAGCTTACGCACGAGTAACTCATACCCACTACACCGCCCATCTGGCTGGGTTTCACCAGCACTCTGGGCAGCTCCTAACAGAATATTAAAAACACAATAAAACATGCCAGCGGTGGGTGGGGCCAGAAGCAAAAGCGAGTGGATCAGTAAATATTGGTTTACTCATGTGCTCTGTCCAGGCAAGCAAGGGCAGATTTTAGGCAGGCAAGAGACACTGGAGGAGGGTGCAGAGCAAAGGCTGGCTAGGCAGTTGTCTTGGGGGAGAGTCCTGAGTGCTGAGTCCTGGAGGACCACACTAGGCCCATGGCCTGAGGTTCCCCAGGGCTTCTTTTCCCCACCCGTGGCCCTTACAAAGGGACAGCTTTGCCACCAGCCCCTGAGAACCTGCTGCTCCGTATTTTCCCAGAAATGGTTGCCAGAAACGTTTTTGTTTCCTGAGCAGCAAGTTGCATAAGCAGCTAAGGAGCTGCAAGCACAGCATGTGCCCGAAGTCATCCTTTTTCGGCAGTGTTAAAAAAGGCCACTGGTCTGAAGGGGACACAGCCTCATCCGGACGGGCTCCTCCTCACATTTCTATAGGAGAAGGCTCTCCGTGGCTGCTAGAAACAATGGCCATGTTCTGCCTCCGCTGTCAGAGGCCTCTGAAAACCCATTTCTGGGGATCTCTGGTGGGGAGAACTGCTTTTGTGATCGGGTCTTGCTTGCTGGCTTCCCAGAGGCGCCATTGGGCCTCCTCCTTGCGCTCTCCTGCGATGTGCAGCCCAAGCCAGGAGTCTTGTTCCCTGCCTCTTGAATTCCTTTGGCTGAATGTTCCTTCTTTCCTTCCTCTCCCTTTTGCTCAGAACCCAGAGCTGAAATCCATTTACCCAACACGAGGCCCCAAGGCTGGAGGAACCTGCCTCACACTGACGGGATCCAAGCTGCTGACTGGCAACCCCAGCAAAATCAGCATTCTGGTCGGACCCTTCCCCTGCTATATGTAAGAAACGGCGCCAGGCAGCAGGCTGCTGCTGCAACACCCTCCCCCCAGGCTGTTGGCTCAGGGTGGTCATTGATTTGGATTATTGGGACATAGCCCCCGACAAGTTCTTCTAGGTTGTAGGGGCATTGTAAGCCATGGGGACCCTTTGTCATAAGCCAGAGTTTGCTTTGGGTCAGCATTTTCAGAATAGTTCCAAGGTAGATTTGGGGAACCTGCGGCCTCCTTAGATGTTGGCTTCCATTGGCCATATGGGCTGCTTCTGCTGGGAAATCCAACAGGTTCTGGAAGGGTCAGAAGTTCTCCAGCCCTGTTTTAAGGTAACATTGCCCTCTTAACAAGGAAAAACAGGTGCTCAGGAATGAGGAAGAAAGCAGCAATTTCCCTGTCGTTACTAGCCAGATAGCAACATCTTTCTGGAGAAATAAGGAAGAGGCCTTTCACAAGGTCAGATCATTGGATGCTCTCCCACCCTTTGGGTGGGTCCCGATCATAGCTGTCAACTTACAGATTTGAAAATAAGGGACCAGCAGCCTTGAAAATAAGGGATCAGCAGCCAAAATAAGGGATTTTCAGAGCACAGGTATGTTCGACTTCTGAGCTCCTCCGAGCCAAAGCCCAGCCAGCAGCCAAACGAAGCCTGTGTGTGGTTCACACAGTGCAGCAACCCAGCAAAGGGGATGCAGCAAGGAAAACCACTGTCACCTCACCACTGGGAAGCGCTGAGCAAAGGCGAGTCCCCAGGCAACGCGGCCGATTTGATCAGCACACGGCATGCAAGCTCCACCCAGTCGTTCTTAGACTCCTTATTGGGTGAGCAATGCAGCCAAGCAACACAGTTGGAGCCTCCCTCCTCCGTGGCCGGCAGGGAGGGAGGGAGAGGAGCTGCTTCCTTTGAAACCCGGAAAATTTACGGGATATCATCAATCCGGGACAGCAGCGGGACACGGAGCTGGGATAAGGGAGTTTCCCGCCAAATAAGGGATGGTTGACAGCTATGGCCCTGATAGTTTGGAGGCCGCTCAGCCTTGGCAAAACAACAACAACTAGCAAGGGACTACAACTCCCATCATCCCCAACCACAGCTTAGCCTGATGCTGTCAGGAACAATGGCAGTTGTAGTCCAACAGTTCCTGGGAACCCAAGGCTGAAGGGCACTAGTTTAGAACAGATTTTCTAGGCGAGTGGCTGAATATATTTATACGATATTTAAATTGAAACCAGCCCCTTTTCTCTTTCTCTCTCTCGCCCCCACAAGTCATTCTGAAGTACAAGAGAAGGAGCTTCAGTGCCTCACTAGTGCCAGTAACGCATCTGTGGAACTCAACGTCACAATCAAGTACGGGGATCAGGAACGGAGTTTGGAGCACCCCCGCTTCAAATACACCCTGGACCCCAACATCACGTATGCAGAACCAGCCAAGAGTTTCCAGAGGTAAATGACTTTTCTGTCCCCACCAAGACAAGTTTGTAAGGCGATTTTTAAAAATTTAATTTAAAAAAAAAATTATTGAGACTTTGACCGCTTGGTTTCTCGCTCCACCTACCTGGAATGGTCCTCCATCACTTTGGTATTATCAGACCACCCTTCCTACCCCCACATTGTGGGAGCGGGGAGGAGGAAGAGGAAAATGAGACAAATAAATGCAAAAACAGTTGAATCAATGCCATCACAGTTTAAAAGACCAGCAAGCTTGGGAATTTGTTTGCCTCTAAGGCAGTGGTTCTCAAAGGGTGTGGTGTGCCACAGGCAGGAGAGGGAGGCAAGATTCAAGAGTGATCAATATTATATTTTGGGAATGATTCGTGTTCTTGTGTAGTTGCGTTATTTTATACTTCCTGGATGCCCCGTGATCATATTATAAATCACATTATAAATCAAACACGGCTAGGAGTCGTTTCTTTTTGTTTTCCAATGTATTTCTTACCAATGCACATATTCAGAGCAAATTCTTATTCTGAAAGTGTGGCCCAGAGAAAAAAGTTTGAGAACCACTGAGCTTCTTGGGCTTGCTGATCGGAAGGTTGGCGGTTCAAATACACGCAATGGGGGTGAGCTCCCGTTGCTCTGTCCCTGCTCCTGCCAACCTAGCAGTTCGAAAGCACACCAGTGCAAGTAGATAAATAGGTACCGCTGTGGTGGGGGAAGGTAAAAGGCCTTTCCGTGTGCTCTGGCTTCCCGTCACGGTGTCCCATTGCACTAGAAGCGGTTTAGTCCTGCCGGCCACATGACTCGGAAAGCTGTCTGTGGACAAACACCAGAAAGCAAGATGAGCGCCGCAACCTCAGAGCTGCCTTTGACTGGACTTAACCATCCAGGGGTCCTTTACCTTTTACCTTACAAAGCCTGTCAGCTTCCCAAAGTTGCCTGACGGCACACTGTGTTCAGGAAAGCGATTGGCTGCAGGAAGCTGGTGGGTTTGGAGAGAGAGGTAAGACCAATGGGCCATACAGCTCAGTATTGCCTACTCTGGCCAGCAGTGGCTCTCCAGCTTTTCAGGCAAGAATCTTCCTTTGCCCTACCTGGAGATGCCAGATGTTGAAACTGGGACCTTCTGAATGAAAAGCAGGGGCTTTTCCACTGAGCCACAGCATTTGCCTCAAAGGGCAAATCCTGAAGCTGCAGGCCCTCAGATCTGCACTGGTTGTAGTCACTTAACGTGTGTGTTTGTGTATTTCAGTGGTGGTAGAGAGATCCGAGTTCGTGGGCACAACCTCGATGTCGTGCAGTGGCCCAAAATCCGCGTCACGGTTTCTCCGCTGGAGCGCCGGCGCCGGGGCTTGGGCAGGTGGCGCAGGATTATTCCGGATACAGAATGCCCTGAGAATGCCCTCTGCAGCGTCCAGCAAGTAGGTTTACCAGTGCAATGCTCGGCAGTGTGTTGTTCTGTTCAAAGCTACCGGTGTGAGGGATCTGCAGCTGCCTCAGGTTGCAAATTAAAGGGTAGCGAAAACGGGTCCATTTAGTATTATTGCAATGCACTTCTCATTTCAGGCCCTAGTGGTGTTTTGGATTTCCCCCTTTTTAATACCAAAGCGTTTTGGGGACAGGCCTTATTCATTTCCTTTGGATTCCACCCTTCTTCTAAGGACCTTGGGGTGGTGAACATGTTTTCTCCCCGCCCCCGGCAAAAAAAAATACCGTATTTTTTGCACCATAACACTCACTTTTTTCCTCCTAGAAAGTAAGGGGAAATGTCTGTGCGTGTTATGGAGCGAATGCCTGCGGGTGGCGGGGGGGGATCTGCTGCAGTCGTGAGCAGAGGATCCATGGTTCCCCTTCCTTACCTCCTCCGTGGTTACAAAGCATGGATCCACATGGATCCTCAGGATTTTTGCATTGGGCTACTCCAAACTCACTGTCAGATCACATGTCTGTGGCCACAGCATGAACCACAAAAATCATATATCCACTATTTCGTTTAGAATATTTTTTTCCTTGTTTTCCTCCTCTAAAAACTACGTGCGTGTTATGGTCTGGTGCGTGTTATAGAGCGAAAAATACGGTAATTGTTTATTCTTACAACAGCCCTGTGAAGAGAGAGAACGTGACTGGCCCAAGTTCACCCAGTGAACTTGAAGGCTGAGCACACATATACAAAAACGCCCTCTGCTGGATCCGGCCAAAGACCTGTCTAGTCCCACATCCTGTTCTGAAAGTGACCAGTCAGAAGGGGGATTTGCACTTGGGTTTCCTCAAAGGCAGACTGGCTTTCGGCTTTGGTCTTGAGCAATTGGACAAGGGATGCGCCCCAGGTCTTCCGCAGAGAGTGTCCTGCAGATGTTTTTTTAGCAAGCTCCACTCCAGGGATTCCCTGTGCTCTGGGGTGTCCTTGTGAATGGGAGCGGGGTGTCTAGGAGAGAGGGGGCCCCAGCCTTTCACTCTTCTTTATTTCCAATCCTAGTTTGAAGAGCCCTGCGAGGTCAACTCCTCCAGCCTCATCCTGTGCAAAACGCCTGCCATTAAGCAGCTTTCTCCCTCTGTGCAAGTGAAGCTGGAGTTTGTCCTCGATAACCTCAGTTTCGACTTCAACACTGTGCATCCGAGGGGCTTCTCCTACGAAGTGGATCCCGTCCTGCACCCCCTCAATATGGATGACCACACCAAGCCCTATCGTCACAAGCCTGGAAGCGTCATCTCTGTGGAGGTAATGGGGCAGCCCCACCATGCAGGGAGCAGGTACATCTGTCCCTTGCTTGTAGATTTTGGGTACTCCATAGACCACAACTTGTCTTCCAAGGTCCCTCCTAAGAAAGGTCTCATTCTGTATCCATCTCTGTATACAAAAACGTTGTTATATGAAACCTCATGGAATATGCAGAAATGGGCGAAACTTACCGGAAGAATAAGAAATCAAGATAACAAACTTTTTATAAAAGAATGGAAATCGTTTATTGAATAGTTACAGATAAATTGTAAACAGATTAAAAGCATTAGCAGGATTGTTGTAATAACCTGCAGTTACACAAGAGTATATATTTGCAGTAGATAATTAAAGGAGCGAGTGAAATGAATTTGGATACGCAGAAGGTATTAAAATAAAACGTTTAAGGAACCGCAGAAAAGGGGAGAAGGAAGTCAAATTTTGAAATGCTAAATTGATTGTAAAACTAATAAAATGTATAAACATGAAAAGCATAAATAAAAACTTTAAAAATAGTAATAATTCTGCATCCATCTAATCCCCCTATGCAATCTATCCATGACAGCAGCCACCTCCGTGTCTTGTGGCGGTGAGTTCCATAAGATCATTAGGCATTGTGCAAAGGCAGCAGGTAGAAAGCGACAGGTATGGTGTATGAATTCCTTCCTCTGTAATGCCCTACCTAATGTATGCTACCCAAGGGCCCTGCCCAGTTATGCCAACAGAAGTCATAATCTCTAGACTGTTTTTGGTGGGGAAGGGTCATAGCTAGTGGTAGAGTAGTTGCTTGGCATGTAGAAGGTTTAATAATAATAATAATAATAATAATAATAATAATAATAATAATAATAATATTTTATTTATTTATACCCCGCCCATCTGGCTGGGTTTCCCCGGCCACTCTGGGCAGCTTCCAAAACTTCCCTGAACAGGGCTGCCTTCAGATGTCTTGTAAATGCCGGGTAGTTGTTTATCTCTTTGACATCTGGTGGGAGGGCGTTCCACAGGGCGGGCGCCACTACTGAGAAGGCCCTCTGCTTGGCTCCCTGTAGCTTTGCTTCTCGCAGTGAGGGAACCGCCAGAAGGCCCTCTGTGCTGGACCTCAGCGTCCGGTGGAGACGCTCCTTCAGGTATACTGGGCCGAGACTGTTTAGGGCTTTAAAGGTTAAAACCAACACTTTGAATTGTGCTTGGAAACGTACTGGGAGCCAATGTTCTAGGTTCAATCCCCAGCATATCCAGGTAGGAATGTGGGAGCCCCCCTGCTGCCAGTTAGTGTAGACAGTACTGTGTGACCAATGGACCAGTGTCACGAAATATAAAGCTCTGTCTTTGTAAGTCACAAGACCTTTAAAGTTACATCTGTGCCTGTAACAACCCTTAACAATAGCACTATTTAATTTGGAAAGTGTTATGGGGTGCACTGATATAAAATAAATTGGCTCGGTTTGCATGCAGTGCCAAAACATGTTATAATGCAACTGTGGGGGTTCCTGGGGTTGAGACTGTGGACACTTGGCTCTTCCAGTCCTGCTGCTGCTGCTGCTGCTGCTGTGAGCTAAACCATGGTTTGGCATCGCGTGTTGTCCAAACCTGGGCTCATAGTTTGTCTCCCCTCATAGTTAGCTGACTTCAGCTTTTTCGTATAGCTTTTACCGTATGCTTTTGTGTACAATTGTTGTAAACCACTCTGGTATTTTTTTATGAATGGGGTATAGGGACGCGGGTGGCGCTGTGGGTTAAACCACAGAGCCTAGGGCTTGCCGATCAGAAGGTCGGTGGTTCGAATCCCTGTGACGGGGTGAGCTCCCGTTGCTCGGTCCCTGCTCCTGCCAACCTAGCAGTTTGAAAGCATGTGAAAGTGCAAGTAGATAAATAGGTACCGCTCCGGCGGGAAGGTAAACGGTGTTTCCGTGCGCTGCTCTGGTTCACCAGAAGCGGCTTAGTCCTGCTGGCCACATGACCCGAAAGCTGTACGCCGGCTCCCTCGGCCAATAAAGTGAGATGAGCGCTGCAACCCCAGAGTCGGCCACGACTGGACCTAATGGTCAGGGGTCCCTTTACCTTTATATAAATAATAAACAGCCACAAGCTATAAATGAAGAACAAACCTCAGTTACAGGCTACGGTTTATCTGGAGCGAGACAAACCACAAGTCTGCGTTCAGACAACACCCTAAGCCAAACCATCACTTCACTTCTCCAGTCCTGCCTCTGTTGTCAGCTAAACAGCGATATATATCAACACAAAACTGTGGCTTGGCTTAGCGTTGCGTGCAAACTGGGCTGCTGTGCGGCAAAAACAGCTTTCCCTCACCTGACTGCCTTGGTTTCTTTCCTCCAGGGGGAAAACCTGGACCTGGCCATCTCCAAAGAGGAGGTGAAAGCCATGATCGGAGTTGGCGTCTGCTCGGTCAAGACCCTGACGAAGAACCACCTCTATTGCGAACCCCCCGCCGAGCAACCGGCCCCTCTGCACCGGGCCAAGCGGGAAGGCACAGACTCTTTGCCAGAGTTCACAGTAAGGGGTGGATATTGGCAACGGGAAGAACTCGAACCGGGATGGGGAGTGGGGTGGACTGTGAGGGAAAGGGAAGAGTTGGATAAGATGGCCGGGGGGTGGGGTGGGGTGGGGCACAGGGAACCTGGTGGGCGAAGGAAGGAATGCCTGATGGAAGAATTGCAGGGCTGGGAATTAGAACACAATAGGCCAGGACTGAGGAAAGGAAGGAAAAATAATTTTCTTCAGAGTTCCATCTGTAAGGAACTCTTGTGGGCCTAAAAGAGGGTGCATTGGAAAAAAGCTGTGTTGTGTTTTTTTTAAAATGTAGTTATTAATAGTCTGTTTTGGGGCGTTGTGGGAAATTGTTGGGGGTGGAGAAAGCGGGTATAAATGGTGCTCTTTTGTTCCCTCATGGGATTAAAAGCAATTGAGGTGGGTGGGTGGGATTTACTTCTGACAGAGGCTGTGGGAAGGAAGGGTGAAACAGGCCGTCTGAGAACAACAGCTCCCTTATCTTCAAAGTGGGCCTTGTGGAGCCGCCAATTAGCAAAACTGGAAGGAAAAAAACCACAGCAGACACCCTTTTCGCCTGCTTCACATCTTGTAGCCAAATTTGTTTAAAACCTTTTGTTCGCTTGGATAGATAAAGTTGACATGCCTCTTAATATGTTACGTTATTTTATTTTATAAATGTATATCATTTTATTTTAAATGCAGGTTTTATTTATATTTTGCCTTTGAATTATTTTTTTAGGTCAGCTTGTTCTTTTTTCAAGCTTCTAGCATTTCCATATCATTTTAATGTGTGCATTTTATGTAAACCTCTTCAAGCTGCTGCTGCTGCTGCTGCTGCTGCTGCTGCTTCTTCTTCTTCTTCTTCTCTTCCTCCTCCTCCTCCTCCTCCTCCTCCTCCTCCTCCTGTTTCTTCTATACAATTAGTGGTACGCACATTCTGTAAAATAAAATAAAATCCTGGTGGCAGACCCTAGCAAGAATAGTACTCTATCGCTTTGTGGGCTGCTTCTTCAATTGCAGTTGGAAGCAAAATTTGACGAAGGTTTAATACCAAGAGGTTAAAAAGCAGCACAGCTTCTGAGCAGGAACGGCTATTTTTATCCAGCTCCCCTTTGCCAGTCACTCCCCTAATATACTGTGGTGGACTGAGGATCCCGTCAGTAAAAAGCGGTTTGCAGGGATATCGCATAAAACAGTGGCTGCCAAACATTTTTGGGTCACCGCCCCCCCTTGGTTCCATAAACTCATCCCTTGTGACCCTGCCCCTATCCTATAAAATGCATTATTCAGGTTTGCACAACCCACTAAGGACGATAACAGCACAATAGAATTCAAAACAATAACAATCAATTGCACGTTGACTCGAAATCCAATTGAAATTATTTAGCTTAATTAATTCAGCAAAAATGGATGGGCTTGATCCAGTGACTTTTCAAAGTCGGAGACCCACTTACAACTCCAGGGGCCCCCTGCCACCCCCTCGCCTCTTGGCAGTACCGTCCTTTTTGGAAACAGGTCCTCTTGGGGATGCGGGTGGCGCTGTGGTCCAAACCACTGGTAGCCTCTTGGGCTTGCAGATCAGAAGGTCAACTGTTCAAATCCCTGCAACGGGGTGAGCTCCCATTGCTCCATCCCAGCTCCTGCCAACCTAGCAGTTCGAAAGCACACCAGTGCAAGTAGATAAATAGTTACCACTGCGGCGGGAAGGTAAACGCCGTTTCCATACGCTCTGGTTTCCGTCACGGTATCCCGTTGCGCCAGAAGCGGTTTAGTTCTGCTGGCCACATAACCCAGAAACCTGTCTGTGGACAAACGCCGGCTCCCTTGGCCGGAAAGCGAGATGAGCGCCGCAACCCCATAGTTGCCTTTGACTGGACTTAACTGTCCAGGGGTCCTTTACCTTTTACCTTTACCTCTTTGGAAACCACTGGCATAAAGTAACAGAGATAGAGCTGATGGGGACCTTCTTGGGATAGTCACGAGAGAAGGTCCTCACTGACGCCGCTAATCATTCTGATTTGTGCAGAGCCCTATCCAGCTGTTTGCTGTAGCCGCACATAAGCAATCGCATGAGAGGGAGCTGGCAGGGAGTCTTCTTCCGGCGCCTTAACTATATTCTGTTTACGGCCCTCCAGGAGCTTGAGGGTCGAAGGTCTGAAGTGAGGAGCCGCCTCTCCACTTTCCTCTTGCACTGCAGCGGGTTAGACTACATGACCCTTAGGGTCCCTTGTAACTCTATGATTCCTGCTGCGCGGTCAGGTTTCTGTAATTATCCAGTATACCTGAATACCAGTATACCTGTATACCTGAAGTAGCGTCTCCACCTCCATCGTTCTACCCGGACACTGAGGTCCAGCACCGAGGGCCTTCTGGCGGTTCCCTCACTGCGAGAAGCCAAGTTACAGGGAACCAGGCAGAGGGCCTTCTCGGTAGTGGCGCCCGCCCTGTGGAACGCCCTCCCACCAGATGTCAAAGAGAACAACAACTACCAGACTTTTAGAAGACATCTGAAGGCAGCCCTGTTTAGGGAAGCTTTTAATGTTTGATGTATCACAGTATTTTAATATTCTTTTGGAAGCCGCCCAGAGTGGCTGGGGAAACCCAGCCAGATGGGCGGGGTATAAATAATAAATTATTATTATTATTATTATTATTATTATTATTATTATTATTACGTAGGAATCATGGAGGCTCCCCACTTCGGACCTTTGCCCTTAAGTTTGTGTGGAGGGTGGTGAACTGGGTGAAAAACGGTAATACCAGAGGGGGCAGGATTCAGCAATGCACCCTCACGTCCCCTTGCATGCTTGCTTACATGCACAGAGACTGTGCCAGAATAGGGTCAAACTAGCAGATGACACAACCTTGATGGCAGAAAGTGAGGAGGAACTAAAGAACCTTTTAATGAGGGTGAAAGAGGAGAGCGCAAAATATGGCTTGAAGCTCAACATCAAAAAAACGAAGATCATGGCCACTGGGCCCATCACCTCCTGGCAAATGGAAGGGGAAGAAATGGAGGCAGTGAGAGATTTTACTTTCTTGGGTTCCATGATCACTGCAGATGCTGACAGCAGCCACGAAATTAAAAGGCGCCCACTTCTTGGGAGAAAAGCAATGACAAACCTAGACAGCATCTTAAAAAGCAGAGACATCACCTTGCCAACAAAGGTCCGTATAGTTAAAGCTGTGGTTTCCCCAGTAGTGATGTATGGAAGTGAGAGCTGGACCATAAAGAAGGCTGATCGCCGAAGAATTGATGCTTTTGAATTATGGTGCTGGAGGAGACTCTTGAGAGTCCCATGGACTGCAAGAAGATCAAACCTATCCATTCTGAAGGAAATCAGCCCTGAGTGCTCACTGGAAGGACAGATCGTGAAGCTGAGGCTCCAAGACTTTGGCCACCTAACGAGAAGAGAAGACTCCCTGGAAAAGACCCTGATGTTGGGAAAGATGGAGGGCACAAGGAGAAGGGGACGACAGAGGACGAGATGGTTGGATAGTGTTCTCAAAGCTACCAGCATGAGTCTGACCAAACTGCGGGAGGCAGTGGAAGACAGGACTGCCTGGCGTGCTCTGGTCCATGGGGTATGAAGAGTCGGACACGACTAAATGACTCAACAACAACAACAAAAGCAACACCACACCATGGTTTCTCCTTTGCTACCGGCACCAAGTTTTGGAGATCTTTGGTCTTCTGAGACACTGGGTCCATCTGGTGGGGAAAAGCAGGAAATACTTGGCAACTGCCACTTTAGAATACAGTCCTACCTCATGTTGCATTAGGCTCACGCTTCGT
Source organism: Podarcis vaucheri (assembly GCF_965113315.1). Classification (NCBI taxonomy): domain Eukaryota; kingdom Metazoa; phylum Chordata; class Lepidosauria; order Squamata; family Lacertidae; genus Podarcis; species Podarcis vaucheri. The sequence continues at coordinate 112,178,726 of NC_138760.1, read as the reverse complement.
CTTTTCGGCTTCCAAACGTGGCAAACCCGGAAGTGTATACGCAGAAGCACTCTGTCATGCTCTGCGCTTGCGCAGAAACACTGCTCTAGTTGCAGTCTTTTCAGGTGCGAACAGCACCCCGGAATGGACCGTGCCCACAATTGGGGCTACCACTGTATTGGTATAATAGGGTCTGGGGTTGTTGCTTTTTTGGCTCTATCTGAAAAGCTAGCCCACAAGGTATGCTTATCTGAAGCCATGACAACAAGCATTTTATTTGTCATGGGATGATTTATTTATTTTTAATGCATTAACGAAGGAACTGAGATTTCAGTAACTTCAGCTAGGTAAAGCACAAGAAGTAAAAACTATTATAGCAGTAATATACAGCCCATATCTTCAGCATCTCCAACAGCATCATTTGCTGAACCCCATGAAAAAGATAAAATGGTCAGTGATGAGAAATCCTTTTGTTAATTTTTTTTCTTCCGTTTGTTTTCCTTGTTCAGATTGAACTATGCGATATTGAAAGATCGTGTCAACCCACTATTATAATCCCTCCCAAATTCAGTAAATATATGCGTGTAGATAAAAGATAGATAGATGATAGATAGATAGATAGATGATAGATACCGTATTTTTTGCTCTATAGGACGCACCAGACCATAGGAGGGGGAGAACAGGGGAAAAAAATTTTTCCCTTGTTCTCCCCCTCTAAAACAAGGTGCGTTCAAGGTGCATTCACCCGAGCGTGTGGGGCTGGCGGTGGGGGGGAGCGCTGCTTCCCCCCACCGCCAGCCTCAAAGATCCCTGAAGCCTTTGGAGCGCAGCGCCCCGCTGCCCTACAGAGGCTTTGCGTGCAGCCATCCCCAAGCTAGAAGAGCGAGACGGAGCCCTCCGTCTCGCTGTTCTGGCTTGGGAACAGCCTTGCTAGCCTCTGCAGGAGAGCGGGGTGAAGTCACCCCGCTGCCCTGGAGAGGCTTTGCGTGCAGCCATCCCCAAGCTAGAACAGCGAGACGGAGCGCTCGGCAGCGCTCCGTCTCCTTGTTCTGCCTTTGGGCTTAGCGGCGCAGCCTGCAGTCGCTCTATAGGACGCACACACATTTCCCCTTCATTTTTGGAGGGGGAAAAGTGCGTCCTATAGAGCGAAAAATACGGTAATTATCATTATCACTATAATGATTGGGATATATATCATGGAAATAGTAGTAGTAATAGTAATAATAATAATAGTATTAATAATGGAGGCTCCTCACCTTCACGTGAAATCAGTTTTCCATCCTCTTGTCCTCCTGCAGGTTCAAATGGGCAACAACCAATTCCGCCTGGGCCGCGTGCAGTATGACACAGAGAGTCAGCTGACCTTCCCTGTGGAGGCCCAGATTGGCTTGGGGGTTGTCGCCTCCTTTGTGGCTCTGATCGTCCTCATCATCGTCTTCATCTACAGGTGAGGAGGAGGGAGGGTGCTTGCCGGCCTGTCTGCAGGACCATATTCCATAGGTCTAGCCAGGCACTACAGTCTACATGGGAGGGAAGCCAGTTGGGTTGTGTGACCTGTTTTGTTTCTGGAAAAACAACAACACAGATTGTCTTTTTGGGAACAGAATACATTGGCACTGAAGCAGGAACTGCTTTCTGTAGGGACCTGCTCAGAGTTGCTTCGAGCAGTGGGAACTTTGTAGGTTTCTTCCTTCCTGTTTCCACACCAGAGATCATACTTGGCAGGGGCTGATGGGAGTTTTCCCCCTCCCAACCAAATAATTTTTATTAACAGGCCAATTAAATCACATTAATTCCAAATTACACAGCCAAATTTTTTAATTTTTGTTGGGGGTACCCATGCTTCCAGCTCAGAAAGGGATCCAAACATCTCTCTTGCTGCTGCTTTAATGTACACAGTTCTGTCCAAGTAGTATTCACAGTTCTGTTCAATCTTCTCTTTGTTATTTTCCTCATCTTCTTTTTGTTATCATATATTCCTTTCTTTGTGATCTCTGGTAGTCTCCACAAGTGGGTTGAAAACAAACGTTGTTATATCCTGTGTGGATGTTACACTCCTCCAAGAGCCATATCAAGATAGACAGACGCCATTTCCGCACCTCTGTACAAAACATTCCCAGAGTCTGTCCGTTAATTCCCACAGGCCTGCCAGTCTCTCCTCAATTTTCTCAGGGGGCCCAGCCAGGTCAAACTCACAGTCCGATATAATAACAAGCCATGATCCTCCTCCCCCTCGATCATCCTGTGGCCAGGCCTGCCGCAACAAATCTCTCTTTTTATAACTGTGTCACAAAGAGCTTCCATTCCTTTCCCGATGTTCCCACCAGCCATGTCTTTGATTAGTAATTTATTTCCACACAGTTCTTAATCATCCTGCTTGTAATCAGTAATTGCAACGGTTCTTTCTTGGGGGGAGGATTATTGGGTACTCACATAAGATTAAAAAAAAAGAAAAGTCCCCCCCCCCTTTTCAGTCCCGCTCCGACATACCGATCCTTTGATGAATCTTCTTCTTGATTTATTGTTGAATCCAGCCCGTCGCTCCACTTCAAGGGGCTGATGGGAGTTGTGGTCCAAAATATCTGAAGGGCACCAGGTTCGGGCAAGCTAGTGATGAAGCTTTCAAAGTGCATCCCATGCATTATCTCGTTGCATCCCTTACAGCAACCCTGTAACACAGGAGCGAGGAAGCTTTTCTGTCTGCCAGGTCCTTATCTTCCCGACTCCTGGCAGACAAATTTAGACAGGTGATCAGGGTCAGTCACCTGACATCACTATGACAACAGGTGATGCTGCACTTTGAAGCCTCGATTGTTGGGACGTCAAAGTGCAGCATGGGGGGGGGGTAGGGTTGCCATATGCCCAGGAAAACCCGGACGTGTCCTCTTTTGGGGGACCAACATGCCCATCCAAGCGGATTTTTCATTTTAAAGGAAATATCTGGGGTTTTTGGGCTTGGGCTGCTCTGCACACTGCAACAGCTGCCAGCCCAAGCCAGGGAAACAGGCCTATGCGCCTCTTTCCCCAGCTCGGACTGGCAGTGGCTCCGGCTGTCCTCTTTTTTGCTCTTCAAGATATAGCAACCCTAGCACAGGGGATATTTGAAAGCCTTCTTGCTGCTGCGTCTGAGAATGTCCAAAAAAAGGCTTGGATGAAAATATCAGCCTAGCTGTACAGCTCGCTGTTTCCTTTTTGCACGGTTAATTTGGTTTTGTGGCTGCAAAACTTGGGGTGATTCTCTTGCACAGAAATAAAGAGCTACGCTGTGAGTAGAAGGGATCGACTTTGGCATATGATGGTGATGGTTTTTCTTTCCAGGAGGAAGAGCAAGCAGGCCCTGAGGGATTACAAAAAAGTTCAGATCCAGCTGGAAAACCTGGAGACAAGTGTCCGGGACCGGTGCAAAAAAGAATTCACTGGTAAGAGGAGAGGAAGGAGCTTCCCCCTTGATCTGTCCCTGGGAATTCAAGTTTCCTTCTTCTTCTTTCTATAATTTTTATTAAATTTTCTGTTTTACAATTTAGGACATTCATTTAAACAACCTTAAAATATCGATGACTTCCCTTCTTCTCTTTCCATGGTTCATTTTACAAAATATAAATCCCTGCATATTTTATATAAACTTAGCCATTCAGTATTCCATTATTACGTCCATCAAAAGTTGTTTACACTGTTGAATTTATCTTAATGCTGCCCACATTTTCAAATAAACACAATTTTCCTCCATATCTTCAATAGACATTTTCTAATCTTCTTTAAACGTATGTTCTTCTTGTTCTCTTATTCTATATGTTAGGTCCACAAGCTGTGCTTATTCCATCAGTTTAAGTTGCCATTCTTCTTTGGTTGGGACTTTGCTCAATTTCCATTTTTGGGCTAACAAAACACAGGCCGCAGTAGTGGCAAGCATTAATAACCTTTTTTGACACCTGGGAATTTCCGGTTTTTGGTGGTTGTTTTTTTAAAAAGTACTTTAAAATATTTTTTTCAATTCATTATGGATTGTTTCCCAGTGCTCTTTTACCCTTTTACAGGTCCACCACATATGATAGAACGTTCCTTCAGTCTCACAGTGCAGGTTTCTTTCAAGGCCGATGCTGTGAATGGCCTCTTTTGCTGCATCAGGATTGCTGATCTATTCATTATGATGCTGTTATGTTAGGCAGCCAAACCCATGAAATAGAGAAGAATCCCTTCTGCGTAGGCTGCTCTCCTTTTTGAACTTTTAAGGCTGTGGGGGAATCTCACAGGGCCTTCCCAATGCGAGAAAAATAGTTGGAGCTCCATTAAAATAAAAACAAAGGGGGCATTTTTAGTAGTACAGTAGGCTAAGTGGTAGAGCAGGGGTCAGCAAAATTTTTCAGCAGGGGGCCGGTCCACTGTCCCTCAGACCTTGTGGGGGGCTGGACTATATTTTTTTTTTGGGGGGGATGAACAAATTCCTATGCCCCACAAATAACCCAGAGATGCATTTTAAATAAAAGGACACACTCTACTCATGTAAAATTCTGATTCTACTCATGTAAAAAGCTGATTCCCGGACCGTCCGCAGGCCAGATTTAGAAGGTGATTGAGCCGGATCTGGCCCCCGGGCCTTAGCTTGCCTACCCATGTGTTAGCGTCTATGCAGAATTTCCTGGCATCTCCAGGGCAGGCTTGAAAAGACTCCTGTCTGATACCCTGGAGAGCAGCTGCCAACCAGAATAGATAATACTGGGCTGGACGGACCAATAGTCTGAGATTATATAAGGAAGCTTCCTTTCCTTTCCTGTTTCCCACACTCTCGTCCTCTTCCTCATCACCTGGGTTTTTTTCTTTCATTGCAGACCTCATGACGGAGATGATGGACCTCACCAGCGACTTGGTTGGCACCGGGATCCCCTTCTTGGACTACAAGTCCTACGCAGAGCGTGTCTTCTTCCCAGGCCACCGCGAGTCGCCGCTGCAAAGGGACCTGGACGTGCCAGAATGCCGGAGGCAGACGGTCGAACAAGGCTTGGTGCAACTCTCCAACCTCCTCAACAGTAAGCTCTTTCTCACCAAGGTATGTTTTCAGGAACAGGTGCTTTTTTATTGAAGTAAAGCAAAAATCACGCCTCTTTTATTTTATCAACTCTTTATTGCTTGAATATAAAATTGATTCCACCATCATAACAGAAGTTATTACAACTAGCATACAAGTTTAGAGTGGTAGATTGTAAGAAGTTTGACAACAGTGGCAGTATTACTAGTTCGAAGTTGGCACATTTAACACAAAGTTTCTGTACGGGTTCCAGGTTACTCACTTTCGCTTCCATATTCACCAGACTGAAAGGTTCTTAGATCACTAAAAGAGTCCACGTAGGTCACAAGTTAGAGAAATGAACACACTTTCTGCAGCCTAAAAGGATTTGTACTTGAGGAAACTCCTGTTAGGGGGTCACAATGTGCATTCTGCTGGCAAAACGGCTTCAAGTCAGCTGCAGCTTGTGGAACCTTCATGTGGCTCACGCTGGCCTCGAGGCGCAGCCGCTGCACGACCTTCTTCATGGCTGCCACGTTGGAGGAGCCGGACATGGTTCCAAAAATCGCGCCTCTTGTAAATCTTCAAGGCAGGGGCCTTTCTAAATTTAACCCCTTCCAGCTGCTAATCTCCATGGTTGTTGTTTTTATGGGAAAGCAACCTCTAAAGGACGACCCATCAACCAATACCTCGTCCCCAACCAATCAATTGTTTACTAATGACAGTTCTGTGTTTTTGTCGTCCCCCCCCCCTCGATGTGCCCAGTTTATACACACTTTGGAGATCCAGCGCACTTTCTCCCCGAGGGACCGGGCCTACGTCGCGTCTCTTCTCACGGTCTCGCTGCATGGGAAGCTCGAGTACTTCACGGACATCCTCAAGACCCTCCTGAACGACCTGGTGGAGCAGTACGTCGCCAAGAACCCCAAACTGATGCTGCGAAGGTGGGCAGGAGAGAGAGAGAGAGAGCCCACCACTCTTTCTGGTGTTGACATCCCCACCTCCCAACTTCATGATGTTTTAGAAAAAACTGAGTGCCCAGTATATCCCTGTGGGGAGCACAGGCATGTCCAAAGTCCGTTCCAGGGGCATAATCTGGCCTGTCGGTCGATTTAATTCAGCTCCCGTGGCAGTATATGTCCTGGGGTAAAATCCTTTTAAAAAAGCTCAACAACCTCTGGGTTAAATCCTAAAAAAAGGTGAACAACTTTTGGGTAAACTTCAATCCTAAGAGAAGCTCAACAACTTCCGTCGGCCCTCACGCATGTTCAATTCATCAGATCTGGCCCTCTTTGAAAAAAAGTTTGGGCACCCCTGTGTTACTGTCTTTTTTGAGCTGTGAGATAGAAGCAGGGAGGATTTGATTTAAATCAAATCGATTTAAATCACGATTTAAATCACTAGTCAGTAAGACGATTTAAATAATATTTTTTTACAGAAAGACTCATTCTTGCTGGTATAATCTTAATATTTACAACCAGATAAAGGTTTCGTTTTTGGAATAATGAATTTTCAGAGTAGTTTTTACAGCTCTATCAGAAGTTACTGATTCGGTTGCACATAGAAAAATAATTTTGAAATTATGGTGGCGTTTAATAACTTAACTCTATATTTGGGCAACTTTTCTTCTGTACTTTATTGGAAGGAGAAAAATAATCATTTCCTCAATAAAAATTTAAGCAATTTATTTAACTAAAACAATAACATTGTAGCATACGTTATCCATGTTTGTTAACTGATGTGGTCAAACAATCTTTTTTAAACTAACTTAGACTTGAGTTTTAGCACACATGAAAAACTTAAAACAAATCCTTATTTCCTGATGAATAGCCTTTGGAATATAATGTAACTGAAATAGAAAACTATGTTTAGAAAGATTTTTCCTCCAAAAGCATTTTATTTTAAAAAGCCAATTTAAATTAAAAAGAATCCGATTTAAATTTTTTTAAAAAAATTAAAAATCCATTTTAAAAATCACTGATTTTTATCCACCCTGGACAGAAGCCTAACAAATTTGGGTTCTCTTTCAGGACAGAGACGGTGGTGGAGAAGCTGCTGACAAACTGGATGTCCATCTGCCTATACGCGTTTGTGAGAGTAAGACATACTCCTAGTTGTCCATTGAGAGAGGAGGTCAAGGTGGAGCTTGCATGTGCTGCTGGAATCGAGCTAGCCAAAATGGCCTCCTCCAGTTGGTGTCAGACTACAGTTCCCATCAGCCCTAGCTAGCATAGCCAACGGTTGGGGGATGATGGGAATATGAGGCCAACTGCGTCAGGAGAGCACTATGCGGCCAACTTCCTATGTGGCTGGCCTGCTGTTGTTATCTGAGTAACTCAATCTTGCCCATCCCCATGAGGCTGGGGACAGCTGTCAGGATCTCTTGGCCTGCAGGGAGAAGCAAAAGCTCCAAGAACCCGTTGTCACTTTCTCCCAAGATAAAGGTGGCAAGAGCAGGGGAACAGGAGTCAGAGGTGACCCTGGAACCCAAAATATAAAAATTCCTTCCAGTAGCACCTTAAAGACCAACTAAGTTAGTTCTTGGTATGAGCTTTCGTGTGCATGCACACTTCTTCAGATACACTGAAACAGAAGTTGCCAGATCCTCCTATATAGTGAGAAGGTGGGGAGGGGTATTACTCAGAAGGGTGGTGGGAATGGGAGATTGGCAGATAGCTGAGATGAGCCTGTTGACGACACTTAACGACTGCAATAGGTCTTCCAGGAAAAGGCAAGGGGTGAGAAGGTGAAAAATGGCTTAGTCATGTATAATGAGATAAGAATCCAATGTCTTTGTTCAAACCAGGTCTCTCCTGGAACCCAACACATTAAAGCCCAGGCCATGAAAAGGTTGGCCATGTTGACACACCAGGAACATTTGTCCTTCAGAATAGTGAAATGTGGATCGACACAACCCCTCCTTTGAAGGCACTAGCATCTAGTCTGAAACCAAGATGCTTTCAAGGCAGCTGCTGGCTAAATCGGCTTTTACTCAGACCTGCGAGCCCACCATGATTATTATTTATTACATTTGTATAACGTCCTATACCTGCAGGTCTCAGGGCAGTGATGGCATAAAATCACAATATAGTGGTACCTCGGGTTAAGAACTTAATTCGTTCCGGAGGTCCGTTCCTAACCTGAAACTGTTCTTAACCTGAGGTACCACTTTAGCTAATGGGGCCTCCTGCTGCTGCCACGCCACTGCCGCTCGATTTCTGTTCTCGTCCTGAAGCAAAGTTCTTAACCCGAGGTACTATTTCTGGGTTAGTGGAGTCTGTAACCTGAAGCGTCTGTAACCCGAGGCACCACTGTATAAAAAACACAAAATACATAATAAACAAGAACAAAAACCACCACCCCAACACATTTTGAAAGGACATCGGATGTCAAATCAACAAAAAGCCTGGTTATTTTTAACGTTTTGAAGAGGAACCGTGGCTCAGTGGTAACACTAATCAACTTTTCCAGACCTATCAGTGCAAACGTGCATTTTGGGATTAATTCCTTAATTTTTTCCACCCGGTATTTCAGCAGTGTAATGCTGCTGGTGTGACCCACTTTAGGTGAAGCTGGGACCCACTGGTTGGTCTCGGCCCACCACTTGACCCACTCAGCCTGGATTGGTTAGATGTTTCCACCTGACCTGCTTCTGCAGTGAGATGGTCCAGAATGGCAGGTAGAAGCTCCCAGAGCTGCTGTGTTGTGTCTGACGAGGCCTTTCTCCATTTCTCCGCTAGGACTCTGTTGGAGAGCCTCTCTATATGCTCTTCCGGGGCATAAAGCACCAGGTGGATAAGGGGCCAGTGGACTGGGTGACGGGAAAGGCAAAGTACACCCTGAATGACAACCGCCTTCTCAGAGAAGACCTGGAATACCGTACACTGGTGAGAGCAACCAAAGTCCTGCTGGGGAGAGAGGCCCACCTAGAACCAGTCTCTCATTCAGCTAAACACTGGCTTCTCTGGCCACCCAAATGCATACCTCATCTTCTGGCCCTCTGTCCTTTTCCTTCACAGAGCTAATAGTTCCAGCAGTTCCCTGGGAAGAGGGATGGACTGTTAAATCAATCAGAAAATTGTAGCTCTGGGAGTAATATAGGGGGGTCTCCTTGTTAGTTTCTGTTTGCCACTGAGCAGTTGCTTAGAGTCACAAGGCTGTTTACATTCCAGAGACCTTCCAGACTGTTGGAAGTCTCATGGGAGAAGGGAGACGGATGTGATGTCCTGGTTTCTCTGTTCCTTTGTTTCAGTTGCTCTCTGCTTTCATAGAGAATGGATGTATACTTCTTTGCTCTCTGCGTAGCTTAGTAATAAAGCATAGCATGTAGCCATGAATCTCATCACTCCTGCTGCTTTGGAAACTCTGCTGAATGGGGGAACGTGCCTGAGGCCTTATCAAAGGCTCATGTCCTTAATTATTCATCGGGAGGGTGATTCCGAAGGACTCGGCCGGAAGATGAGCTTTATCAGCTTGGCCGAGTGGAGATTCCGACACTCCTAACAGCTCTCAGCACCCTTAACAAACTACAGCTCCCAGAATTCTTTGCGGTCTGTTCCTTTGCACCGCAGCAGCACCGCCACTCATCTTTATAGTGCTTAGTCAGCGTTTGGGAACTCGAGAAACAGGTGGGCGAGTGGAGCGCCGCTGAGTCATTTCATCTTTGCCCGCCTTGTTTTTTTGCAGACCTTGACAGCCGTGGCGCAAACTGGAAGCACGGTGGGAGGACCAGAGGGCTCCCAGGGGGTGTTGGTGAAGGGGCTGGATTGCGACACCATCACCCAAGTGAAGGAGAAGATTCTCGACCAGGTCTACAAAGGGACGCCTTACTGCCACCGGCCAGACCCAGACACGCTTGACTTGGGTGAGTAGAATTCCGGGCAGTGGAGGAAAGAGCGATTATGGTGGGACTCCGCTCTGGGATACGATGCCCCAAAGTACCAAGGAGATGGACTATCTGGCTGTAGGACCAGGGATGGAGGGAACCTGTGGCCACCCAACTGATGCTGCACTTCAGTTCCCATCATCCCTGACTATTGGCTGTGCCAACTGAGGCTGATGGGAGTTGGGAGTCCAGCAATCTAGAGGGCCACTGGTTTTCCATCCCTGCTGTGGGATACATAGAGGAAGTGTCTCCCGCCCCATGCTCATTATGGGTTTCTAGCTGCTGCAGTGAAATCTGGTCCATTAGGGCAAAGGAGGCACTGTCAGATCAACCTTAGTCTCCCTTCTTCCAGCTTCCACCTGCCTGCATTCTTACTAGGGTGGTTCTGCTTGCCAGCTTCCTCCTCTTCAGTCCCAGTGTTGTTCTTGTAAAACTAAGCAGGGAAGAGAAGGTTGGGGACAAAACTGGATCGGGCTGCACCTACTGTCGATCTCCCTGCCTTCCTCGCTCCCCATCTGGGCACAAGCCACCTCTAAGCTGCTTGCCTCGTCTCTGTGCTGTTCTCCAACCTGGTAATTGATTTTTGTTCCCCCTTTGTTTCTGCTAGAGTGGAGATCAGGTCTGGCTGGGCACCTCATCCTCTCCGATGAGGACGTGACTTCTGTTGTCCAGGGCAACTGGAAGCGTCTCAACACACTGCAACACTACAAGGTGAGGGAGAATTATTGCTGGCCTTTGGCCTTCCTCTACAGTGGGTGGCTTGGCTCAGTGCATGGGTTGCCTTGAGCTGTTTTTCTCCCCAAGGACCTTTTTTGGAGTGCCCTTGTTCTCCAGATTCAGCTTCTTTTTGACCTCTGGGATCTGGTGAAAGAAGGGTCCTACTCTGCGGCAGGGGTTTGGGCTTCCTGGCCTTTTGGTCCTTTCCCACTTAAGATTCTGTGTTGTGCATCCTGCCATTGCTTTTGCTCCCCTATCCTGATTTTATACAAATCCAAGATTGTGATGAGCCACTACAGGATCCTCCAGTAGGGGCTGCATGATGACATGATGATATTTTTATTATATAGAGAGAAAAGAGGAATGCACGCTGCTGCCTAACTCAATTTCCCCCTTCATTCTCAGGTGCCCGATGGAGCCACTGTTGCTCTTGTTCCTCGTATGACCAAGCATCTTCCCAGGGAGAATCAGGACTATATCCCTGGAGAGAGTAAGTCGCTCTAAAACTCTTGTTTAAATGTTGGAGGAAAATCTGGAGAAGTAATCAGTGCCAGCTTGGGTGGGCAGAAGGTAAATCTCTGAATGCTTGTCAGTAGATCAGAAAATATTCTGACTGCCCGTTGTTTTAACAATAACAACAGAAAGTCTCCACCTTCCCCCTGTAAATTAGGCTGATGAAATGAAGAAAGCTTCTGGAGGAAACTAGGACTGGATTTTTGTAAGGCAGGACTGTGAGCTCAGCTCTGATAAGTGGAGCGGCCTCCCTCAGAAGGTGTTTACATATTATTTACAGTGGTACCTCAGGTTACATACGCTTCAGGTTACAGACTCTGCTAACCCAGAAATAGTACCTCAGGTTAAGAACTTTGCTTCAGGATGAGAACAGAAATTGTGCTCCGGCGGCGCAGCAGCAGCATGAGGCCCCATTAGCTAAAGTGGTGCTTCAGGTTAAGAACAGTTTCAGGTTAAGGACGAACCTCCGGAACGAATTAAGTACTTAACCCGAGGTGCCACTGTATACACAAAATAGCACACGTCACTTTGGATAGAACTTTCCATCGCTTTGCCTGACCAGATGAGGGCATAGGCTGGAAATACCCAAATCAGGCATAGGCAAACTCCAGCCCTCCAGATGTTTAGGACTACAACTCCCATCATCCCTAGCTAACAGGACCAGTGGTCAGGGATGATGGGAATTGTAGTCCCAAACATCTGGAGGGCCAGAGTTTGCCTATGCCTGACCCAAATCTTACAGACAGCTCCTCTTTCTGGGCTCAGAGCCCAGCACCCCAAGCCCACAGATGAGGACAACATCAAAGAAAGCCAAATGAATATAAACACATATGAGCTCACTGCTGCAATAACTGCCCATTAATTGTGGGGTTATCTTGACTACCAAGATGGTATTTGCAGAGCTTCCTGAACGGTTCACCTTTGGTTCAACACAATTCTGTAAGCTTGGAAGTCTGCCTGCCGCTGGATCAGAGAGGTGAAAGAAGAAAAGGTCTGTCATTCGCTTGCAAGGATCTACAGTATGTGGTGTGGTAGTCAGCGCATTGAGCACACCTGCATTCAAATCCCTGTTTGACCATGAAGCTTTTGGGAGTGACCACTTAACACCGGTCTTGAAAGACCTACATTGGCTCCCAGTACATTTCCGAGCACAATTCAAAGTGTTGGTGCTGATCTTTAAAGCCCTAAATGGTCTCGGCCCACTATACCTGAAGAAGCATCTCCACCCCCAACGTTCATCCCGGACCCTGAGGTCCACCTCCAAGGGCCGTGTGGTGGTTCCCTCACTGCAAGAAGCGAGATTACAGGGAACCAGGCAGAGGGCCTTCTCGGTAGTGGCACCCGCCCTGTGGAACGTCCTCCCATCAGATGTCAAAGAAATAAACAACTATCTGACCTTTAGAAGACACCTGAAGGCAGCCCTGTTCAGGGAAGTTTTTAATGTCTGATGTTTTAATGTATTTTTAATCTTTTGTTGGAAGCCGCCCAGAGTGCCTGGGGAAACCTAGCCAGATGGGTGGGGTATAAATAAATTATTATTATTATTATTATTATTATTATTATTATTATTATCAGTTTCTCTCTCTCTCTCTCTCTCTCTCTCTCTCTCTCACACACACACACACACACACACACACACAGATCTACCTCACAGGACTGTTGTGAGAATGAATGGCAGGCAGGCAGGAGCCATCTATGCCATCTTGGTCTCTGTGGAGAAAAGGCAAAATGAAACTATTTAAAAAGACAGACAATACCCAGTTCCAAATTCTAAACATTTGTTGGCGTTTACCGCTTTGTGCATTATAGAGACCCCAATGCTGGAGGATGCTGATGAGGGTGGGATGAAGCTCTGGCACCTGGTGAAGCCGACAGAGGAGCCCGAGCTGCCTAAACATCGGCGAGGGAGCGTCCGGGAGAGAGAGAGGGCCAAGGCTATTCCTGAGATCTATCTCACCCGCCTTCTCTCCATGAAGGTAAGAAGGAGCTCTCTGCTCGCCTCCTCCCATTCCTGGTATCCTTTCCGGCTGCAACCCTAGGCACACTTTCCTGGGCATAAGTCTTAGTGAAAAAGCAGACAAACTTTACCTCTGAGTAAGTATGCACAGAATTGCAGCGCCTGGCCTGTGCATTGTGACTTGGCGTCACTGGCACTGTTGCATCCTGGGACCTTGTCCCACAATGCCCTTGCTGAACCTTCGTGGGGGAAAGGCAGCACACTGGTACCTCAGGTTACATATGCTTCAGGTTACATACGCTTCAGATTACATACGCTTCAGGTTACAGACTCCGCTAACCCAGAAATATTACCTCAGGTTAAGAACTTTGCTTCAGGATGAGAACAGAAATTGTGCTCCGGCGGTGCGGCAGCAGAGGGAGACCCCATTAGCTAAAGTGGTGCTTCAGGTTAAGAACGGTTTCAGGTTAAGAATGGACCTCCGGAACAAATTAAGTACTTAACCCGAGGTACCACTGTAATCTGGAAATGAAAAGCACTGCTTTTCATACACATCTTACATGGTTGCATCTGTCAGTTCTAACGCATTTCACAATTTAGCGTTTGTTTTTCCATGATGCGTTGATAATTTATGTATTATATATATTATTTATCAATAATTGCTATTGTTTATTGATAATTGCTACTGTCGCTGCTTATGGCATGTACATAAAAGCTCTGTCGCTCATAAGCAAAGGCTTGGAGGAGGGGTACATTTTCCACAGAGGGTGCAAGAGGGACAGGTTAAAAGACCCTTACTCCCACTCCAGCTGTCTTCAGTTTCAGATTACAGTGGTACCTTGGTTCTCAAATGCCTTGGTACTCAAACAACTTGGAACCCAAACACTGCAAACCCAGAAGTAAGGGTTCTGGTTTGCAAACTTTTTTCGGAAGCCGAACGTGCTCCGTTTTGAGTGTTACACTTCCAATTTGAGTGCCACACTTCCGTTTTGAGTGTTACACTGAGGTGTGTCTGTTTTTGCTATTTATTTTGTGTTTTTGTTTTTGCGGCTCTTTTTGTTTTGTTTTTGTGTGGAACCCAGTTCAGCTACTGATTGATTGATCATGTGACTATAGTACATCGTTTATTGCTTTCATTTTATGGAGCCACGGTGTCGTTAGATAGTAAAATTCAAGTTAAATTGCTGTTTTGGGGGTTGTTTTTAAAAGTCTGTAACGGAGTAATCCATTTTGCATTACTTTCTATGGGAAAGCGTGCCTTGGTTTTGGAACATTTTGGTTTTGGAATGGACTTCCGGAACGGATTAATTTGAAAACCAAGGTTCCACTGTACAGTCTCAGCAGCCTTTTATTTAAAGAAAAGAAGACCAAAGTACCACCCCAAACAACGGTGGAAATCCATGTAGCTTGGCAGTTCTTCCTCGCTGGCTCCGTGCTGGAAAAACACCACTGTAGATGTTTCTTGATGGCTTGTCTCTTTCTACCTGGATTATTTGCCTGCAGGGTACGATGCAGAAGTTTGTAGACGACCTGTTCCAGGTGATCCTCAGTACCTCCCGCCCCGTCCCGCTGGCTGTGAAGTACTTCTTTGACCTGTTGGATGATCAAGCGCTGAGCCATGGGATCACGGACCCAGAGACCATCCACATCTGGAAGACAAACAGGTGTGCAGCCCAAGCCGCTACCTATAGCAGAATATCCCACTGGGATATTGCTGCGCTCTCCACTTCCCTGTGACAGAGAATACTCTAGCACATGTTAAAAATTAGAAATTACTTGAAAGTACCAAAATAGGCCTGGGATTAAATTAAGAGTTAATAAAATAAATAAGATTTAGAACTTTAAGGAAAGTTAAGAAATTTTATTTTAATTGGAATATTGTGTTTTTAAAAAATGATATCAGAAAACTGCTACATTTTAATTACAAGGAAATTCAGGTGGGAGGGCTCGGAGGAAGCCCAAAATATGTTTATGAGGTTAGAAGTTTAAATAATTAATTAATTTGTGGTGTTTAGGTGTTTACCGGTGTTTTGGTTTTACTCTCTTTTTTGTTTATATTTGTGATCTTGTCTTTTTTCTTTTTGTTTTTTTTTCTTCCTGTTTTTCTTTTGTTGTGATATATGTTACATCTGTAAGAAACTTAATAAAAATTATTTTTTTAAAAAGAGAATACTCTAGCACAGGGGTCATCAAACTTTTTCAGCAGGGGGCCGGTCCACTGTCCCTCAGACCTTGTGGGGGGCCGGACTATATTTTGGGGAAGGGAAATTGAACGAATTCCTATGCCCCACAAATAACCCAGAGCTGCATTTTGAATAAAAGGACACATTCTACTCATGTAAAAACGCACTGATTCCCGGACCATCTGTGGGCCAGATTTAGAAGGCGATTGGGCCGGATCCGGCCCCTGGGCCTTAGTTTGCCTACCCATGCTCTAACAGAACTTTGACAGCACCCATCTCTGCTGCCCCATTAGGGACATGGAGTTGTCGCTATGTGCCAGGATTGCAATTGGGTTGTGCATTTTGGCCCCTGGTCCCTGGGCTACCCTAGTTCAGCTCCCGAAGCACTTAGCCCATGGAGTTCCCATCACATGCCAGTGTGTTGACCGTTTCCTCTTCTCTCCGCAGCCTTCCCCTGAGGTTCTGGATCAACATAATCAAGAACCCTCAGTTCGTATTTGATGTGCAGACGTCGGACAATGTGGATGCTGTGCTCCTGGTCATCGCTCAGACCTTCATGGACTCCTGCACTCTTGCTGACCACAAGCTGGGTCGGGTGAGCTTGGAGAAGGCCTGGGCGGGTGCCTTGAGTTTATGCGTTGACATCAGTTGGGGAAAAATATGGTAGCCGTATGCTCTCCACGCCATCTTTTCCTGACGCAAGTCAAGTGGGGCTGTTCCCTTTGGCTGCAGAGGATCCAGGCATTCCTCTGCTGTGGGCGTGTTGCCTTTCTCCTGAGCGGAACCCACAGTGCTTTCTTGCTCGGAAAATGAGCTTCTCTCCAGCACTGATGCAACCTGACGGAGAATCGTGGGGAAAGGGCCCAAAGGGACCCATCTCCCTTGCAAATGCAGGAATCATACAGTTGCACGACTCTTAGCTAGTACCTGCTATGCGAAGGACGCCTAGGGACACGACTCCAGCCCATTTTTGTTGCTGCTGCTGCAATGTCTCCGTTGTCATTCATTGTAATGTGCATGCAGAGCTCCTGCCCGCAATTACTGTTTTAAAAAAATGGGTGACGATAGAACACGAGGCTTCCTTTCTGCAGCCAGAGTGGCTGCCCAAGCCAATTTTTTGCTTTCCATTCTCCATCCAGCAGGGCGGTTGTCAGTCACTGTGTGTACCTTAGGACACTCAGAACAGGCCTTCCGAACCCGGTGCATTGCAGAACTTCTGGGCTATGATTTCTGTCATTCCTGATCATTTGGCTATGCTGGCAGAGACGGAAGGGAGTTGGGAGTGCTAACAACATTCTAAACTTAACCCAGCACTTTCAAATTTTCCTCTTTCAAACTTTCCTTGTCCTATTCAGCGCTGCTGCCATTTAGATAACTGTTATCATGACACCTAAGAATTTTGCTGGGTGTCGTTCCTAATGTCTTGCTCCCTTTGTGGCATTTCCAGGATTCTCCGATTAACAAGCTTCTCTATGCCCGTGACATTCCACGTTACAAGCAGATGGTGGAAAGGTAAGGAGGAGGGCCAGGGAGCCGGCTGGATGTGCCTAGAAAGAAAAGGAAGGAAACAGGGCACATAAATGAAGGGTTATTTTCTGTATCTCCTGCAGGTACTATGCAGATATCCGCCAAACCATCTCTGCAAGTGACCAGGAAATGAATTCTGCCCTGGCTGAACTCTCACGAGTAAGTAGGCTGCAAGCTACATCACAGTCTTTTTTCCTTTCTCTGTTTTCCTCCTGCTGAGCCAAGACCTCTGTTGTTGTTGTTTAGTCGTTTAGTCGTGTCCGACTCTTCGTGACCCCATGGAGCAGAGCACGCCAGGCACTCCTGTCTTCCACTGCCTCCCGCAGTTTGGTCAAACTCATGCTGGTAGCTTCGAGAACACTGTCCAACCATCTCGTCCTCTGTCATCCCCTTCTCCTTGTGCCCTCCATCTTTCCCAACCTCAGGGTCTTTTCCAGGGAGTCTTCTCTTCTCATGAGGTGGCCAAAGTATTGGAGCCTCAGCTTCACGATCTGTCCTTCCAGTGAGCACTCAGGCCTGATTTCCTTCAGAATGGATAGGTTTGATCTTCTTGCAGTCCAGGGGACTCTCAAGAGTCTCCTCCAGCACCATAATTCAAAAGCATCAATTCTTCGGCGATCAGCCTTCTTTACGGTCCAGCTCTCACTTCCATACATCACTGCTGGGGAAACTGTAGGAGCCTTCTTTTGGAACAGAAGAAGAGTTATGCTGGATCAAGGCAATCATAGAATTGTGGAGTTGGAAGGGACCACAAAGGCCGTGTAGTCCAGCCCCCCTGCAATGCAGGAAACTTGTGCCCAATGTGGGGCTCGAACCCGCGACTAAGAGTCTCATGCTTTTCCTACCAGCTGAGCTATCCCAGGGGAAAGAATGCATGCCCATCTGATCCAACGTCCTATTCTCACAGACGTCACCCAGATACTTGTAGGATCTGAGCACAAGAGGCCTCTCCCTCCCTGCAGTTTCCAGCAACTAGTATTCAGAGGCATTGCTGACTCTGGGCATAGCCCAGGCTTCCTCCGCCTCGGCCCTCCAGGTGTTGTTGGCCTACAACTCCCATGATCCCTAGCTAGCAGGACCAGTGGTCAGGGATGATGGGAATTGTACAGAGAAACGCAAGAAAACTTGGATTCAATTATCTAAGACGCATGTCGGAAAAGAAACATAAAAGAATTAAATGATACAGACTTCCAACAGATTTATAGTCCTCAAAAAACCGAGCTGAAGAAGGCGTGTACTCCGAAACAGGGCCCTGTCCTGGTCACCACTACTGAGTCGTACATCTGATTCACACTCCGGATACTCCTTTTTGGCCCTATTTGATTCTTTATTCGTTATTCTTTATTCTGATTTTATATAATATGGACTCTTTTTGACTGCTATTGAGACTTGTATAGAACAATTGTTGTGCACTGGTATTTCATGTACCTTTGTACTATATCACTGTATATTTGAAACTACGTTATTTCTGTACTTAAACGTATCCAAACTTACCATTACTTTAAAACTATCGCACTTACACGTTGTGTTTAAATTTACTACTAGCTTCAAACTGTTATTCTTAGCAGAATATACACGTTTTTCATTTCAACTCTTGAGTAGGAATTATTCCTTATATTGAAACTTTTGGCCAGAGTTCTTGATATATCCTTTTCAGTGGTAGCCCAAAATAGCCTTCTCTTTCATGAATTTGTCCACTCCTCTAGAGTTACTAGGTCAGGTTGCATAATGGGCACAGAAGCAGCATTGGCATTGGCGTTGCTCTCTGCCACCCTTGTCTTCCATTGCAGAGATGCATACTTGACATAATTGTACTTGTACGCCACCCTTCCGTAGTTGAAACCATGCTCAAGGTGGCTGGCAATGCTAAAAACAACAACATGTAATTACAACATAACAATAGCAGTCATAAACAATAAATGAAGCATCAAAAAATACGCATAAGATCGAAAATAAAGATGGGAAAAAAATTAACATTGATAACAGGAAACTCCCCCCCCCCCAAAAAAAAGAACAACAATACCCTGAACGGAGTCTGTTCAGCAGCCTCTGCTTTTGCAGCTGGAGTCAGTCAGGGCCCCGCCCTCCCAGGACAGGTGGGAAAGGTCTGCAAAAGCAGGGAGCAGACAAGATGGAGCCGAGGTAACATCATGACCTTCCATCCCAACTTCCTTGCACCTGGGGCTTCCAACTCCCCTGAAGCAACTCTGTTAGAGCAGAGGTTATTGCAAGGAAAATAAGACAGAGCACAAGTATGATGATAATAATAATAATAATAATAATAATAATAATAATAATAATTTATACCCCGCCCTCCCTGGACAAGAGCGGGCTCAGGGTGGCTAACACCGAATATAAATACAGTAAAAACATTAAAAACAAAACACACAGAGAAACCCCAAACAAACAGTTGATTAGAATATGTTAGAATACAGCTTAAAATGCAGCCTCATTTTAGTGGTAGCCTATAGATCAAAGCCATAAGGGGAGAATACGTCAAATACTCACCGGGGCCAACTATCCATGCTGGTCCTACATGGGCAAGCAAAAAAAGCCGAGGGAAAATTTATATACAAAATCCCATATAAGGGGTTCCATCAAAAAATAAACAAATGGGGGGGGGGGTTAGATTGAGTCCAGCCCAAAGGCCAGGCGGAAGTTTGGATGCAGAAGGTTCCCAGGTTCAGACCCTGGCATCTTCCAGTTAAAACTATTAAGATAACAGGTGATGGTGGGAAGGACCTCTGCGTGAGGCCTTGGAGAACCGTTTTCCATCAGAGCAGAGAGAACTGGGCTAGGTGGACAAGTCGTCTGTCCTAGTCCTATTTAAGGCATGTTCCATAGATCCATTGAGAGTTCTCCGCCATGAAGTGACTTCACCTTATTATTCCCATCTCTGTTTGCAACTTGGACCACCACAAAACCATTGAAAGTGACTCAGTAGGGGGAGGGGAACAGCGTGTTACTCTCTTGGTGACAATTAACCTGTCGTTTCTCGGTTACAGAACTACTCAGGTGACCTCAATTCCTTGGTGGCGCTGCATGAGCTATACAAGTACATCAACAAGTACTATGACCAGGTAAATATGGATCATATTTTAATGTGGTCCCCAAAACTTCCTTTTAGGGGAAAGGAACATTTTTTCAGGCTGGGGGGGGGACATGTCCCTGGTGGGTGGGGCCAGAGGCAAAGGTGGGCGGGGCAGTGGGTGCAAATTTCATCTTCGTACCACATTTAGCCCACAGGGGTTAATGGTTCATAAGACTCTGTTTCTCAGTTGGTTTTGCTGGTGCCGTTACTACTAACTCAGCGGCACAACGAACACGTAACGGGGAAAATTGCAGACTAGGTGTAAATGAGCCCACTGCCTCCACAGAAACTCTGTGGCTCTCCTGGAACTCGAAACTGCTCCCTCCACCAAAGGATTTGTTTTGGTGCTTGTCCCTTGGCCGCTGAGAGAAGGTGGAAGTGGGGAGATAATTCAGAGCAGGAGGGTGAATGAATCAAGCTGACCCCAGACCTCAAAGAGGAAAGCATTCCCTAATTGGGGTGCCTCTACCCAAAAGGCCCTGCTCCTCCTGGATGCCAACAAGGAAGGCGCCAAGAGCAGAGGCCCTCCTAAAGATCATCATCATCCAGTGGTACCTCGGGTTACATACACTTCAGGTTACATACGCTTTAGGTTACAGACTCCGCTAACCCAGAAATAGTACCTCAGGTAAAGAACTTTGCTTCAGGTTGAGAACAGAAATCGTGCGGCGCAGCAGCAGCAGCAGCTGGAGGCCCCATTAGCTAAAGTGGTGCTTCAGATTAAGAACAGTTTCAGGTTAAGAACGGACCTCCGGAACAAATTAAGTACGTAACCAGAGGTACTACTGTATATTATTTATACCCCGCCCATCTGGCTGGGTTTCCCCAGCCCTTCTGGGCGGCTTCCAGCAGAATATTAAAATACAACGTAGGTTCGCATTGTATCTTATTGATGGCGATTCTGGCCTCTAGCAATCCATGCACTGAGCCTCAGAGGCCTCCCTAGGAGGCAGAGCATCCGCTGCCCTACCACCAAACAAAACCAAAAATCTGGCTTTAGAAGGCGATCACTACCAGATAACAACCCCAGGTTTCCTCTCCCCACAGATCATCACCGCCTTGGAGGAAGACCCGACGGCGCAGAAGATGCAGCTGGGCTACCGCCTGCAGCAGATCGCCGCCGCCGTAGAGAACAAAGTCACGGACTTGTGATGTGCACAAGGGGACAGTCAGCCAGGCGGGGGGAGGGGGCAGAGGGCACCTGCTGCAGCCGGGACCAGGCACGCCACACCGACGACGTGGAAGGAGGGAGGAGCAGCAGCAGACCAGGAAATGCCAAGCGCCCTGGAGGGCCGAGGGTGCCAGAGAACTTTATTCTTCTTTTTTCCTTTTTTTTTTTTTGCAACAATGATGATGATGATGGACTTTAGGGGAGTGTCTCCCTCCTCAGAAGCTGTGCGCTCCTCCCGTTCAGCTTGAGCCAGGAGGCCGGGAGTTACAAATGTGCCAAGAGGGTTAGAGACTAGTGTAGCCACGCAGGCGGTGATTTTTTTTGCCTCGGCGCCTGAAGCCAAGGCTCAGGCAGCCGCCTCTTTCGCCCTGAGAAGAGAGAGCATCCCACTGCCTAAGCAATCAGAGAAGGAGGGGAGCATCTCTTCAGCAGTGCCCTTCCCTGGCGCATCAAAGCAGACTGGGACCAAGCGAAAGGGAAGAGGCTGAGGATGGAGGACACAGGAGCCACCGCCGGGCTGGGAAAGGCCTGCCACTAGCTGGGACCCCGCCGAGATTCCTGGAACAGCACCGAGGAGCCTGCGCCTTCCTTGCTCACCCACACCTGGTCCGGAGGTCCTTGCCCCCCGCAATCCCAGCATGCCTTTCTGCAGCTGCTGCTCCAAGCACAGAGCCCGTCCCCAGAAAGCACAAAGGAGACCTTGCTCCCCTCCGACTGCCTCACCCCCTCTTGTTTGCTGCTGTTTGGGAAATAACGGACCTCTGTATCGCACTGTAGAGCTGCGGAGAGGGGAAGCCTTTCCTCCCCTCTCCCGCTCCACTTTTGAGTTAGCACTTCTTCTCAAGCAAACACCCTCTTTCCTCGTGTTCCTGTCTCTCACACTGTGGCTTTGCTTTGTCCCAACACCGCCCCGCTTCCCCACGGGGGTCTTTCCTGGGTCTGCCAGAGGCAACTCAGAATTTTTGCAGAACCAATTGGCCATGCCTCTGGCTTCCTCCAGTGCCCATTGTGGTGGCTTTTGCTGTTTCTCTGCCTGCAGTTCGGTTGCCAATATTTCACCAGCTACTCATTCTGTGTCTTTGAGAGCTGCTTGATCTACAGCAGCAATGGCTACCCCTTCGCCCCTCCAAAAGTTGCTAGACGACAACTCCTGTCATTGTCCCTGACCACTGGCTCGGGCTGATGGGAGTTGGGTCACTTCCAGACGTTCTGTTTATTTACTTGGGATTTGTTTGCACAAAAATTGCGGGGAAGCTAGACAGCCTCAGCTGTTTATTTAGCATTCTGGTTTTTATTCTAATTCGCAATATTATACCACACTTCCCAGTGTGTTTTCCTGTCACTTCCCCTATTATAAAAAAATAAGATTTGGAGGTGGGAATGAGGTTCTCCAGCAAGAGCCCCAAATCAGATTTATTTACCCAACATGAATTTGTCCATATGTCATTGAATCTCACCCAGAGGTGTTAGTGGTCTGGGATGGTGTGTGGAGACAAAGGCCTGTTACGATTTCTGCAGCAGGGTCTCTGTCTCCAGGGTCCTGAAGCCACAGGAAAGGCAAGCCTTTTAGCTACTTGGAAGAAGTCTTCTCACCCTTTTTGCTGATTGGAGCAAATCAGAGGGAAAGGAAGTGAGTCAGCCATGGAGGATTGGCTCCCGGGGTTGTTCTACAGAAGGCACACTGGAAGAGCTCAGATGAGTTGTTCTGTATGCTCCAAAGCTAAGCCTTTTAGCACTGAAAACACAAGCTGCTTCGGTTTCGGGAGAATTGCGTGCGTGTTCTGTAACGTACAACTACAACTTAAGTCGCTCCAAATATTGGAGCACTCCAAATGATTTGCCCGTGTACGAGCACAGTAAAAAGTAGATCTAGCTCACAGGAAGCACATGTAGACCTGCACTTATTGTTGCAATGAATCCCTGATTATTAGTAGTATTGTACAATTATAAGGTTATGCAGCCTTCTTAGAAGGGGGCGTGGCAGTGCCTATGGTGAAGGGGCCCTACACTTCTGAATTTGCCACTGCTCTGCTTATCCCATCCCAAAATAGCAATCTGGAAGCGCCCTTGAACTCCAGCAACATCTGGAAGGTCGCAGGTACCCATCCCTGACCTACAGGCATCCGCAGGAGGCAATATTCATCCCTTGCTGATTTAATCTGTTTTAACAGACACAGGTGCAAGCCCAGGTGGGGAGTTATTTTCCGTCAGTTGACAACTCTACCTAACTTAGGTTAGCCGAAAAGGAACTATCACTTGAAGCGCTGTTGAATCATTCCATGTCATTCCTCACAGGGGGGAAAGAAACCCTGTATTGTGATGGGGTCCCCCCCCCCCTTGCACCTTATTGCCTCTGCAGTTTTAGTTCTGCTTCTCCTTGTATGTTTGCAGCCCACATAAAACAGCACTAATGCCACAGTTTCAGGCGAGATCCAGCCACAGCAAACCGTTCCAATCTGCCGCTTTGCATCGCAGGCTCTGGCCTGCTTCCTTGCAAGCCGTGGGGTAAGGATTTCTCTCTCTTTATTTTGGCAGGGCTCCTGCTCCTTCAACAGCTGCACAGTCAGGCAACAAAACAGAAGAGGTGGCATGTTTTCCTTGGATTACTCTGTTGCAGATAGATGCCCAGCTTTTTTTAGTCCGGCTTCCTAGAACACTCCAGTGAGCTTTTACGGAGAGTTCTGTGCAATTTTAAAAGAATGCCTGTGCCTGCATCAAAGTAGGTCAACAAGAGCCATATGAGGCATGTTGTGGGGCATCCGTGAATAGCATATATCTTCAACCCTTGTAATTTAAATCCAGGCGCAGAGTGGGAAGAGGATTCAGCTTTGAGTCGCAGCACTTGTTTGACTTTCTCAACTGTGCCATTTTCCTGATTTTAAAACCCCCCTCCCCCAAAGCTGCTACTTGCCCTGTGGCTGCTGGACATCCAGGTACCATACAGGTGGCTTGCATATTTTAAACTGCAGGACAAATTGAACACCAGCCTCGGAGGGGGGGATTTGAATTGAGGAAATGGCACAAGCATGAAAGGGCTAGCTCCCTCCCATCTGTAGGCACCAGGGTCTGAATTTTTCTCCTCCCTGGCTTTTTAAAATGCAGGCGAGTCTGTTCACGGATCTCCTTGCATCATGCTTTAAGAGATTCAAAGGCTGGTGCCACCTTGGTAGCACAGATTTTAGGAAGAGCACCTGCTGCCAGCTCCGGCACCGCTGGTTCAAATCTCAGCCTAGCCATAAGACTCCCCAGGTGCCTTAAGCCAGCCACTTGAACTCCAGCCCTCCGCCTCCTGTTTACAATATGGGGAACGCCGATAATTACACCGGTATGCCTTGCATAGCTGTTGTAAGGATTACTGAGATTACGTGTGTCACACATTTCAGGAAAAGGCCGCCTCGGCCTTCTCGTCTGATGTCCTCCAGATCCAGCCAACATGGCCATCCAGCCAGACATATTCCCACCTGTTATCTCAGTCTAGTTATCAATAACTCAGGTGAGAGCACAACCCTGCTTGGAAGCCATGCCCTTTGACCTGGAACAACCTCCCCCCAAATTTCAGGTAGCTCAGAGCGGGGCTGGTTTTACTTGGGGGTAAGGAGCACATTGTACATTCTCAGCAGGCCCCTTGCTCCTTTTATTATTCCCCTGTTCCATAGTTAAAACCAGGCTGTGAGACAAAACTCGTAACTTGGAGCCTTAGTCTTGAGCTCCGAATTTGTCCCGTAAAGATTTGTACCACGAAAAGGGTATATCGTGCACAGACAGGTATTGGGCACCCATTTCCTTTCCCAGAATAGGGTGTCCTCTTGTCACCGCATTACGAGACAAAATTGCAGTTACCTTCCAGTCGACTCTCGTCGGCCTACAGCAACTTACAAGAATGTAAGGAAGAGCCAAAGGTTTGTTTACTCCCGTATACTTCTCTCCCCCCAGCCCCAAAGTGCCCCGCCAGATGTCTCTGGAAGGCCACAAGCGAGACGCAAAGGGCAATATCCCTTTCCCGTTGTTGCTCCCTAGCAGTTGCTACTGAGACGCCTCTGAATCTGAAAGCTCCGTATTATAATCCCTCCTAGTGGTGCCCCGATAAAACTGCAAAGCTAAGCAGGGTCTGGTATCGTTTCAAATTGGATAGGGGGACGACCACCCCATTGAGATTCCTGCATTGCAGGGCGTTGGAGTGAAGGACCTTTTCCAACCCTATAATCATGCCTAGGAGCTTGCGGTTCTTGAGAGAGGAAGGCAACAGAGTAGGTTCTGCGATGCAGAGGTTGAGACTTTGCCTTGCTTTGTGGGGATATGTTCTTAAAAGCCTAAGAAGAAACCTCCTGGTCCCATCTAGTCTGTTCTCTGAGTGCCTGCGGACATGAATACACAAGCATTCTTCATGAACGGTATCCCAAGCGTGAAGAAGCACCTCATTTTGTCCCGGATTGCCCAGGTTCTAGTACTTCAATGCTATCTTTCCAGGTTCTAGTATTAAGAGATGCTTTTCCCCACACCCTGTCCCCTCTTGCGTACCTCAGTCCTTTCTTTGCCTCAGGACGCCTCCGATTCTGGGGGGTGCTCTGTGCAAAGTGAGAGGGGAGCATTGTTTGAGGTGGTGAGCCCTCTGGCGGGGTCCCAGCACCCACTGCCTTCTGTGGGTGCTAAAAAGGCGTTCGGGTCCAGCAGTGGTAAGTCTGGTGCTTACTCAAACCCCAGGAGTCCTCCTCTAGTGGCAATGGCCATTCCGAGACTGAAAAGCGGCAGCTGTGCGTTGTAGAAAGTGGTCCCTGCACAATTCGCCTTGCCCAGAGGACTGTGTTGTATCTTTAGCACTACCTTAAGAAAAGTGGAGCTCCTCTGCCTTGGTTCCTTGACACATCTCATGTCCTGTAGCTCACCCTTCCTGTCCCACGCACCAGAGTCACCTGTGCTCTTGCAACAAGCAGAAGGAAAACAGAAGGACAACTTCTTCCTTTTTTAACTTGTCTCAGTTGTGGTGTGTTTTTGACACCAGCCCGGTCTGCAAGCACCAGTAGGTGACCAAGCTTCTGGGAAAAGCAGAAAGAGAGAGGGCAGTTCCTCAGGTTATATGTCTTGGCAGCTCGGTCCCCCAACAGAGTTCCATTGCAGCGTAAATGGCGGCAGGAACTTCTACGATGGGGGAATAAATTCTGTAGGAAGAAACTGCTTGTGGCACATGCCACAGCTCAGTGACGGAGCTTTGCATGCAGAAGGGGTTCGATCCCCAGAATCTCCAGGTAGGCCTGAGAAAATGCCTGCCTGAAATCCTGGACAGCCACTGCCAGTCAATGTAGAGTCTATTGCCTGCACTGTAGACAATACTGAGCTAGATGGAGCAATGGCCTGACTCACTGTAAGGTAGCTTCTTATTTTGGGGAGAGGGCTGCCTGAGGTGGGTGGGTGGGACTCCGCCTGTGTTTCTTTTCTAGTTTCTTGCTTCCCTGGTGCTCAGCATCTCACTTTCCCTTTTTTCCCCATTCTGGCCCAGCTCCGTAAATGCACTCTCTCAACTGATTATTAATAATAATAATAAATTCTCCAATCTGGAAAGCTTGATGGACAAACCAGCCAGCCTGATTTTTATTGTTGTTCCATAGTATAATAATGTTATTGTAGATACTGTTCTGAGCAAAGTAGGAGTTTTATCATCAAATGAGAAGTTTTGTCTGTAAATAATCAGTTTAGATCCCAGATGACTTTATTACAGAGCAAAATTCTTACACGGTAATTCAATAAACTTTAATATACAACACAGAAGAAGGCTCGAGCTTCCAGTTCCTTAATGATGTGGGAGGTCTGATTGCCTTTAAAAAAAAAAAACAACTGGCTCTGCTCCTGTGCTTTTAACAGGATACATAAATTTAGAAACTGCAATTTTCCTAGCCTGTGTATTCTGCTGTGGAAAACCTCACCAGCTTAATTTCTGTGCCACAGTGCTGTTAAAAAGCAGAGGATCAAAGCTAGTGGTGTGTGGGTGTGGGTGTGTGTGTGTGTGTGAGAGAGAGAGAGAGAGAGAGAGAGAGATATTGTGGGAGGTCACCAGCCAAGTTGTGGGCCTGGAAAAACTCCTGCTTTCACTTAACCGGTCCTATTAAGAACAGAAAAGCCCTGCTTAGCCTCCTGTTCTCTTAGCAAAGAGAGCCAGTGTGGTGTAGTGGTTAAGTGCCGTAGACTCGTAGTCTGGTGAACTGGGTTCGCTTCCCCGCTCCTCCACATGCAGCTGCTGGGTGACCTTGGGCCAGTCACACTTCTCTGAAGTCTCTCAGCCCCACTCACCTCACAGAGTGTTTGTTGTGGGGGAGGAAGGGAAAGGAGAATGTTAGCCGCTTTGAGACTCCTTCGGGTAGTGAGAAAGCGGGATATCAAATCCAAACTCCACTTAGCAGCTAACTGGATGCCTGTTAGAAGCCAGCAAGCAGGACTCGAACTCACAACAACCACTCTTCCCACCTGCAATTCCCAGCAATTGGTATTGAGAGGACGACCATCTCCCGGCAGTGTCAGCATGGCCAACTTGGATGGCTTTTAAGAGAGGGTTACTCACATGTATTGAGGATAAGACTAACAAGGACTACTAGCCATGTAATTACTACCTACACTGGTGAAAGCAGATGAGCTTCAGCTGCTGGGAATCCCATGGGGAAGGTGGTGCTGTGTTGAGGTCCTCCTAGGCATCTGGCAGGCCTATGTGAGAAGAGGCTGCTGGACTTTAGAAGGGCCACTGGGCTCATCCAGCAGGGCTTTTATGATGTTCTCACATGCGGTGACGTGGTCAGTGGGTTGGCCAAGGGGCTGGGAGAGATCAGGGTTCAAATCTCCACTCGGCATTGAGGCTCAGTGGGTGTCGTCGCCTCACAGGGTGGTTGTGGGGGATTAAATGAGGAGAACTCTGTAAAACCACATTGGGCTCCTTGGAGAAACAATGGAATAAGAATTAAATAAATTTTAGCCTCCTCCACAAATTTGGCTAATCCTCTTTTAAAGCCATTCTGCTAGATGGACCAATGGCCTGACTTTATATTAAGGCAGCTTCCTATGTAACCTCTGATGTGACCATCTATTATTATTATTATTATTATTATTATTATTATTATTATTATTATATCTATTATTATTACCATCCAAACCACTGTCCTGTGTGGTTTCTAGTCAGGCGTCTGAGAGGGGTTTTTTCTTTTACGCTTTCCCTGGGATAACCCACTCTTTACTGCTGAATTGGAACCAAGATCAATTGGGTTTTCAGCAAATGGACGTTTGTTCCGATTCAGCAGCAAACCGTGGATTTCCCCGAGAAAAGCAGGGGAACCAAAAAGCCCAAACCAACCTCTCCAACCCCTGACTAGAAATCACGGGACAAAGGGAAGTGTGGGTGGTCTCTTAGGTCCCAGGGCAGGGTCCAGAAAATGGAAACACAACCTGAACACCATGGGCATAGCTTTTTCTGGGAGATGCCCCCCCCCCAAGTTATGGAGCTCAGCTTGGGGGGGGGGGAGGAGATCACGGGTCAAATTCCTGTCCAAAAAGAGGACATCACGGGAGACAGGCTTTTGTCACACTCAGTTAATTGAGTATTTTTAAAATTTTTATTTTTTTAATAAACTTTATTACATTTTCAGAATTTACAAAGAAGAAATAAAAAGAATAATTTGATCCTCAACTACATATTCTAAGGTAAAAACAGGGGTTACAAAATACATGATAGAAGATGTAAGACAAACAGAGTAACATTAAGAAAAGAAAAAAGGAAGGGGGAAAAACCAAAACAAAACGACAAAAACTAGGAAAAGTATTTTTCTAAGACAAATATTATTTAGGAAGTTCGAATCAATACTTGAATATTCTGTACACAAAGTCCTTCCAACTGGTTTGAGTCCCTCATGTTGACTTCCGTCTACCTCTTCGCAGTTTCAATTCGACTGTTACAGTTAAATAATCTGTGTTTTATTGTTTGTCCAAACAATAGGAAGAATTCCCCCCCCCCTTTTCTGTGAAATGAATCTAAACACAGCCAAGTGTTATAATTGGCACCCTATTTATTCAGATAATTTTGGAAGCATCCCCATTCTTTTTTGACCTTATCTACCGAGTGGTAATTTGACAGTGGCGTAGCGTGGGTTGTCAGCACCCGGGGCAAGGCAAGTAATTTGCGCCCCCTAACCCTAACCCCCAGATATTGCGCCCGGTTTCGGTCGGTCCCCCCTGCGCCCCCCACGCTACGCCACTGGTAACTGAGTATTTTTAATACTTTTCAATGATTTTTGAGGATGCAGTTGCCCACCCCACCCCTTGACCACGCCCATGATTAAGACGGTGTTGCACGGCATTAAAAACGAATTTGAAATGAAGGCGTGTCATAGGCGCCGACTCCATGGGGCTTGAGGGGGCTTGAGCCCCCTCAAAAAAAATTTTTGGGGGGCTCAGCCCCCCCCCAATAATCTCGGGCGCCGCCGCCGTCCCCCGCCTCCTCCCCACCTGCTCCCTCGCCAGCCAGCCAGCCGCGCGCCCTAGCCGGAGAGCCCCGGCCGTCCCCCGAGAGATTAGGGAATCCCCGTGGCGGGGGCTCCTGCCTCTAGCCCCAGGTTTCCCGCATATCAGCTGTTCCGGAGCTGATAAATAGGCAGCAGCACGCTCTCCCCTATTCGCTCACGAGGGGGCGGTGCCACTTTATTTGCATATTCATGAGCTTATTTGCATATTCATGAGCTTATTTACATTCCACGAGCTTTCCGGGGGCCCCCCCCCCAATATTTTTTATAAGTCCGCGTCCCTGAGGCGTGTGGACTGAAGAGTCTCCGCTTCCCGCGCGCCGACACACCCCGGGGTTTCCCGCGTGTTTTACAAAGGCTCCTCGAGGCCCCGCTCGGCTCCGGCTTCGCACTGCAGAGAAAACGGCGCCCGGGAGGGCGGCTCCCTTCTCGCCGCGCGGCAGCCATTGCAGGCGGCGCCTCCTCCCTCGGGGCGAGACGGAGCGGAGGAAGGAGGCTCGGCCGCCTTTCCCCCGGGGCCTTGAGGAAAGCCCTGGGAAGCGGCCTCCCCGGGGCGGAGCGGCGCCGCCGACGGGACTCACAAGGCCCGCCTCTCGCTCCGAGATGGCCGGCCGCGTCTCTCCGAGCCGGCGCCGGGCGTAGCGCGGGCGGGTAAGCGGCCCAAACGGGGAAGGAGGGAGGGTTTTCGGGGAGATGCCGGGCGGCCACGACCCATCTTGGCGTTCAGAGGAGCAATGCATGGCGCAGGGTAGGGGTCGAAGCGGGTTTTAATCCGGATCCGCTCGCCGCGCCGGATGCAGCGGGGAGGGAATGTTGCAGCTACGAATCGGTGCAGCGGGAGCCTCTCCTTCGGCATCGCGGACAGAGACGTCTCTTGCCGGCCCCAGATCAGCTTCCCCCTTGCCCCCCCTGCGAAAGTTTGGGGTGAATCCATTTCGAAGGTCCTTCCCCTGAGCTCCGGTGGGTGTGTGGTCTGGTAGTAGTAATAATGGGCCGGTTAGGGCCGCTGCACTCTGCACATGTTCAGAAGTGCGCTCGACACCCAGGGCTGAGCGCGGGTCTTGCGCTCCAGCACCCCTGAGCTTGTTTCACTGACTCTTTGGAGCCCTGTGCCTCTGGTTCAGGAGGCTTGAGGTATAGGTGCCAACTCCCTGGGTGCCCAAGCACCACTGCCAGATTTACGTATAAGCTAAACTACGCATAGCTTAGGGCCCCACTCTCTTGGCCCCCCCCTCAAAAAATTTCACTATTAATATACTACTTCTTAATTGTATTTCAGTTCAACAATTACTTTGATCAAATACATATTTTGTTATGCACAAATGGCTTTAGATACCTATCAGGTCCATAAATTTCCATATAGCATATATTCAACACAAAAACCAGTGACAATATGTTGTTGACAAAGGAGAGCTGGGCATATAAAGGGCCCCATTACCTTCAGTAGCTAACCTAAATCCGGCCTTGCCAAGCACCCACAAAATTTCCCATGAAGGGGCCAGGCACCCACAAATTTTGGCGCCAGGGCCATGCACACTGTATGGCACCCACAGTCGTGGGACCAAGGTGGCACTCCTGGGTATGGGGCAGGGCCGTGTTCCTAGTGGGATTGACAGATGACCACAGGGGTGCCAACTTGAATAAAATATGGGGGGAGGTAAGCCCCACCCTGCATAATCGATCGCATGATGGGGCACACCCACACTATTTGAACGGCAATGCGCATCAACTTGTGGGAGACAAATTTTATTGGGATGGGAAGAAGGATGGTGATCTGTCTGGGATGCTTTAGCTGAGATTCCTGCATTGCAAGGGGGCTGGACTAGATGACTCTTGGGGTCCCTTCACACTCTTATGATTCTATGAAGGGACCTTGGCCCCTTGGAGTTGGCTCCTATGGATGACCGTGTTTGCCCCCCTCCGTCCCTGAGAAGCCGTGGTATGGCTGAAGTGGGGAAAGAGAGAGAAGGGGGAACATAGCAGGGAGGAACTCTGTACATGGCTAGGAGCACTTTGACCAATTGCTACAACTGGCAGAGAAATCATAAAGTGGCCCACCAAGACCCTCAGCAGTTTTAAAGAGGTCCTGGGAAAACACTGTGGTAGAGAGAATCTGGTCAGTGGTTCAGTGGGTCTCATGCGACAGGTAAAGGTGTTTAACCTCCCCCCTGTTCTCTTATCACCAACCTGAAGCTCAGTGCACCCCCCAGTCCATGTAGGGGACGTGGGTGGCGTTGTGGTTTAAACCACTGCTGATCAGAAGGTTGGTGGTTCGAATTCCCTCAACGGGGTGAGCTCCCGTTGCTCTGTCCCAGCTTCTGCCAACCTAGCACTTCAAAAGCACACCAGTGCAAGTAGATAAATAGGTACCACTGTGACGGGAAGATAAACAGCATTTCTGTGTGCTCTGGCACTCATCACGGTGTCCCATTGCGCCAGAAGCGGTTTAGTCCTGCTGGCCACATGACCCAGAAAGCTGTCTGTGGACAAACAGCGGAAAACGAGATGAGCGCCACAACCCCAGAGTCGCCTTTGGCTGGACTTAACCGTCCGGGGTCCTTTACCTTTACCTTACCATACAGGGGAAGCCTTTGCATGTGGACAGAGGGAGGAAGGACGGAGATGGGCTTCTACATCAGCTCCCTCTCCCGAGCGCCCTACGGCAATGGGGCACCGCCAGAGTCCTCACGCCCCGCTGCCAAGCGCTACCAGGCGGCGCCCAGCTACAACTACAGGTGGACGGAGCTGCACTACGAGGCCAGCCGTGGCAACGTGGAGAAGCTGAAACAACTGCTGCTGACCTCAAGTGTGTGTCCTATATAATGTATCCAGGTTGCACACAGGGCTAAAAATGGAGCAAACCAGACTTTGGGAAGGAGAGGGGGCTGGGCGGTGTTTATTCCCCGCACTTAAAACCCCATAACAATATTGTGCACAGGCAATCCAAATGCTGTACCATACCAAAAAAGAGGGACTGGGGGGCAAGGGGTGGCTGTAGTCCACTCCTAATCCATAGTCCATTATGTATGGCATAGAGAAAGCCAGAGAAAAGTTGTCCTTCCTCTCTCCTAACCCTGGGAACTTGTGAAGCTGAATGTTGGAAGATTTGGGATGAATGAAAGAATGCCCTTCCACAGTTATACTGTGGAACTCACTGCACCATGAAGCAGCATGGCCACCGACTTGGGTGGCTTTAAAAGAGGATTAGACGAAAGTCACGGAGGGGAGGGCTATCGAGGGCAACTGGCCGCAATGGCTAGACCAGGGGTCAGCAACCTTTTTCAGCCGTGGGCCGGTCCACCATACGTCAGACCATGTGGTGGGCTGTACTATATTTTTTGGATGGAAATGAACGAATTCCTATGCCCCACAAATAACCCAGAGATGCATTTTAAATAAAAGGACACATCCTGCTCGTGAAAAAACACACTGATTCCTGGACTGTCCATGGGCTGGATTGAGAAGGCGATTGGGCCGCATCCAGCCCACGAGCCTTGTTATTTATTTATTTATGCCCCGCCCATCTGGCTGGGTTTCCCCAGCCACTCTGGGCGGCTTCCAACAAAACACTAAAATAGTGGGCTGGACTCTACCTCCCCAGTGATGCTTCCGGGTACCAGTTGCTGGAAACCACAGGTGGGGAGAGGGCTCTTTTGTTTGGGGGGCATCTGTGAGAACAAGATGCTAGACTAGTTGGGCCACTGGCCTGATTCGGCCGGCTTTTCTTAAGTCCTCCGTTTGTTTCCCTGTTGCACTGGGTTTTTTTGGAAGGTGCTCATCTCCCCTTTGGTTTCAGGCAGGGAGCTGGTGGACAGGAAAGATTATTACGGCAAGACGGCCCTCTACTGGGCGGCCTACAAGGGGCAGAGGCATTCAGTGGAGCTGCTCTTGCAGCACGGTGCCAACGTCAACACCTGCTGCAAACACGGGGGGACCCCTCTCCACGCGGCCGTCGGCCTCTTCCCCGACTGCACCCTGCTGCTGATCCAGGTAATGTTGTCAGAGGTGCCGCTCCTTATCATCCCGTCCTGCAGCAAGTGGTGTTCGCCAGTGTGGTGTAGTGGTTAAGAGCGGTGGACTCGTAATCTGGTGAACTGGGTTTGCTTCCCCGCTCTTCCGCATGCAGCGGCTGGGTGACCTTGGGCCAGTCTCACTTCTCTGAAGTCTCTCAGCCCCACTCACCTCACAGAGTGTTTGTTGTGGGGGAGGAAGGGAAAGGAGATTGTGAGCCGCTTGGAGACTCCTTAAAGGGAGTGAAAGGCGGGATATCAAATCCAAACTCCTCCTCTTCCCTCCATGGAAGCCTTAGGGAAAGGGCCATCGTCCAGGGGTTAAGCCCTTGCCTTGCAGGCAGAAGGCCCCAGGTTCAATCCTGGCATCTCTTAAGGCGGGACGGGAGAACCTCCTTATCTGGAAAGCTGCTGCTGCCAGTCGGTGCTGGCATGCTGAGGTAGGTGGGCCAATGGTGTAAGGCAGATTTCTCTGCTCCTAATCCGCATCCCTGCTGCTAGGATCCAGAGGGGCAAGGTGGCCTGTTGACAGGTATAATAATAATAATAATAATAATAATAATAATAATAATTCATTATTTGTGTATTGATTGTGGTGTGACTTCATTTACTTATTCAGAGGTTTGAACAAGGCATTTCATTATTTTGTAAAACCTTTTTTTATTAGTTTTACATTTTAATTTTACCTTCAAACATAAAATACCACCATAAAAAAATAATTCTCTGACTTCCTTCCTCCCCTCCGTGGAGTCCGCAGATAGTCACTTTCCACTGTGTATCATATCGTCATCTGTCTCTCCAATATACTCAATATTAACTGAAGTTCTTTTTCACATTGCAAGTGTTATTGCAGTTCCTAATATTTTTAACTGTTTACAGTTTTCTCTCAGATAAGCTACAAATTCCCCCCAGTCTTTATTGACATTTTTATCATCCTGGTTTCTGATTTCCCCAGTCGTTTTAGCCATTTCGGCATAGTCCATCAGTTTTGTTATCCATTCCTCTCTTGTTCAGGTATCTTCTCTTCCTAAGAGTATCCGGGCTGCCATTGTTGCGTACATAAACAGCTTTCTTTTGCTCCCTTGGTATTTTTTGCTCCCCGAGGCATTTCACGGCAGCTTCCTCCATTCCTAGCTGCCATTCCTGAGAGTGGCAGGAGGAAGGGAGGGCAAATTCAATCACTGCAGGAAATTATTTACACAGAAGCTGCTCTGTTTGGCCTGTGGTGGGTGGAGAGGGAATCAGGAACCTGTTGCATCCGATTTGGCCCTAAAGATACCCAGGATGGACTTCTGGGCTTTGCTCACACCATATGGCTTCAGCAAGCCAGGACATGGGGTGGTGAGGCCAGTGGTGCTAATGACTTGTTGTTTCTCCTCAGCACGGCGCAGATGTGAATCTGAAGGACAACTGGGGAGTGACCCCTATGTACCTGGCTGCTTGCAGTGGACAGACAGAGTGCATCCGGTTGCTGGTGCAGGCAGGGGCCTGCATCTGCTACAGAAACAAGGTAGCCCATTACTAAAGACCAGGGGTCAGCAAACTTTTTCAGCAGGGGGCCAGTTCTCTGTTCTTCAGACCTTGTGGGGGGCCGGAGTATATTTTGGAAGAAAAAAACCTGAATTCCTATGCCCCACAAATAACCCAGAGGTGCATTTTAAATAAAAGCACGCATTCTACTCATGTAAAAACACCAGGCAGGCCCCACAAATAACCCAGAGATGCATTTTAAATAAAAGGACACATTCTACTCATGTAAAAACACGCTGATTCCCAGACCATCCGCGGGCCGGATTTAGAAGGCGATTGGGCCGGATCTGGCCCCCGGGCCTTAGTTTGCCTACCCATGCTAAAGACTTTGGGAATGTCCAGGGAGGCAGAAGAGGACATATTGTTTATTAATTTCCTTCCTAACTTGCGCTAGCAAGTTCCTTTACTTAGCAGAGTTTCACATTCCTCTTTTAAATGCACAGTAGGTAGCTGGCTGTAGGCTTGTGTAAGCCTCTCACTGTTGGGTTTCTGGTAAGTTCCCTTATATCCCTCTTAAAAGAATGAACACGCCACAATCTTGTGTAAAGTATATGAAAGTAGCTTACTCACATTCTGTTTACAGTTGGATCCCTGAAGGCAGACTTAGTTACAAAGTATATACATGTGAAGGTATCCCCTATGGGGATAATCTCAGTGTCCTCCATTGGCTGGAAGCCAACAGAACATCTCTAGCTACAAGTTGCTCCAACGGCAGAGGAAGTCAAAAAGAGAGTGCTACGTGCCTTGTCCTTTTTGTTACCTGGACAGGTAAGGTCACACCCACCTCTAGTCACATGCAAAGGAAGTATGTCCCAGCCAGGAGGAAACAGGAAGTTTTCAACTGGCTGGACCAAACATTCCTCCGCATGTCCACTCTAGGAAAACAAGGAATGTTGCACTTGACTGCTACGTACGTATCACATCCCGCAAAGACCAGCGTAGGGAGTCCCCGAAATTGGTCTTCCCACACATAGAGAGCTGCCTGCTAGGGCCGCCCAACTTTTCATACCAAGTGGGCTGCAAGAGTCCTACGACGCAGAGCACAAACCAAGTTCAGTTTCTGTATTGGAAATTAAAGTCATCGCAACATATTGTAGAATCATAGAATCCTAGAGTTACATATATTTTTAATTAAATTTTCTAAATTACATTTCAAAATGTTCATTTCAACAGTCTTCAATCAATTACCTCCCTTCTTCTCCTTCCGCAGTTCATTTTGCATACCCTACATCCCTACATCTTTTACATGAACTAAACCATTCAGTAATCCATTGTTACATCCATCAAAATTTATTTACACTGTTGAATTTATCTTTATGCTACCAGGGTTTTTAAATGTACACAATTTTCACCCATATATTCAGTAAACATTTTCCAGTCTTCTTTCAACGTGCATTCTTCTTGTTCTCTTATTCTATATGTTAAGTCTTCAAGCCGTGCGTATTCCATCAGTTTAAGTTGCTATTCTTCTTTGGTTGGGACCTCGCTTGTTTTCCAATTTTATAGAATCTTAGTGTTGGAAGGGAACCCAAGGGTCATCTAGCGGTGCAGGAATCTCGGCGAAATCATCCACGACAGTCAGCCATCCATTAGTATTATTTGATATATACAATTAATATAAATGTATAGAATTAAATGCACAATTAATAGATTAAATATATCTAATTATTAAACAAATTTAATACACAAAGAGATGTGTGCATTTCGTTAACAGTGCATGGCAGAAACGTATGTTTTTAAGGCTTTAAGATGTTTTCTCTTGAATGTTGATGAGGGCTGTTGAAAAATGGCCTTTCAGGCTGCATGGGGCCTGTGGGCAGCAAGCTGGCTCATCTAACTCAATATTGCCCACTCTGTCTGGCAGCAGCTCTATAGAGTTGTTGTCAGTGTTCTCTCCCAACCCTACCTAGAGATTACAGAGTCACAATAAAGTCCTCTTCAGTACTTTTCCCAGCAACAATAAATATTATTAATAAGTAGTATAGGTGATGGCTAATAACAATAATAGTAAAGGTAAAGGGACCCCTGACCATTAGGTCCAGTCGTGGCCGACTCTGGGGTTGCAGCGCTCATCTTGCTTTATTGGCCGAGGGAGCCGGCGCACAGCTTCTGGGTCATGTGGCCAGCATGACTAAGCCGCTTCTGGCAAACCAGAGCAGTGCACGGAAGCGCCGTTTACCTTCCCGCCTATTTATCTACTTGCACGTTGACATGCTTTCGAACTGCTAGGTTGGCAGGAACTGGGACCGAGCAATGGTAGTTCAGCCTGTCGCGGGGATTTGAACCGCCGACCTTTTGATCAGCAAGCCCAAGAGGCTTAGTGGTTTAGATAGACTACAGCGCCACCCACGTCTGATAATAATAATAATAATAATAATAATAATAATAATAATAATAATAATATCTAATACGAAGTGGCAAAGATCCTCCGTTTCCCAGGTTAGCTTCACTGCTACACTGCCATTCTTCCACCTGACCTCTAGCCACCCAAACCGAAGAATTGCCCGTGTGCCAGCCCAACTCAGAGTAGACCCTTTGGTGTTAAGGAACAGGGCTAACTCACTAATTTCAGTGCGCCTCCTCCAAGTAGGACTTTGGGAACGCAACCTGAAACGCTGTTTTTTCTCTCTTTTCCGGCTGCAGAAAACAGGAGCCCCTCCCAAGCGCCTCGTCTCGCAGCCGGCGTTGATGTCCTGGATGGATTCCTGCCGCCAGCAGCCCCTTTCCCTCAAGCACCTCAGCCGCCTCTCCATCCGGACTGCCCTGGGCCACAGGAGACTCCAAGCCATCAGGGACTTCAACCTCCCTCCGCTGCTGAAGCAATACCTTATGTTTGAAGACCTGGCTCTGCTCGACGGGTTGTAGCCTCGCGAGGCGCAGAATCGGCTCCTCCTAGCTGGCGCTGTTTCTCCGCCGTGGGAGGGCTTGCCAACGCCTTTTCCTTGCCCGCCGTATGTCGCCTTTGTCTTTTGACTGGGGTGCCGGCGTCGCCATCACACACGGAAGTCGAGCTCTCCATGAAGGAGACGAGGGGCCAAGATTACAACTTTTTTAGTTTAGGAGGGAAAGGTGAGCGAAGGGAACATGCTAGAAAGGCGCATAAAGCGATGTGTAGCACATATAAAGAGAACAAAGACGTTTTTCCTCCCACAAGGACCCGGTCGTACAAGGAAGCTCAGTGCTGGGAGACTCCTTTGCACGGCACATTGTTAAAACAATGGGGTTTGCTGCCAGAAGATGCTGCGACGAACACCAAACTGGGTGGCTATGAGAGGGGTTTAGGTCACTTCGCGGAGGGTAAGGTGGTCAATGATCACATGGGATCAGAGGCACGATTCCTCCGACTAGTGGGAGGATGTGTGTTGCGTTCATGTCCTACTTGCAATTCCCAGGGGCAACTAGATGGTCACTTTTTGAAAGCGGTTTTTAGCCTAGATGGGTTTGATCTGGGGTGTGTGTCTTATGGTCTTGCGAGTCACCTCCTTCCTTATTGACATCCCTTCGTCTGTTCTGCTTGTCACCTGGGTGTCTTGGCATTTGGATGGCCGAATTGCCTTCCTGGATCAGACCTCTTGTTCCTGACCAAACCTGATATTGCTGGGGAGCTTGTAAACTAGGGGCAGGGGGGAGCCTTTTTGGCACAGTAAGTAGGCCAGATCTTTTATCTCTCCACATCCCGACGAGGTGGGCTGCCTGTCAATCATCTGACATTGTGATGGCTGATAGGGGGTTGGTCCCACCCACCTGTCAAATGTTGACCTACCTGCGGTGGTGATGGAGTAGTCCGATTCAAAGCGGCATCAAGCAGGATTGAACTCTCTGCTCACCAGCTGATGAGCAGAGGGTCCAATCCTGCGCTCTAGGGAAGCGGCACCCAGCAGGACTCAACCCTACTCCCCTGCCTATCAGGTGGTGTCATCCGGTGACATCAGCCGATGGACAGGTGGACATGGTTGTGGTGAAATGGCCTTGTGGGGCTACTTGAACCCTTGGCTGGGTGTCCAGGGGGGTGGAGGTTCCTTACCCCTTTTGTAAGCAGTGCTTGAAGGTGATGCCTTACCTTCTCCTGCTGCGTGCCCCTGTTATCTCTAGCTGACTCCACGTGCATTTTGGATCAAGGGAAAAGCAGGACTAGCATGCAGGCCCTACTTTAAGAACAAAACAAACCAGATCCACAAACCAGAGCCAGGTGCGAAAAGACACACTGTTAGTATTAGAGAATTCCAAGCATAGGAATTTGTTTCAAGTACAGTGGTGCCTCGCAAGACGAAATTAATTCGTTCCGCAAGTTTTTTCTGCTTGCGAGTTTTTCGTCTTGCGAAGCACGGTTTCCCATAGGAATGCATTGAAAATCAATCAATGCGATCCTATGGAGACCGCCCGGGGACAGAGGGGAAGTGCCGCTCTGTCCCCTCTTTTGAAGCAAGGGGCGAAGAGGAGAAGATCGCTTCTCCCCCTTGCCGCCCCTTGGTTCAAAAGGGGTCCGGGGAGAGAGGGGAAGGCGCTGCGCCTTCCCCTCTGTCCCCGGAGCTTGCGGGGCTGGCAACGGGGAGAAGCGATCTTCTCCCCGCCGCCCCTTGCTTCAAAAGAGGTCCGGGGACAGCAGGGAAGACGCGCTGCGCTTCCCGCTGTCCCCGGAGCTTGCGGGGCAAGCTTCGTTTTGTGAAGCAAGCCCATAAGGAAATTTGTCTTGCGAAGCAACTCGAAAACAAAAAAAACCTTTCGTTTTGCAAGTTTTTTATCTCGCGAGGCGTTCGTCTCGCGGGGCACCACTGTACCACAGAACTGAAATGGGCTCATAGTTCTTCCATCCAAAAAAAAACACACCCAATAAAGCAAAGCTACCCCTTTGCCCCCTCCCTCAACCCCCACTGTTAACCAATGGGGAGTAAGAAATTCTTGTAAGAAATCACCCAGAGATCTTTGGTCCAGGATAGTAAGAAGTGTTAGCCTGGAAATTTTCCAGCCATTTCCATAGGATAACTTAACCCAATAAGCTAAAATCTAACATGGATGGATTAGCTTTGGCTCGTAACCAAGAGGAAGGCATACCATACGGTATCTGTAATGTCCTCTAATCTGTACTTGAATTTAGACACTGCTTCTCTATTACCTCTAAGATGAGAAGGTGTAAGTTGATGGGCTTTCTTCAGTTCATCTTCTCCAGTGTGCAGTTTTCGGAAGAAGGGTTGGTGGTCACGTCCCAGTTGTGGAAGAACTTGAGAAACTCTTCCACTTATGCCACCAGAGAAGCAGCAATATAATCCATTACATTTGCTCCTTTGTAAGAAAAGTGAATTCTCCCCTCTCATCCCCTCTTGTTTTTTGTTTTCAAAAATTTTATTGGTTTTCACAATATTACAAACAAACAAACACACAAGACAAACAAACATAAATCATAGCCTTATTGAAAATTACACTTATTAACTTATGTTAAGTGACTTCCTCGCTTCCCCTTGGTTGAATTTCATTGCATGTCCTTTTAACGGTTTTCCAAATCCCAATTCTTATGAAATTTAACTTAAACATTAACATCCTTAAATCTTCACCTTATGGAATTAAACATATTCTCTCATCCCCTCTTGTACAACCATTCAACATACAAAGTTTATCTTTGACTAATAAAGTGACCAGAACCTCTCAGGACTTGATTTGGGAGTCCCTGGAATTCCTGATCACTCCAGTTTAAATGTTCACTTCTTTTCCCACCAATTCTGGCATTAAAATCCTCTGCAAAGCACTAGGGTTTCTAGGAGCTTCTTGCCCCAATTGCTACAAAAAATTCTCCACGTTCGGCCATATGTCCCAGTCGGCAAAGGGTGATGAAGTTAGGTTGGATATGCGCCCTGATTACAAGAAAAGCTATAATTTGATACCTTAACTGTCCAAATATTGCATAACTATCCACTTTCTCAAGCTGCAAGATTCTTGTTCTAATTGATGTTGAGATTAATAAAGCTAATTCATCACTGGGATGACCTCTCTCTTTTTTCTTTCTTGACCCTGCCAGCATTGAAACGGTCTTGTATCTGGAGAAATCAGTTTGTATCTCAGCAGCTTGGACCTCCTCTTTCTCTTCACCTGTTCCTTTTGCTTGTATGTTGGCATCTGTCTGTTTCGGGAGACAATGGAGGAATGCGCCTTGGGGGGTGAGGTCAAGCTGTTGGAAAGTTGCAGCGCCTGTTGGGGCTGTAGAGACCGAAGCGGGAGAGACATGTTTTGTTGCAGCTGGGGCTGCTGAAGGCGTCCAGTTTTCCTGTTGTTACAGGTACACCAGGGGGTTTCTTCTCTCTGTACTCCTCCCAGAGGTCATTTCTCATCTTGTCACTGCTGTGGATACATGACTTAACTGTCTGTCTCCATGATAATACCTTAATTTGATCTTCTCTTAGCCTCATCTGCTGCTGAAGGTGAGAATGTAATGCACATTGTAGTTCCCTATGGAAAATGCAGTTTAAGAAACTTTTATATCAAAGGCTTACCACAACTGTTGTTGGGGGTTTTTTGTATTTGCTTTTTCCCGTAGCTGAGTAAGATTGTCTCCCATAAACACAGTCTTAA
Source organism: Podarcis vaucheri (assembly GCF_965113315.1). Lineage (NCBI taxonomy): Eukaryota > Metazoa > Chordata > Lepidosauria > Squamata > Lacertidae > Podarcis > Podarcis vaucheri. The sequence goes on along the minus strand of NC_138760.1, from coordinate 112,137,108 downwards.
CAGTGAGTCCGTAAGTGACAGTGGAGACCACAGTGGAGACATTGGTTTCCAGGCGGGAGTTGATCACGGTGAGAGTTTGCCAAGCGTGCCTTCCTCTTAGCATGTTTCTCCCTGGCGTCCCAAGTTTGAGCATCTTCAAAGCCCATGACACCTTTGGTAAAGGCTGTTCTCCGACTGGAGTGCTCGCAGGCCAGTGTTTCCCAGTTGTTGATGTTTATGCTACATTTTTTTAGATTTGCCTCGGGAGAGTCTTTAAACTTATTTTGTTGACCACCAGCATTACTACGCTACTATCAAGCTACAATAACCAAAGCTTTGGGGGCTATTAACCTTTAAACTAGCCTGGGAAAATGAAAAGGTCAGAAAGGCCACAATGTGATGGATTGGCAGGTGAGCCTGTCTCAAGAAGGCATTCCACAAGCAGGGGACCACAATGAAATCTAGTGGCTAAGAGACTGTGCTACAAATCAGGAAGACTCTCATTTGAATCGTGCCTTTTCCATGCTAGGTGGGCTTAGATAATCTGTCACAGAAGACAAGCATGCTGCTGCTCCCCTTGTCTGGAGCAAGGTTTCATTAAACAACACAATGGAGTAGCCCTTTTTTTGATGGGGGGATTAGTACCGTAATCATTTGACTAGACTGGGGTGGGGAATTATTTTCAGTCTCAGGGCCACATTCCTACCTCTGAACGTGATGAACATGCTAACCACCTGAATTTTTTAAATAAATAATTTTTAATTTTTTTTAAAAAAAATCAAATTTTAAAAAAATGAAAATCAGCATTGGATTTTAAGCCAGGTTTTGGATGTTGTCATCAGAAGAATGAAAGTAAGAGGAAGCAAGAGTTCTCCCTGCAGCAGGGGAAAACATGGAGCGGCTTCTTTTAGTAGGCATGTCTGAATGCACCCCGAGAGTTCACAAGCGCAGTTGCTGAGGCCGTTTCTTTAAAAAACAACACTGCCTTGACATCACTGTTTTGCCGTCAGAGTTAATGGTTGTCTTGGTTCTTAATTTTCAAGGCAGAAGCGCCCTGGGTCTGGCACAATGTAGGACCCTTTGCTAGAGGACGGTTTGTATGTATATTTCAAACAATGGAGAGTCTTGTGAAGAGTTTGGATTTGATATCCCGCTTTATCACTACCCGAAGGAGTCTCAAAGCGGCTAACATTCTCCTTTCCCTTCCTCCCCCACAACAAACACTCTGTGAGGTGAGTGGGGCTGAGAGACTTCAAAGAAGTGTGACTGGCCCAAGGTCACCCAGCAGCTGCAGGTGGAGGAGCAGGGAATCGAACCCGGTTCACCAGATTACAAGTCCACTGCTCTTAACCACTACTCCACACTGGCAAATGTATTGTGCGGTCATCAGGTGCAGCAGGCATGTATACACATAGCTTGGGAATGGGCTGGAGTAAAGTGAGGCTGGAGGGAAACAAAATGCAAAAAGGACACTGGCAAATTGCATAAAAGCAACGGCAAGTGACGAGGCCGTGTTGGTGACAGCGCAAGTATCATGGCACTGGTAAGCCTAGGAATTCAGGCGCAAGTTCTTCTGAGTTCATGAGGGCTTACTCCCAAGGTTGATCTTGGCTGAATTGCTGAGATCGTCCGCAGGAGCCTTGTTTTTCATTCCCCGAGTTGGCGAGGCTCATTTAACAACAACAAGAAACTCAGACTTTCGTGGCATTGGCCCAGTCCTGTGGAACACCCTGCCAATTGAGATTCAGCAGGTTCCTTCTGTGCTAACTTCTAAGTGCCTCCTGGAAACATTTCTGTTCTGCCAGGTCTAGGCAGGCAATTAAGAACACATCTTTCCATAACAGCTGGTTTCTGTTTTTAAATGGTTTTTTCTTATATGGTTTCTGTTGCTGTAAGCCTTTTTTTTGTGTGTGACAGCGGTATACAGATACTCTTATAAATAAACAATGTAGCATGTATCGGTAATCTATAATTTCATTCATATACAGTGGTACCTCGGGTTACATATGCTTCAGGTTACAGACTCCGCTAACCCAGAAATAGTACCTCGGGTTAAGAACTTTGCTTCAGGATGAGAGCAGAAAACATGCTCTGGCAGCATGGTGGCAGCGGGAGGCCCCATAGGCTAAAGTGGTGCTTCAGGTTAGGAACAAACCTCCAGAAAGAATTAAGTTCTTAACCCGAGGTGCCACTGTGTGTGTGTGTGTGTGTGTGTGTGTGTGTGTGTGTGTGTGAATGATTGGTATGCTTATTAACACACAGCCAAAGTGCTGCTTCAGGTTAAGAACAGACCTCCAGAACGAATTAAGTTCTTAACCCGAGGTGCCACTGTGTGTGTGTGTGTGTGTGTGTGTGTGTGTGAGAGAGAGAGAGAGAGAGAGAGAGAATGATTGGTATGCTTATTAACACACAGCCCTCTGCCTGCCCTGTGCTCAGGCATAAGTCTTTCCGAGTTCAGCGGGACTTACTCTTGTAGGTATAGGTCTGCATTTTGCACAATGCAAAAGTTTGCATTTCCATCTCAGCAATCGGTCACTGCTGATCTATAAATATACACCCTGGAGATTCCGGGTTTTGCTGGGCAGAGATGGAGCCAGGAAAGTATTAGAGAGCATAGCAGGAAGCTATTCCAACAGGTGTAGGGTTGAAAAGGGATGGTAAAATGAGACCCTCCCAGCTGTCCCGGGGCCCGTGAACTGTTTCGAAGCACCGTGTGTTTCCACAGACTTCAGTGCGATCCAATCCCGACCCTCTATCCTCACCACAGCTATGCTGGGGGACTTGGGACGCCCCCTCCCCCCGCCCCCTTTCCAGCAACAGGGACTAAAAAGGGAAGCAGTGGGAGCTGGTTGGTCGAGTCTCTCCAGAGCTCAGAAGCCTGCAAGCTGCCTTTCCCCAGGCGAGTCCGGAACGATCTGGGCTGGTTAAGTCCTGAACCGCAACGAATGTAAGTTTCATGCATTTTTAAGTAGGGATTATATACGCAAGTCACTGTTGTTTGGCTCTGTAATTTTGCGAAGGGCACAGAAAGTAGGGGGAGGAAGTCCTGTGAGTGTTCAGAAACTCCCAGCTTGGGGACTGCTCTTGATCTCCAGACTCTTATATCGCTAGCCAATGAAAATTTTAGATTGAATTGTAGAGTTGGAAGGGACCCTGAGAGTCATCTAGTCCAACCCCTGGGGATGCAGGAATCACAGCTAAAGCATCCCTGATAGATGGCCATCCAACCGCTGCATAAAAACTTCCAAGGAAGGAGAGTCCACATACCTCCCACTGTCGAACAGCTCTTACTGTCAGAAAATTCTTCCTGATGTTTGAATACAGTGGTACCTCAGGTTACAAATGCTTCAGGTTACATACGCTTCAGGTTACAGACTCTGCTAACCCAGAAATAGTACCTCGGGTTAAGAACTTTGCTTCAGGATGAGAACAGAAATCGTGCAGCGGTGGCACAGCGGCAGCAGGAGGCCCCATTAGCGAAAGTGGTGCTTTAGGTTAAGAACAGTTTCAGGTTAAGAACGGACCTCCGGAACGAATTAAGTACTTAACCCGAGGTACCACTATACTTGTCTTGAAAGAAAGGAGCATTCACAAACAAGCAGTGTTGGAAGGGTCAACACTTCCAACAGGTTGGTTTTTTGCAGGGGGGGAAATGCCCACATGACTATTAATGGGCAAGCTTTTTAGTTCTGCAGAACTCTTCATCAAGCTAGATGGTAAGTAAAGCGGGAAAGGGGAGGAGAGGAGGAAGAAAGCTGACCAGTGGTGTCGGTTATGAACACGAGGTTGATTTGATTGCTGTGCTACCAGACAGGCTGAACTGGAATAATTCTAACATTCACCTTGGACCAGATCTGTGCTCACATTGCAACTGCTAAAAAGATTTTTCTACATGACTGACGCGCAGGGCTCCATCCTCCCAAAGGCTCTTGAACCATTTGAACTGTGCAACTTCAACGTGCGAAACTGTGAACGTGCGAGAACAGCCTCTCCTTTCTGCTCGCCTGGGGAAGGTGATCTGAGAGCTCCCAGCAGAAGGCCAGGCTAGCCTTTCAGCAGGGAAGCCTCTCTGGGCCTTTCCTTCCAATCCTCACTAATCCCATCTGAAAATCCAAGGAAGGGCAGCCAGGAAGCTGAGCTCTCAAGCTGGCCTTGGTCCAGCTCAGTGGAGTGCAGAAAGCAGAACGGGCATAGCTGCCAAGCCCAGGCCCAGTGCAGCCCCCCTGAAATAATCTCTGCCACGACCCTATCAGAAATGCTAGGAATTCTCCTGCCAGGCCAACTCTCAGAATTCAAGGAGGCAGGAGCCCAGGAGGATTGGGAAGTCGTAACAGCTGGGGAAGAGAGAGGGAAGGATGAGGCTCAGTACTCGGGGACTGCGGAGAGCCACTGCCAGTCAGTGTTGGTAGCAGCTCTGGGCTAGATGGGCCAATGGTATAAGGTGGCAGGTACTCCCATCTCCTGCCTTCCTTCCACTTCCAGGTTCTGAACCAACAAGCTCCTGCTCAGAACCAACCAAATATTCATCCTCCTCTTGTCCAATACAACCAGTGTTTCTGTTACGATAACCCAATAGGCTGCCAATATTTCTGCCAAATCGTTTTGTTTTTTTTTCCAAATGTTAACGAATCAACTGCAAATTGAAACAAATTTAATACCATTTTCCCAAAAATTGGCTTCCCGCACTCCGTTCTCGATGTGCCCATAATTTCCTCTTCTTGCTGCATTGTTTTCCCAGTTATTCCTAATTCGCATTCCATTCCCTATAATTAACCTTGTATTACATTTTTTTGTTATTTTTAACTTATTATCCTTAAGCACCAGCTATCATTATAATTTATTTCATTTCTGTACCGCTTTATATTTTAAAGAAAAAACTCAAAGCGGTTTACCACATATTAAAACATCAATAAAACAATCCAGAATCAAACATTTTTGAAGAAAGTCAAATATAGCGTATACAGTCAAAGCAACATAATTAACAGAAAACTAAAATATCTTAAAGATTTCAAAATAAAACATTACAGAGAAGGTCAACTACAGAATACATATTTAACATAAACAAAGTTAACCCCAAAAAATCTTAAACATTTCCCCCCAAAAAAATGCTAAGTGAAGTCTAATATAGAATTCACATTTAAAACAGCGTAATTAACGAGAATAAAAGATTATCATAAGCATGACACGGCTGTTTGGCAGCCACAAAAAGATGGGGCAAAAGAATCCAATAGTTGGGGTTTGTTATCAGGCATAGCGATGTCCCTCCAGTCTCACCAGCCGCCTCTTTCCACTTTCCAATTCTTGCACATACAATATTTTAACATTTCCGGTATCTACTCATCAAATTGTCAATCTACAATAAACCAATAATTATTATTTCTAAAGTCAATTTCCTTTCCTTCCTTATGTGTGTATGGAAACCTAATACAGTGGTACCTCGGGTTACAGACGCTTCAGGTTACAGACTCCGCTAACCCAGAAATAGTACCTCGGGTTAAGAACTTTGCTTCAGGATGAGAACAGAAATCGTGCTCCGGCGGCAGCAGGAGGCCCCATTAGCTAAAGTGATGCTTCAGGTTAAGAACACTTTCAGGTTAAGAACGGACCTCCGGAATGAATTAAGTACTTAACCCGAGCTACCACTGTAGTTCACTTTCACTAGCGTTATTTCTGGGCCACAACATACCTAGGAAGCTGCCTTTTGCCTCTCAAGCCCAATGTTGTCTCCTCTTGATGGCCAAGAGGAGCCTTAGGCAAAGACGGTCCTATCACCTGCTCTCTGGTCCTTTTAACTAGAGGTATTGGGGATATTTGCATGCCTGCAACACATCCTCTCTACCAGTGCTTTTTTCCTACAAAGAGGTGCAAGAATGCCCACTTTTTTTTATGGATAACCGTCAAAGCTTTTTTTTAGGGGGGAGCCTTTTTTTAAGGGGGATATGCAGCCCAAAGCCTTCGACACACTGTTCTGGGCACTGTACCACTATATAGCTGCCAATACACTACAAAGAAGTGCCGGAACACACCAAAGAGGTGGTGGAACTGAATTCTGGTGAGTTCCAGCTGAAAAAGAACCCCGTTCTCTAGAAGAAGAGTTTGGATTTGATATCCCGCTTTATCACTACCCTAAGGAGTCTCCAAGGGACGCGGGTGGCGCTGTGGGTTAAACCACAGAGCCTAGGACTTGCCAATCAGAAGGTTGGCGGTTCGAATCCCTGCGAAGGGGTGAGCTCCCGTTGCTTGGTCCCTGCTCCTGCCAAGCTAGCAGTTTGAAAGCAAGTCAAAGTGCAAGTAGATAAATAGGTACCGCTCCAGCGGGAAGGTAAACGGTGTTTCCGTGCACTGCTCTGGTTCGCCAGAAGCGGCTTAGTCATGACCCGGAAGCTGTACACCGGCTCCCTCGGCCAATAAAGTGATATGAGCGCCGCAACTCCAGAGTCGGCCACGACTGGACCTGATGGTCAGGGGTCCCTTTACCTTTACCTAAGGAATCTCCAAGCGGCTAACAATCTCCTTTTCCCTTCCTGCCCCACAACAAACACTCTGTGAGCTGAGTGAGGCTGAGAAACCTCAGAGAAGTGTGACTTGCCCAAGGTCACCCAGTAGCTGCGTGTGGAGGTGCAGGGAAGTGAACCCAGTTCACCAGATTATGAGTCCATTGCTCCTAACCACTACACCACACTGGCTCTCTTCCCCAAATGCACTGTTTAATCAGATGAGCTGCAGCAACAACACGGACCAAGTTAATTGTCTGGGTTCTTTCAGGCCTCTCCTAAACAGATCAAAACTGGCACGTGCATTTCTCAAGACAACACATCTATTGACTTCAGGTTTTCCTCATGCAATTGGTCCAGATCTTTAAAGCAGGGACAGGGAATCTGTGGTCCTCCAGATGTTCTTGGGCTCCAGTTCCCATCATCCCTGATCGTTGGCCTTGTTGGGAATCTGAGTCCTACAACTTCTGCAGATTCCCCCTCTCTGTGCTGTAGAACTGCAGAAATCCTCTGAATTATCACCTGACAAAAGTGGTCTTTGCAGTGATGGCTTAAGGCAGAGTTCTGTTCAGTTAGCTTGCAGCTTGAGGAGTAACAGTTGACTCCGGAATAAAAATGTTTCTGCCCTTAGATGTGAAGCCTCCTCAACCCCAGAGAATTCTGAGCATCCTTGAGAGAGCTGCACACCTGCTATGGATGGGTGTGAGTGGCAGGAGGAGGCCTTGGCCTCCTGCGCAGGTGAGTTGGGTGGCAGGCACGCGTCTCGCACCAAGCCACCTCATTTAATTTCTTTGTGACATTTAGCAACCCTCAAAGGAGGCTGTGGTCCCCACCCTCAAGAAACAGCATCCAGCCAGTGGCGTAGCGTGGGTTCTCAGCAGCCGGGGCAAGGCAAGTAATTTGCGCCCCCTAACCCATGGATTTTAGCACTCGAGTCTCTTCTGCGCCCCCCAGATGTTGCGCCAGGTGCGGCAGGCCCCCCCTGCACCCCCACGCTATGCCACTGCTCCCACCACAAGTCTTCAGGACAGCCATCCGAAGGCTGGCGCGGGGAGAAGGTCTCTCCGCCCCACCGCCAGGCTTCGGAGCAGCCTTCCGAAGGCTGGCAGTGGGGCGGAGAGAAGCCTGGCGGCGGGAGGAGGTCTCTCCGCCCCACCGCCAGCCTTCGGAGCAGCCTTCCGAAGGCTGGTGGCGGGAGGAGGTCTCTCCGCCCCACCGCCAGGCTTCGGAGCAGCCTTCCGAAGGCTGGTGGCGGGAGGAGGTCTCTCCGCCCCACCGCCAGGCTTCGGAGCAGCCTTCCGAAGGCTGGCAGTGGGGCGGAGAGACCTCCTCCCGCCGCCAGGCTTCGGAGCAGCCTTCCGCTTAATTCCCAGCAAGCAATTAGCAGGCTTGTTCCACCTCCTCCTCCTCCCGGCTTTGCTGCTGCTGCTGCGCGGCTCTTTTCCTCCACCGACGGCGCGCTGCGCTTTGGAGAGGTTCCCGCTTCCTCGAGGGGGGCCGGCCAAACGCGCCCCCCCAAATGTTGCGCCCGGTGTGGCCGGCACCCCTGGCACCCCCCACGCTACGCCACTGCATCCAGCAAAAGGTTATCCAGAAAGCTTACAGATGAGGGAAGATTTCTGGCTGCTAGTGAGATGGGCAAATGGACCCAGAAAAGTCAGGGAACATAGACTGTGTGGAAGGGACCCCAATGGTCATCCAGTCCACCCCCTGTGAATTGTAGCTGAAGAATACAGGTTGGTCTCCTTTGGGGGTAGCTATCCTGTGGCCCTCCCAGATGTTGTTCAACTCCAACCCCATCATCCCTTGGCACTGGCCGGGCTGGCTGTGGCTGACGGGAGAGGAAGTCCAGCAATAAGAAGAGGGTCACAGGTGAGCCACTCCACAATGTCCAAATTGGCCTTCCCCAAGATGGACTGTCCACAGCTCCTATCAGTCCCAGACACATGACTGCACACCAGCTATTGCCATAGTTGTCAACTTTCAGATTTGAAAATAAGGGATCAGCAGCCTCAAAAATAAGGGATCAGCAGCCTCACCTGTCCCGGGGACAGTCTACGGGATATCTAACAATCTGGGATAGCAGCGGGAAGCAGCGGGAAACGGCGCTGGAATAAGGGAATTTCCCGCAAAAAAAGGGAAGGTTGACAGCTATGGCTACTGCTCCTAGCAAAGGAAAAAGAAGCTGGTCACAATTTTATAAAAACCAGCTTTTCCACTAGCAAAGGAGCCAGCATTACCAAACAGCTGTTGCAAGTATTCTTCTTGAATTTTCCCCACCCCAAGTTGAACTATTAATTAAAAACTAATCTGTTGCCAGAAAAGTAATTTTCCTTTGGCGCCATGCATATCTGGGCTGCTGTCCTATCGGCAACCTATTTTCTCTATTTGGGGGCGGGAGGTACAGAAATAGCTATTTCTTTGTCTTTCCATAAATCATACCCTGCTTACTGGAATGGGAGAATATAGGTGTAATATATAAGATAGGGATGTTTTTGCCAGATTGCATAGTCCGCTATGCCTCTATGAACAGAATTGCAGGGAATCTCTCAAATACTTACCATCAGAGGCTTCACACCTTCTACAGTTCAGCCCTGGAAGATTTATACTATTGGCGTGACCTGCAAAGCCTAAGTCTCTTGGTGTCTTTCATTAATGCCTGTTCATCCTCCCTCCCTTTCTGCAGAAGGTTACTATCCCGTGAGGAAAGGAGAGGTGTTCAATGGAAGGTACCACGTAGTGCAGAATCTCGGGTGCGGCTACTTCTCGACAGTCTGGCTTTGCCAAGACTTGGGGTGAGTAAACAAAAACAGCCTGCTTTTTACTGCAGAGGCCAGTCATGTGGTAGGAACACATTCTGTTGGCTGAGGAAGGGCTGTGTTTTCATCCGGCCTTTCCTGAAAGGATCTCAGGGCAGTAAACACAAGGCCCCTCCTGTCATTTACTCCTCACAACAACCTTGCAAAGTAGCCTGCTATATCGTGGGGGGGTTGGGAAAGGAGTACCTGGTCAATGATCTTCTGGGTGGAGAGGTCTGAACCCATCTTTGAAACAGCTGGAGGAGGGCTGCAAAACAGTTCGGAGCCCAGAGATGTTCTCGCTCTCAATCTATGCATCTTCTTTCAGGAAGAAGAGGTGCGTGGCTGTCAAAGTGCCCAAGGGTGGGGAAGATTTTGCTGAGGCAGCCTTGGATGAAGTCATGCTCCTTCGCTGCGTAGGTAACAAACCGCCAGTTGGGGGACTGGTGGCCCATTGGGACCGGTAGGGTGTAAGGCAGGAGGCCAACAGTAGGTGGCGACAGAGCCAACGGCAGACAGAGGCAACCCGAACCAGTTGTGTTTCATCCTCTCCCCTGCTGAGTGTTACAAGGGGCAACACTGAGACGAGAGAGAGGGAAGCCGTTAGCTGGTACCACCCTCTGAACTGATAAACTAAGAAGGCTGGTAGGTAGAGGCTGGAAGAGGACTCAGCTTGGTGGGACAAGTGCCCTGTTCGCCCTCCTGGACCAGCCTCCACTGCAAATCACCTCTTTTATTCGAAAGCCCCTGAAGGTTATGACCCTTGAGATGCATATTTTTAGGGCACACCTAAAAAAATATTGCAAGCTGTATTAAACTGTTTTTAACACTGTGTTTTTAATCATGGTAACCAGCCCTGGGAGCTTAAGATGAAAGGTGTATAATTAATACCAATACTACTAATGATGCCATTCCTACGTTAATGGCCCATTTCAAACACAGTTGGTACCTCCCCTAATCGCAAGCCATCCGGAGACTGTCGAAGGCCTCATAAAAGTAATTTGTGCACGTTTATTGATTTATTTATATTTCTGCAGGTGAACAGCAAGAGGAGGAAAGACCAAGGCAGCGACCGTGTCATCCACTTCCTGGACGATTTCAAAATGATTGGAGACAATGGCTTCCATATCCTTTGGTTGGTAGATAATGCACCACAAGGGCACAAAAAGCTGGACAGGGCATTGCTATTAAACAAAGTTGGACATTTCCACTGATATTGTAGTAAGCTGCTGTCCTGACACACCCAGCTGTCCTTAACGGATATCGCTATAATCATCATCATCATTACAGTCAAACCTCGGTTCCCAAACGCCTCCGTTTTGGAACGTTTTGGCTCCCAAACGCCGAAAACCCAGAAGTAAGTGTTCCGGTTTTCAAACATTTTTAGGAAGCCAAACGTCCGACGTAGCTTCCGTTTTAGTACAGGAAGCTCCTGCAGCCAATAGGAAGCCGTGCCTCGGTTGTCAAACATTTCGGAAGCCGAACAGCCTTCCGGAATAGATTACGTTCAACAACCGAGGTTTGACTGTATTTTACTTTACTGTATATGCTGCCCATCTCACTGGGTGCCTCAGCCACTCTGGGTGGCTTCCACCAAATTAAAAACATTAAGCACAGTGAAACATCAAACATTCAAATCTTCCCTGAACAGGGCTGCCTTCAGTTGTCTTCTAAAAGTCAGATAGTTGTTTATTTCCTTGGCATCTGATGGGAGGGCGTTCCACAGGGCGGGCGCCACTACCGAGAAGGCCCTCTGCCTGGTTCCCTGTAACTGTTTCTCGCAGTGAGGGAACCGCCAGAAGGCCCTCGGCGCTGGACCTCAGTGTGCAGGCCGAATGATGGGAGTGGAGGCTCTCCTTCTGGTATACTGAGCCGAAACCATTTAGGGCTTTAAAGGTCAGCACCAACACTTTGATTTGTGCTCAGAAACATACTGGGAGCCAATGAAGATCTTTTAGGACTAGTGTTATATTGTTCCTGGCAGCCGCTTCTGGATTAGTTGTAGTTTCCGAGTCAGCTTCGAAGGTAGCTCCACATAGAGCACATTGCAGTAGTCCAAGCGGGAGATAACTAGAGCATGCACCACTCTGGTGAGACAGTCTGCGGGCAGGTAGGGTCTCAGCCTGCGTACCAGGTGGAGCTGGTAGACAGCTGCCCTGGACATAGAATTGACCTGCGCCTCCATGGACAGCTGTGAGTCCAAAATGACTCCCAGGACCAGGGAATCCCCTACACCTGCCTGCCCTCTGTCCACCCCAAAACAGTTCTTCTGTCTTGTCAGGATTCAACCTCAGTCTGCCATCCATCTTCTAACTGCCTCTAGACACTCACACAGGACCTTCACCGCCTTCACTGGTTCTGATTTAAAGGAGAGGTAGAGCTGGGTATCATCTGCATACTGGTGAACACCCAGCCCAAACCCCCTGATGATCTCTCCCAGTTAACTGTCCTTGTGGGACACAGTTCTCAGGAAGCTATTTCTCACATCCTCCACTCCCTCTGCATGAGACTTTGGGGAGCTGCCACTGGAGTGAACCGAATCTCAGCAGTTTCCCAGTTACTGAATCCCTGACAATATCTCCTCCCACATGTGTGCTTAGTGTTTGAGCTGCTGGGGCCTTCTCTGCAGTCTCTGCTGAGCAGCCAAGGAGTCCAGGGCCTCCCGTTACCCTTTGTGAAGAAAGTCACACAACAGGTAAGTACAGGATTACCTGGAGAGCTGAGCCAGACAGAATCAGGGCTTGCCAAGATGCACCAAGGCAGTTGCTGTGGGGATATTTCTCAGGCGGCAGTTGCAGCAAAGGATGCATTGGGTGGGTGGAGGGGAGAACTCTTTGTGGCCCTGGCCTCACCGAAATCCATGCACTCAATATAAATTCATGCATCTTCCCATTCAGATGTATGGGCAGCATTGGCTGGTTCTCATTGGGATTGGTAGGGCGGAAGGCAGGGAGCCTGACAGCAGGTGGCGCCACAGCCAACAACAGCTCCAGTCATAAAAAGGTAAAGGTAAAGGACCCCTGATAGGTATGTCCAGTCGCAGACGACTCGGGGGTTGTGGCGCTCATCTCGCTTTACAGGCTGAGGGAGCCAGCGTTTGTCCGCAGACAGTTTTTCCAGGTCATGTGGCCAGCATGCCTAAGCTGCTTGTGGCGCAATGGAACACTAAAACCAGAGCAGTGCACGGAAATGCCATTTACCTTCCCGTTGGAGTGGTACCTATTTATCTACTTGCACTATTTGGTGTGCTTTCGAACTGCTATCCTCCCTGCTAAGTCATACAAGGGCAACACTGAAAATGAGGAAGGTGACAGGCAGCGCGGAGAGAAGGATGACACAGGTGGGACTGTGACCCAAATGTCCCCATGGAGCAGCCTCCACGGATGCTGGGGAAGTTTCTCCCTTTGCATAAAACCCTGGAGGCCTGCAGAAGAGGCTGCTCGAGTCCCTGGCACATCCCCCTCCCGGGTCACGTGCAACATTGGTAAGCAACCCTGGCACCTAAGTGTTTCTGCGCATGTGCAGAATTTTCTTCCGGAATAAGAGACTTCACAAGGCCAATCCGGAGGTCTCCCATACTTCCTGCCAATCACAGGCGGTCAATGCTATACCCTCTTTTTCCTTCCTGAGGCGTGAGCACATCCAGTCCATGACAGATTTTTCTTAAGGCTAAGACCTACCCGTACTGTAGTGGCAAATTCAGAAGTGCAGGGCCTCTTCATGACAGCCACAGCCACACACCCTTCTAAGATGATACAATACAGTCATACCTCTTGTTATGTTTGCTTCAGGTTAAATCTTTTCAGGTTGCGTCCCACGGCGACCCGGAAGTACCAGAAAGGGTTACTTCTGGGTTTCGCCGCTCGCACATGCACAGATGCTCAAAATGATGTCGCGCGCATGCGCAGAAGTGATGAATCGCAACCCGTCAGACGCACAGATGCGGGTTGCGTTCTGCTCATGTTGCGAACCGGGCTCTGGAACGGATCCCGTTTGCAACCAGAGGTACAGCTGTAATCTTTTAATTATACAATAATAATACTCACGGATGCATTGCAGTGACCAATGCAAATCTCAAGGTGTTGCCTTTTAGCTACTTCTGTTTATTTTCTGTGCACATACATGGCAACTGACTTGGAGATACTCTTTCGGAGTGACTCACGTTTTGTACATTACAGAGTTTGCACAGCATTCCCTTGAAACAGAAGCCCCTTGTGTTCCTTGTTGTTGTTTGTTGTTGTTTAGTCGTGTCCGACTCTTTGTGACCCCATGGACCAGAGCACGCCAGGCACTTCTGTCTTCCACTGCCTCCCGCAGTTTGGTCAAACTCATGCTGGTAGCTTCGAGAACACTGTCCAACCATCTTGTCCTCTGTCGTCCCCTTCTCCTTGTGCCCTCCATCTTTCCCAACATCAGGGTCTTTTCCAGGGAGTCTTCTCTTCTCATGAGGTGGCCAAAGTATTGGAGCCTCAGCTTCAGGATCTGTCCTTCCAGTGAGCACTCAGGGCTGATTTCCTTCAGAATGGATAGGTTTGATCTTCTTGCAGTCCATGGGACTCTCAAGAGTCTCCTCCAGCACCATAATTCAAAAGCATCAATTCTTCGGCAATCAGTCTTCTTTATGGTCCAGTTTTGGAGCATACAAAGCAACTCCACTCCATGTTCTTTCCACATGCCTTCTCCAGAGTGACCCCAGAAGCCGATCCTCCTTGGCTGACTCACCTTCCCTTTGACCCTGATGAGTCCCAGTCAGATCAGACGGCTCTAGGGTGCTGGAGACAGGGGCCCTGCTGCAGAAATAGATAGGGGTCTTCAATCTCCATACCCCCATGCCTCTGAGCCCCGCTCCCAACTCTGGAGTTTCTCCTTTATGCTCTTCAATACCGCAAAAAATATCAAGCACAGTACACATTGAGCAGCTTTGGGCCACTGATTGCCTCTGCTTCGCGGCAGGTTCTCCAGGGCTTGCATTTCTTGCACAAGGAGTGCCGCATCATCCATGCAGACATCAAACCGGAGAACATCCTGCTCTGCGTGGCGGAAGGGAGCCTGCAGGCGCTTCTCCACAAGGTGGCTTTCCAGGAACACGGCGCAGGAGCCGAGCCCAAGAGGCCAGGTACGCCGCGCAGGAGAAAAGGCCGCAGAGTTTGTTTGGAAGGGGAGAGCACGTCCACCAAGGAACTCGGAAGAATCCCTCTTTGAGCACTTCAGGCCAGGGGTGGGGAACAATTTTTCTTAGATCAAGGGCTGCAGCCACTTGTGGGTTAACTTCTGGAGCCACATGCTGGCGGTGGGCAGGGCCTAGGGTTGCCAACTCAGGAGACGGAGGTTAATTGGGAGAGGGTGGCAATGCCTATGCCATACCCTCCAGCATTTCTCTAATAAACTAGGGACATCCTATTCAATAATAATAATAATAATAATTTTATTACTTATACCCTGTCCATCTGATTGGGTTGCCTCAGCCACTCTGGGCAGCTTCCAACCTATACAAAAACATAGCAAAACATTAAACATTAAAAAAAAAAATCTTCCCTATACAGGGCTGCCTTCTAAAGGTTGTATAGTTACTTATCTCCTTGGCTCAGGGGTCACATGACTCCATACCCTCCAACGGTTCTCTGATGAAAACAGGGACGTACTAAGGAAAAGCAATACTTTCTGGGATCAAATCAGAAACCATAAATCCGGGACAGCTTCTGTAAATCTGGGACTGTCTCTGGAAAATAGGGACACTTGGAGGGTCTGCTGTGCTATAATTTGCAGCAGACTCCTGCCGGGCTGAAGCTTGCAAGATACATTTACAGTCTTCTTTCGGAATTGGTTTCCGTCGGGATGAGATGTCACACTGCTGCTGTTGGATCAGGGCTGGTGTGAAATACAGGTGCCATTAGGGATATATAACCTATCGCCTCCAGAGCTTATTTCCTTGTGTTTGTTCCGTCCAGAGGAGGACATGGCTGCTGTCCTGGATTGCTGCAACCTCATGAAATTGGGAGTGAAAATTGCAGACCTGGGAAGCGCATGCTGGACGGTGAGTCTATGACAGCACACCCACCCATCCCTTTTCTGCCATCGTTGCTTGTTAGTACATTGCTCTCCCTTGAATTTCACCAGGGAGGGCATCACCCCATGACTGGCTAGTTAATCTTTTTGACAAGACTGCCACAGGTAGTAGAGATGGAGGGGAAATCCGTCAGTTCACACTTAAAGGTGAACACACCCAATTTGCATGTTCCGCAACAACGCTCAAACTGAAGCAAAGATTGCTTCAAAATTTGTGCTTCTCCGAATCTTGTGCAGTTTTCCAGCCAAGTCATGTGTACCCCCGCCAAAAAAAAATGCATATATTAGTGTCAAGCATGCATAAAAGTTCATAGAGACAATAATGTACAAAACTGCACTGTATTTCAGGAAATTGCTTGCAAAAAAAAAAGTATATTGGGGAATAACTTCACAGGAATGTGTGTGTAGGAAACACGTATAAAAATGCTGAGGACTTTTTAATGAGGAGCTTCCTTTAAAAAAAAATCGCAAACTACTATGGAAGCTGGAAAAAATAATACATTTTTATTCAATCTTCAATTTAAAAAATCCAATTACAACTGGAAAAATGAGAAACTAAAATTTGGCAGAGGTACCTGTCCCCTTGCCACAAGCCACAAGAACAAAACACAAGAGCTTTCTGCCCTAGGCTGTGCTGTGTGTGGGTGGTTTTGCCCCTGGTCTTTTAAGCTGGGGGAAAGGCAGCAGTGAACATTGGGACAGGTGTGAATATGTAATAAAAGCCCTGCTGGCTCTGTCTAAATATCCCTCTAGTCCACCATTCCCTTTCGCCCAGTGGCCTATCAGATGCCACCAAGTTGAGCAGGAAGGCAGCGCCATAGCTCAGTCAATAGAGCATAAAACTCTTAATCTCAGGGCTGTGGGTTTGAGTCCTACATGGGGCCAAAGATTCCTACATTGCAGGGGGTTGGACGAGATGAACCCCATGGGCCCTTCCAACCCCACAATTCTATTGTTATGATTCTAAGCAGTGCTTTTTCCTGGGGGATGCGGGGGGGGGGGTTACACATACCCCCCTAAACATTTTGTGAATCTAAGTTTGGCCTCATTGAGGGACAGTACAGTGGTACCTCGGGTTACAGACGCTTCAGGTTACAGACGCTTCAGGTTACAGACTCCGCTAACCCAGAAATAGTACCTCAGGTTAAGAACTTTGCTTCAGGATAAGAACAGAAATTGCGTGGCAGCGGCAGCGGGAGGCCCCATTAGCTAAAGTGTTACCTCAGGTTAAGAACAGTTTCAGGTTTAGAACGGACCTCCAGAACGAATCAAGTTCTTAACCCGAGGTACCACTGTATTTCAACATGAGTAGGAAAATGAGAGTACCCCTAAATATTTTTTTAAGAAAAAAAGCACTGATTCTTAGGCAAAAGACCTCTCCATCTGTTGTTGCCCCCCCAGCTGCTATATTTGGAGGTATACCTCCTCTGAACAGTACAAACCTAACCATGTCCTATTGATTGCAGTGGGGCTTACTCCCAGATCTGCATCCATAATAATAATAATAATAATAATAATAATAATAATAATTTATTTATATCCCGCCCTCCCCAGCCGAAGCTGGGCTCAGGGCGGCTAACAACAATAAAATAATGCAACATTCTAAAATCAGTTCATTATAAAAATAATTCAAATCAAATTAATGGCAACCATTAGGCTGGAGTTCTGTGAAGATTGCCAAAGGAGGGAGTCAGGCTGATAATAATAAATTTTTATTTTTATTTATATATAAATATTTTATTTATATATATTATTTATATTTATATATAATATATAATATATTTATATTTATATGTAATATATTTATATTTATATAAATATAAATATGCGCCCGCTTGACTGCTTCGATTGGTGGAAATGGCACTGCCACAGCTGCCGCAGAATACCCATCCCACATTTATAAGAACCCATTAGTTTAGTGTGGCCCTTTGGAACTCCCTGCCTGTTGATAATCAAGCAGGCACCTTCGCTGGATTATTTCCGGCACCTGCTAAAAACGTTCTTCTTTTGGTGCTTAGAAAAGCTGGCGTGAATTTTAATCTGCTTTAGTCTTTTAACCTCTTGTGTCTTTTAACACATTGCAATCCTTTCCTGGTCTTACGGTTTTATCTGTTTGTAAATCAAGGGTGGTTTTGTTTTTCTTTTTTTGCTATCAAGCAGTGTTTAAATCTTATGAAATGAATCAACAAGTAAAATAATCCTGCCCAGTGTTATTCCCTTAAGGATCTGCCGCTGTTTTACACCGCCTGCCTACCCAAAAGTGCGTTTGGGCCATCCACTCTCACTCAGCCCATTGTCCCTTCTGTTCCAGTACAAGCCCTTCTCCAAGAAGATCCAGACCCAGCCCTACAGAGCCCTGGAGGTCCTCCTCGGATTAGATTATGGCACCCCAGCGGATATCTGGAGCACAGCGTGCCTGGTAAGGAATTGTTATGTACTGAAGTTCTCACCCTGGGCCAGCAGGGGGATACTGTAGATAGTTTTCACTCAGGTTTTCACGTATGCAAATAAGGGATCAAAAGTGACGTTCAGTGATTGGATAGTTACAGAAAGTGGTTACTGTTGCGTTGTAGTGGAGCTCTATATAAGCAGGCTGGCTGAACCCTTCAGTTCAGTTCTGTTCTGGCCTGTGAATAAACAAGAGCTGTTTGAAGAATCGCTGTTTCGTCTGATATGTTCACCCCCAAATTAACAGGAACGTTCCTTCAGCAATGGCATTGCTGCTGCTGCTTCTTGCCTTTAGAATCCGAACCATCTATTCATATGCACTGATAGCCTTTAGGCTCCTCCTAAAGCCCTTTCTGCTCAGCGTTCATCCGAATCTGTTTGCACAAATCTTAATCAGTGTTTATGATTATGTCCACCCTTTATTGAGCATTTGTTCCTGTTTGTTTCTGGAGTGGTTGAGCAGTCATCCTGCCTTCACCCCGATTTGCTTGCGGGGTATTTACATGTCTTCCCATTCACCATTCATTCACCCCACACTTTGCAATGCATTTCTTAATCGTTCCGCAAGCTGCAAAAAAGGTGCACTTTATCTGTGGATTTGTTGTGCCGAGGTGACGGAGCGCTTCAATCCACTTTAAATGTGCAACCCTAAATTTATGGCATGTGCTGGAATCCCTCCTGTAAAATAGTCTGGAAGCACCTTTGGGATTGAGCATAGCTGGATTTCACCCTAGACCCCTGCGTGTCTCACCCTTTTGTCTCTACTTCTTGTGAAAATGTTTCAGAGACGTAAGATGGATATTTTAATCTTTATAGTCCTTCGGATCAAACTGCTAGGTGTATTGTAAAAACAAAAATATTTACAGTGGTACCTTAGGTTACAGATGCTTCAGGTTGCATACACTTCAGGTTACAGACTCCGCTAACCCAGAAATAGTACCTCGGGTTAAGAACTTTGCTTCAGGATGAGAACAGAAATTGCATGGCAGCAGCAGGAGGCCCCATTAGCTAAAGTGGTGCTTCAGGTTAAGAACAGTTTCAGATTAAGAACAGACCTCCGGAACGAATTAAGTACTTAACCCGAGGTACCACTGTACTGACTATACGAATTGGCTCGAAGTGGACTTATTCGGGTTGTGTGTGTGTGTGTGTGTCATCCTGCAGGCTTTTGAACTGGCCACCGGAGACCGTCTCTTTGATCCCCAGGCTAGGCAGTATTTTTCCAGAGATGATGGTAGGTCAGAGTCCAGCCTGTCTTCTTAAACTCCATTTGCTAGGAGAAACTGTACAGTAAAGCATCTAACTTTGCTCCCCCCCCATTTCAGATCACGTGGTTCGGATCATCGAGCTCCTGGGCAGAATCCCACCTAAAGTTGCTTTGTTCTGGAAGCGGGCGACAACATTCTTCAACAGGCAAGGTGAGACTGCGGGAGTTGGAGATAAGAGCAGAGGTCCAGAGGGAGGAGTTGGCGGGGAGTCAGAAGGCCTGTTACTATTTCTGCGGGGGGCTTTTCAGAAGTCTTCTCACCTTGAGTGCTGGTTGAGCCAATCAGAGTGAAAAGGGGTAAGTCAGTCACAGAGGATCGGCTCCTAGAGTCGTTTTGGAAGAACACGAAGGAGTAGTTAGATAATTAGATAATTTATTACGGTCAAAGACCAGCTCACATAACATAACACAATAAAAGCAGCGTTCATAAAGATAAAATATACAATTGGAGCAGATTGCAGCAATAGCTCATGAGTTAAAATTGAGATATATACATACACCCGTACAACTGAGATTTGGGCTACCATAAAAAATTGCCCCTGGGGCACTCCAAAGGGCAACTTCAGCATTTCCCTAGTAAGCTATTTTATTCTGGAAGATGATCTGTGCCTACAAATCTGGGCACAGAATCTGGCTACTAGTCAGGTCGTCTTATGATCTTTGCCGAAGAGGAGAGAATTAATTTTTTTAAAACATAATTTTTATTAACAGGCCAATCCAATCACATTATTTCCAAATCATATTATTTCCAAATTATACAGCCAGATTTTTAAATTTTGTTGGGGGTACCCTTACATCAAGCTCTGAACGAGAATCAAAACATCACTTCTATTACTGCTTTTATCAAACAGTTCTATCCAGATCTGTCCAGATAGCCTTTATTACTTCTTCATCTTCTTATTGTTATCATGTAGTCTTTTCTTTGCAATCTCTGATAGTCTTTGCAAGCAGGTTAGGAACAAACAACATCTGCGTGGATTTTGCACACTCCAAAAGTCATATCTCATAAGGACAGCCGGCCATTCCTCCCCTTTTTCAAAAAATTTATCCTCGGTCCGTCCTGTTAATTTTCCCAAGCTTGCCACATATATCACAAAGGGGCTCTGCCAGGTTATCACCTTCAATCCATCATTTACATTCCAACGACCCTGGTCCTCCTCCCCTCCCCTTTCTTCGACAAGCCTGTCTTAACAAGACGCCATTAAAAACTGCGTCATAGAATTTTTCCTCCGCACTCCATATTTACCAGTCCTCTCTTCCATCGATAATTCACTCCACACAGCTCTTAAATTCTTGCTTGTAATTAGTAAAAGGCGACGATTCATCTTTCTGGGGTGGAGGTTTATAAATACTCACTTGAGGGAAAGAAAATAAAAGTTTTTTCCTCCACCCCCCTCTTTTTTTCGCTCCACACATACCAGTCTCGTAATGGTGGTTCATCGCTTGATTTATTTGTCTCCTTCCGTCGCACCAAACACAGAGATGCATTAATCAGCAGCCTTATCTCTCGAACTTTGCTTGATGTAAGTGCTTCAGCTTCATTCCAATTATATATTTCCAATTATATTTTCAAGCTGAAGTGAACCAGGGCGCTGATTGGAGATAGCGTCAGGAAGCGCTGAACCCACCGAGGGCTGATGCCAAATGTCCTACACCCCCTTCTTTCGAATCCGGGGGTGCATTGTGGACGTCGCTGGCAAGGCTGTCCCCCCCCATATCCTTGGGAGGGTAGGAAGGCTGCATACTTCCCATAGCAGCCTCTTTATTACCTCGTGTGGGTCGGAGAGATGTTATTGTCGGCCATCTTCCAATGTGCCACCTGGTGGCCCCCCGAAAAGGAGAGAATTAAGTTTAGACTTGTCTGAAAGATCGGTGAGCCTCTTCAGCAAAGGATCGATGGTGTCTCTACGCATCTCAACATAAAAAGGACATATAAAAAATATATGTCCGAGGCTTCCTATTTCCCCTAATGGGCAGGCACAAAGTCTCGAAGGAGTAGTTATTTATCCTCCAAAGCTAGGAATTTAGAAGCACACAAAACACAAGGTGCTTCAATTTTCAAGTGAAAAAGTGTGAAAGTTAATGTTAAGTACAGTGGAACTTCCAAGTAAAAAACCAACCTAAGTAACTCCTAAAGAAGACACTGCAGCACTCCATATCATTTGCCCATGGACGGGCAAAGTGTTGGTGCCGACCTCTAAAGCTTTAAACAGCCTCAGCTCTGTATACCTGAAGGAGCGTCTCCACCCCCATCGTTTGGCCTGGACCCTGAGATCCAGCACCGAGGGCCTTCTGGTGGTTCCCTCACTGCGAGAAGTAAAGCTACAGGGAACCAGGCAGAGGGCCTTCTCGGTAGTGGCGCCTGCCCTGTGGAACGCCCTCCCACCAGATGTCAAGGAAATAAACAACTATCTGACTTTTAGAAGACATCCGAAGGCAGCCCTGTTTAGGGAAGCTTTTAATGTTTGTTCTGCTTTTAATGTTCTGTTGAAAACCACCCAGAGTGGCTGGGGAAACCCAGCCCGATGGGCAGGGTAGAAATGGTAAATTTATTTAATTGTTATTATCATTATTATGCACAGAAAATAGTAGATCTGGCTGAAAGGCAACACATGGCGATCTGCCGTGATGTTTGCAATGCGTGCCTAATTTTAAGATGATTGTATTATCCTGGAGGGACGTGGGGGGCGCTATGGGTAAAACTTCAGCGCCTAGGACTTGCCGATCGCATGGTCGGCGGTTCGAATCCCCGCGGCGGGGTGAGCTCCCGTCGTTCGGTCCCAGCTCCTGCCCACCTAGCAATTCGAAAGCACCCTTAAGTGCAAGTAGATAAATAGGTACCGCTTTATAGCGGGAAGGTAAACGGCGTTTCCGTGTGCTGCGCTGGTGCTGGCTCGCCAGAGCAGCTTCGTCACACTGGCCACGTGACCCGGAAGTGTCTCCGGACAGCGCTGGCCCCCGGCCTCTTAAGCGAGATGGGCGCGCAACCCCAGAGTCGGTCACGACTGGCCCGTACGGGGAAGGGTACCTTTACCTTTACCTATTATCCTGGAAGGTTGTATCATTTTAGAAGGGGTTGTGGCTGTGAGGGGAAGTGGCTGTGGCTGTCATGAAGGGACTTTTCGCTTCTGAATTTGGCCCTACGCTGTTGCATAGGAAGCAGTGCAAATGCAGAGGATTGCCTTTCCACAGCCGGGCCCAAGTCTGGTGTGAAATTCTGCACTTGCCTGGTGCAATTGCCAAAGATAAGTTTGTAAAGGAAAAATGCAAGAGCCTCATCCACAGGTGCCAGCTCCAGGGCACCCACAACGCAGGAGTCCAATGCAACTTCCGTTTTTTTGCGAGGCCTCAGAAGCGGCGCTGCACCACTGATGCAACATGACGTCATGGGCACCCATAATCTTGGCCTGACGGAAGCCAGCCGTCACAAATGGCGCAGTTTAGCATAAAATAAAGACACAGAGAGCCAGCAATATTTTCAGGATGGTATGAGCAGCTCCTTTCGAACTTCTCCCCTCTCTGGTATCTTTTATTATCCTTTTTTCTCTTCTGTCGCATGGCCGTTTGCCAATGTCTCACGTTACCTACATCCGGTCATGGCTTTAACCCACCCATCGCCATATAAGGTTATGCACTTAATACACTGCAAGGCACGGACATGCAGGTCAGCGAGGTCAGCGAGGCACCAGGTGGCGCTACAAGCCTTTGCCATGACTTCATGGCTCCCACATTGGCCCAAGTCAGTGTCCCTTTGTGGCGATCACACAGGGCCCCCGGACGTTTGACGGTCTATTGACCCTGTGCCGCCACTGTGATTGCCTCTTCGCTGCCACCAACCCGTTTCTCTCGGGTACATACGGAGTCCAGGCAGTTGTTAACATTAACAAATAATCAAGTTTATTTTTAAATGCAGGAACAAGCTTATGGTTTCAGTTAATTTTTCTTGTCAGTTTCTTAAATCTTAGTTCCTAACAACTTCAGACTGATTATTCCCAACTATCTATCTGACTCCACCTGACAATTCCTCTCACTCTCTCACAATACAACTCGACCAACCCACTGCCTATTCCTCCCTCTTCCTTCTCCAATTCCCAAACCTCAACTGACTTTCAAAACCTCCCACTCTAACTTTTACTCCTCCCTTGCATTCCCACTGGCCAATCACATCACACTCATTTAACCCTTTCCTTATGACCCATCCTAGGAGGCAAACGCCACACTCTGTCCTTGTCCGCACGAGGAATCTAACAGGTTTCCAGAACATGACTGCGGCTACTTTTTTCCTCTCTATTTTGGCAGGTGCTCTTCTGAGGATGTCCTGGCTGTCTCCCTACGACCTCTACCATATCCTCACAGATAAATACAGCTGGCCCAAGCACCAGGCATCTCCGCTTGCCAGTTTTCTCCTGCCTATGCTGGAATATGCCCCAGAAAGGAGGGCAGCAGCTGACAAATGCCTTCAGCATCCTTGGCTCAATACCTAGTGCAGGCTTGGTCTGATCCTGCTGCTCTCTCCGCCAGGATGGTTTAGAAATAGGACATGCTCACAAAGGAATCTTAGGGGCAGACTAGGCATGAATTAAATTAAAGTGCATGGGTTTTTCTGTTATGTAAGCAAGCAGGGGTCTCACGGACAAGGGAACACGGGGAACACAGCTCTGGGATTTTTCTCGGAGTGGGAGCGATGACCTCATTTACAGGAGAGGCAGGGTAATTGACAGGCTCTCCTTGCTCTGGAAAGTGAATGAGGTGATAACGAGGCTTTCAAGTTTCACTAGAGCACAGAGGGAGTCAGAAGTTGAGAGCAGCTTGTGTAATAGATTGACACCTGCTTAAAACAACAACAACTCCTTGGGGGTGTGGCTATCTAGGGGCTGTCACAATGAGCTACTGAACTTCAACAGCCCCGGCCTCAAAGCACCCCGGGACCATACAATAGTTCAACAATTTCACTCCCTGCCAAATCAAACACAAAACAACTCTCCAAAGCTGCTATTTGCATCCCTTGGAATGCAAGTGGATCCTTTGGAGGGGCAAATTTAGCTGGGAGAGAGAATTTAATTCTTCCCACCCTCACGAGTCCCAGATCTGCTTATGTAACAAAACACATGCACATTAATTGTATGGATGAAGTCAACATCATGCCTAGTCTGGCTGCCCTTCGTCTTGGATGGATGAGGCTCTTGAAGCCCGTCTCACAAGAGCAAATAGTCATGGTTTAACTCTGGATACGTCTCCTCTTAATCCACCTTGGCAAACCAGTTCTACAGGGTGAAGACCGGGGTAACGTAAGACAAAAGGTGCATCCCTCCTCTGCCATGGGGTGAGCCTGGCTTCACAATGGAAATGACAGGTGTGTGTGCCTGGATATTGGCCACACGCATTTCAGGCAAGCTGCTCACCTTAATTTCTCCGCGTTTGCATTTATGCATTCGTGGCTTTTGCTGCCATGGTTTTAGAAGAGCAGATTTTTCTCTGGGGATTGGGATCCGGCTTCAGAGTGACATCATGGATGGGCAAGCCAATCAGCATCAGGTACAGGTTAGGAGACCTTCTGCTCCAAACTTGCAGATATATATATGTATATATCTATATACAGTGGTGCCTCGCAAGACAAAATTAATTCATTCCGCGAGTTTTGTCGTCTTGCGATTTTTTCCGTCTTGCGAAGCACGGTGTTGGGAAAGTTTTAGGAAAGCTTCAAAAATCACCAAAGTCTTTAAAAACCTCAAAAAAGGCTACCACACTGCGTTCTATGAGTTGCTCCTCGAAGTCAAGTCGCAACTGTATTAACGGTGTTAAGAAAAAGGAAACAAACTTGCAAGACGTTTCCGTCTTGCGAAGCAAGCCCATAGGGGAAATCGTCTTGCGAAGCAGCTCAAAAAACAAAAAACCCTTTCGTCTAGCGAGTTTTTTGTCTTGCGAGGCATTCGTCTTGCGAGGTACCACTGTATTGCAGAACTGCAGCAGAGAGAGGAAGGAGACGCTTGTGCGGATGATTCCTAGGGTGGCCGCATATACATCACCCAAAAAGAGAAAGCAGAGATTTGCATTAGATCGGCATGTGCCAGTTTGTATGTATGCACATTTAGAAAATACCGTATTTTTTGCTTTATAAGACTTACTTTTTCCCTCCTAAAAAGTAAGGGGGAATGTGTGTGCGTCTTATGGAGCGAATGCAGGCTGCGCAGCTATCCCAGAAGCCAGAACAGCAAGAGGGATTGCTGTTTTCACTGCGCAGCGATCCCTCTTGCCGTTCTGGCTTATGAGATTCAGAATATTTTTTTTCTTGTTTTCCTCCTCCAAAAACTAGATGCGTCTTGTGGTCTGGTGCGTCTTATAGAGCGAAAAATACGGTAATTACTATCATTTACCGTATTTTTCGCCCTATAAGACGCACTTTTTCCCCTCCAAAAATGAAGGGGAAATGTGGGTGCGTCTTATGGGGCAAATGCAGGCTTTCACTGAAGCCTGGAGAGCGAGAGCGGTCGGTGCGCACCGACCCCTCTCGCTCTCCAGGCTTCGCGGACCTCTCCTCAAGCAGCGGGAACGCTCCCGCTGCTTGGGGAGAGTTGCCGGCATCCCGAAGCCTGCGCGCGCTGACCTCAGCGCGTCCAGGCTTCGCGGATCTCTCCGCAAGCAGCGGGAACGTTCCCGCTGCTTGGGGAGAGTTGCCGGCATCCCGAAGCCTGCACGCGCTGACCTCAGCGCGTCCAGGCTTCGCGGATCTCTCCGCAAGCAGCGGGAACGTTCCCGCTGCTTGGGGAGAGTTGCCGGCATCCCGAAGCCTGCGCGCGCTGACCTCAGCGCGTCCAGGCTTCGCGGATCTCTCCGCAAGCAGCGGGAACCACCGCTGGGCTCCCACGGCTTGCAGAGAGCTGCCTGTTTGCGGGCTGGGGTCGGGGGAAGCTCGGGCTGCCCCAGCCCCGCGCCTGGGGGGAAAATAATTTTTTCCCTTTATTTCCCCCCCCAAAAAAACTAGGTGCGTCTTATGGGGCGGTGCGTCCTATAGGGCGAAAAATACGGTAAATAGAACTGCAATACACCTCCCCGGCAGAGGAAAAGACTGTGACCAGGTTACCTGTGTATCTGTTCAGTCTGTTATCTAGTTGGTAGAGTAACGTCAGGGCCTTTGCTCCCTTTTCTTACAGTTCTTTATCACTGAGCCAGACCTGGACTAGACAGACCTTCATATAGAAGACTCCTTCAAATAGAGGATTGTCCTCTGTAAAGTAGGAGGCACAGTTGCCACTGGAGTGCTTCAGAAACGGAGGTTTCTCTGCTTTAGAAACATCACCTGGGTTCACCCAGTCCTTTCTGCGCCTGATGGTTTTGCAGGATTGTAAGCAGAAATCTTGAGAGTCTTGCACGCTTCATACCTCATCCTGAGTTGGTTGGTGCGCCAATTCCACCCTCTTAATGTGAAATTGAGTGTCTAATAAGAACAAGCAGTAGGAACCTTTTCATGATGTTCCATCTATTTATCTAGATGAATGTTTCAGCCCATCCATTTCCCTGTGTTACAAAATTCAAGGCTGTTTTCCCCTCACCCACTTGTAAGAATTTTGTGAGCATGTGCACACCCATTCATCACCCCACCTCCTCCACTAGACACCTTTCTTGGTTTTTGAATTTTGAGGGATCTGTACCGCTTGATCTCACAGAGATGTCTTAAGGTCCTCCTACGCCACCTTTGATGTTGACACACCTCATCAGCAAAATCGTTTGCCTGTGTTCGTAGGGGCCCATGTATAACTTGATTTTTCATTAAAATGCAATTTTTTAAAAATACCGCAACCACAATGAATGGCCTGCTAATCTGAAGAAGGCGGAACTGTGTGTATTCATGCAGGAAACAAGCAAAGAACAGAATGCAAACATACAGAAAAGATCATGACTGGTTTAAACAAAATAAAATTTAATGGAATTGTAGCAAAGGATGCTTTGGTGTAAATATATGTAACTCTGGTTCCATATTTTCATTTTTTGCAAAATTGGCCAAAATTCTTAAACCGAACGATTACATGCACAAAACTCCTCATGGTGGAAAGTCAAGAGTCCTCCTTGTTGCTGCTGCTGCTGCAGCATGTGGAAATGAGCCTAGGAAGCTGCCTTCTACTGAGTCAAACCCATCTTGTCATCCAGCTCAGGACTGTTGACACCAGTGTGCTTCAGCCTCATGTCTCCATATGTGGTTGGACTCCAACTCCCATCATTCCTGGCTCGTTTGGGAGTGATGGGAGTTGTAGTCCTACAACATCTGGAGACATGAGGTTGAAGAACACTGGTCTACACTACTAGACTCTCTCCAGGATCTGAGACAGGAGCATCCTCTTAGTACCTTCCTTGAGAAGCCAGGGATTGAACCTGGAATCTTCTACATGAAAGGCAGATGCTCTGCCATTGAGCTACCACAGCCCCCTCCCTTCCCACCTCAACAATTCTCCATAGCTCCAAGCATAAGCACTTCTCTCTCCCCTCCCCACAACCTCCATCACGGTGTCCTTCAATGGCATTGCCTTCTTCCTTGTCCACCCCCAATCACCCCTTGAATGCTAGTGGCAACACAGTGGAAATTCTAGGCCAGCCTTTCTCAACCTTGGGTCTCCAGGCACTGGACTTTATAGAATCATAGAATCATAGAGTTGGAATAGACCACAAGGGCCATCGAGTCCAACCCTCTGCCAAGCAGGAAACACCATCAGAGCACTCCTGACAAATGGTTGTCAAGCCTCTGCTTAAAGACCTCCAAAGGAGACTCCACCACACTCCTTGGCAGCAAATTCCACTGTTGAACAGCTCTTACTGTCAGGAAGTTCTTCCTAATGTTTAGGTGGAATCTTCTTTCTTGTAGTTTGGATCCATTGCTCCGTGTCCGCTTCTCTGGACACGGAGAAGCTCCCTTGATCCCTTAACTCCCTTGATCCCTTAACTCCCTTGATCCCTAGCTAGCAGGACCAAAGGTGGCCAGGGATGACGGGGGTTGTAGTCCAACAATATCTGGGGACCCAACATTGAGAAAGGCTGTTCTATCCAGACTGTGGACTTGTTGGCCTTATGGTAGTGGTGGTGGGCTCTTCGGATGACAATGTTTATGGTTTCACTTACTTCAAAATGTAGTAAGCTGGCTATCTCTGGGAGCCCCCCAGCCACGGAAGGTTGGCCCATTAGGGCGAATGGACATTGCCCCACTGCCCTTACCGGCCCAAATCCTCCCTGCCTTCTTTCTTACAACTAGTCTAGGAGGTGGTTTCCTAGACTTCCTCCTCTGTGGTTTCAGTGTTGCCCTGTAGGGAGGGGAATAGGGGACAAAATGAGGATTGATTGGTTCTGCCTGTTGTTGGCTCTGGCTCCCCCTGCTGTTGACCTCCCTGCCTTCTGCCCTCTCATTTTCAATGGGCAGCAGCAACGACTGCAGAGCTTTCCAAACTTTTCATGTTGGTGGCACGCTTTTTAGACATGCATCATTTCATGACACAGGAATTCAGCTTGCAAACGAGGTTAAACGAACCTCTTTCCAACCCCAGGAGGAGCACAGGGAGCGTTAATGCAACACACCTACACTGCAACCGACACACTAATGTGTCTGGACGCAGCTTGGAAAGCTCTGCACTATTGCCTCATAATGCTGAGCAGAGCCCTGGACAGTTGTCACAGGGACATATACACATGGGGGACGCGGGTGGCGCTGTGGTCTAAACCACTGAGCCTCTTGGACTTGCTGATCAGAAGGTCGGTGGTTCAAATCCGCACGAGGGGGTGAGCTCCCTTTGCTCGGTCCCTGCTCCGGCCAACCTAGCAGTTCGAAAGCATACCAGTGCAATAGATAAATAGGTACTGCTGTGGCGAGAAGGTAAACAGTGTTTCCGTGCGCTCTGGTTTCCGTCACGGTGTCCTGTTGTGCCAGAAGCGGTTTAGTCCTGCTGGCCACACAACCCGGAAGGCTGTCTGTGGACAAACACCGGCTCCCTTGGCCTGAAAAGCGAGATGAGTGCCACACCTCACTCGCCTTTGACTGGACTTAACCATCCAGGCGTCTTTTATACACATGGGTGTAAAAGAAGCAAGTAATGTAAAGAGTGGGGCTTAAACAGTAATGCAAAAAGCACAGTCTGTCACAATTTAATTCGAAGTGCACTCTGCCACAATTTAATTCAGGGTTTTCAGACAATCCTATATTTGCCCACCCAGAAGTACCGGTAAGTCTTCTCTCTTTGGCGATCACTCGTAGCTTGTCTTCCATAAACACGGTCTTGAGTCCGTAAGTGGCTGTAGAGGCCAGTTCTGGATCCACATGTCCTTCCACAGTGGGGACATTGGTTTCCGGGCGGGAGTTGATCATGGTGTGGATTTGCCAAGCGTGCCTTCCTCTCAGCACGTTTCTCCCTTGCGTCCCGAGTTCGAGCATCTTCAAAGCCCATGGCACCTTTGGTAAATGCTGTTCTCCAACTGGAGCGCTCGCAGGCCAGTGTTTCCCAGTTGTCAGTGTCCAGAAGTAAGTCCCACTGTGTTGAATCCGGCCCCTAAGCGTGTATAGGATTGCGGCTTGAATGTGTGCAAGGCCAAGGGGACCCTCCGCTCCACAAAATTGCTCTCTTCACCGTGCACTGCCAATATTCATAGGCGACGTTTTGGGCCTCCCCCCCCCCCCCGCATTGGCGGTTTGTTTGTTTGTTTTTTGCGTGACCTTGTACATTCAAACACCCATTCCGCGCATTGAAATCATACTTGGTGGTGGGGCGCAGATTTTTATTCTTATTTACGGTATGTGTGATTATAAATAAAATAATATAAATATTTTATAAATGATTATTTATAAAATAATTATAAATGAAATAAAATAGCACCTAACATGTATATATATCTATATCTATATCTATATCTATATCTATATCTATATCTATATCTATATAGATATAGATATAGATATAGATATAGATATATAAAAACATATGCAAGGCCATCTTTTTGCGGCTGCTCCTGCAAGGGAAAGCCCGCCTCCTCCCGCGCCTGCCCACCTCGCAGGGAGGCTGGAACGCGGCCGCGTCACGTGCGGAAGAAGCGACCAAAGGCGCGCGCAAGTTCACGAACCTGGACGGGCCGCGGCGGTCACGAGGGGGGGAAAGCGCCGCTCGGCGGGCGCCGGCCACTGGCCGCAGCCTCGGGGAGCCTGCGCGGCGATTGGCCGAGAGGCGGCGGCGGCGACAGTGGGCGGCTCCCATTGGCCGGGAGGCGGCAGGAGAGGCCAATCGGAGGGCAGAGCGCCGGCAGCAGCAGCTGTAAAAGAATGGAGTCGCAAGCGCTGGACTCGGACTCGGGCGTGGACGAGTCTCTCGTCGCGCCGCTGCTGGAGCTCGGCATCCCCGAGGTGGCAGCGCGGCGGGTGGGTCGGCCGGTGGATCTCATTTCTCTTGCGGGTGGGGATGGGGGCCGCTTGCTCCTCGTGGCGCTGGCGGCGCCGGGTGTGGGCCGGGATCCACCCCCTGCAGCCGATCCTCACGGCCGTCTCCCTTTCCCTTCCCGCAGGCTCTAGCGCTCACCGGGGGCCGCTCGGCCGAGGCGGCGGCACAGCTCTACTTCAGCAGCGGCCTCGATTCCCAGGTAATCCCGTCCCGATCTCCCCCGCCCGAACTCGTTTTCCTGCCTCCTGATCCCGCCGGGGATCATTTTCCGGCCTAACCCAACGCACTCCTCTCTTTGTTTCATCGACCCTGCCCTACGCTTTTTTCAATCCTTGACCCGCAAACCTTTCTTTTTGCTGACGCGGTTTCTGAGCATGTGAAGAGCGCCTCTTTCTTGCGGCCCGGCACGCTCTGGAATTGGGTACCGGGGACTCTCGCGTCGGAGGGTGTGGCGCCCCGAGGTGATATTCAAGAGGCGACTGAGCAGCTCTGAGATTTTTTTTTTGACCCCGTGCTGCGACGGTACACACGTACCCAGCAGCCGCGTGCACGCATTCTTACTCCCCATCCCTTGAAAGAAGGGTTTTTGCTTCCTCCCCGACCCACTCGCCAATCTGCGCGCGTGTGGTTTTCCTGGAAAGCGCAGATGAGGATTAACCTCCCCAGTCCTAATTTTAGTGGAAATAATAGGAACCTGTGGGTGTCAGGGAAGGCCTCTTGCGTGTATATGTATGTCTGTGGGTTCCACGTTGGTGACCTGTGACAATAGAAACTAATCGCTGCTGCCTGTTTCACAGCCAATATTCTTTAGCCTGTCCCTGTGAGTAACTGTGTCTGAAACACCTACGTATAAGCATGTTAAATACTTATAACTGAAGCTCTTCCCCTCATTCTCCATTTTGCTCTGTTAACCTACTTAATGAAAGATCCCATCCACCACACCTGTCTGGTTGTTAGGATGCAACTTGGTACAGTGCCGTTTAACTGGTTCATACTGAATGGTTATGGGTGACTAGCAACGAGAGTATTTAGTTCCTAGATTTTTGTGATATGCACTGAAGGCCGTAATGCTGGATTTGCATTAAATCACTAGAAGGGGGAGAGTGTTTACAGAAAGCCTACTGATTTTTTGGGGGTACCGGCACATGCAGGAAGACCTGCTTTATATAAAAAGCAAGTCCACTTGTGATTTACAATATGCATAATCTACGTGTTGGTAACTTCAAGATTTGATTAGTGCAAAGCCCTTGGGTCTGGAAGCTTTGGTTAGTGCAGAATGCTATGGCCAGACAGGAAAGAGACTACCAGCAACACATGACATCGTAGCTAAGACCTGCATTGACTTCCCATTTGCTACTAGACCAAGTTCAAGGTTTTTGTACCAGACTCGTTCAAAGGGACGTGGGTGGCGCTGTGGGCTAAAGCCTCAACGCCTAGGGCTTGCCGATCGAAAGGTCGGCGGTTCGAATCCCCGCGGCGGGGTGCGCTCCCGCTGTTCGGTCCCAGCGCCTGCCCACCTAGCAGTTCGAAAGCACCCCCGGGTGCAAGTAGATAAATAGGTACCGCTTACCAGCGGGAAGGTAAACGGCGTTTCCGTGTGCGGCTCTGGCTCGCCAGAGCAGTGATGTCACGCTGGCCACGTGACCCGGAAGTGTCCCGGACAGCGCTGGCCCCCGGCCAATAAATGTGAGATGGGCGCACAAACCCCACAGTCTGTCAAGACTGGCCCGTTCGGGCAGGGGTACCTTTACCTTTACCATTCAAAGGACTGAGACCACCCAATCTGTCATGGCTCCAACCTCCAGTTGCCTGCCAGTACTCCGGGTTTCTACAGTCGGACTTTGTGTGTTGTGCCGCCTCTAAGTAATGCCTTCAGCATCTCCTTTTCCCACACTTCCATGAAGCAGAGGTTGGACGTGTGGGTCTGTCATGTGTGATCTAGTTGAGGTTCCTGCATTGCAGGGGGTTGGACTAGATGACCCTGGGTTTCCCTTCTAACTCTACATTTCTATCCTTCTATGTACAACGCCCTGAATAACTTAGGCCCAGGACTGCTTGAGGATTGCCTTCCTCTGTACAGCCCAAATCAGTAACTCAGACAATCCTGGGGGAGCATAGAATCATAGAATCATAGAGTTGGAAGAGACCACAAGGGCCATCGAGTCCAACCCCCTGCCAAGCAGGAAACACCATCAGAGCACTCCTGACATATGGTTGTCAAGCCTCTGCTTAAAGACCTCCAAAGTAGGAGACTCCACCACACTCCTTGGCAGCAAATTCCACTGTCGAACAGCTCTTACTGTCATGAAGTGCTTCCTAATGTTTAGGTGGAATCTTCTTTCTTGTAATTTGGATCCATTGCTCCGTGTCCGCTTCTCTGGAGCAGCAGAAAACAACCTTTCTCCCTCCTCTATGTGACATCCTTTTATATATTTGAACATGGCTATCATATCACCCCTTAACCTCCTCTTCTCCAGGCTAAACATGTCCAGGACTGTTAGTGGGTTCCTATGGGCCAGAAGCATGACTGGCTTTAAGAAACTAAGCCAATTGTTGCCCCAACTGAGACAATGATATTCTCTGGGCAAGGGGAAACAGAAAGCTTATAGATGCCCTGCTCTGAAAGCACTGTTAGATCAGGAACATACCTTTCTTCTTTCCCCAGCCTTGTGCTGATTAAAACTCCTTGGGGAAGAATCTGTCCTTTTAATAAAAAATATTGGAAAAAGGAAAAATCTGCCCTTTATCTTAGTGGTAGGAAATTATTACAGTGGTACCTCGGGTTACATATGCTTCAGGTTACATACGCTTCAGGTTACAGACTCTGCTAACCCAGCAATAGTACCTCGGGTTAAGAACTTTGCTTCAGGATGAGAAAAGAAATCGTGCACGGCAGCAGCGGGAGGCCCCATTAGCTAAAGTGGTGCTTCAGGTTAAGAACAGTTTCAGGTTAAGTACGGACCTCCGGAATGAATTAAGTACTTAACCCGAGGTACCACTGTATTAGTAATAGTAGTAAAAAAAAATTAGTAATATATCTCCCATTATCCGAAGATCACAGGGCAGTTCACAACATAAAACATAACCTTTGTCCTTGGCCCTTCGGAGTCCTAGTCTACACATGCAGAATAATCACATAGTTCATTCTGCTCTGCTGCAGGAGGAAGGTTGCAGCGGGCCGGCCGAAGGGCTATCATGTGTAAATAACATAGCTGAGATTTGTGGTCCTGCAACTGTCTCACCCTGTTATTCTGGTGAAGTGATTGCAATACACTAGACCCTCATAAAGGCTTCCTTAGCACCTCTTTCCATGGTGAAGTAGAACGGACCTAATTCCACAGGTACTAAACAGCTGTATTTGAGTGTGGGCAGGACCTGGGTGTCAGACCAGGCTTGTGGTAAATGGCGACGCGCTGTAGGGCAGCGGCTTTGCATGTACAAGGTCCCAGGTTCCAGAGACAAGCCTAGGCGAGACCTTTGGCTGAAACTCTGGAGGACCATTGCTGGCCAAGTGTGGACAATATGCAGGTGGCTGGACCGGTGGCCTAACTCAGTATAACGCAACTATCTGTGATCCTGAGCCGTAAACAAGAGAGGCGGGTGACTACGCTATGGCGAAAGGGACTTGATCATCACCATCTCTTTCCAGGAAGAAGAGGATGCACAAGGCAGCGGTTACTATAAGATGGTCTTTGTGGTGAACATGGAGCTCTCCATGGGGACTGGAAAGGTAAAGCTACTCATGGGTTGTGTTTTGGCCTTTTTAAGTGGCCTTTGGCTTTGCTTGCTGATTTGCATGTGGGCAGGATGAGTGCCTTGCAGGAGGCTGGACTAGATGGTTCTCAGGTTCTCCATCCTTGGCTTACACCATCGAGGGCATTTATCCAAGGCTGAAAAGTGAAAGCGAGCAAGAGCCCTTGAGTAATGAGGGGCTCCTGGTTTTCCAATAAATTTGTGGATGGAGGCCCAGTAACAATACTGACGCAGCTGCTACTGAAATAAGTCAACCTGCTATTGTTGAGCCCTGTCTAGAAGATGATTTGGGTTATGATTCCTAACTTGTTGCCAGCCTGCGCCTTGCAGGTGATGGCAAGGTATCTCAGCAGCAGGCTGTCATCTTCTGTCTTTGTAGCGATGCTTTGGCGCAAGCCGTGCGAGGGAAGTGGGTTTCTTGTTTCTCTCTCCCCCCCTCCAATTTTGAATTCATTTTTATTTGATTTTACAAATACAAAGGTATAAAAATCCAAATCCATGTGCAGAGGTTACTCCGAATCTCACGACTCCCCCCCCCATGGGCTCCCATTTTGAACATTTACAACTGCATATTATTCCATACTCCTGACTTCTATATCAGTCCATATTGTCCATGGTATTTGTTAAACTGCAATTGAAATCAAAATCCTGCCAATGTTTCCATCTGCTTACAGTGGTCTCCTAAATAACATAATTTTCTTCCATTCTTTTATGAAGTTTTTGTCCTCTTGGTTTCTGAGTTTCCCAGTCGGTTTTGCCATTTTGGCTTGGTTTGCCGTTCCTCTCTGGTAGGGACCTTGTCTTCTTTTTCCGTTTCTTGATTCTTGGTGCTTATTGTTGCAGATCGCCGCTCAAGTGGGGCATGCTGCAGTTGGCCTGTTCCAGTTGTTGCAGGAGAAGTCGTCTCACAGGGACATCATCAACCAATGGGATGAACAAGGGTAAGGAAGCAAAAGGGGAATCAGGCCTGCAGAGGACACCAGCCTCCTAAGACAGGGGTCAGCAAACTTTTTCAGCAGGGGGTCAGTCCACTGTCCCTCAGACCTTGTTGGGGGCCAGACTATATTTTGGAGGAAAATAGATGAACGAATTCCTATGCCCCACAAATAACCCAGAGGTGCATTTTAAATAAAAGGACACATTCTACTCATGTAAAAACACGCTGATTCCCGGACCGTTCGCGGGCCGGATTTAGAAGGCGATTGGGCCGGATCCGGCCCCCGGGCCTTACTTTGCCTACCCATGTCCTAAGACCTTGCAGAAGGGGCACCGTGTGTCTGTGTTGAAGCTGAGCCAGAGCAAACTCCTCCCAAGTCTCTCCCAGATGAACTGAAGAAGGTGCATCAAAGACGCTGGCTTGGGCTCAAAGTCAGTTCCCGACTTAGCATGTTGGCATTGGCAAGATGGAGGAGCTTAAAGGCGGTTGTTTATAGTCTGTTGATTCAGGCCAGAAGCCTTGATCATAGTACTTCCTCTTGGATCCAGCAGATGAATGGTCAAGGGGCTTTTTGATATTTTAACGGTCTTGGTGAGCACCTTATGAATCCATCAGTCCAGCACATCTAGCTTGGTACCCCTGCAGAGCATGTTTTAGCGTCACATGCGCTGATTTTTTTATTGGGGGGTGTGAGGCGGTCACACAGGCAGTCCTGGGTGCATGGCTGTGGATCCCTCCACATCAGTTGAAGAAAGGTTCTAAGTCCTCTAAACAAAATAGACCTGATCTTTGTGCCAGTCCTGCACGGACGTCTGAGAGCTTTCCAGGTACGCAGGTGAGCATGTTCCTGATCCCCAGCACACAATGCTGTTTGTTGTCTCTGAAATAGGCTTGTAGGTCCTAATTCCTGGGCTGCTGATGTCTGTAGCTGCCTTAGGGCAGACTCTTGGGCTGGAGGTGCAAGATTCTGCGCTGGGGTGGAGTGGGAGCTGGTGTTACACTCAAGGTTGCTTTGCCTTTCTCTCAGCGCAAAGAAAGTCGTACTGCAGGGTTCCAACACTGACCAGTTGCTGGAGCTGCACGCCTTGGCCCTGAGCCTGGAACTGCCAACATACCTAGTGCAAGACGCAGGGAGGACCCAGGTAATTGGCCAAAGACTCTGAAAGTCGGTTCGCGCTTCCTAGGTATGTTGCCTTGAACAAAGCGAATGTTCCTGGTTCTTGTGTTCTGCAGGGATGCTAGCTGGTAGGTATGTAAGAAAAGAGGACTTTAATTTCTGCACATGGGGGGGGGGTTGACTTCTTTGTTCGGCCGATTGGGTATGTTTGCAAATACCTAATTCTGGTTTCAGAACTTGAAGGGGAGCAAAAGGATGTTTTTATTTTCTAGTTAGGCTCTCTTTTTCTAGGGCAGGATCACTAAAGGCAGTAGGTTTTGAAATGATGAAAATTTCTACCGAATGCTGGAAAACCCTGGTTGTGGGAGGACTTAGAGATAAACTAAACGAAGCTTCTGCCTTTTAAGCACTGGAATGCTGTTTCTAAGCCTGTAGTTGAAACTGGTGTCTATTAAGGTTCCCCCCCTACAATATTGAGCAGAGTTGCAAACTTACGCAACTTTTATTTTTGAAAGGTTCCTTCCAGGTGATAACAAGAGCTGTGTTCTGCGGCTAGCTGTAAAATTGCCACTTTGGGAGATCCTTTGCTACCAAGGGGCAAGCTACAAACCTGAAAAATTCAGCCTGACATTCAAAATTCACATCCACTTTTTAAAAATAAAAAAAATCCAATTTAGATGAGGCTATCTTGCTGACCTCAGCAGTTTCTTCTTTCAAATCCCCTCCTACCCCCCCCCCAAAAAAACCTACGTTCAACAGCACATACAGCAAGAATGTCATTTATTTACAAAGATCTGGTTTAAACTAGTAGCCCAGCAAAATAATCTCCCGATATCTTGAGTGTGGGAATGTTGAGGATAGCAGGAGAGGATATATTGATTAAATAATATCTTTCCTCGCTCACGCTAATGAGCTAGTAGCAGAGCACATTCCCTTGTACATTACAGGAAGCTAGTTGA
Organism: Podarcis vaucheri; assembly: GCF_965113315.1. Classification (NCBI taxonomy): domain Eukaryota; kingdom Metazoa; phylum Chordata; class Lepidosauria; order Squamata; family Lacertidae; genus Podarcis; species Podarcis vaucheri. The sequence goes on along the minus strand of NC_138760.1, from coordinate 112,099,888 downwards.
TAGATTCGTTAGACCCATTTGAGTTAAGCAATCCAGTCTGGCTTGTCCAGATCAGATTGTTCCTGGTAAATCCCCTTTAGTTCCCTCTTAAAAACAATAATGACACAACAGTCTTCTTTTAAAAGTAATGGTGAAGTTTACTTACGTTCAGTTCACAGTACGGTCCTGAAAGCAGGCTTTAGCTTGTAGTAAATCAGTGCCGGATTTACGTATAAGCTAAACAAGCTATAGCTTAGGGCCCCACTCTCTTGGGGGGCCCAAAAAAAATTAAAGGGAAAGAAACCTGGATGTACATTTCCAAAATATAAGATAAAAGCAAATAAAATAAAACCTACATACAGCAAATGGCTTTAGATACCTATTAGGTCCATAAATTACCTTATAGCATATATTCAACACAAAAAAACCAGCGACAACTTGTTGTTGACAAAGGACAGCTGGACATATAAAGGGCCCCATTACCTTCAGTAGCTTCGGGCTTCATCAAACCTAAATCCAGCCCTGGTTACAGTTACAGAGAAATGTGTGGGTTCATTCTCAGTGAGGGATGAGTCCATTTGCTGCTGGCTGAGAGCTAGCAGAGAGCAAAAGGCATAATGGAGAGAAGGGAACAAGAGAGTGAGAGGAAGATGAGAATGAAGAAACCCCGACAAAAGACTAGTGGTAAGAGAAATTGACAAACTATGCAGAACTGGCCAAATTGACATACAAATTGTGAGACAAAGACAACTGTGACTTCACAGAGGAATGGGAACTTTATACAAATTATTTAAAAACACAACAAAATGAAGTGGACTTCTTGACAGGTTTTGAATAAACGTACACAACTTTATTGTTGATAACATGATGGACAGATATATATGCACAGATACAATTTTATAATATGCAGAGAAAATATGTGCAGTGAAATCAGGGAGAGGAGCTCAGGGAAGTCTTTGGTGGCAGGCGAATAAAAAAAAGGGGGATTATTAATTATGTAGGTGATTATATGGTTTGATAATTTGTTATGTGGAAATTGAGCAATAAGTTTGTTTGTTTTTTTAAAAAAAGAGAGAGTAAGAGAAAGATGGCTGCATGACTAGCCCCTTTATAGGGTCTGCCAGGGTCACGCCCATCTACCTGGTCACACGCAGGGGGAGGATGCTCCAGACCAGGTGTGACAGGAAGTCCTCCTGGCTGGAGCAACATTCCCCTGTGTGTCCACTCTGGGCAAACAGGAAACGCTGTACTTGACTGCTTCAGCGATGTCACATCCCACATTGGGAGCACTCGAAAGTATACAGCAGGGGTGAGAGCACGGTAGATCGAGGTGCAGTCCCAGCGCTCTGGCAGCTCTCTCCTCAGTGCTTTGCTTGCCCCAGCTGTGGGGTGTCCTCTCTATGTTCCAGGTTCCGACAGGCTCCCACACAGTCCTCGCCATCATGGGGGAGGAAGAGATGGTGAACCAGGTGACTGGGCAGCTGAAACTGCTGAACTGAGAAGTGCTTCAGAGCGTGGCTCTGTCCGCCCCACGTGGAGTCTGCGGGGCCGCTGCCCCTGTGTGTGCGCACACGCTTTTCTCGTGGGAAGAGGAAGCTCCTGCCGACAGCAGCTCTCGAGGCCCGTCAGGGCAGCATGCCGAACGGAGGGGTGGCTCTCCTTTACGATAAGAGGAGCGCTCCTTTTCTCCCCCCCCCTTTCTTTTTCTTTCCAGTCAGGTGGAGGCTTTAAAGCTCTCTCTCTCCCAGTTGGATTGTTAGGGTTCTCTCCCCAGTGGCTCTGTCATGGATATAGGTCTGCATTTCCCATACCGCCCTCAAACCAGGTGAGATGATGTACAGGTGTGGCCCGAGCTTCCGTGTGAACGGAAACCATGAAAGGAATGCCGGGGTCACCTGGCGACGGGAAGGCTGACCTTGTACCTAACGCATCGCCGCCACTTGTCAGTCTCATTTGGGGCATTCTTATTATTACTGAAGGAATGAAGATGCCGCAACCCCTCCGGACCGCTTATTCTGTCGCTGAACTGCTCTTAGGAAGCTGTCGTTATCTCTGTTTTAGCCAAAAGTAGTTGAAATCCCCTGTCTTTGTATTCCTGCTTGTGGACTGTTTCCCTATCTTTGCGGCATCCTTCCTGATACCCTTTTCAGATGACTTCAGGAGGTGGGGGGGTGGTGGAAAAGGATTTTGAAAATAGAGTTCGCAACGTACTATCACGTCTCCAGCCAACGGATGGGGGGGTGGAATAAGGAATGGCTGTGCTGGACACATCCAGGAATAGGCCATAGCTGACACAGGAGGGTTAAATCAAACATGGAGAACTTTTTTCTCCTGCTGGGGGGGCTGTATTCCTGGGTGGGGGTAACCATTAGGGCTGCATGCTAGCAGTGGGTAGGATCCGAGTCCAAAGTGGGTGGGATACCATCCTTTCCCCCCCCTGCCTTCTCATCTCCACCCCCCCTCATTTTGCTCCTTTCCCGGCCACCCACCCACATGAAATTAGGCTGTGACGTTTGTCTGCCCACCCTTGGTTTAAAGCAGCAGAGAGAGGCAGCCAAAGCAGGGGTAGTCAACATGGGTGCCCTCCAGACATTGTCGGAATCCCAACTCTCATTGGCCTCAGCCAGCATGACCAATAATCTGGGGTGTGTTGGGAGTTGGCCGTTCAGCAAAAACCCGGAAGGCCCAATGTTTGCTACCTAGCCTAGAGCTAAGGACCAATGTAGAAGAGAATGCGGTGTGCGATCCTTTCCTTCCCCTTCTGTCCAATTAAAAACCCAATGTGAGTGTTCCTGTTTCGGTAGAACAACAGTCTTCAACGAATAAATGAAAAACATGCCTCTTGAGAAGGGATTCATGAGAAGGGAAGCGGGGGGACGGGACGGGACTTGAGAGCTCTGCTGCGCAGGTACTTGCCGCGTGGCGGGGCATTTTCCCAAGTGGCAAAACAGATGTCCGCTCGCCTTGGTGTCGTTCCCAGAACATCTCCCTAAGGCATGTTTTAGTGTTTGTTCCAGATTCTCACACATTCAGAACAAGAAGCCCACACACCAGGTCTGTGACGGAGGCTTGGTGTGAACGTGGGTCTCTTGTAGCGGTTTTTCTACCTGCTAGACATTGATATTTCCAGGACACTCCCCTATACCAAACTGCAACCTGCAATCCATTTTTGGACTTTGCGTCCTTTCTCACCGGCGTCTTCTGCTGTCAAAGGAATGAATGGCGGCCATTTTGAATTTTTCTGATAGCAGAAACTTGGGGGTACAGTCAGTAGGGGAGCCTGGGATTGCATAGCTCGGCTTAGCTTTTATATAGGGTTGTATTCACTCAAGTCTTGGGTCATAAAATTGGGGTCAGTGGCTGTGGGCGTAGCCAGGATTTGGGGGGGGGGCAGGCCTTTTGTTGGGGGGGCAGGACCTCAGTTAGCTATGTGTTTTTATTGATTTGGGGGGGAGTTGCCCCCCCCGGCTACACCCATGTCAGTGGCCCTGCCAGTTGAAGGCCAAAACTGTTAGCTTGTCTAGATGAAAGAAGGTAAACCTGGTGTGTGGTTTCCTCGACCAAAGTTACCAGCTGTTTTCCGACAGGGCTCTCTGCCGGTTGAAACAGATATTCCCTAGGTGTCGTTTTCCCCAGCATGCAGATGACGTGATGAGAAAAGCTGTCTGCTTTAATTTTTTAAGCGTTTTTTTTTTTTTAAATACATAGGTAACTCTAGATGACACCTGTAATGCCGCTTGTCCAGTTCAGTTTTCAGTACACATTGAAGGCTGTGGAAATGGGTGCCAATTCTATGTCAAAAGTTGGAACAAAAGATGTAATATCACCCCCACCCCCCCTAATTTTGTTTTCAGGTGGAACTCTAGTTGAAGGTCTTTTTCTAGCTGTAGCTTCAATTAATATAAAAAAACCTCTCTGCTGGTTGGTTGCATAGCTCTATGTCCATGGGATATTACGATGGTTTTGTTATAGTAAATTTGGAAAAGAAAAGAAAAAGCTTATGAGTGTTGCAAATAGGCCATTCACCCAGAGGCCCAGGATATTGCAGTCCAGATAAGATTTGCCGTCAAACTCCCCTCCTTTAAAACACGGCACAGTATTGTGGTGTGGCCCAATATTTGACTTCAAAAGAGGAAACTTTCCCCAAGTGAGGAGATTGATAAAAAAGGAAAATGAAGCCCAGAGGATTGAGTCACTCCAAAATGCTTAGAAGTTGTTAAAAAAATGCAATATTGGAAGCTCAGCAGGAATGTTTGTGGCAGACCAGGAACGATGTCATGAGGGCCAAGAGGATGCCAGCATGATTAAAGAGCAGTGTTGAGGAAGTTATTAAGGAGGCCCTTTTCAAAATACGGAAGCCTTATCCAAATGAAAAGGACAAGAAGGAAGCAAAAGCTTTGGTGCATGCACACAGTAAGGGATGCGTAAAGGAATTTGAGGTGCGCATTGCTGAAAGCATTAAGACTAACAAGAAAGAAGTTATTTAATTACATTAGTAGCAGGAGACCATGTAGGGATATGGTTGGACCTTTATGACAAGGAGGTAAAAGGAGGATGAGGAGATGGAGAAGATTCAGAAGATTCTTGGAAGATTCAGGACAGATGGAAGAACGGCACTTCACACATTGTGTAGTTAAGCTGTGGCACTCGCTCCAACGACCACCAACTTGGATGGCTTTAGAAGAGGATTAGGCCAGTGTTTCCCAACCGGTGTTCCGCGGCACACTACTGTGCCGTGAGACATTGGCTGGTGTGCCGTGGGAGGGAGGCGGGTGAGTCGGGCAGTGAGAGGCGGCGGCGGCGAGGATCCGCGTCGAGCCGGGGGCGGCTCCGCGGTGGTGGTGCCGAGCGGCGGGGCAGCGCGTGCAAAAGGGAGGAGCGCGAGACAGCGGAGGAGGAGGAGGCCGGCATGTCCGGGCAGCAGCAGCAACAACAGCAGCAGCAACTCCCGGCGACGGCTCCTCAAGCCCAGCCGCCGCCCCCTCCTCCGCCCGCTATCGCCGCCACCACCACAACAGCCGCCGCCGCCTCAGTTGCCGCCGTCCCTCAGTCCCTCGCTCTGCTGCCTCCTCCCACCCCCAAAGCTTGGAGGTTCCCCGGCAAGGGGGAGGGAAAAAACTTTCACTTTCGTGCGTCCCTCCCGGCGTGACGCTGCGCACTGACGTCACGGGGGCGGGGCTTTAATGGTGGTGTGCCGCGAGATTTTTTTTCAGTAAACAGGTGTGCCGTTGCCCAAAAAAGTTTGGGAAACACTGGATTAGGCAAAGTCATGAAGGATAAGCCTAGCCGGTGCTACCAGCCATGGTGGCAAGGCTTGTGTACACTTGGAGGCCTCTGAATCTCGGTTGCTGGATTCCACCGGAGAGGGAAAGGGATCTTGTGCTGGGGTCTCGCTTGAGGGTTTCCCATGGCCATCCAGTTGGCCACTGTGAGAACAGGATGCTGGACTGGACAAGCCATTGGCCTGATCTTGCAGGCTCATCTTACTTGCTTAAAAGGAGAGTTCTGCACGAACCAGCAGGTTTAATAGCCTGGCCCCGTTTTAACAGGTCACGAGGAGCGTTTCTGGGTAAGGACGGTTGAGTGGGGGGTCATTTTTTGTGTGTGTCATCCAATAAAAGCATTTTGTTAGCCTGCCTCTCTCACCCTGCCATTTAGGTCAAGTATTTCGCCACACAATGAGACAAATTGCTGGCAGAAGCCCATGTTGCAGGCGGATTGGGGGGGGGGGGCTGGGGGTAGGAAAAGACAAAAAAGCTTGCAACTAGGTTAAGAGCCTCTTGGAATAAAGACAACATGATGTTTACAGCCGAGTCATAAACCCCCCGATGGTTTGGAGTGACTCGTAATACAGGGTCCTGCTGGTAGGTGTGCAATTTGCTAAGTTTATGTACCGGCAAAGTAAAGAAACAAATTGCCTGGCGTATTTAGCGCTGGCAAGCCTGGAGGGTTGGAACAGTGGCAGAGAGAGCCAGCTGCCTCCCATCTCCTCGCTTCTCCATGGCGGCAAGCACAGAGGGTTTAGAAAAGTGGAAGCAGGCGGGCAAAAAGAGAGGGGCAAAGAGACACGTTGGGAGCTGCCTGGTATTCCCATCTGTGCTCCGGGTTCCACTTAGGAGCTGGGTTAAAGCAGTGCGCAGCCTGATCCCTGTTCTCAAGGCCCGAAGGCCAATCCCGCCTCCTGCAAGAGAACTTGTTCCCATATATGTGCGTTCGTCGGGTGGTTGCGTGTGCTTCCGCGCTTGTTTCTACAGGAGGCGTTCAGCTTGCTAGTTTTGCCTCGCCCCCCCCCCCCCTTCTAGGGTAGCTCCTGTGCCTTTTTTTAAACACCTGTATGGTAAGTAAAAAAATGTGGCATTCCTGCTGCCGCCACCGGTTCCTCCCATTGCCCCTCTTGGCTCCAGATTTGGGGAGCAGATTTGGCCCCTTGGTCTCCCCTTCGTGACAACTAAGGGAGACTGTGCTATGGTGAGCAGGGCTTTGTGTGGCAGTGCAGGCACCACCCTGTGGCCACAGCTCTCTGCAATGCAGGTGGGTGGCACTGCAATCCATTGGTCTGGTTTATACATCAGTGTGAATACCCATGTGAAACGACCATGTTTTCTCTCGACATTAGCTGGGTTTTTCTCGTTGAAGCCTTTGGCCGTGTCCTATCATTACTAGCCATGTGGATGAGGACTAAAAGACTCCTCTAAGTATATTTAATGGCATTTGCTCACATTCCTCTCCTCTCCCCCTTTCTAACTAATACTGTCAAAATTTAGATTGCTGCTTCATGGGGGCAGGGACCTGCCTCATTTTTTTCTTCTTAAATCAGCGCCGTAAGGGTTCCATGTACAATGATAGTGCTGTATAAATGATTAAAAATGTATGCAAGCTTCCAAGCGCGTCGTGTTTTTAATTAAACGTTAAATTTGCATATACCTGACATCCTACATCGCATTTAAATGACTTGCATTATAGTAATATACTAGTCCGGGTAAACCTTACTTTGCGTCATCAGATTGCAGATGTTATTCAGCTCAGTTTTGCTCATGGTAGACCCGCTGAAATTAATGAGCACGACTAGGTTAGGTATGTTAATGTCAGTAGGTCTACTCTGGCTAAAGTTTGTTTGAATACTGCTCAATATCAGTATTTACAAGTACTGTGGATCAACAAACATGAAAAAAAGGAAATTCTGCCTTAGTAGCATCATAAAAATGCACGCTATACTTCTGCTTCATTTAGAGCATAATTGGAGATGTTATTTTGATAGGCATGAGGGCTAGAAACTTAAAAGCCAGCTGAGTTGAGGCATAGCTTCCAGCAAGCTCCAACACCAACTTGGGATCCTAAGCATACGGTGGTACCTCAGGTTAAGAACTTAATTCGTTCTGGAGGTTCGTTCTTAACCTGAAACTGTTCTTAACCTGAGGTGCCACTTTAGCTAATGGGGCCTCCCGCTGCTGCTGTGTGATTTCAGTTCTCATCCTGAGGTAAATTTCTTAACACAAAATACTATTTCTGGGTTAGCAGAGCCTGTAACCTGAAGCATCTGTAACGTGAGGTACCACTGTACAAATCTGCCACGAGGTTCCATGTTTTGAGCACGACGCTCTTTGTGAGAAGAGAAACCCTTGAGATAAGCAACGCCAAAAAAGTACACGAGTCTGGTTCATAGCAGGATTGAGAACCAATAGGCTCTTAACCACAGATGTCAAGGGAGAAGGATTGTTCCTCTGTTGTGTGGGAGGTTAAAATTCTGTTGAATACATTTATATTTACAGTGGTACCTCAGGTGACATACGCTTCAGGTTACAGACTCCGCTAACCCAGAAATAGTGCTTCAGGTTAAGAACTTTGCTTCAAGATGAGAACAGAAATCGGGCTCCGGCGGTGTGGCAGCAGCGGGAGGCCCCATTAGCTAAAGTGGTGCTTCAGGTTAAGAACAGTTTCAGGTTAAGTACGGACCTCCGGAATGAATTAAGTGCTTAACCTGAGGTACCACTGTATTTTCCTTTCCACCACAGCACATCCTTTGCATGCAGAAGGTTCCAGTTCCAGTCTCTGGCATCTGAACAAAGAGCAGGGAACATTGGATAGTGGAGACCTCAGCCTGAGACCCTCAAGGGCCACTGCCAGTCAGGGCAGACTGTGACTTGACTTGGATAATTGAGATTCCTGCATTGCAGGGGGTTGGACTAGATGACCTTGGGTCCCCTTCCAACACTTTATCATTTTGTGAAATAACAGCAGAGGGCTACAGCATTGGGGTCCTACTTGGGACTCCCCAGTGGCATTGGGTTTGCTGCTGCTGGATACAGGATGGTGGAGAAAATGAGTTTTAGTCTGATTTGGTGGGACCTGGGGAACCTGGTGTCAGTAGCTCGTCCTACACTCAAGTAGGACTGTTGCAGAGACACATGCCCAACTGGCATGTTCTGTCTCTCCTGGTCGATCGTTCAGGAGCTTTGTTAGCTTTCTTCAGCCCAAACATCATAGCAACCGATGCCAACAGACACTGGCACACTTAGGGATCTGCAGAGTCTTCGCAGCTTGCGTGACAGACCTCAGCATTTTGGCTAATCTACTTTATTTACATATAAACACACACGGAGCACTGCAACATGGCTCCCTCTCTCTCTAGCATTGGACAGCAAAAAGAAAAAACAAAGGACAACAGTCCCACTTCATGGAACACAGTAACACAAACATCCTGTCTCCATCACGTCCCACTCTGTGGAGTCAAAACATACGCCGTCATGTGATAGACAAAAATCCCATGACTGCAATCGCAGAGCAGGAATTCTAACACCTGGATGGTGGGCCCCAGTCCCCTTCAGACCCACCCAGCACTCTGGGATGAGGGCAGTTGGTAGTCCAGAAACATTTCATAGGCCTCAGGTGTTCCCACACACCCCATCCCAGACTTTGGCAATAGCGGACTAGACGGACAAATACTTTGTGAGGCAGTTTCTGGGTTCATATGACCAGGCGGTGAAGACTGCTGTCTATCACCTCCCCCCCCCCCCCAATATGAATTTAAGTTGTTGATGGAAGACCCAACATGCTTGATGACAGTGAGCAAGGGTATTTTTCACAGTGGTCAGCCCAGCGCTCTCAAAATAACCTAATTGTCCAGCATGTACAATGCCTTTTCGGCCACCAGGTGCCGTTGTCTGTCCCCTGCTTTGCCACAGACATGGGGAGCAGCTGTGCCAGTTTCCTGTTCTCCACATCCTGGTGGAGGAGGGAGGCTGGACTGTTGCATTATGGGGCCTGATATAGAAACAGGGCTGTGGCGGCTGCTTCTCCTTTTTTTCATTTTAAAGTGGGGGATGGGACTTCCAAAATCTCAGCCTACCGGAAGGCAGCCTCATGTCCCATTGCGCCGATGTTAAGTGTTACTACATCCTGCAAACGCAGACAGGGAATACCGAGATGGGAAGGGAGTTTTGGAGGGCCTAAGAACTAAAAATACAAGACTCTGGATTTGTGGATCTTGAGTTTAGACGTAACGCAGCCAGGACTTGCCGCTGGGTGACAAAGCAGATATTTAGTAGGTAAATTACACACACACACACACACACAAACATGCAGATGGTAAAAATCATCTGCTGGTGTTCTGTGAGTCACGTAGCTCTGAAAAACAGCAGCCCTGCTAGAAATCAAAAAAGGTGGATTGCTCTATCGTGGATGCAATATGGAACACCATATATGTGCATCTACACACCCTACTGGCAAACTGGAGTTCTCCACATTGCAACATATCCCTGCAGTTCCCACTTTTATCTCCCTGTCCTTGATTGTTACAGGATCTCCTTAGTGGCAGCAACTGCAGAGGGAAGGTTGAGGCCCTCTCTCAGTGCCCACCGAACCCAGAGCTGCCGGATAGCTACGCCACCTCTGTCCCAGCACAATCTACAGCAAAAGGGAATCTGCCTTTGCTAGAGCCACATGGCATTGCCAAACAGATCTTCTCTCCTCCTCTGCCACCAGCGCCTTCTCCGTACGTGCCTTTTAATTTGCGAGCCTCTACCATTTCTGTTTGGCACCCATCGCTGGCACTGTGTACTGAGTTTTAATTGCTCTGACCCATTTCGGGGAAGCAGGCCCGGTCTGAAAAGAGGGACGAAAATACAACTATGCAGCCAGGGGCACGCTCATTAATTTCGCCAGGCTTAGGTGAACGCTGTGAAGCTTCCTGCTCTGCAGCAGACACAGGTCTGTGTTTAGCTGGCTCCCATAGTGGGGGAAGGTGGGAGGGGTGGCAAACTAATCTACGCAGACACAGGAGAGACGGTGGCTGAGAAAAGACTTCCTGGAACTGCATCCTGCAAATGTATCTAAGAAAGACACTTCAGATGACCAGAGAGCCACACTTGGCTTCTCTTCAAATGCAAGCAGACTAGCAGCCCATCTAGATCAAGAATAGATAACAGAGTATGACCCACATAAGGTACAGAGAGCCTAAGGTACCAGACCAGGACTCGTCACGGACAGAGATGGGTGCTGCTTATATTAACACACCTGTGGTCTTGCAGATGTTGTAGGCAGGATTCTCATCAGCCTCATCCAGGTCATAGACAAGGTGCGCTGTTGTCCCACAGCACCTGAAAGTCCACAGATTCTCCATCTCTGCCCATGTGGAGTCCTGGTCTTGTACCCCAGCCTCTAAACCTTGTACCTCTATATCATTCTAACTGATGTTGTTTTTAGTGGCTGGCAAGTCCTCCAGAGCTGCCAAAGCTATCTTGACTTTCCAGAGGCGTAGCCCTTTTAGCCTATTGCGGCGAAAACAATGGAGACTTGTGTGGCACCTTAATGATTAACACATTTACCGCAGCATGTTTTAATGCACTGCAAAATTTGATACTGGGCTTTCTCTGAATTCTGCGATAACATATTGTCATCAGGCAAAAGTGCCCATTCGGGATGGAGCACTTGAAATGAGCACCTAAGGCCATCGCACCCAAGGGAGCTCCTCCGACCATCACTTTTTACTCCATTGTTGGTACAGAACTGGTCTCGATCTCTCCCCAGACGCGTTCCCTCCCTTCTTTAAAAAGTGCTGCTCCTCATTTTTAACACGAAGCTTTGTGAGAAAGGGCGGACGGGCGTTAGAAAAGGATGAACGCCCAAATTCAGGCTGCGCAAGGAGAGCGGCAGATGAAATTACTATGCGCACAGCACCGCCGATGTTTATAGAGAAGAAAACCGGCCCTTCCCTCAGAGGATTTCCTACTCTCAGGGAAGGCAACCTGTGCAAAGGGGGGGGGGAAAGATTTTTTGGGGCATGTGTGTGGACAGGGTAAGCTACAAATTATTAGGGCCGCCGGATCTTGTGCGCGCTTACTTGGGAACAAATCCCGGCTAATTCAGCGAGTAAATACGTGCATTATAGGCTTCGGCTACAAGATCACGGGGGGACGTGAGGCGATGCAGAGCAGGCAAAGACAGTCGATCCTGGCGTGGGGAGGGCAGCAGGCGGACGGTGGAAAGACGAGAGGGCCGCCGCCGCCGCCACAATAGGTCTTATTGGCAAAGCCCGCATTACATCCTGCAGCAGTGCGAGCCCTAACCTGCCCTAAGTAACGAGAGCGCTTCCAGCCTAGCACACACCCCCTTTCCTGGCGCGAATCTCCCCTGCAGTCACCCCCGCCCGCCTGCAGCCCAGCCACCCAGGAGGAGGGTGCATGCGCCGTGTTGCAGCCAGCTCTTCCTCCCAGACCGGTTCTTCGGCGCGCATGCACAGAAGCGCCCTCCGGAGCCAGAGCTGAGCCCGGCCCCTCCCCCCCAACCCCGCTCCCATGCCACGTGTCCCCAAGCAGCACTTATCCCCACGTGGGACTGGCTAAAGACGAGCCAATCGGAAGATTGCCTCGCCCTTGAGCACGTAGAGCAGCAGACCCACGTGCGCAGAGGCGCGGGCAGCAGCCGAACTGGCCCGAACAGCTTCTCTCTCTCTCTCTCCTCCCTATTATAGAACACATCCACCCACCGCACCCGCACTGCTCTGAGCCGGGGAAAGCTGCCGCGCTTGCTTTTATAGCCTTTGCCGAGGCTGACGCGAAGCTGAGTGGCGTTTCCAACAACCAATAGAGCAGCGGCTGGGGCCGCTGGGGCTTACAGGGGGACGGGATGGGGGCGACCGCCAGCTCTAAGAGAAGGGGCCCAATAGGAGTCGGGAGAGGCGGGGGCGGGAGGAAGAGCGGAGGGGGTGGAGATCGCGCGGAAAAGCCGGCCAATGAGTGGGGCCGGTGGGCGTGGCTGGGGTGCCCCTGGCGCCAGCGCTGGGAATCCCCGTGCGCTCAGTGCCGTTTCCGCCCGGCCTGCTGAGGAGGAGCTGTTGGCTGTTCGCTGGTGCCGCGGAGGGGGAGGGGCCGCGGCCGCTGCTCTGTGGAGCTTGAGCTCTCGGTCCCGCCTGCCGCCTAGGAAACACCGTGGCGCCCAGCAGGGCCTAGTGCCGGGGGCCCGGGCAACGGGCCGGACAGGTCAGCCAAGGCAAATGAAGAGCAGGAAAAAGGGGGCGTGTGGGGTGAAGAGGGGACACCCGTCCAAAAGGCGGGAGGCGGGTGGGAAAGAGACCCATGGAGGGGGAGGGGCGGGAAACTTATGGTGGTGGTGAGGGGTTGTTTCTCGGTGGTCCTTCCTCTGCTCCAGCCCCTTCTCTCGCCGCCTCCTTTCAAGCTCCCGCATCTTTCCAGCTGCCCCGGAACTCTCTCCATGCATTCTCTGCCCTGCTGTGGGGGGTTTAGGGGTGTGGGGGGCGGGGAGGGCGAGGGAGAGAGGAAAGTACCTCAGCCTGGCTCTTCCAGGGGAAGTGGAGCCTCTCCCGCATGTCGGAGGGGAAAGAAAGAGGTCACACTCCCTGGCCTGCGTTGGACACCCCGGTTTCCCTGCACCTTTGGACGCATCTGGATGTGAAGAGGGGTGCGTGTGAATGTATATACATATATATATACGTGTGTGCATATATATCTATATATCTACATACATTCACACGCGCTCCTCTCTTTACATCCAGATACCTCCAAAAGTGCATAGGTGTGTGTATATATATTTCTATATACCTCCCTTTTTTGTGTGTCTGTGAGTGTGTGTGTGTGTGTGTGTGTATGTGAGAGATTGGGGGTGCGTCCATGAGTGGGAATCCCCGCCGAGGTCTTCCCGCAGGGAGGGAAGGTGGTGGGACTGTTTTCCATTTCGCTCCCACCCATCCCCCATCTTCCTCGCCGTGGGGGGTGCGGGTGAGCTTGCCTGGTGCCAGGCGCTGGCGGAGAGCGGGGGCGTCATGGCGAACCTGCGTGTCTGGTCCTGGAGGGGGTGGGAGGGAGAGTGGCCTCTGTGTGTGTGTGTTGTGAGAGGGAGAGAATGGGTGGTGGGGGAGGGGTGGTGGTTTGAAGGAACCTCTGAATTCATTCCTGTTTCGGGTTCCCAGGCAGGATTCTCTCGGTGCAGTGTGTATGTGTGCGTGTGTGGAGCAGGGTCGTGCTGGAGGTGGGGAAGTAGCCGGTCCCATCTTCTGTGGAAAGCCTACTGTGAGAATGTGGGAAAATCCCTTTCTGGGACGATGGCTTCCACTTCAAAGCAGCTGTTTGCCAGGAAAGGGTGTGTGTGTATGTGTGTGTGTGCGCGTGCGACCGCCCGTCTGTGCTCCTCTGTGAGTTCACCATTGCCTCCCCTCTGCTTCCACCCCTCCTCCTCCATGTGCTGAAGCAGCTTCCCCTGAGCTGCTGCTGCTGCTGCTGCTCCTTCCCTTCCCGCCCCCTCCCTTTCCTCGGCTGTCTGCTTCTGACTTGCTGGCTCCTTCAGGCAACGGGGGAGGAGGTGTTTGACCTGCATTTTCTGCTTTCTCATGGTGCTTGTGTGGCGATGGTGGTGCACTTTAATAATCCTCTTCTCCTTTTCCCTTGCCTGCTGCTGGAGGCTGCAGTATGGACCCCCTCCCCCAACTTTTTCATTGTCTGACGTGTGTGCTCTATCAGGGTACTTTTTTCGGTTTTCTTGCATTGATCTCTGCGTCTTAAGTGGTAACACAGCCCCTTGTAAACACAATAATAGTGCTGTGGGCAAGGTCGTCATAGTCTCCCCCCACTCTTCCCTTTAGCAGCTTGTCCTTGGGGTGCCAGTGGCCAGCTACTTGAAACAGAGCTGCCTTGAACTGAGACAAAAATCCTTTTTACAGTTTTGGGGAATGGTTTGTTTAGCAATCTGGGAAGTGGTTGGTGAGGTTAGAGAATGTCAGGAGCTTCTTCCTTGCGAAGTACCTAGCTGAGAGGCTTTGGTCTCTGCAGTTAACCAGTGGGGTCTCCTGTACTGTACTTCAGGCAGCAGCCCCTATGCTCAGGGAGATTTTTGCAGAATGGAACAAAATATGCTATTGGGATTCCTTTTGCTGAGGTTGGTGTTACTTTAAGGAGATAATGGCCCTTGCAGTGTGGCCTCCTGCAGTTTCTCTCCCTGGCCCATTATGTAATTGGAGTATTTAAGGCTCACTCAGGCAGAGGCTGTGGGCAGCACAATGAATTGGTTTTGTATTGTAGGGGGATGGGGCCATGGCCTCAAAACCCATGATTTTTGGCAGTGAAGACATAGGCTTGATTGCAGAAATGTTTTCCAAATGAGCTGTCGACACTTGAGGATATGGGTTACAGACTAGACAAAGACGTACTACTTCCTTAATGGCGTTCAGGACTCTCCCTTTTCACCTATGAAGGTGACATCAGGCAGTCTGCCCCATCCCCCCCTCCAGCTGGCCCAGGAAGTCGGTTTTGCTAGCTATGTCTTGCAGCGCAGAGGTGACCGAGGTTGTTGCTTTGCTTTGGATCCTGTGGGTGAACGTTCAGAGCGTTGACAAGCAGCTAGTGTTGGCTCTGGAGCTCTGGTTGCTACGTGAGAAGCTTCAGTAGTGTTGGCTGCTGTCTCCAGGGAAGGACAGCAGCACAACCTCCATTAGTGCCTCACTTAGGAGATGGCTGGTTCATGCACTGAGAGGGGACTCTTCTTTCTGGGGCATGCAAGCTTTCAACTAGGATGATGCAAATTGAGTTTTCACCCATCGCTGTCACAGTCTTTGGGACTGCTTTTAGGATTTGGCCTGAATATCCAGGGATGTCTGTCTCCTTTATAGCCTTTGCAATTGCAAGAATTGATCTGATCTTTCTAAAGTGGGAGATGCAGCACTGTGATTACAGTTTGTCTGACTTTAGCTTCCCTTCCAGTAAATCAGAGAGCCAGATGCTTTGCTTATTGTTTGTAGGTCTCTTTCCTCCCCTTACATTGCCTGGGCCCCATTTGCCTTATTGACAGGAATTTCTGCTTTGTGCAATGGGTGTATGCAGCAGACACTAGCCTCCTAGCGCCGAGAGGATTTTCCATTCAGAGAGTGCAGTCAAAATATGACACATTTTGCAAGTGGCAGCAGAGCCCATTTGAAAGAATGGCCCCTTCCAGCTAGGTACCTGGGCAAAGCATACATGGAACTGCTTGAGGCAGGTTTACAACAAGTACACTGTTCCCCGTATAATACAACAGTGGTCTATTTCTGGTGCTTATAAATATCTGCTCCTGCTCAAGTATTGTGGTGCTTTAATATACTTGTTTCTTGAAGTCTTACAGTCACCATAGTCTAATCCCATGGTTAAACATTTCTTAAGGAGACACTGGCAGTTGTAAGGGGAAGACAGAGCTCCTCCTTGACATTGTCTTGTGTGCTGGATCTGTCAGGGAGCAGAGTGTTGAGGTGCCCTCCTCTGGTTGGTAATACATGGGCAGTTGCCTAATATCCATAACTGACAATATGGAGGAGGAGGGGAGTTTTCCTTGCAAGTGCTGTTATATGTTTACACATTATGTGTGCCCCTCAACCATGATTTGATCCATTTGTCTAGGACTTAAGTGATTATGCTTGCTAAATCTCTGATTTGGTTGGTTTTGGTGGAGGCTGTTAAGATTGTGGTTTTGAGAACCCCTGGAATAGATGTTCAACACCATTGAAAATGTTCTTTAAACACCAGAAGAATCTGGCATGATTTGCCTACATTAAAGGGTGGCATTTGTGATGATTTATACTGAAAACGATGACACTTTAAAATTGTATCCTGGTTTCATTATATGACATTAATGCAAAAACAAACTGCAGGGTTTTTCATATTAAAAAGTGTTTTTTAAAAAACCCGCAGAGCTGCTTTAACACATAAGTCTAGGCTGCAACTCATTTTGGCAGATTTCTCTCATGAAGAAAGATATTTGTATTGCTGTGCTAGGCAGTGTTATCCTACAGTGACTGAGTACAAATGATTCTCATATTGAAAATGATCCCGAACAGTATGGTATATTTGAAATATTTCAAATTTCAAATATACCATACTGTTCAGGATCATTTTCAATATGAGAATTTGTAAAACTGAAAAAATAACTCGTATTCCTGAGACCCAAAATGTTAGGAGCCCTAATATCTGTACATGCTGGTTTTCGCCCCTCACACAGTTGGAGGAATCCTGATAAAATTCTTGATGTTTCTGCGCCTTGAGTGTCAAGGGTATTAGCTGGTTCTAGGAAAATGAACGTTTTTGCTAGAAAATGCTTGACTCAGATGCTACAATTTTTAAAAAACAACGACTTTACAGTGCTTTTCTATTAATTTTAGCTATGATACTGAAGACCACTGTAAACCTTGAAGTGGCTTTTAGAGTGATTCTGTTGAGCTCATTTGGAAATAATACTTCAGAGTAAGCAGTTTGATGATAGCTTCCTAACTGGTTGTAAAAACAGAAGTAAAGCAATACAAAGAACAGCAGATAAAGGCAAAAATGTGTGCCACCTGTTCCCTTCTCCAAAGCAACTGCAGTAGACCCTTGAGCTTGTCAATGAGCAGTGCCCAAAGATCTTTAGTATTCACTTGGATTTCATTTCTGAATACCACTGAAATTGAGCTAATGGCATGTTCCATTCAGGACACAAACAATTAATTGTAGTGAGAACCTTCATTGGTCTTCAACATGGCCTGGAGCTCCTCTTCTGTATTCCACAGAAAATATTAAACTGTTTTCAAGGCTGGGATAGCCTGTTATCAGTCAACTCTGTCCTCCCTTCCCTCTAAATTAGAAGCTTAAGTATATTAAGGAACATGCCAGGGAGCATGTGGCTTCTGAGTATTCACTGGGCCTTTCAACCAACTTGTGTTTGATGCCCCTTTCGTAGGGCCATTCCTTTTCTCATTCAGAACATTATTTTTTCACATCAGAATTGTTGTTAGAAACTCAGATTTATAAGCTAGGGGGCAAATGGCTCATTAAACCAATGTTGCAGTCGCCAAAATGGAATGTCTAGTTCTATTTTGGGATAAGATGGCTCTAAAGTCTTGTTTTTCAAATGATGGACTGACCGTGATTGATTATTAGTTAAATATCTGGCTTAAGCTACAACCTTAAGCTAGGTTAAGAACTTTGAGAACTTTATCCAGGAATAGTCCACATATATATTGACCTATTTCTACTTCTTTTTCTTAATGGTGACATGGACCATTCATGATGTAAGAATACTGTAGTCTTCACAACTGTGAGCAGGGCATGGGGTGGGGTAGGTGAAGACAAGCTACAACAATTAACTTTAACATTGTTCACTGTTCTGTTCCACAGAAAATCATTTTGGTTCCTGAAATTCATTATGATTGTGCAGTTAAAATATTACTGATAGAATTCTACAGGATGTGGTATTAGTGTGTGAAAACAGTCAAGATCCATTTAATTGCACTTTTGTCCCCAATTTCACATCTTATCAAATGGAATTTCAGTTTGTAAGCCACACTGGTGTGGTTGCCTTCATTAAGATGCTTGGTGCCCTTTGGATGTTAGGTAGCACACATTTTGGGTACCTTAAGCCAGACTGCAATAACACTACAACAATGCAGTTTTGTGGGGATGTTGACTTGTAGAAAACATAAGGGCAATAGAAACCGGTATTGAACAAATGGCTTTAATTGGAATGGTGTTAGCAAAGAGCTTATCCTATAAGGTGGAGGAACTGAATGAAATTGATAAAGGTTGGCTACTCAGGTTGAATAATGGCTAACAGATAAGGAACTGGCTTTCAAGTACAGTGGTGCCCCGCAAGACGAACGCCTCGCAAGACGGAAAACCCGCTAGACGAAAGGGTTTTCCATTTTGGAGGCGCTTCGCAAAACGAATTTCCCTATGGGGTTGCTTCGCAAGACGAAAAAATCTTGCGCGCCCCCGCGGGTTTTTTTCGCTCCCCTCCTTTTCCTAAGCCGCCTATCAGCTGTTCCGCTGAAAAACCCGCTTAACAGCTGATCACGGAAAGCCGCTAGACCGCTGTAACGCTAATCAATGGGCTTGCTTCGCAAGACGAAAAAACCGCTAGACGACAAGAATCGCGGAACGGATTCTTTTCGTCTTGCGAGGCACCACTGTATTGACAATTGAAAATAAATACATCGAGTTTGAGAAATTGAAAGGTTAATCACTGCCCTGGCAAATTTTATTCATATTAAGGACAATTCTGGAGCAATTTTCTCTGATGGACATTGGGACTACACTAGTGCAGAAGAGGCGCTTGAATGGATTCCTTGAGCAGAAGTTCTGGAATTCATTTATTTTGGGAGCATCCCTGCTGAAGACAAAAACAGTTGCTTATAGTTTCACTTCCTGTACATCTAATTTGTGTGACTTTTAAAAATAGAAAGTTAGGCAATATAAGTTTTTACAGTCTTGCTATGTCCTTCACTCTTCTTTGTGAGCCTGGATTATCAGGGTTCTTGCTGCAGTGATGTCTTATCCCGGATAAATGATAAGGGGTAGCCTAAATGTTGTGCTTGAATCTTTTAAAATTAAGAACCCAGTCTTGAATACTTTAATTAGCAAATATCAGGCTTTTCAGTTATTCTAACAGCTGGTTTAACAAATCTCTTTCAGAGAACAAAATGGGACTTATGTGATGGTAGTGCATTTTCAAAGAAGATATTTTTCATCTATCTATCCATCTATATCTCCTTCTGCTTTACTGCTTGTTCATTAGAATCATAGTAGAGTAGGGATTTCTCTGTTTCTGAGGTATTTCAGTATCCCAAAGGAATGGCAGTCTCTGGCAGTTGCTTCTAGCACATGGATTGCAAACGGTTAGTGAGTGCTTACAAGCCATCATAGCAGAGGAAAATTTGGAAAAAACTTTAATGACATTTCACTAGGCCTGATCCTTTTTATCTGGAAGAACTGAGAAAAGTGTACTTCTGTATATACAGATGGATTGAAAACCACAGCTCGCTCTTTCTTTTTTACCTTCTGGCTAAACAAAACCAGGGGTGGAAGTTTGACACTATTCTAACTATGGAGGATTCCTTCCCTTTTCCACACTGACAGTATTCAACAGTTAATTTTGTCCTACTGGACTCTGCTTAGGGGATAGGACTTGAGTACGTTGCTGGGAATCTTAGTCAGTGCTTTTATAGCATGCTCAATCAGTTTATAATGCTCAGATTAACTTGTTTACCACTAAAAGAGTTTCTTTTGGCATGTATTATATAGTGGAGGCTTTTGTGCATTCATACTATAGCCCCAGATATGAAATTTGCTGAAGAGCATGGAAAGCCATGTGAAAGCTGCTGAAGCATTTCTTATTCTGAAATGTTTTAAAAATCTTAATGCCTTTCTCACTCTGGATCGAAAGAGTGAAATGAAGCACTGACAAGTTGCTAGTTGAATGCGACTTTGGGAAATTATGCAAGTGTGACTAAAAGCAACACCTCATGTTTAAAGCTATAGTTGCTGTTGTTGTTTGATGCGGACAAGTTTACTCTTGTTAGTCCTTCAGGGCCCATGGACCTCAAGGTGTGTCAGTTAGATTCTATTGCATCCTATGCCATGACAAAATTGTCAGCTAAACCTGGGCTAGAAAATGGATGTTTTGAGCCATATAACACAGAAAGTGTGGCATGAAGAGTGCTCCTAGCCATATAGACCACTCCTGAGATGGAGGTCACAAGAACGTTTCTGAAATTTCATCGCATGAGTTCCTCATTACTGGGAAACAACATTCATTTCTAGGTTACCTAATCTGATAACATTTGAAAAGTCATATGTTATCTAGATTTGTGTCCTATGCTGTAGACCTATGGCAGGCTATAAGATTGTCCGGAAAGTAGGTCGTTTTCAGAGGGGTGGGTGAAGGAAACTACACCTTTAACCTCCATTGTCAGTTTTATTATTTATACTTCCTGCGAACTATAGTCCAGGACTAATTTACTAATACTATTAGTACTGTTGCTGATTAGTACTAGTAATACTAATGCTATAGACCAGTGTATAACTTCCTTTACTATGTATAAATCAAGTGTGGAGAGGGGGCGGAGTCAAGAGAATATACGTACCTGCACCAGGTATTAAATTATTGTTTTTGAGACACAAGTGGATGAGTGGTATCACATTTCAGTTAGTTTCACTTTGTTCCTTGTCACAAATTGTCACATCTGTGTTACTTCTGCTCTTCCCCTAGATGCCTGATGTACTTGAATGATCCCTATCATCATTGCTTTGTTTTACATAGCCCTTCAACCCTATGGCATAGTTCATGAATCTCGCGTTGTTTGGGATATAAAGTAGAGAGGTTGTGGCTTACTGAAGGTAACTGGGGTCTAAGTTCTTGTTGCATCAGTTGAACTGCAATGTATATTGCTGTAGGCACTTGCTTTTAATAAGTGCTGTAGAACAGGCATCGACCCTCCAGATGTTTTGGGACTACAATTCCCACCATCCCTGACCACTGGTCCTGTTAGCAAGGGATGGTGGGAGTTGTAGTCCCAAAACATCTGGAGGGCCGAGTTTGCCTATGCCTGCTGTAGAATAAATGCTGCTTCCCCTGATTGTTTGTGGGCTAAATTACATAGTTTTGAAACGTTTTCATGGAGTGAAGTGGAGAGTTGTGAGAACCCTCCAGTAGTTTGAATGTATCTTCCATTTTTTAAAATATATTTTTTGGGACTCCTAGGGTGCTCTGTGACCTGTCTGTCGTGTGTTATAGCCTAGGTCAGGCTTGCATCTGGAGATAAACTTGAGTTGTGTTCCCAAGTCTGTTTGAATGCATGTTGAAAGTCTGTAAACTGTGTCGTCATGAGAGTTGCCATATGCCTTCCTGATATTTTCACATCAAATGTGTTTCAGCGGCAGTTATGATTGTTAAGAGGACAGTTGGAGATGGGGCAGCAGTGATGGGCCTCATTTCTTGATACTGTACTTAGTACCTTACAGCCCAATTCTAACTATATCAGAAGTAAATCCTATTGAGTTCAAGGAGCTTATTCCCACCCAGGTAAGTTGGGTTGGAATTGAAACCTAAAATTCACAATATTACTTGTCCTGGTTTTAAGTGATGCCAACCTTGACTGGACACTTACTTTGGTGTTAAGAGTAGCTTATTTCGGATTAGCTTCAATCTGTTCTTAATTGACTTAACCTATGACTGAAATAGGTTTGATAAAATAGAAATAATCTTTTGTGCACAGATTTGTACTAGTTGAACTACATCAGTTGATAGTAGTTTTAAAAACTAGAATTATCTTGTGTGCTGAAAACTTCTGTTGTTGTTTTTTTAGGTAGGTTTTTCTGTTGATCTTTTAGTAAGTTTGGGTCACTTTCCAGCTTTGTTAGCTTCACCTTTCTGGAAAAGTCTTATTTATGTGAAATGGGGATAGTATTTTCTTCCTTTTGCGATTTTGTTGTGTCAGACCTTACTTTGGGTGGGCTTAGTATCTCATGCTATGTGTGTCCAGTACTACTAAAGTGAAAGTAAAATACTGTTTGGAATTTGTTTACCACAAAACTGCCCCTTATTCTAATTAAATACGGACTATGAATAGTATTTTTGTGGTGTATTCAGTGGCTTGCTAACAAATTCTGAAGATAAGTCACTCTTCAATGACTTGCTAATGGTGATCTGACAGTACATCTCTATATGTGGGGGGAAATTTGTGAAATTGGTGAGAACTTGAGGCTAGAACATCTGTCCTATATCAAGAATGGGGAACCTTCCACATGTTGGACATGAGCCGGAATGCCTAATGGTCAGGAATTATGAGACCTGTGGTCCCCAGAACAGCTGGAGGGCCATAGGCTTCCCACGTAGACTTTAAAAAGATAATGTAATATCTCTATAGCCTGGTAAATTTTAGCAAAGTCCAGTCAGAGGGGTGGTTGCACTGAAAACTTGTCAGAGGCGGATCTGCAGTAGCTTGTTTTAAGAATGCATTGCTGGCTAGTATACACTACAAATCCCAACATGCTGCACTCCACCTTAACGCTTATAGCATGCTGGGGCATGAAGGTTTCTCCAGTAAAGTCAGGCGTTTAACAGCTCTGTACCATATTCAATCCATCCCTAGTCTTGAGTTATAACCTGTAATATCTTAAAAGTGCTTTCCCTCCTTTTAAATGCTAGTTGAATGGTTAACCAGACTGCATCTTTCAGGACAGTAGTTCATAACAGAAAAGAAGATAGTCCTCTGGCACCTTTATTGGAACATGAGAATTTGGGCACAGGGGTCTATTTCACTGGGAACATTGGCTTTTGAAGGATAGTTACATCTATCTACACACATTCAGAGGGAGGAAAACCCTATTTTGCAGTCCTATTACCTTTATATTTAATTAGTGTCTGTTCTGCTTAACTCCTAATTCTTGGTTCACTGACGCATGTCGGCAGCAAGAAACCATAAGGACCAGGCCTGAGGACTTCTATTGCACATTCAGTACAGACTTGTTAGGATGAATCTGATCTACATCTATCGTCCATTTACTTTCAGGAATGGGATTTTGAAGTGTTGCATTTACTAGCTTGGTTTATATCTCTTGGGCTTGTTTCCTTCACCCCATAAATGCTGGAATCCTGCTCTTGGTCAAAAATCACTCTTTAAGTTTTCTGAGCATTTTGAAAGGGCCTCTGCACTGATATGTTTGTAAGTGAACCAGCCTGCTAATTGTGTTGATGTTGCAGACCACTAGAATGAACCTTTACGAGTTCCAGACAGGGCAGGTAGTTTGTAGCACAAAACTACCGAGATATCTGTAAGAGCTTCATAATTTCCCACGACATGATCGTTGAAAACCTGTCTGACTCTCCCAACATTGTGTAAACCCTTGCTCCAGGAAAAATCGTGTAAGCTTAGGTGTTAAGAATCCTTCAGTTTTCTGCAATGGCTAAGCTGAAGTGGGACATTTGACTTCTAGGTAAGCTAAAGATGTTGATTATTGCAGATTGGAGATCCTCTTGCATATTGCGACTGGCTGAGGAAACAGTTAATGAGACTATGTCTGAGAATGTAGGGAAGTAGATTAGTAGTAGAATCTGCTGGTTTTGGAGGCATGAGAGGAAATCCGTAGCCTTTTCTACAAGTAGCAGCTGCGTTGCAGCAGCTGAACTCTGTCTAGCAGTGTTGCAGCTCCCTTTCTCCCCTGGAAGAGAGCACTGATTCTAGGCAGCAAAATGTCTCCCTTTAGAATACAGCAAAGAACTGTGGTAGAATCTGCTTACCTGAGACTCTAGAAAGTTAGGTTTTCTTTTTAGGTCTTTTCTCCCTTTCTTGCTTTAGCCTTAAGGAGAAAGAGGGAAGCAGATGAGTCAGAGCTTTAAAAACTGAAAGAGCAGATGACTCTTGTTTTATTGTATGGATTTTGCTGTGTTGGGGATGTGTGTGATAGGTATGGAACATGTCAGTGGAGGCAGTGTGTTTGGGGCTCCAGTTGCAGGAGTTGCAGAATGGAAGCAGTTCCTGATGCGATGGAAGCAGCTTCCCAATACCAAATATAGTTAAGAATGGATGTTGGATAGCCAGGCAGGTCTTCATTAAAAGCAAGTTCAGAAACCTTTTCTCTGGCTTAGCTTTTCCTCAGTACATTTGTTTCCACACACACACACACACACACACACACACACACGGTATATCTCCTTGAACCATATATATGAATATGTTGACACTAAACTAGAAGAATTCAGAGATGCAGTACAGTATGTGAAAACTCCAAGACTTGGGAGTTGCTTTGGAATGATTTGCATAAGGATGAAGAGTTGTGAAGAATAAGCCTTTGGTCAAGATCTTCAGAAATCAATAACTCAGGAGTGAGTGTAAATGAAGAATCTGCCCTTTTTTTGGTGGGAGTCTCCAGGAAGGGGCAGCAGCACTGTCCTAGCCCTTCATTATGATATGGTCACCATGGTTGAAGATGATAAAAGCAGTGGGTCATTACTATGATTAACACAGAGTTAGCATGCAGAACAAGTACTTCGATCAGTGTTGTAATAATAATAATAATAATAATAATAATAATAATAATTATTATTTATTAATCATTGTTTATACCCTGCCCATCTGGCAGGGTTTCCCCAGCCACGTTGGGCGGCTCCCAAGCGAATGTTAAAAACACAATACATCATTAAACATTAAACTTCCCTAAACAGGGCTGCCTTCAGATGTCTTTTAAAAGTAAGAGAGTTGTTTATTTCCTTGACATCTGCTGGGAGGGCGCTCCACAGGGCAGGCACCACTACCGAGAAGGCCCTCTGCCTGGTTCTCTGCAACCTCACTTCTCGCAGTGAGGGAATCGCCAGAAGGCCCTCGGCGCTGGGCCTCAGTGTCCGGCAGAATGATGGGGGAGGAGACGCTCCTTCAGGTATACAGAACCTCAGATATATAAGCTAGGCACCAAATGGCTCCTTAAAACAGGGTTACAGTAACCAAAACACAAAACCTAGTTGCCATTTTGGGGCCAGCCAACTCGAGAGTTGTATTTTTCAATACAACTTTTAGTTCCTGAAATTCATTCTGGTTGTGCAGATAAAATACAGTGGATAGAATTCATTGTTGACATCTGAAGGCAGGCCTGTATCAGGAAATCTTTAATGTCTGATGTTTTAAAGAAATTATATATGCTGTAAGCTGCTCAGAGTGGCTGGGGAAATTGTGAGAACAGTCAAGATCCAAGGATCCCCAGGCATATACCTCAGATGGTGGAGACATCAGTTGCCATCCTAGTGCCAGGGCTTCTTCACTTGGTCGCATGTGGCTGATAGCCAGCTGCAAAATATGCCTGGCGATTTTCAAATTCTGACTGCAGTCTGTCGTGCCCATGATCTGTGAAGCACATGCTACTTTAACAAGGGTGTGTTGTTAATGTTGCTGTGATTTTCGGAAAGCCTCTCTAAGATAGGATAATTATGCTGAAATCAGCAGCATAAAATGTAGATTCTGGATGTCTGATAGCCTTGATCTTCGTGTTGAATAAGGGGTACATCCCAAAATTATGCTTCCTAAAAAAGTTTGAAGAGCGGGAAGTATCAACATTATATTTCTGCGCTATAAATTTAGAGCTTTTAAGTTAAGCTCTCTGCTCAGACCATTGTTGAGGTGAGAGGTGGTAGTATACCAGTCAAGAATAGTCCCTTTAACAGTTGTCTGTGCACTTCTTCTGCACTGCAAGTTAATAGTCATAGGTGTCCCCTTATTCCAGAGTGCAAACTGAGACAGAGAAATAGTAAACTGCCATATCTTTGCAGTACTGAAGTCAAAATGATTGCCTTGGGTTCCCTTATTTGTTTGGATTAAGGCTGTTGCCACTTGTTCATTACAGTCCTGTGCACGTTGACTCAGAAGCAAGTCCCAGGGTCGTTAGTGGAGCTTAATCCCTAGTAGACGTGAATCTGCTGCACTTCTCCCAGGCCACTGGTGAACAAACAGGTAGCCATGCTCAGATCACCACAGAATGGGCAGAAAGGCACTTCTTGTCATGCCACAATGTCTGCTAGAACCAGCCTTTTTAGGGGTACACACAAACTCCCAACTCACACATTTTCTTTGCTTTCTACTCTCATCATCTAGTGATAGTTCTGATAGACCTACAACTCTGCTCTGTATTCCTTCTCCTTGTTCACAGGATTGACTGGTCACACTTGCATGTGATCTGTCATTGCTGGCAAATCTCTTCAGACAAATCACCTGCCTCTCTCTTGCTATCCAGATCACATATCCCCTTTCTTGAAACGTGCCAGTTTATGCAGTGTCTGCTGTGACCTTAAGAATGTAGTTCCTGACATGTAAGAATAGACCTGGCTTCACTTGGTTGATAGATGGAAGCCAAAAGTCCTTTTGTTCATTGTTCCTTTAGCCTCCCTTGAATGGTTGTTGTTGTGTCCCCAAAGTCGTCATAGAATTCTCAAGCAAGCTATGTTGCAATTAAGGAACTTCACAAATTAAGTGTCACATGCAACCAGGCCTATCCCTCTCCCTCTTTTTTTACATTGTGGTTCGGACATTGGTCTCTGCTCAGTTGGCATTCTGCTTTGGTTGGCTTCTCTATGCTTCCTCAGAAGTCAGCAAATGCTAAAAAACCGTAATCAGATCTCACTTTCCTGGGCCTTGCTTTTCTCTGTTTTAACCACTGAGTGTTTTTTCCTGTTCTGTAGTGATATGTTTTGTGCAGCTCCTGTACTAGTAAGCAGAATAAAGAGGTAATTCAGACATTCTTTTGAAGGCATAGCTATTTTTAAAAATGCTTACAGTTCCAGCCTTGCAATTGCAAGTATATAATAGCTAAACACAGAGCCTTTGCTCTGATCATAGAAGTCTGAGCCTCGGAACATTTTTAGAAATTAGGAGAAATAACAAAATGACGTTGGTGATCCTAGTGTTAGTGGAAATTTCCAGGGTCATGGGATGTAGATAACACTGTTTACTAACTCTTGTATTTGCTTGTCTTTAGTTGTATGCATGTACAGAAATATGATTGACAAGGAGGAAAATGTATAAAGTGGGTGTGTGGACTAGAGGGAGTGGTGTAGAATGTTGCCCTTTAACCTAAGACTGGGCAGAGGTGATTATTTTTGTGTAGCAATATCTGCTCCCCCCCCCCCCAACTGCTATTCCCTTAATACAGCTTTTGGCCTACAGTGGTGCCTCGCAAGATGAAATTAATTCATTCCGCGAGTTTTTTCGTCTAGCGAATTTTTCTTCTTGCGAAGCACGGTGTCGGAAAAGTTTTGGAAAAGCTTCAAAAATTGCCAAAAACCTCAAAAAAGGCTACCACACCACGTTCTATGAGTTGCTCCTCGAAGTCAAGTTGCAACTGTATTAAGGGTGTTAAGAAAAAGGAAACAAACTTGCAAAAAACGCAAGACGTTTTGTCTTGCGAAGCAAGCCATAGGGAAATTCGTCTTGCGAAGCAGCTCAAAAACCGCAAAACCCTTTCGTCTAGTGAGTTTTTCGTCTTGCGAGGCATTCGTCTTGCGGGGCACCATTGTAGTCACTTACATTCCAGGGCGGAAGGGTATCTTCTTGGGCGATGGAGCCACTGAGAGGAGCAGGAAGCTTTGCATTTTTAAGACATATTTTTCCTCATGTGAATATCTGGCTGGGTGTTTATCCTTTCATGATCTCCAAAGCTTTTTTAAAAAGGTTCCTGAATTGTTCTAGCCATGGCAATGGTGTTGTGCGGGGATGTTTTTTTACACTATACAATTATGTACTTGCAACAGTTGCACCACCCTTATACTGTATACAGTGGTACCTCCGATTACGAACTTAATTCGTTCTGGAGGTCCGCTCTTAACCCGAATCCGTTCTTAACTTGAGGCACACTTTCATTAATGGGGCCTCTCGCTGCCACCGCACTGCCGGTGCACAACTTCCGCATCCCGGGGCAAAGTTCACTACCAGGAGCATCTACTTCCAGGTTATTGGGAGCTCGTTACCCGAAGCGTTCGTAAGGAGGACGGTATGTCTCCTGAGGTTCCACTGTATGCCTATTTCAGCTTCTCTGATTCAGCTTAGGGAAGCTAGTTCTGGCTTTTCCAGGGCACATCTCAATGAAAATACCAAATCTGATTTTAGTGAAGCCTGTAGGCAGTGACTCTTCTTGACCATATAGCCTCCGGCTCTGTGAAAAACTGACACTAATAAACACCTGAAGAGGCCAATGGCACCTGGCACCATAGGAATCGCTTTTGTGGCCAGCAGCTCATAGGAGTGTTTGTTACTTGTGGAACACACACTGCGCTTTCAAGAAGGCTTTCACATCTCCTTTTGGTGCCCACTGCAGCTTTGGCTTGTAAAGTTTTTGTTGGCATGATTTTGAGCCTACTAAATAGCCAAAAAGACTTCATTGCTTCTTTGGCCTTGGAAACGTTCAGTAGTCTGCATAGTGCTGCTACAGTGGAGGTCTATGTCTGACTCCAGAGACATAATTTTTGGGCAGGTCTCTGCTTGTTACTGCTTTACATTAAACCAGTTTAAGGACCCAGCCTTTTGCATTCCCACACACGGCTTGTACCACTCCCTGGAGTTCCTTACCTGTATATGCATGGCCTTGTTGATCAGTGGTGGGTGGATTTTATCCTTGTTATTTTACAAGAACCCCAAGATCTACCAGCCAGAGCCAGGTGCAAAAGACATAGAATTAGAAGTAGAAAACGGACTGCCTGTGAGCATATTTTGAGTCTAGGAATTGATTTTCCGTATGAGAGCTGAACTGAGTTCACAGTCCTTTCACACAAAAGCCCTGCTTAGCTTTCTTCATTTTAGCAGCCTAATTTATGTGGGAACAGTTGTTTTGTTCTTTAAGAACAAAAATTGGGAGTCATTTAAATGATTCTGATCTATCTTCTGCCCACTCACATTGTATGTAGATTGTGTGAGAAACAATTAAGGAGGATTTGGAATACTTGGACTTCAGTGCCTCTTAGCATTCGTGTGTGGGAGGGGCTAGGCAACTTTAAAATGGAGCCTCATTTAGGCTTAATTTGACCCCAGAAACAGTTAATTTCTCCCAAAGATACTGCATCAAGCTGGGTGCAAGGCCTATACAGATGTGCACAAGCCATTAACAAAGCTTTACAGCAGAGTAACTCACCAACATGTAGTGAATATGGCTACCCGTTCACCTCCCAGTTGTGCTGTTACATGGTACTTACTGCGTTGATGGTTCTTAGAACGTTGACCCCCAAAATCATGTGAGTGATGATGTAAACCTGTTTAGGAGTGCCCAGAAAAGGCTTAAATGTCCATTTGGCAGCCTATGGACTGATTCTGTGGCTCCTGAATCATACCAGCACAATCAAGCTTACATTTTGTTATGAGTGCTTCTAACAACATGTCAGACCCTGCAAGATGATGAGAGAGAGTTTGTGTTAAGTAGCTGATCCCACTTCTCTGTACTGAAATTTTCCAAACGGTTTCTAGTTTACTGTTCCACCCTCCCTGCCCTCTCCCCACCCCCATGGCAGCATCCTGCAAAACATATACGATCAGTTTGATCGGTCTGAAGGATCATTTGCTGGTAACTTTTAAGGGGAGGGAGGAATAAAATCAGGTTTATAATGGAGGTAGGGGCTGAACCTTAAGTATAGAGTAGCTGCCACGGCTCCATAATTGCTGCACTGTGTCGTGTTGCCATGGTTCCCAGTGCTGTGTCTCTGCATGGTTTCTGAGAGTAGGGCCAAGGCAGCCAGTCACAGCAGAGCTGCTGTGTACGTGTTTGGGGAGTTTAGACTTCTACTGACAAGGAAGTGATGGGAGAGAGCCCTGTGCTTATAGGTAGGGTGTTAGGAAAGGATCTGGGTATTTCCCACCCCATATTGCATGCGTTTTTATTCCTTTCCTCCCTCCTCAGACAGACTGAGGTGGGAAACATTCTAAGGCAGCATAAATGCTTAGTTCCTCCCTCTATCGGTCTTCAGTCACGGGGGCAATGACATGAAATGTGGGATTCCTTCCTCTACCAAATGGTGGGGTGGGGTAGCTGTGGGGAAGGGAGGCTGCTGCCTTTGGATTGGCTCGGGCGTGTTTTCATCAGAGATCCCTTGGCTGACTTGCCATCTGCATAGGCTGTGAATACTTCTCTCTGGCGCAGACCTTGTTCCTTGGGATTGCATCATCTCTGGGAGAGCAGCCAGGTCCGGAGCACTAGTACAAAGACTTTGTGAAGCAGATGCGGCCTGTTCTGTCTCTGAAGCATTTCTCCTCCTTCCTGCTCCTCCTTCCCACAGGATTCCAGAAAGAGAGCTTGCTCTGAGAGCCTCTCAGTAGGTCAGCTGCCCTTTGGACTCTGAATCCCAGCTGCTTCCTGTACACCTGGCTGATGCAATGTCTGCCTTTGAAATCCCTGCTGGAATTCACTCTGGAGTGGTTTTGTTTGCCTTTTCTGGGAGTGGCCAAGCAGGCAGAGTAGGCCTGTCACATGACATCCTTGAATATAAGAAGCCTGTCGCCAGATTTGCAGATGCAGAGCTCTCTCCTTTCCAATCTAGCAACCGGTTCCTGGCAAATTTTGTCAGGCATTGCCTTCTCTTGGTGGCAGATATATATCATGCGGACATTACAGTTGCTAGCATTGTAATCGGTAATTTGCTGTGGCCTGTGTGATTGTCCTGGGAATTCTGAAGGGGTTGATCTGAATTTGAGTTCCAGTCCAGCTGAGTTTGTTTACTGCACCGTTTTTTATAATTCAGCTGTTTGCATTATTTTTCTCCCAAATGCCATCTACATAAAATAATACAGGGAGTGATACTTTACTTGACAGGTTTGTAAGGATTCATATTTTTAAAAGCAAAGGTCTGCTTTAACTATTTCCAATAAGGTATTTTACTTTCACATATCCACCACTACCACCTCCCACACACTTTGGATTGAAAAGCAAGGTATTTATGGGTGCTCATCTTGATGCTTTGGCCCCCTTTACCTGTGAATCTCAGAAGACATGTGGTGTCACTACCTTTTCATGTGGTGCTTATGATAGAGCATGGACCTTCCTTGTGGTCATCCCAGGTTTTTTCACTGTTATATCCTGAATTAGAATTCTAATATCAAGGCTTCCAGACAGTTTGGAGTGATAAATTGTGGCCGGATGCTAATTGGGGCTGACTGCTAGACTAGATGATCCATTAGTCTGACTCACTATGAAAGTATTTCATATTAGTCCCTGAACCATCCTTTTGTGTCAGAGAAGGACTGGGGAAGGCTTTCCCAATTTAGAGAACCCTCGTTTTCATTTTGTAAATGTAGCTTTTTGTCCTGTGGCTGAAAAATCGTGCAGTGACAACGTTTGAATAATAGAAATAGGAAGCAAAGCAGCAAAAAATTGATTGCCCAACTAACAAATATCAATCTGGATGTTGAATTTATAATTTAAGGGATAACTCAGGTTTTTCACATCTGAGACAATCGATCACAGTACTGAGGATCCAGTGTAGAGTAAATGCAGTATGCCTGGCAACATGCAACTAAAATATGTAAATCAACTGCAGCCCTCTAGCTTGTAATCTATTTCCAGCCCAGCCTTCAGTGCTGAAATGGCTCACCCCCCCTCCTGCTTTTTCATATGCTTCATCTACCAGCTTCTATTTTATTCAGGCCTTATACCCTGTGTCCTATGATTTACAAATAGAAAGCTATTAAGCACAACCCCGCCTTATCCACCAACAAGGCAACTAGCATAAAAACAAAATTAAAGTGGCTACACTTTGTGGAATGGCTGTCTAACAAGAAAAGTGTAGAACAAGCTGAATGCCCAAATGAGAACAAAAATGAGCAGTAATTTGAGCAAAAGAAATGTAAGGGATGCAAAAGAAGAATTAGACAGTGCATCAGAAAAAAAACACTTAAGATCAACTTTTTTAAGAACCCTCTTCAAAATACATTAGAAGCAGCAAACCAGCTGGGGAGATGGCTGGATTTTTGGATGATAAAGGAGTTAAATGTGAGCGATTGGAGTAAAAGAGTGAGTGCAGAGAAGCTGAATGAATTGCTTGCATCTATCCTCAGTGCAGAAGATGTAGTTCAGATTCCTGTGCCTGTACCAACTTTCTTAGGAAGAATCTAAGGTATAGAAACTTTCCTGGGTGACATGCGCAAGGAACTGTGCCAGGAGAGAGATCTTGGTGCTTTTCAGTAGTATTTACTGTAGCATCTGTATGGAGAGATTGCCTGAGTTGGGGAGGGGTATACTGATTTACAGTGGTTCCAGGCTGTTACTCTACTCCCACACATTTAATGGGATGTGATTGGCTGATTTTTAAATATCAGCATAATGTTAATTAGCTATTCCTGATTATTTTTCCTTCTTGGGGGGAGAGAGTGTTGTCTCATTTTATTATACACATTTATGTTACAGTTCTAAAAAAATACTTTGTATATTTTAATTGCTGTAAGATGCCAAGTTTTTTAATAAAGCTTTTCTAATAAATTTAATAAACTTACAATTTAAATAGTGGTTGGAGACAAATTCTAGGCCTTGTCAAAAGCTTAACAAATCCCTGGATCCAGATGGCACCCACCCAAATGTGAAATTGCTGTTCTTGTAATAAAATTATGTAACTTGTCCCTGATAACAGTCTCCTTACCGGGGGATTGTGAAGTGGCCACTGCAATACCATTTTTTTTAAAAAATCAGGGGAGTAGGGAGAGATTCAGGAAATTACAGACCACTTAGCTGTTCTGGGAAAACTAATATGAAAAGCATTATTAAACACAAAATCATCAAGCACTGTTGTTGTTGTTTGCGCCTGTCTTTCTCAAGAGGCAATGGAGTGAACCTCCGGGGTGAAGTCAAACCACTGTGTTAGCCGCACTGAAGTGACCTCGCCAGGACGCAAGCCTGGGCATTGTGTCTGGGGGTCCTGGGCTGCCCAGACGACAAGACCCTGCTCTCAGCCTCGCTGGTGTGGTCTAAAGAACAGCAGAGCAATACATCTGGCACCAGCTTGGCTGCAAGAGTTGCCAGAAGGAGGTGTACAGGGCGCCATCCAACCGCCTTAGGGACTCCACTCTGGATTTGTGTTGGGTTTACTCCTTAGCTTTTTCTTCTCCTGAAGATATCTCACAAGGCAGCAGAGGTTTAGGACCAGAGTTTTCCTTCTCTTAGGACAGAGGTTTCCTTCTCCTAGGTGGGCTACCACCCCAGGTTGACGAGCCTCACCCGCCCCTCACTTTCCTCTACAGCACATGCAGAAAACGCTTTCTTGACCACTGGACCCACAGTTGGTCTCATCTGTTCAATCTGCCAAAGCCTGTCTTCGCATTCAGGTGAAGTCCCTAACTCGCTGAGAGTTTGAGACCCATTGGCTACCCTCATCTGGTTTAGCCAGCCAGTCGAAGCCGTATCTGGGGTGTGGCCACTGTCGCATGCTGGCAGCTTCTAGGAGCCACAGTTGAGAGCTCAGCTCTCATTAACAAGCATATTGAAGAACAAATGGTGCTGAAGAAGAATCAGCATGGCTCCTGCAAATATAAGTGCTGCCTGACTAACCTATTAGAGTTCTTTGAGAGTATCAATATGGATAGAGTTGAATCCAGCAGATGTGTACTTGGGCTTTCGAAAAACTTTTTGATGTGGTGTTAGGAGTGAGCAGTGGTGTTTGTCCAAGTTTACTCATCCCACCAAATTGTTCAGGGAAGCTACCAAAAAATCAGGGGATGCAACTGCAGCATTTGATACTGGGCCCCTTCCTCTCCTTTGCTTTGTCAGATGCACTATTCCATATGCTATAAGTGAATGCAGGGGCCTCTTCTGTGACATAATGCCTGTCTTTGTGCTGTTCCAAAACCACCCCAGCTGCTTCGCTCCTATAGTTGATATCAAACTAAGATCTAATGTGCCTTGTGCTGGCCTCCTCCTTAGCTGTTTCCCCTCCCTCTGAATGTGGTCTGGGGAAAATGAATCCAGAAGTGTTGGCTTGCATTTTTGTTGTTTGGTGTGTTTCTGATATTGCTTGTTCCTCTGATTTTCATTCTCATTAATTCTACTTTAGTATCAGCTGCACATGTGTTTCCCCTCTAGATCATTGACTCAATAATGCGAGTTCTTCCTGATTTTCGCTGTTTGACTCTTTCTTAGTTTCTGTTCATATTTATGTGCTTTCAGCCAGTTTTTAGGACCATCTCAGAATGACATTTTCAGGGCTGGCGTGACAAAGAACTGCAATCCTCTAAAATTGCGTGTAGTTGCTACTTTGCTGATTTTACAGAGCTATCAGCATGGCTGAAGAACCCAGTGGATTTGGAAACAAGAATATGAAGGGAAAGCATATGTGGAGGATGCACAGATCTGAGGGGGAAAGAAATTGTGTTGGGAGAAGTGGTTGCCCAAGGCCTAGAGACTTGGGCAGATAAGGAAGGTTTGAAATAGGGAGGCTGTGACCCAGAAGCCAAGGAGGCAGTGGCCCAGTTTGCAAACAATATTAAGAGATAGTTTTAACACATGCAGGTGTTTTGCTCCTCGCTCAGCTCTTTCCTGTGCTTTGTGGTCAGAGGAAACAAGCTAGTGTTGGGCCTCATGTGCAAACCCAAGCTTTTGTGGGCTCGGGGTTTGTTTCTCTCCAAACAACGATAGGCTGGCCAAGAACAAACCTTGGCCCCTCTTCGTGGTTTGTTTGGAGAGAAACAAAACCAGGGGCCTGCTCCTCATGACATGGCCCACCAGACTCTGCCTTGTTTATAGTTTGTTTCTCCCACACGCAGTGCATCCAGGAGCTGGAGAGGAGCAAAGAATTTGCACATGTTAAACACAAGTTCACAGAATCATAGAATCATAGAGTTGGAATAGGCCACAAGGGCCATCAAGTCCAACCCCCCTGCCAAGCAGGAAACACCATCAGAGCACTCCTGACATATGGTTGTCAAGCCTCTGCTTAAAGACCTCCAAAGTAGGAGACTCCACCACACTCCTTGGAAGCCAATTCCACTGTCGAACAGCTCTTACTGTCAGGAAGTTCTTCCTAATGTTTAGGTGGAATCTTCTTTCTTGTAGTTTGGATCCATTGCTCCGTGTCCGCTTCTCCGGAGCAGCAGAAAACAACCTTTCTCCCTCCTCTATGTGACATCCTTTTCTATATTTGAACATGGCTATCATATCACCCCTTAACCTCCTCTTCTCCAGGCTAAACATGCCCAGCTCCCTTAGCCGTTCCTCATAAGGCATCGTTTCCAGGCCTTTGACCATTTTGGTTGCCCTCCTCTGGACACGTTCCAGTTTGTCAGTGTCCTTCTTGAACTGTGGTGCCCAGAACTGGACACAGTACTCCAGGTGAGGTCTGACCAGAGCAGAATAAAATCATAGATTTGTAGAGTTGGAAGGGACCACGAGGGTCAACTAGTTCGACGCTCTGCAGTGCAGAAATCTCTCAACCGACTTGGGGCTCAAACCCACAACTCTGAGATTAAGAGTCTCATGCTCTACACCAAACTGAGCTATCACTCAACCTGTTCAGTTTAATGTTGTGTGTCAACCATCTTGATCACTGTGTTAGTATGTTAAAAGTGAAAACTGTGACTGCAGTTTTCTTGCAAGCATAATTCTCCCAACTTTTTTTGTTAAGATGACAGTATATTTTGTAAATATGTGGCAGTTTATAACTGTATCCAAATGTGAAGAAACTTGGAAAAATATCATTAAGGTTTTTTCTTCTTCACCTTGGCTATTATATATTCTAGGAACACCCACCCACCCACACCTACGCCCACACCCCTGCATAATGCAAACTGCTACAAGCCTTAAAGCAATGTTTCAGGTTCAACATCCAACACAGACTTTGTCACTACCCCTATTTTATGCATTATTGCACTTGACTTTTACACCCAACCAGGTATACAGGGCCTGAATACAGTACTATGCTTCCTTGATAATTTTCAGAATGTGACACCCAGATTGAAGGGTGACCAGCAGATCACTGCTGATCACATCACATCATTGTTTTGGATAGATACACAGAACTCCCAAGTTTTGATATTCACCAGTTTTGATATTGGATGTTATGTGGCTCTGTCTAGGATACAAGTTAATGCTGTATCATAACCTGTCTTAAATCTTCAGATGCCATTGGCCATTGAAATTTGGTTGATTGGCATTTTAAGCTTGCAGTTAATCAAATGACTATTTTATTTGTAAACTGCTTTGAATTTGATTTCATCATAGGGTGGGATATGAATACCTTAATAAATAAAGAGTTGTCTGTAGCTTCATAAGTTACCATTAATTACCTGATTACAGCTGCAAATCTATGTGTTTGTTTGTTTGGAACCATATTCACTGTATAGATGCTATTTATTCTCTCCTGCCAACCTAGCAGTTCGAAAGCACATCAAAGTGCAAGTAATTAATAGGTACCGCTCCGGCGGTAAGGTAAACGGCATTTCCATGCACTGCTCTGGTTCACCAGAAGCGGCTTAGTCATGCTGGCCACATGACCCAGAAGCTGTACGCCGGCTCTCTCGGCCAATAAAGCGAGATGAGCGCTGCAACCCCAGAGTCGGTCACGACTGGACCTAATGGTCAGGGGTCCCTTTACTTTACCTTTAAGAACTGTGTGTTGAGGATGACAGTAAAAGTTGCACATGGGTCACTCAGAGTTTCTCTCCTCAATCTCACTGGTGGTACAGCTTTTTCTTCACTGTCATATGAGTCTTGAAGTCACCTGAATCTACCCTATGCAATGTAGAAAGTAAGATCAGTGTGGGAGACTTGTATAGACTGATAAAACCTTTCAGGAGAGTTCTAATTCTGATTCCTGTCCAGCTCCCCCCCTCTTGATTTACAATGCGGTTTTCAAAAGATGCATGCCCTTTTTGGTCTTTAGAAGAAAGGTGGACATTATCACCATTATTGGGTGTTAGAAATGTTTAAGATTGTTTGGTGCTTTGTATTGGCTGCATTATGTAGGCCAAATAGAATTCTAATGACTGGGCATCCTTCTGCCCTGTCTGGGGCTCAAACTAGACTGGGAGCCCTGCCCCCTTCTTTTTCGGAATTCAGAGACACAGCTCATGAGATTCAGCAGAAAAGGATTAAGCCCCCACAGAGCAGCCCCTTTGGTTTGAACCCAGCCTAGTCCAGAGGAGGGGGCACTGAGCTTCATTGTCTTATTGTTTTTATAGACAAAACGTTCCAGCCGGCTCTTCATCTTGCCTCCAAAGTCTCAGCCACATCGGTCAGATGGGAGTGAAGGATAAAGGGAGATGGCTGAAACAAAGATTGCACTATTCTGTTGCTCTTGCATCCTGAATGTTGAGGCAGTTTCAGATTTGATAGTCATGGAGTTGATATATAGATGGCATATTTAGTCTATTCTGGCCATTTCCATATAACACCACCAGGAAAAAATTGATACTGCCCTCTCTCCCTTGAACAGATCCCCAGATCAAGGCATCAGGTAATTTCAATTCCTGTACGACAGCCTGGTTGTACACCTGCCCTGGTGTTGTTGTTGTTACTAGAGAACCTCGTTGTGTAGTATGGGTGAGACCTTCTCCTTATTATTTGTAGGGCTGCATGAATCAGCCTAGTGGCTTCTTCCAGTCTCTGCATAATCCTCACTTGTAAGATCCCAAACATGTCCCTGCTCTTCCATTTATCAAGCCTTGTTGACTCCCATTTTCTTTGTTATTTCTTTTGTACTTTGTTTTGTGAGCTCTTTGTTCAGGGGTCATGTCGCATTGGTATTGGGTTCCATGTCTAGCACATTGTTGGTGCTCCACTATTAAGTAGCGATAGTGTTGTGGGTGAAAGCAGCTAAATTCTCCTGTCCTTTTCCATTACTGAACTTCCTCCTACAAGATACTGTCCATAATTAAGCTGTTGTTGTTTTTCTTAATTAAGGATGAGCCTTGATGTTCTTCCTAAGTCCTTGCGAATCTGGCTTAGGGCTGTTGGACTAGAAACAGCAGGCCTTTCTTTCATTGCGTGGCCAGCTCTCAGAAGGAACCAGAATGGTGCTTGCCATTCAGTGCAAGCAAACCCATATTTGGACTGTTTGGCAAACCTTAAAGGAACCCCTGGGATTCCCGTGCTCTTGCCTGTGAATAAGTGGGGCAAAACCTTGTTTGAGTACCAGTGCAGCCCACATTCACTGCTTTACACAGTAGTGAGCATTCCTGGACAGAATGGAAGACTCCAAAGGCAATCTGCAATTGCATATTCTCTTACCTCTTGTGTGCGTGTATGTATATTCAGGCACACGTTCACACACAGGTTCTAATGTGCCAGGGAAATACTTCCTCTGTAGAAATGTGCATGTGATGTAGCTCCTTTTATGGCTGCAGATAATGCTATTAACTGTAGAAACATTCTGAAGAAATTTTCCAGCCCCTCCTAGCAAGATGTGATCCATATTTCTACACCCTCTTTCAGAGGGGAACAATTACTAGCCTTTTCTCGGCTTACCTATCGGTGAAGTGATTTGATACCTGATGGTGCCTTGCTCACAGGGAGTGATGCATGTTAAGTTCTGTGCCTTCTGCATTTGGCCCAACCTGTACTAGTAATAATTACAAAGCTTGAATGCTTGTTTCCCACACAAAGAGCTGCCCTGATGGCATGGCTAGCCCTGAAGAATGGGAAGAAAGTGCAAAGGAACTATGTCAGAAAGAAAGTGCAACATTTATTTGCTTCTCCCACATTCCACCACAATCACATCACAGACCTCATCCTTGTATATGGGTAATTTGTGGAGGTAGGAAAGATCTTGAAAGGCTACAGTGGGCAGCAGCTGTTCCAAGTTCTCTGTAATAGGAATGAACAGATTGTTAATTAGTAATATGTCTACCATGGGCAAAGAACCATTGGTTTCACAAAAGCAGTTTGTGGCAAGGCAAGGTGGATGGTCGCTCATTGAACCCTTTAGAGCCAGCAGCACCTACTGGTGAGCTTTCCCCACCTGCTTTAATCCACAAGTTCCTGCTGCCCTCCAAGAGCTTGGGAGTAAACATCTCCCACAAGTGATCTGCTCTGCAGATACAAATCTATTCCCAAAGGATAGAGCCCCCCTGCACAGCCTGGATACACCTGCAAGGCACAAACTAAATATCCTCTTACTTACTGGAAGGCCTCGAGCTCTGTTGAGGCAGGTACAGACAGGTTGCATGTAGGCCGAACCATCCATTGCAACTCTCACTTCATGCTCCCTTCCTTACTTAAGTCCCCCCCCCCTCAAGTTGGCCTTTGTATCAGGGCTGCTTCTCATTCTGTACTCAGTTGCAGTTGAGTGTAGATGCCGGATTACATAGCATACCAAATCTGAATGGTGGATCTGTGTGTGTTTAGTTACTTGTCTCTGCAAAATATATGAAAGAGTAGGGCCCATTCCTTTCCTGGTAGCTGCTTCTCTGTATATTTCCAAGTAACACAGTGGTTTAAATGTCCATGTTGTGTTCAGGTCTGAAGAGAGGCACATGTACTGTATGTTGTACTTTAGTATCAGAGTACAAAACAGAGAGAGGCACGGCCTTTGGGCTCATTACTTCCTTCATTGTGCAGCCATCTGCCTTCAACTGTTCCCCCTTTCACCACCATTTCAGATATGCCCCTTCCCCCCTGTTCCTCTTGTGTTAAACCTTGTCCCAAGTGAGCATGAGGGATTTGGGAGATGACTTTGCATCTCATGCACATCTGTGAAGCTCAGGAACTGGGTTTTGGCACTAGGGTTGTCATGAGGATCATTCTGAAATAAATCATTACAGAAATGAATAAATGCCTTCCGTGCTGCTTTCTTTTCTCATTGGCTGCTGTGGGATTCTGTCTCAAAACACACACACACACACACACACACGTGTTGTGCTCTGCCTCCCCTACTGGCAGTTTTACCCATGTGACCGTCTTTTGCAAGACAGGCCTGCGGGCCTCTTGCCTGTGCTTGGCATTCTCTTTTATGGCACGAGGAAATATCTGCATGTGAACCAGGTGGCCATATTTGAGAGGAGATTATGTAAAAGTAATGCAGAGGCAAGAGACAACACGCATCCTCTGAAGTTTCTCATTCCTTCCTTCAGCCTGCACTGTCCTCAACTTTAGGATGGTTTTGCAGGCAGGGTGAACCATATGTCTGTGGCAATGATACACAAAAATGCAGTGCATTGTTTCTTTTCCCCTTGGCAGGTTTCCCCATGTCCGTGACGTGTTGGCCGAGGCTCTGCGGCTGCTCCCCGCCCTTGGAGCCGCCAGTCGCTACCCTTTGGACTCCGTGATCCCTGACAAACGTCATGAGCATTGCAATCCCTCTGGGAGTCACCACACCAGATACATCTTATTCAGATATGGCTGCTGGATCTGAGTAAGTTCTGCCTTGCCTGCTAGCGTGTGAAGGGCATGGAATCAGGCCTCGGTGTTCAGACTTGAGCTGTCCTGCTGAGCCCGGGATAGCAGGGAGTAAGCTAGCTTTGCAACAGATAAACCAGAAAGCAGAGATGGTATCTGGTGCACACATTTGATCGCGACGGAACACCAAACAGAAGCACTTCCCCCTTTCCCTCAAATTGCGTCCAAGAAGAGGCACTGTCTAGAATACTGCTTTCCCAGTGATCTTTAATTCACACCTGTTGTATCATACCTTGGTTGATAGGTATCTTGCAAGACATGAGCCCTGACGGCACTCTTCTTTTCCTCTCCTGTAGCCTAAGTTGCATGGTGCTGCTGATACAGATGGCTGTGTGATGTGGGTAAGGAGGATCTTTCAGGCATCGGGCCTCTTGCCTATCTCAAACTGTTAAGTAGATTTTTCACCCCTTTAGTGTGGCTCTTTTCCCGAGGGAGGCTTGTAAGGTAGCTTGTGGGAAACTTCCTGCGCCAAAACCCAAATGAAGTGTCTACACTACAGGAAGGAAGATGCCTGGAGTTGAATTGATCGTTGAGCTTAGTCAGGCACGGAAAGAGGGTCATGCCTTGCTGATGCTGTTCTGTGCTCCTGCACTTGTCTTCAGCAGTTTCTCCCAAGAATGGAGCACTGTGAAGGGCCAGACACACTGTTTGAACCACCTGCTTGACAGACTGTGCTCAGGAGACACTGAAAGCTCTGTGTATCTGGCCTCTGTTTGGTGGGCTTTTGTGAGGCGCTAGCATTCATGAAACACTCTTTTTTCCTGCATCTTTTTGTGTATCTGGATACACGGTGTAGTATATCGTGTCTGGTTTTGTTTCATACCACGGACCTGATCAGGCTTTGTTGAGCACCTGTCCAGCTCAGCTTCAATCATACTGCATCTGGAGTATTCTCAGCAAATAAGCGCACTACAAAATAAATGTCCTTTACTTTGTTTCCTGTCTAATGTTAGATCTGTTCTGAATACACGTCTCACTTCATAGCTATTTCTGTCAGGTCTTCTTGTTTTGATGAGTTTTTTGTGTTTTGTTTTACTGGGAATGTTTAGTATCACATTCCATGATACTGTCAGGTTGCAGTGGCCTTGCGTTCTGTCTTCTTATATATAGAGCCCTGAAAAGGCTGTAGCTGTTACCCGTCCTGTCCTTGCCCTCCTTGGGAGCGTGGAGGTAGAAGCAGCTATGTTAAGATTGTTTCATAGCACTAGACTTCAGATGCATGTAGCTAAAGGGTCTGCCAGTCAACGTTTGCTCTGCTATCACGTGCCACCAAACCTTCATGGCCAAAGAGTAGCCACAATTTGAAGAAGGGTCTCTGCTTGAGTTGTATTAATTTTCAAGAGCAAGCTCCAGGGACTTGGGATGCAAAAGTAGAAATGGGCATGGAAAAGCTACTTTTGTTAGTAGGGTATCAAGAAAGGAACACATTGATTCAAGATTAAGCTTCTATAGGTAGAGGAGTTGCTGGTTTTACCAGTCCCACTGTTTTGAAGATCTCTGTAATTTAATTTAGCACGACAGAGCAGTAGTTAGGAATGAGGAGTTTGCGGTCATCTTGGAGAGACAGGAGTTCCAATAAGCAAGTACCGTGTGGCCACCCGTCCTCTTCCTGGCTGTAGCTTTTGAAAGTTGACTGCAGTTGCAGAAAGGACATTTCCTGAACCATATCCCTAATGCGTGCTTGCAGCGGCAGCTCCTCCTCCTCTTAGTCCTCCCCCCTCCTTCCAAAGAGAGCAATTTCTCCTTCTGGCATCAAGGCTTTGGCTTCATCACCTACGCTTTTCCTGTTTCCTTTTCTATAACAAGGACTCCCACAGCCTTTCACTAATTGCCCATTTTGTACAGTACCGTATTCTGAGTTGATTTTTTTCTGCCACCTTGTGGTGGAAAGTTGCAATTTTCGGTCAGTAATTAGTTGGGAATTCACCGCATCATCCCATAAGAAAGCAGGGTATCCTGAATATTTTAGTTTGTCCGGAGTTCCTTCCGATCCAGGTCATAGATATTCCTGTAGCTCTTGGCCTATTTTTGTCAAGTACTCTCAAGAGCTCCCATCACTAGAAAATTGTGTCTCGGCTCCTATCTGTATTGAGTAACTCATTGCATTTGAAGCAGCAGTATGTAGACGTTGTGGCCTGAAAGGTATTGCCCTTTAAAGTCTGAGGCTGTGGCGGGGTGATCTCAAATTGCATAGAGTTGAGTGGGGATCAGGAGGAGGAGCAAATCCACGAAGGGTTTAAAGTGAAATGAACAGCTAGCAGAATAATCCAGCGAGCAGCATTGTCAGCAGCTTTTTCCTTCCTGTTGCCTCTTGCTGAAGCAGGGTTGCTCGTATTGCTTATCCGGGATGCCTCATTTTGAGGCAGCTGCCAGTCACTCGCCCTTCCCTAGCCCCTGCTTTATGCAGAATCCGGCCTTCATGGATTCCATACCTCACTTGCCCCTCAGAAAAGGTATGTCCATTCTCGGCCGGATATCTGTGTGGCATGAGAGAAACTGCTAAGACCTGGCTAATTTTTTTCTTCAAAGAACCACTTCCTCTACTGATTGGTTCTGCTCTTGGCCCTTTCTGCAGCCCAGAGTCTGTGGAAGCTAGCCCAGCTGTTGGTGAGAAAAATGTGTATGCAAGTCATGGCTACGGGGCCTCCCAGAGGCACAGCTACCGAGGGCTGCCTTATGCAGTGAGTACCGTCTCTCTTATCTGCAGCCGACTCATCTATTTTACCCATCCCCTCTCCCTGGCTTGTGCATGATTGAGCTGTATATCTTCTTTGAGGACGGCAGCATTGCCAAGTAACACATGGGCACTGAATTTCTAGCCCCGCGTTTGTGTTTGTTTAGTGCTTGCAGACAACTTACTGCGAAAGGGAAGTATGGAACTAGAACAGCCTAGTAAACAAGCCCACAAAGTTACTGCATTTCCAGAAAATCAGCCGGCATGAGAACATAGGCTACCCGCCTCTTAGCAAGACAGTGTTAAAAGAAAGCCTTCTGCCGAGGGAGCTGGCAAGAGGAGGAGTGGTCTACCGCTCTTCCGCCGTGTGCCAGTCACAGAGGAAGGGCCGCCTTTCCACTGTGACCAGCACAGAAGGCAAACTGGCTGGTGGAGGAGGAGGAGGACAGAGTGATGGGCCTGTTCGTTCACCTGCATTGAATACCTGGCCTCCTTTGCCTGCCGACTGAGTTGTTAAATGCAGGCTTGGACTAGAAGGTGAGGGGGGCATCTCTTTTTCCCTTTTTGGTCTTTAGCACTGACTGCTCATAGAAACTACTACCTAGGGTAGACCTACCGATTGCAGGTAGATTTTACTAATGAAGTTCCCCTCGCCCCTCCCCCAAAAGTGTATTGATAAGCCCCAGTATTTTGAAAGTTGAAAGCATAGGTTTCAGAATCAAGCCAGTTTGAAAGACAGCTT
Source organism: Podarcis vaucheri (assembly GCF_965113315.1). NCBI lineage: Eukaryota > Metazoa > Chordata > Lepidosauria > Squamata > Lacertidae > Podarcis > Podarcis vaucheri. The sequence continues at coordinate 112,056,375 of NC_138760.1, read as the reverse complement.
GCAGTTTTTCTGTGCTTAACAGTGCAGAATGCTTGCATACACATGCAGGTCTCTGCCTTAAGAAAAGCAAGAGGGACCTGCAAGGAAATGTTATGGTGTGGAGTGTGCTGGCTCAGGTTTTCAGCTGTCCCATTCCATCGTTTTTCATTCTCCATCACTGCCACCCTGTCTACACCTGTCAGCCAGCCAGTATTTCGTGCCCATCGAGAATGCTCAGTCCTCACTGGATGGTTTGGGGGCATTTTTTTTCCATTTTGGGGGTTTGAGGAGGTGGAGTGGGTATACTTATGCTGAACCCCAAACACATTAAATTATTGAATTTCTCTGTCAATATCTGTGAGCAGCTCTCATTCCAAACTTGGGGACAGTTTAAAATAACTTCTTTGAACCAGAAAATGACGTATCCAGACATTGAGATGCTTATTTCTACCCTATACATATGCATACATGTTTCTCTGTCTTCTGGTTCCAGACACTCCATTCTCCCCCTGCATCCCACCCGGTTGCCATTTTCACCCCTTAGTCTCCACATTTTGTGCCTTGAAGAGATAGCATAGAGCTGTTTGAGGCGTTTTCCCTGCAGATTTTTTTGGTACTTGTTGCAAGCCCCTGATTTCCTCTGAGACTGCTGGTACTTCTTTCTTGTGTGTGGGTAGTGTGGTTTTGTTTCCATTAGCACAAGCATAGGTAGTTCAAATCAGTGTTAGTACATTTTGCTAAGACGCCTGGATATCAGGGCTTTCTTTATCTGTGGTTGGACTGAGAAAACAATTGCTCCGCCCAGTTTTAGAGAGAGTTCAAAGTTGTAGGTCCTTGCTCTGTTAGCCAGAGTTCCTGTCGCTCCTCAAATCTGTGCATGTGGTGGTGGGTAGGTTTTGGAAGTGTCTTAGGGCTCACATGTTGTGTAAAGTCATGCCTCTTGCTCTCCTCCCCCGCATTCAAAATAGAACTGATGCAAATGTTTGTTTTCAGGATCATAATTACGGAGCCCCTCCTCCTCCGACCCCTCCTGCTTCTCCCCCTGTCCAGACCATCATCCCTCGTGCAGAACTGAATGGCCTACACTCTCACGATGAGGAGAATTCTGGGGACACAGAGAGTTCTTCAGAAGCAGAGTCTATTCCTAGCTGGTGTCACTGTAGTCTCTCCCAAGATGGTTTCCTCATCAAATGTGAGAAGTGCAGGTAAGTTCTTCTTGCCTGTAGGCAGCTTCATACATGGGAAAACGAGGGGGGTGGGGAGAATGTTTAAAGAGGCTTCCTGATTGCTCAGTGGACCATTTTCTTTACCTTCAATTGGTCACTGCAGCAAAGGAGCTGACTTACACAAAATCAACACGCACATTTTCACAATGCAGGAGCCAAATCCTGCAAGTTCATCAGATCAAATAAATAGTACCAATGACAGATTGTCTAAAAGTGATTTGTTTGAGCTGACCAAATGCAGTTGGTTAAATAATCATACCTTATGCTCAGTGGAGTGTGTCTGAAACTCTCCATGAAGTTAGGTGCTTCTAATGCAATGGTGAAAGAGTAATAGCGAAGGAGAGGTGGAACTTCTTCAGAGATTGGCAAGCAGCAGAAGGGGGCTTGGGGGTCATAAGGAACATGAGATCTGATGTCTTTCCACTTTCCTGTCCTTCCAGGCCATCACTGGTCCAGAGCATTTCAGTGGCTCTGCTTTCACCCACTGTAGGCTAATTTCCACACATACGAGAGCTAAGAATGTGGTCTTTCTGAAACTTGAAAGATGGGGCTCTTGAGAACATGAATATTGCACTGGGCGCACAGCCCATTATTTGCTGAAGCGATGGCCTTGGACGTGAATGTGTGAAGCCGAGACGTGGCCATTAAATTCATTTTAACTTTATATAACACTTTGATGTCAGGTGATCTGGTGTTCCGCTGAAGACCCAAGGTTAATTTATTTTAAGCAATATAGCCCTTAATAATGCCTACTTTTGGTTTCTGTTGTCCTTTTGTAGGGGGCTTAGCCGAGGAAAAGTGATCAGACTTCGTCGGAGGAAGCAAGACAACGTGTCAGGTGAGTTAGTGCCCCCAGGCTTGCGGGATTTGAATGAGCGGGTGCCCTGATGCAGTGAGAGTGCTCTGTGTCTCATTGCCTCTCTTTGTCATCTTTCCCAGTTTACCTGAGATCTCAAGAGTATAGGGTAGGTACATTGGAAGAGCTGAAGGGGGCAAGCGCAAAGCAAGTTGCCATTGTGAGTGGAAGATGAAGGTTCCTGACAGCCTTTTGGGGAGAAGAGTGCAATGTTAACTCACCGGGGTGGGACAGGGCAGGCACAGGTTTTTTCAGAACAAAGGGGAAGTTGCCAACAAGACATTTTTCACGGCAGGCGGAGACAGCAGTGCAACTGAGAGCTGGGACGAGGAGCTCTCTCCCTCCACAGTGTTGTACACTGCTACACAACACACCCCTACGAGCATCACTCTGACCGTCAATCGGGTCTGCAGAACCAAACCCAAAAAGAGGAAAAGAAATACAGAGAGAACTCGTACGGCACCAAAAGCCAAAAAAATCAAGGTATGTCAATAGATACGGTTGTTGGTGAGTCCAGCCAGTTACTAAGTAAGCGTTTGGGAGGATGTCTGGTCGTTTTCCTCTAATCTCCTCCTTATTGGTATGCAGCCTTCGGTATCCTGATGATGATCTCCTTCTGGTTTTTTGGGGGGGTAGTGGGGGGACAGATGCTGTGGACAAAACGAACACGAACAGTGACAATATGTTCCACTGATGCCTGAAGTGGAATTGTGTCACCATGCCCACAGCTCAGGCAGGGCTGCAACTGTGGGGGAAGGGAGGGCTTTTCTGATCGCTTAAGCAGTCGTTTGAACAACAACAACAAAACCACACCAACAACCCCAAAGGACTCTACATACATCTTGCTTACAGAGATACAAACCTAATATTATTGAATTAGTAAGAACTAAACTGACTTCTGACTTCCAGCATTCTAGCCAATCAGCATCAAGTAAAAAAATGAATGCTAAGGATCTGCCACTAAATAACAACAACAACAACAATAGTATTTTAATCATACAACATCAAGAAATGACTTGCATTTAATTTTTTCCATTTCAAATTGACACCCCACCCTCCCAGTGCATAAATGATCTTTGGTTCCTTTACCACACAATGTTCAGTCTTCGGATATAGAGACCCATGGGTGGAAAACTGTGGGTTTGGATGCAGCAAAATCTGGCTGATCTGTATTGTGCATATGCAGAAGAATTGTTCCTACAAAGCAAATTTGTTTATAAAAGTTACTTTTTGGTTAATATTCTACACATTTTACATGATTCTTTGCTGCATAAGCTAACAAAAATAATGCATATTAAAGTAATTCTTAAGCAGCAGCTCTCTTCTTACTTAGAAGGGACTCTGGATACTTGGAAGGGTTTTTATTTGGGAACTTCATTTTGCTGTTTGATACCCACAGAAAGATTTTAGGGTGGCATAACTGTGTATATTCTGCTGTGGTTCCTTTGCTTTTCTTTCAGAGCCTGTTCTTTGCTTTGTGGAAGTGCTATTTGGCCAAAGCTGCAACAATCCGTGCTTGTCGTCTAGGGAGGTTCTGGAAAAGGCAGCCAACCCTTTAGGGAGGTGGGGGAGTCTACCATTGAAAGTACACTGGGATCAGTTTTTCTTCTAGTCCTTGTTGCAGTTTTGCATCTGTGCCCCTTATTTAGCATGAATGAGCACAGATATATAGGGCAAAAATACTGATGGTCATTTGTCTTACTCTTTCAACAGGCTTTTAGAGAAGGTTCACGGAAGTCTTTGCGGATGAAGGTGAGTTAAGCCACATACCTGATCCCAGAATACAGTTTCATGCCTGTAACGCAATTAATGACTCCTGGTTTTGTTCTCAAGGACTACTGAGCCCAGCTTACTGGTCATCAGCATGCATGAAACTTCATGGTTATCCTTTGACCTGGTCCAAGATGGTTGTGGCATTATTGTTGAGACAGGTGCACATTTAAAGGACTTTGGTGTGCAAGGCACACCAATGTTGAAGAGCAGAGACGTTGAAGGGCTCATTAGTTTTCTAAGCGATGTGGTTGGAATGGGCTCAAGTACTGTTGTGCTGGTTACCTGAGGCTACTTGAGTAGAGACCAGGATGGGGAGAACTTTGAAAATGCCACAAAAAAAGCTGGCTGAGAACAAGGACCACACAGAGTTAGGTGGTTATTTTCCTAGTTATAGGCTGCTCTGTCACCACAAGCAGCCCCGGTGCTTTTCACAGAGCCCTTATGCCGTATAGACATTGAACTGACTCCCTTTTGGTGCAGAACTCTCCTTCAGAAGCCCATGCCCTGGATGAGAATACGGCAGAGGGGTGGGAAAACCGCATAAGGCTCTGGACCGATCAGTATGAAGAAGCCTTCACTAACCAATACAGCGCGGATGTACAGAACCTCCTGGAGCACCATCTAAATGCCAATAAAGAGTTTGTGGGCAAGGCGGCTGTGCTGGACACAATCAATAAGACAGAGCTGTTCTGTAACAACACTGTCATTGGCTCTCAGATGCAGGTAAACAAGTAGACCCCAAAGTGGTGGTAGGCCAGTTGGCTGCATGCTAGGGTGGTGGGTCATTGATAAGGCCCAGGTTTGAAAGATGCTCTTTTGCCTCTAGATGCAAGCAAGCTTATACATAGGGGAGAGCAGATAAGGTGAAGCTCGGGGAGGTATGAAACGACAGTCCTTCTCTCCCCGTCCTCCTTTCCTGGCTCATTAGATAAGATTCTTTTCAGGTATAAAATATTCCTGGTCTGGCCAGCAATGCTACCTTGAGCATGTCTGCTACTTCAGTTCATGCATTCTGGTAGACAATTAAATATGGCCAGTGATCTCAGACCCTGGTTGCTCAGCTGCTTTTAACAAATGCAGCCATACACATGGACCTTCCCCCTGCCGTGCGGGTCCTAAAATCTCTCTCTTAACTTGGCAGCTGCAGCTAGGGAGAGTGACGCGGGTTCAGAAGCACCGGAAGATCCTGAGGGCGGCCAGAGATCTGGCTGTGGACACTCTTATAATTGAGTATCGTGGGAAAGTGATGCTGCGGCAACAGTTCGAGGTCAATGGGCACTTCTTCAAAAAGTAAGAATGCTGAGCGGTCTGAAAAGTGGAGCCGTTTTGGGGGCTGGTGCGGGTGGGAGGTTCCCCACAACCGATTGGTTTTAGAAATGAATATGCGTTATGCGGTGGTGCGTCCAGCGCTCCACGGGTGCCTTGTAGGCTTGGCTGCGTTTGCCATTAAGGTGACAAGTGCTGTTCTTTCTTTTTTAGGCCGTATCCCTTTGTGCTGTTCTACTCCAAGTTTAACAGTGTTGAGATGTGTGTGGATGCTCGGACTTTTGGTAATGATGCTAGATTCATCAGGCGCTCCTGCACACCAAATGCAGAGGTAAGTGGTTGCTGTGGTGTTTGGCATTTTGATAGGTGTGAAAATTTGGCTTGTATTTGTTGAGTTTGTGGTCGGCCACGACTTCAAACAAAGAACGCCCTACCAGCCCAAAAGTGCTGGATCCTCAGATCCTTTATACAATATTGATCCTGCAGAATATTTTACCAGTAGCCCCAGAAGGACAAACACTTGGACATTGTGGTCTTCAGCAGGTGGAATTATGATCCATCTGTCCTGCATTCTCCATCAAGTATCCCAGTCCTCGACAGAATTCAGAATTCCCTACCTAGCAAAGCAAATCCTTCCAGTCTCAAATGTATACATCACGTTTCACAACTTGGTTGTTCTAAACTAACAGTTGCTTAAAGAGACTGGCTTTGCTGCTACTTCATTGAAACTCAGCTTTTACAACGTGGCACATGCTTGACTTTTGGGATTGTAACGTTTCTGTTTGTGTGTTGAAGGTTCGCCATGTGATAGCAGGTGGGATGATTCACCTGTGCATATATGCTGTTACATCCATTGCCAAGGATGCAGAGGTCACCATTGCCTTTGACTATGAGTACAATAACTGGTGAGCGTTTGTTACTTGCTTATTGGAGACTTGCCCTTCTTCCCTCAGTACTGACCTTTTCATTTGTGCCCCTGCTTTTTGGTTTTGGTTGTCAAATTACATTCTCAGCCTCTTGGGTGGTAAAGGTCATAATGGGAGCAGTTCCCCCATCTCTTTCCTAGACATTTAGCTCAACGGTATACTTACATATTGTTTCTCAAGACATTGTGAAGCGATACTAATATATTCTGTGTCTTTTGTGATGGGGCAGCAACTATAAAGTGGATTGTGCCTGTCACAAGGGAAACCGGAGTTGCCCTGTGCAGAAACGGAGCCCAAACACTGTAGAACAGCTGCCTCCACCTGTTCTAGACACTCTGATTGGAGCAGAGACCAGGCGTCGGAAAGCTCGTCGGAAGGAGCTGGAGCAGCGGGAAGCTGCATCAGATGAGAACAGCAATCCACAGCCAGAGGAAGTCCCTGAGGGACTTGCTGCAGCCAGTGATAATGAGGTAAAGTCTCCACTATCCTATAGCATTGAGTGTTGGTCACTAACTCTGGAGGAACTTGTTCCCAGGGGGAGTGACTTCCCTGGGCACAGAGCAGCCCCAGCCCCAGTGAAATGCTGGACGTTCACGGTAATTGTCCCATATCTTTTTGCAGCTGTGACTGCTGCTGAGGTCCATTCTCTCACATTTCAGGTTGCAGACAAAGAAGAGAAGCAAGAAGAGGAGAAAGAAGCCACTGCGGATGACCAGGGAGGTCTCACTCAGAACAGACGGGCAAGTATCTTTTCCTCTCTCTTTTTTGGAATGGGTACAGTCCCTCCCATAGGTAGTGAGTTTTTATCCTGCCTTCTCACACAGTGTTGTCTGGTTAACTAGTCTGATCTGCCTCCCTCATGCCAGCATTATTGTTCTGCTCTTGTTCTTCAGGGTTGCTGCTGTTTTCACTAGCCCAGGTGCCGTGTTGGCTATGGATTCTGATTATGTGGTTTAAAATAGTGGTTTTCAAAGTGTCTGCGTTCAGGGAATCTTTTCCATGTTAGCTTGTCTGCAGCAGAACCCTGCACACTGCAAAGGATTCTGGGACATAGTGTCCATGTTCTGTTCAAGCAGGAAACTGGCCAGATCTGTTGGGCCTCACCAGTGCCCTGTTCGAACTATTAGCCTGTGGCTTTGCATTTGTAGGGAAGATCAAGAGTAGTGGCCGTGCTGTCTTCAATGACGCTTGTCCACTACAGTGTCTATCTTCTTACTAAGGAGAGCTTTGTTAAGCTTCTGAGAAACAGCAGGATGCCCTGCAAAACAAAGATGCAAAAGCAAGATTACTTGTGGAAGGGAGTCAGAGTCAGGGGCTCAGCAGGCTTGATTCAGGAACCTGTTAAGAAATCTTAACAACCATCTAGGCCTCCTCATGGCAGTTTTAGAAACAGATATTAAAGCTAGGAGCCATATGGCACCTTTTAACCTAGTCTTCAGTTGCTGCTACGGAATGCCTCAGCGCCCTGCTGATCAGCTGATCTATGCAGCAGCATAACACCGAAAGATGTGCCTCTTTTGGTGCTGTGCTGCTCTGCGAATCAGCTGCTCTTCGGGGCAGCGCAGCACCAAAAGAGGCATTTCTTTTGCTGCCGTGTTGCCCCACCAGCCAGCTGGTAAAACCTCAGCGCCTAGTACTTGCCGATCACATGGTTGGCGGTTCAAATCCCCACGGCGGGGTGCACTCCCGTCATTTGGTCCCAGCGCCTGCCAACCTAGCAGTTCGAAAGCACCCCCGGGTGCAAGTAGATAAATAGGGACCGCTTACCAGCGGGAAGGTAAACGGCGTTCCGTGTGCTGCGCTGGCTCGCCAGATGCAGCTTCGTCACGCTGGCCACGTGACCCGGAAGTGTCTGCGGACAGCGCTGGCTCCCGGCCTGTAGAGTGAGATGAGCGCACAACCCTAGAGTCTGGCAAGACTGGCCCGTACGGGCAGGGGTACCTTTACCTTTTACCTTTACCCCATGGCTGTTGAAAGTGAAGTAAAATGGCAGCAGCTCAGATAACAGCAGTTCCTTTTCATCCTTGAACCTAAGAATAGACAGACAAGAAAAGAAGAGAGGTTAGTCAACATGAGGAAGCTTCAAATGAAGCCTACAGACATAGGAAATGGAAGGTAAATGACAATAGTCCCCCCCTTGAATCTTAGCACTGCCTATCCGTGCCAAACAAAAAAAATATAACTTGGTCCAGTTAGCCTTACCAGTGTATGTATATGAGGGATAGGATTGAATAGGGTGGGAGATGAGGAAAAGCTGGCATTTTCCCTAGCAGCAACACTAGCTTGTTGCTTATATCACTGTTTTGAATCCCCTGGAGTGTATATTGCCTGAACAGCCATCTTTTTATGTTATTCTGATGGCTACTGCTACTGCTTCTTTCTTATTTCCTGCTAAAACCGATATGAGCGGCACACACTTTCATCGGTTGGGCTTCTGTAGCCTTGGAAACAAGGTGCTTTCTTGTCACGGCCTTTAAAAACAAAACAGTTTCCTTTAAACGGTTATACAGAGAAGTGGAATATTCATTATCAATTTAAAAACAGCAACAACCAAACTTTGATTCAAAAGGCAGAATCCAAAGCACAGAATATCCTGAGAGGAAGGTACAGTTGAGGAAGACCTAAAGTTGGGGCGGGGGGGTTTAGGAAGAAGCAAGTGAGAGATGACTTAGCAAGCAGTTTAATGACTTAAGTATAAATGTGTGTGTGTGTGTGTGTGTGTGTGTGTGTGTGTGGCAGGGGTAACATGCATTTTAATCCTAGGCACCTAATATTTTCACATGACCATGCTGTTCTGAATTGCAATTCCATTGAGATCAGTGTATGCTGAGTTGACAGAACTAGTATCCCATGTTCAGAGCTCAGGCAAGTTGATCCACGAGGAATGGAAAGCGGGACATTATTGGGATGTCTACTAGTTTGCCACTGTTGATCCTGTTGTGTTTCCCCTTCTTCCCTTCTTGTCTGGTCTGCCGGGTTTTTTTTTACCCATTTGTACCTGTTCTGCTGACTTTGATTTGTGCTTCGGTTGGGCTAGACCCGAGAAGATCGGAAGGTAGAAGCCATCATGCACGTGTTTGAGAACCTTGAAAAAAGAAAGAGGAGACGAGATCTCCCATCAGACCGGAGCAGCACAGACGCAGAAGTGGTGGTCACGGCAGAGACTCCAGAACCGGAGGAAGTAAAAGCTGAGCCAAATGAAACTGAGGAGAGCAGTTTGGCTTCAAGTGTTTCTGTGCCAAGTGCCCCTTCCAGTGCCAGCAGCGTTGGAGTGAACACACGGAGGTCTTCACAGGCCGGGGTAAGAAGAAGGGTAGAACTGCCAAGGGTTTGGCCCCAGTAACTTTGGGAATTACAGTGGAATTGCTATATGCAACTCCATGTTCAGAAAGGATATCCTTCCAGCTACCAGATGCTGGAAGTGTAATTCAACCTTCCTGTTGTATTAAAATGTCCACTGGAATGTAATTATATATTATATAATTAGACCATTGGCTTGATCCAACATGACAATTGGTTGTGAGCCCCCGACTGGTAGCATTTTCAGTGTTACCAGACGTGTGCTGGATTTGAAAGAAGTCACGTTTCATTGGGCATGCTGAGAGCACAAGGGAAGGTGGGGGCCATATTTTGGCACGGACTTGCTGTCTACAAATCAGCACAGTTACTTTCACAGACCATGTTGTACTGGCACCCTTGGACACTTCTTATTGGACTCAGAATATGCCAGCTGGCACCTGTTTGGCAAATGCTTCAAGGGTGAAAACAGTATTCTAGAGGGAGCATTGCATTAAGATGCAAGTAAAACTCCCCCACCCCCCAAAGAATACTAGCGCCTCAGATTTTCCCTTGACTCTCCCTTTACACTCCAGGAATTAAACCTTTACAAATATATTTCGCCAGGCTGCTCCTGTTTGAGAGCAAATGTGTAGAGGCGCAGGTTCTCAATAATTCCATACCTTACACTGGGCTTTGCACTGCAGGAAACGGCAGCAGAGAAACCAGTCTCTAAAACAGCACCGTCAAAACCAGCTAGGCCGCGACCCAAAAGCCGGTTTTCCCGTTATCGGAGTAGTTCCGCACAGCGGCTGAGAAGGCAAAAGCAAGCCAGCTCCCAACAGGCTGAGCTCTCTCAAGCAGCTCCAGAGGAGGGAAACGCCGTGAGCACAGTAATGGCGGCGGAAGTCAGCAGCGTGGAGGGTCCTGGAGAAGGGAAGCAGTTGATGGGTTCTGACCCAGCTGTGGCTGCAGTTGCAGGAACACAGGCCAGCCGGGCTGCACTCAAGTATCCCAAAACGAAAAAGGTAAATCAACTGAGGGATGGGCAGGATGTATCTTAAAGGTAAAGGTACCCCGACCATTAGCTCCAGTCGCGGATGATTCTGGGGTTGCGGTGCTCATCTCGCTCTACAGGCCGAGGGAGCTGGCGTTTGTCCGCAGACAGCTTCTGGGTCATGTGGCCAGCATGACTAAGCCGCTTCTGGCGAACCAGAACAGCGCACAGAAACACCGTTTACTTTCCCGCCAGAGCGGTACCTATTTATCTACTTGCACTTTGACGTGCTTTCGAACTGCTAGGTGGGTAGGAGCTGGGACTGAACAACGGGAGCTCACCCCGTCGTGGGGATTCAAACTGCCAACCTTCTGATCGGCAAGCCCTAGGCTCTGTGGTTTAGACAAACATAAGCATATTGCAGGATGTATCTTAGGACCCTGCAATATGCTTATGTTTGGGTAACAAACACAGTGTGTGGCAGGCTTATAAATTACAACAGGAGCTGTACAGAGACTTCAGTGGTACTATCTGAGTCAAGAAGACAAGATTTGACAATCCTGATTTTCCAAAGCCTCCTCCACTGGTTTCCCAACCCTATCAACATTCTCCAGTGAATTACTATCCATTTTCAAAAGGGTGAAAATAATTTTAGCCCAGTGAAAAGAAATGGAGGAAAATGGCTTTTTATGAGATTCCAGTGAGACAGAAATTCTCAAACTGTGTGAGCTCCAGGCAGGTTGACTGTGGAAAGGTTGCAGAACATTTGAGAATATCTGTGCTTGGACCTGCACTTGCCTTATTTTTTCTCTCTGAGTAATGGAGATGGGAGGCCATTTTGACCCAGGGACAGATTTATCGAACAGACAAACAAGCCATTTCCTAGGGCCTGTGATTTTCGTAATAGTGCACTGATTTTGATAATGGTGCCAGAACCATCAAAAAGGTTTATTAAGTGGACTGCTAAGACCTCCAGCAATTTACAAGTGGTCTGCCAAGAAAATAAATAAAATAAAAATTGAAAACTGCTGCAGTAGAAGCTTAACATTGTTAGAACCATTTGAGGAAAAGCAATCAAGCTGAACTTAATTTTCTATGGTGTAACCCATCTTAAGCCAAGATCTGTTTTTAATGGACACTTCTTCAACTCAGTTTTTAATAAGAGGTTCAGAGCATGATTTCTAGACCTTTAAAATAATACAAGTGGCACTTTTGCAGCCCAACAATGGGGCAGGTTTTGGCACCTTCCAGATCACAGGGATTTCTTCTAGGAGGAGGTGATTGATGAGAACAGCAGTTCTCATTGTAAGACCTTATGAATTACACCAATGAGACCTTTCCAAAGATGTCATTGCCAGGCCACTTGTATATATCTTACGCACCAGATTTAAGAATGCATTTGAGGGTTTTCATGGGGGAGGGGTATTGTTGTTGGCCCATAACCCAATGGTAGGGCATATACTCTGCCTCAGGTTTCATCTCTGCTACTTCCAACTTTAATAAAGAGATGTTTGGTAGCAGGGCTGGGGAAGTTCCCTGCTTGAAACCATGGACAACCAGGGCCCAGGCAGAGTAGACAGTTCTGGGCCCACCTATTCCCACCTCTCCCTATTGACTATTTTGTCTTATCTTTACAAGTTCCTTGCATAGTAAGACACATTTCTGTTATTTCTGCTTTCAGTATCTAGTTACAGAATGGCTGAATGACAAGGCAGAGAAACAGGAGTGCCCCATTGAGTGCCCTTTACGTATCACCACTGACCCAACCGTGCTGGCTACCACCCTCAATATGTTGCCAGGCCTTGTCCACTCCCCCCTCATTTGCACCACGCCCAAACACTACATCCGTTTTGGTTCTCCCTTCACCCCAGAAAGGCGAAGGCGGCCGGTTCAGCTGGATGGGAACTACAGCTCATGCAAAAAGGTATGTCTGCTTTTGGTTGTGGTCCGTGCACTTGGCCCAATATTTCTTTTTTAAAAAAAGAAAAGAAATTTGAATGTCTAATGAACATGCATGACTTTCCTTAAAGCACCCCAAAATATGCTGGCCCAGGTTTGGTTTACTGAAACTCTTCCTGGAAAAGAAACATACAACTAAAATTGTTTTAACTGGTTCTCGTATTTTCAGTGGATGTAGGGAACAGTTTCTCCCTGCTTACAACACTGCCTCATGACACTTTAAAAATTACAGAAAAGGCATGGTCTTCTTCCATAGGCTCACTAGCTGTTCCTAGATGTGAATAGATTATGCACTGCATGCATTGTTAGAAAGACAAGACTGTGGTGTGCTTGAACTCCTCTACAGTGGTACCTCAGGTTAAGAACTTAATTCGTTCTGGAGGTCCATTCTTAACCTAAAATTGTTTCATAACCCGAGGTACCAATTTAGCTAATGGGGCCTCACGCCACCGCCACACAATTTCTGCAAAGTTCTTAACCCGAGGTACTATTTCTGGGCTAGCGGAGTCTGTAACCTGAAGCGTCTGTAACCCGAGGTACCACTGTATTTAAATACAGGCTCTTGCAGGATTTCTTAAAACACTTTATTGTATGGGTTTAAAAAACTGCAGTAGCTGAAACATCTAAGTAGTAATTGATGCACCTTGCCTACTGGGACTAAGATTCTAAATTAGGTGCACTGTACACATCTTGAATTTTGTGGTTGCCAAGATATTGCTGATTGAGATCTCTTGAATAGAGATAACCTGTGATGATTCTCGGTTAGGTGAGCAGAAAGGAAAGTGTGTTTCACACCTGTTTTCTCTCTGCACCGCAAGCTGTAGCTAGATTAGGGAGACTAGGAAAGTCAAGAGTATCTGTTTCAAGAAGGGCTTTGCATAGCCCAGGACTGGGTGTGAGACATTCACCATGATGCACACATTGTGATGCCAGCTCTAGATTTTCCGTAGACCTTGGCAAAGTCAAGTTTTCATTTTAATCTTTTGCTTTATTTTTCTAGGCTACTAGTTACGTTGTGTGTCTAATGCTTTCTTTAAATGTATTTTTTGCCTTGAGAGGCAATGCCTACTCAGAGTCTGCCTAAAGCAGCTTGTTTTTCATGCCTTACAAAGGCAGGATTAATAGCTGGGTTTCCAGAGGGCTCTAAGCTGCAAAGGAATGGCCCATGGACACAGGAATGCCCTGTATGCAGTTTCCTGGGCCTCACGAGTTACCTGGTATAAAACAACAAAACAACCCCCCACCCACAAAATTGTGTCAACATAACCCCTCAGGCAGATAAGCAGATTGGGAGTCTATTCTGGTTTAGGCTGCTTAAGTAATGAAAGTAGTTCTCATAATACATGACAGCCTTTTAATAAAGCTAATATTTGGGTATCTTGCATGTATTTTGGCAAGTTGCCTGTCAAGGGCAAGGTGCAAGAAAGGGGATAGCCAGCAACAGGACTATGAGGAAGTGGCTTCTGTCTACTTGAGTCTTGAGTGGGCTAATGCATTTCCATAACTATCTTGAACACCCACAAGGGCTTTGAAACTTGTTTTCCAACAAAATTGTGGGGTGGTCTATGTGCACATTTGCGTGGTGAGTCTAGAGCAGCATAGGATGGCCATACTACTGGTCGTCTCTATTTCTTTGCCTGTTTTTGTTGAATGTATATTCTATGCTGCAACCAGGCCAGAAATGGGCTCCCAGCATTTCCTTTTAGACTGGTAAGCATATCTTTGCCATATCTTGCTCTGACACAGCGGGATAAGCCGTATTTAGAATGCACCTTCTGCTAATTGGGTCCTGAATCTGGTTCATTTCTCCGTGTGAATGTCCTGGCCAGCTAACCCCAGTGTGCTTTTGGGCAAAAAGCAAAGAATTCAATTTTACTTTCCTAATTTCAGTTTAGAGCATTAATAACATAATCCTGTGTGCTTAATTAGAATCGGTAATTTCCAGATCTGGTTTTACCGTGTGCGTGTTCAACATATGAGAGTCTTGGACTAGGTAGGAGTGGCAAGCTGTTGTTTTTATGTTTCCATATGCTAAAATAGTGGTACCTCCCTAGTAAAAAAAAAAAGCAACGCAAAAAAGCCGGATGCTGGCGTTCAAATCTTTTCATATAAAGATACTGTTCTAGTTGTCATGGCTTGTGGAGATGCATTTGAAAATGGGCTATAATAGGTGAATGGCTCAGAGTCCAAAGGGATGAAACTTTTGGCCTGCACTGGCTCCCTCTCTCTCCTTTAAGGCTCCTAGCTAAGTTTCCCTACACACAAGCCCCTGTTGCCTTCCCTGCCTTAGGTCATTTCCTTCTCCTACTGCACCATCATTTGCTAGTTAAAAATATGGGCTCAGCCTAAAACATGTATATTGAGTGACCTCATGGAAAATAGACTATTTGCATAGAGGCATCACTTATTTTTAGTAAAAACAACAACTTTGAGTTGGGGTACAGGTTGTAAACGGCCCCACCCATAAAGTGATTGAGGTGAAAACAGATCCTCCCCATCCCCTGGGGCATTGACCGATAACAGATGGAAATTGCTGAAAGTGGTCTGTTGCAAGTCGGGGGCGGGGGGAGAAACACTTTAAGTGGGAGCCTGTGCATTATTAAGCAAGGTTTGTTTTTGCAGCGTTGGATGAAGCAGGCTCTGGAAGAAGGGATGACTCAGACCTCAGCTGCTTCCCAAGAGAACAGAACTCAGTGTCTATACCAAAGCAACGAGAGCGGTAGCACTTCTGGCATCTGCAAGGAAAACGCAGGTTGGTTGAGAGGCCTCCATGTTTCAGTGGTGCACCGTGGACGTCGTTTCAGTTTTCCACTCCTTGAAGGGCCACTTAGAAAGCAAGCAAGCATAATTGCAGTCAATAACTCTACACAACTCTGGCCTCCATGTACTAACCAGTTTATTTATTCGTTTGTTTACTGCATTTGTATCTCACCTCGTTCTCCAAGGAACTCGAGGTGGAGTGCATAGTTATTCCCCTCCTCAATTAGTCTTCGGAATGACCCCATGAGGTAGGTTAGGCTGAGAAGCAGTGACTGGTTCAAGGTCACTCAGTGAGCTAGTGAGCAATAATAGGTACAGTGCACATAGAGTTGCGTAGTGTTTTGCTACCTGTTGATACAGGCTGCTGCTGCTGCTGCTGCTTCTTCTTCTTCTTCTTCTTCTTCTTCTTCTTCTTCTTCTTCTTCTTCTTCTTCTTCTTCTTCTTCATTCCTTCTTGTTATTTCCCAACAACCCAGGCGCTACAGTCTTTAGCCCAGGGTTTGTGATGGATTAGAGCTCAGAAATGCCACTCTCCTCATTGTATAACATCCTGTCCTTCACAGCTCCTCAGGTTGCTACGGTGGTTAGAGTGTGGTGCTAACACCAAGGTTGTGGGCTCAAACCCCATATGAGCCACCTCCATATTCCTGCATTACAGGGGGTTGGACTGTGAATCTCGGGGTCCCTTCCAGTTCTACAGTTCTGTGACTATGGCATGGGCCTGTTGCCATTCTGCAGATATCAACCCACCTGTTAGCCTGCTCCTGAGGGGAATGCAAGGGGGAACAAGCAGAAAAACCGCACAAGCTGCGTGAATGGTGTTTCTTTTGCCGGGTGACTACTCATTCTGACATTTCCCTTGCGGAGGGGGGCAGGGAGGAGTGTAAGAAGGGAATCCTCCTTTTCCAAGATCAAGAGAACCCATTCCCCTTTGGGCTTCATCTAGAAACAGAGACCTTATTCCCAGGGAGGAAGTGAACTGCACCAAACCCAGTGCCACCGCCTTCCTCCACTTGCTGGGAAAATAACTGGTTAAAAGAGCAGGCACCTGGTTGCAGAACAGCCACTCTGCAGCACCAGAGCATACATCTGTGAGCAAAGCAAAAAGACAAGTTTTAAAAACAGTAACTTTGCATCTGTCTTTGCAGAGGAAGAGGGTGGCGATCTATCCAAGTCAGGGATCAGTTTTCCAAGGACGCGAGACGAGGCCCTAGGCAGTGTACAGATAACTGTGTGTTACACAAAGGTTAGAGGCATCGAAAGCAGAAAAAGCACTAGTTCTGGGCAAATTGCAATTTTGAGCGAGAGGTGGGTGGGGGGGAGCAGAAAAGGCTCTCTGGTGGTCTTTCTAAGAGGCTTCTATGGGTTGGATTCTTTGAGTTAAAAGTTGTCCAGTGGCATTTCTTAGGACCACGAAATCATTTGGCTTTTGAGGGGTTTCTTGCAAGTCAGATTAAGTTCTGTCACAGGACGTAAAGGAAGTGCTGGGAAGGGCAGGCCTATGCAACTCCCTTGTTAATAGGGTGGCGGGAGAGAAGAGAGGTGCTGTCGTGGCTTGAGAAGGAAGGGAAATTGGGCGGGGGGGGGCTGTGTACAAGATTCTTATGCAAGGGACAGCTCACATATGCAAGTCAGCATCTTGGGGGAACAACTCAAGAGTGCTTGCAGCAGCTAGTGAAATCAATAGTTGTGGGGTTGGGGATCTAATCTACCAGCAAAAACTTGGCAAATGACCTCCCACTATCCACTTACAACTATCCCGGAGCTGCTGTTAGGCAAAGGTTTGCATTGTGTGTTGAAGGGTAGAGCATAATCTTATCAGTAGATGGATGGAAACACTGGAGCAGCCCTACTTCCCTTGGAATAATTGGCTCTCACTGGTTAGAATGCAACTGTGGTTTTTTGGCCAACAGGATTGATGTCTGTCGATGGAATATGGGCTAATAGAGGTTCCCTTTGGGATGCAGGTGGGCAGCTTGCAGCTCTGAGCCAGATTCCATTTGGCCTGATTCCTTTTGTGTGGCAAGGAAGGAAAGAGGAGAAGGTATTGGAGAGCAGAGTGGACACCTTGACCTCTGACCCCACTCTCACTTTTGGCTCAGGCTCCACCCATCACCAATACAGTGGTACCTCGGGTTAAGAACTTAATTCGTTCTGGAGGTCCATTCTTAACCTGAAACTGTTCTTAAACTGAGGTACCACACTAGCTAATGGGGCCTCCCACTGCCACCGCACGATTTCTGTTCTCATCCTGAAGTAAAGTTCTTAACCAGAGGTACTAGTTCTGAGTCTGTAACCTGAAGCGTCTGTAACCTGAGGTACCACTGTATGTGACTCCAGCAGATTACCCTCCAGGGCATGTGACCCCCCAGCAGAAAAAAGGCTGCCTGCCCTGCTTTAGACGTTCTACTGATAGTGTGAGGGGTGGCTTACTGATGAGCAGCTACTTTGCAGCTGGGAAAAGTGTTTCAAGTTATCCAACTGTACGAGTGGGCGAAAGAAGCCTTGGTCTATTGAGAAAGAGAGATTAGCTTGTGTGTGCAGATGCAAAACACTCCAGTTGAAGGAAAGTGGGGGCTTCAAAGTTCTCTTTTGGTCTTGCCATCAGTAGCTGGTCTCTACCCTAGCAGGGGACTTGCTGCTGCAAGGGTAGTGGAATTTGACAAAATAAAATTAACAAGGACTCATCAATGAAGGTTGCTTGGTGTCTGAGGATAGAGATAATAGAGCAGAATAACCCTTTTACTGTATTTAGAGGATTGATTTGAAAGCATTGGGGACAGTAAAGAGTGCAGAGAGGGAGGCCTGGATGTTGTCAACAGGAAACTTAATAGGGGGGACTTGTGAGCATTACTGGATGTTTCCAGCAAGGACTAGTTCTTGTTCCGACTTGTTTTGAATCCTTGCCAGATTACCCATCAGCCTAATGAGTGCAAGGAAGATTCACCATTCCTAGCTCAGGAAGACTGCAGGTAAATGAAAGGAAGCTTCACAAGGAAGTGATGCGGCTGAGTGGAAGAGGGAGAGGCTTGGGTTATCACTTTCTGGGCCACGACCCTGTCTTTTGGCAAGGTGCATACTGCTGTGTTGGTGGAGATGTATGGAGGTGATGTAGAGAGGCTTAGATTTTGGACAACCTAGACCTTAACAGGTATTTTTATTACCTTGTCGGATGCTTTTGGTTTGGACCCTTTTTTTATCTCAGCGAGTTCCCTTGAGCCCTGAAATTGCCCCCCTTTCTTACCTCCCCCTGTTTTGGTAGTGCTCCTCTTTGGAGAAAAGAAGGGTTCTTTTTTATAGAGAGAGAGAGCTGAAGAGTTGTCAGTATGGCAAGAACCAGTCAAAAATTTAAAGATTCGTGTAGGGGGAGTAGATGATGAGGGTGGATTGGGGCTTTGCAATGGTAGAGTCACTACCTGGATTCTGTGTTGCCTTTCAGATTTCCTGAGCCCCCTGAAGAAGTGGAAGTCTCGCTATCTAATGGAGCAGAGTGTTACCAAGTTATTGAGACCGCTTTCTCCAGTCACTCCCCCACTTCCTGACCCCTCGGTTCCAGATGCGCTGAGCCCACACCTCACCACGTCCTCCTCATCCATGCCAGGAGAGGAGGAATGTCGAAGTAGCTGCGGTGTGATCTTCTCACCAATTCCCTCCTTGGCTGCTAGTCGTTGTAATACTCCACTACAGTTTGAGGTAAGTTGAGGGGCAGGATGGCAGCTTTCCCTGCAGACCTAGGATGTATGCATCAAAACTCCTTGGAAAGACAGGTAGACCTAAGAAACGAGAAGATAGGTTTTTTAAAGAATCCTGTGTATTCCGAGAATTTGGCACCTGCAGATTATAAAGTCCCTGTTCTTCTTTATTATTATGCACAGTAGATGGATACTAGAGTGTGCAAAGAGTTACAGGTTACCAGAAACACTATTCCCTGCCCTCTGATTCACTTAATCTCAGCTTCCCTACCCCAGTAGTATCCAGAGATGCTGTCAGCTTCTGGGCTGCTGCTCTCCTGCATTCACCTCTTAGCAAACTCTAAGCTTTGGAGAACATTAGCTGTTTTGCATCCCCAGAATTCCCCATCTGCATGATGTGTTTCCTGTTCTTCTTACAGCCATTTGCCTCCCCCTTTCAAAACTTCTGTAAACCTTTGTAGTGCAGTGCAGGTGTGAGTCATGCAGGTAGCCTCTGTTTTGTAGTTTCCCTCATGACAAGCACATGCCAGTGCTTTCATTCTGAAGCATCCCGTTTTCTAACTTTTTATTGTGTCCCATATTTGTGCTTGGGGTGGAGTTGGCGCTTCCCATTCCCATTTTTCAATATTGGGCCACTAAACTCTTTAGGTCTGCTGCTGCCCCTTAGCAAAACTCCCTGGAAATGTCTATTCTTATGAAAGTTGAGATGACTACAATTTGGGATTCTGGACTCTCTGCTATTCTCAACTTTCTGCATAATTGTATGGGCTTTGAGTCTGGGCTGTGCATTTCTGTACACATAAGAAAACGCTATTGCACCGAGACAACCCAGACTGTTGGAATCCAGATTCTGCAGCTTCTAAAACGGTGCAAATCGGAAGCCTTTGCATGATTTCTCGTTCTTTGCAGAACTCTACTTCTGTTTATTTTTTATTTAACGAAATGTATGTACCGCTTGATTGTAACATAACCTCTAAGTGGTTTACAAGGAGGATTTATTCTGCTGACTGGGATGGCAGCTCTTAAGTCGCTTTAAATCCTGCTCACCAGCAGCCCTGACTCCTAAGATTCCATCAGGCATTGCCCACATATTCTCAAGTGTAGCTTCACAACCATAGTTGCTCCTTTGAAGAAAAAAAAAAGAGGGGAAAAAATTCTTAAGCTGAATTCTGTGGCTGGTGTCCTGTGGCTTTTCTATACTTCCATATAATTGTAGCATTTCCACCACCGCGATTATGGCCCTGCTGCTTGAGCGCAAGTAGGTTGGTCATTATACAGTGCCTGATCATTAATTTTGCTTACTATCCAAATGGCAAGATCCCCAGTCACTTTCCCAGTGCCTTTGGATTCAGGTCTCGTGGGCTCTTGCACAGTTAGGCCACTTCCAGCTCTGCACGGAAACAGAGACAGGACTCGTTGGGCTGGGGGAAATGCAGAAACTTGAGTGGCCTTAGCTGCACCAGTCTTAGGGAGACAGTGGCATGGGATGTCACTAGGACTTTGTATCTTGAGACTGGACGTTGGTCCCAATTTGCACTCCTGATTTGAAGCAGCACTTAAGGAGTGTTGGTCATAGCAAACTTCAGTCGGACTTCAAAGGTTTTTGCCCCATGTAAGAAAGTGAGCGGCTTCTGCTGCTGTATGACTGAGTTTTCTGCCCACCTGCCCCTCTTTATGTGTGTTGCAGGGAAAGGAGCCTTTCAATGTGTTAAAGTTTCTACCACCCATTCTCCCCAGTTTCCCTGTGTTGAGGCTTCCCCTTTTCACACCATTCCACTCATTCATGACACGTTATTTATGTTTCCTTTAAATTATTTCCTGCTGCATTTCTGCCCGATCCATAATTGTCTTTTTAAAAAAGGAAGAAGCAAGTTAAATAATACTGCATTGTTAAACAGCAGATAGAAATAGTTCAAAGCAGTTTGAGCAGCCATCAAGTTGAGCCTACCTCCTATAAAATCAACAGTGAAGCTATAAAAAGTTACAAAAAAACCCTCAACCACACAAAAACAAACACATTAAAAAAATAGCCCAAAGCACCGAGGGCCTTCTGGAGGTTCCCTCACTGCGAGAAGTAAGGTTACAGGGAACCAGGCAGAGGGCCTTCTCGGTAGTGGCACCTGCCCTATGGAACGCCCTCCCAGCAGATGTCGAGGAAATAAGCAACTAACTTACTTTTAAAGGACATCTGAAGGCAGCCCTGTTTAGGGAAGTTTTTAATGTTTAATGCTGTATTGTGTTTTTAACATTCGCTTGGGAGCCGCCCAGAGTGGCTGGGGAAACCCAGCCAGATGGGCAGGGTATTAATAATAACATCATCATCATCATCATCATCATCATTATTATTATTTATTTCCAAAGCTTGGGAATTCAGCTGTTGTTGAACTGCAACTCCCAACATCCCTAGCTAGCAGGACCATTGGTCAGGGATGATGGGAACTGTAGTCCAAAAACAGCTGGAGACCCAAGTTTGGGAACCCCTGCTCAAGAACATATTTCACTGTGCTTATGTGGTTTAAGTTTAACCAGTCTTTCTCAATTCCATGTGTTCTCGATGTTTGAACTACATATGCCATCAGCCTAGGAGTTATTGTCCAAAGCATTTGAGGAGCCCCGGGGTGGGGAAGGGTAGTTTAGATAAAAGTACTTGTTGTGGGTCTGTGTCTCATGGGCTTCTGCGCTTAGGGATCTGAAGCTGTCTTACCTTGGAAGTGTTCAGAAGCTCAATATTTAATCAGTTATTAGTGGGGGTTTTTAGAGAGAGAGACCCAAAGTGACTTTCTTGGTAAAAGGATTTATGGCATGGCAACATCAGCTTAATAAAGGGGTTCTGCCATGTGTCGCTGCTCTTTTTGCCCCAACCAAATGTGGCTCTCCGGCCAGCATAACCCAGCAGATTCTGAGGGGGGCGGGTCTCCTCCTGCAGCTCGTGCTTTCCAGCACTGCATACCTCAGGAAGGGACCCTAGGTTTACGGAGGAAGAGAAAGATGCTTTCATGCAACGTTGCAGTTCCAGGTATGGAAGCATCTCCCATGCTTCATGCCCACCTTCCCTCAAGGAGCTAGTACCATAATTTCATATCCACTGTATCTCAAGGAGCAGCCAGCGGAGGATTTTCTACATAATGCCTTCACCTTTTAGTCTAGTCTGAAAGCAAGGCATTGTGGGTAGAGAGTGATACGCCAGCTCTCATCCGAGTGATGGGCTTCGTGAGGTGTTGCTGGTTGGCTGGGCATCCTCAGAACA
This sequence comes from Podarcis vaucheri, assembly GCF_965113315.1. Classification (NCBI taxonomy): domain Eukaryota; kingdom Metazoa; phylum Chordata; class Lepidosauria; order Squamata; family Lacertidae; genus Podarcis; species Podarcis vaucheri. The sequence goes on along the minus strand of NC_138760.1, from coordinate 112,034,418 downwards.
CAAGGCAATGGAATGATCTCCAGTTTCTGCGCTGTCCTTTCATCCGGATACTAAAGTTGTAGCATGAGACACAGTAACTCCATCCTGTTTTTTCCCCCAACTCTGAAATCCATGTAATGTGTTTACTTCCCCCCCTAAGTGATGAGGCCACCCCTTTGATAGTCTCTTATCCTGCCCCCCCACCCCCCGCAAATAGTTGTGGCTAACCTCTATGCTTGTTTCTTTTCTTTTTTTTTTACTTCATTTTACTTTGCTTCTTGACTTGTAAAATTAGATGAATAACAAGATGCTTTTCCCTCCTAGAACGTATCCTCCCCTGAGAGTTCCCCTGCGCATAGGCCCGAGTCCCTGTCGCCCGAGGTAGTTATCACACCATCTCAATTGGAGGCGGAGAGAGTGTGTGGTTTGCGTGGTGAGCGTGTGTGTGTGTGTGTATATACACACTTGGAGGGAGGAGGGATAGGGGAAGCAGTGGGTGGGGAAGAAGGGGCTAGTCAAGTCAGATTCTTTTGTTGTTGAAGTTGAGCATTGAGTGGTGAACGAAGGGAAAATGCCCACCACTTTCCAGTTAATTCTTCTGAAGTAGCATTTCCTGGGGAGTGGGGGAGAGAGAGAGAGAGAGAGAGAGAAGGGAAGGGAGAGGAGAAAATGAATCAGACTTTTAATTTTTGGTGGCTGGCCCTGGGCCTTGCAACCACTGTGCTGTATGTTTTATTGAACCCATCTTCTTAATCCATTGCAGCATAGACAGTCCTGCTCCTGCTCTGTGCCAAAAGTCCACATTCTTCAAGATACAAACTCTGCGGTCAGATTCAATTGTGCAACTCGATAAGCATAATGCAAAGTTAATTGTTTTGTCTGGTGGAGTTTGGAGTCTGAGGCCAGGGAGCGATATGGCTCCTAAGAGGGCAAGGATGGCTATGTGGTTGTACAGGCCTAGAGATAATTTTCCGGCAGGATTTGGTCTGTTTTTGTTTTTAGGCCATGATTGTTTTATAACAAACTGTTTTGATGCATGGCATCCACCGAAAAGCAATGTAACACACTTTTATAAAACAAATGCATGAGTAGCGGAACATAGAGCCCAAGAGGAGAAGGGAGGGACAGGTTCTGAAAGAGGACAGAAACTTAGGTCTAGCTTACCAGAAATCTAGTTAAAACAGTGTGCCAGGTGCCACAGTCAGACTGGAACTGCAAAAGGCCAACGGCCCTCAACCTGAATGTCTCAAACAAGTACCAAACTGGGGAGTTGATCACTGACTGCTGCCCTCCTGGATAGCCAAAAAGTGCCTGGACTTTCCAAAGCATTAGACACAGCATGATGAGAACTCCCATTTAACACACTGATAACGTGAAGTTTTACCGGGCCAATAAGGTCTGGTTGCATCCCTCCAGTCTGTCCTCCATCGTGAAGAGCAAAATGGATTGAAGACTGCAGGTCATAGGATTCCGGCAGAGGCTTACGGGTACCTTCATGCCTTTATGCATTTGTACTCCCCTGCCCCCAGTGCCCTAAATCTGCCACACACATCTTGTCTGATGTATGTATTTGCACCCACACGGCATTTTGTGCGTTACAGTACACACAAGTACGGACACCTTTCCTTGCCTAGAGATTGATCTTTGTGAAGGAAAGGGGTGCGACACATCTCTTAGGTTTGTCTGCTTTCACTCCAAGGCAGCGGGACAATAGAGCTTTGTTTTGTAACCCTCCCACCTCCAGCCTATCAAACGGAGAAGCAGCACTTTGTGGAGCGGGATTATACCCCCCCCCCCCCTTTCAGTTTAGGTGGTCAGCCTGCAAGCATAATGTTGGGATGCTGTATATAAACACCAGCATGCCAAAAATTCAAGATAACAGCAAAAGGGATAGAAGCTAATAATGGACATAGCTGCAAAGCTTGAGGTAGGCAGTGCACTGTCAACAGTTTTCTAAGTTGCAGAGCAGGAATGAGCTATGCAGTATGGTTTATGTTTGTTGGTCTTATTTTGATCAGAGTACAGAGGCTTTTGAAAATCCTTGACAGCTTGGACAGGGATGGGAGTTATTGGGAGCAGAGGAAAGTTTGGGAGCAGTGCAGGGTGCCAAAAGATTCATCCCCATTGAATGGGCAGCTCCCCTCCCCATTGCTTTTTAATATAGCCACCACCCACACTTTTTTAAAGGGCCTTTTAATAATTGGAAACCTGTTAACCCAGGATTCTGCCCGTGGCTTGCATGCCATCCCGTGAAGCTTAGATTCTGTCACGTGTGCTTGTCAGTTCTCTTCTTAAGAGATTTCTGAATGCCGTGAAGCGTGCTTGCAAAGTGTGCTTGTGATTAGCTTTACAACAAAGAGGTTGGTGGATACGAGTACCTGGTGTGTGGTGCCTTGAAGTTTTCCTTGATTCTTCACCTTTTATTGAAATGGTTGTGACGTTATATGTTAAATAGTGACCTTGAAAACACACCGAGGCTCATTTGAGCCGCCAACATCTCCATCCACGAGGGGGAGGGACCCTGCAAATTTAATTTGCCTCCAGAAATTCTGCAGAGGAAGAGAGCGACTATGCAGCTAGGGGGGAGAAAAAACCCAGGCAGAGCGGAGAGCAAAAGACTGGGAACAAAGAGTCAGAAAGCCGTATATGTGCTGTCCATGGGAAAGGGGGTCTTTCCTGAATTAAAAGTGTTTTTCTCTTGTCTGCCCCTTTCACCTGCTTCTCTACCCTGTCTGATATCCTCTCCCTTGCCCGCCCCCACACCCCCTTTGTTGGTCCTTCCAGCTCTGCCTCAGGACGGACCTTGACCTACAGAAGGCAGGATTCCTGGATGCCAGCGCTAACAGCTGTCCAGAGAAACCCTCCTTGCTCACTCCGGGGCATTCTGACCTGGCATCCCAGCCCTTGGAGACCAGCTTCCCGGGAAAGAGTGGAGAAGCCCAGGCGCTGCTACGAAGTTCCGACCAGGCTTTTCGGACAGAGTTTAACTTGATGTATGCCTTCTCCCCTCTGAATGCTATGCCTCGGGCAGACGGATTGTTACGAGAGTCTCCGCAGATGGCCGACGGGAAGCTTCTGAATCCAGACAGGGGCTGCTGCAGCTCCCCTGCGGAGGGATACTTTGGCAGGCACGAGCAGGCGCTTCTGAAAGAAGCCGCGCACGGACCCTTGCCCCCCTGCGGCGAGAAAACCTGCGAAGGCGTTAAATCCACACCCCAGAACCCTCCGCAGAGGAAAAAGGCAAGTAACATGAATAACACAAGCACAGTCACTCCAGGGAGAAAGGAAGGCCTGCCCGGGATGTGTGTGTGCGCGCGCGCTGGGAAATCATACAAGAGAAGGCAGCCTGGAGCCTGCTGAAAGACATGCAGACTCTCCATTTCTTGGTAGGGTGAGCCACTGAGGAATCTTTCTTTGGTGGGAACAGGATGAAAGCACACATCACGTTCCCTGGAGGCTCAGAAGTCCTTGCAACAGGGTGCGGAGTCTGTTCTTAGAGGCTGGTTCTGATCTCCGCTTTGTGTTGTGCTCGGGTCTGTGTGACCCGGAGATCTGGCTTTAGGTTTCCTGCTGGCCGTAGGCTGGAGAGCAGCTTCCTTGCACCAGCACAAAATTGTAGCCCACAGGGCATTGCAGCAGGTGCCTTTGAAGCGCACACACACATGAGTGTTGAGGAACGTCACCTGCCTGAAGCTGATGATAGCCTTTTCTCTCCTAGGTATCCCTTCTGGAGTACCGCAAGCGAAAGCAAGAAGCCAAGGAGGGAGGGGATTCTTCTCGCTGCACAGGGACACCCACCCGGCTGAGTGCCAGCTGCACGGGGGCGGATGTGGATGCTGCTGGCCTCGTGCAGGGCTCGGGGGCCCACACCCTGTCTTCTCCACAGCACGGCTTCTCCCCTTCTCATTCTTCTTCCTCTCACCTGGAGGAAGTCAGCCCACCGGAGCCACGGGGGACCACGCACAGCAAATCCCAGGACAGCATCAGCAGCAGATGGTGAGTCTCAGGAAGCAAACTGTGGCAGAGACATGTGTTGATTCTAGGAGTTCCTCCCTGACAAGATGAGAAGAGGTAAAAAAATTTATGCCCTGTGCCGTGTCTTGCTCCACTTTGGTCTTAAAGGGCAGGATGATAACCTCGATAGCGAACTTTCAGCACAGAGGGAGCACTTTTCACAGCTCTCCCTTACTGTGGGCTGCAGTCCGCAAAGAGCCACCCTGCTGGATTCGACCAAAGGCCTGTCCAGCATTGTTTCCAGCAATGGCCCACCAGGTAATTTCAGGAAACTTACAAGGAGATCAGAAAACAACAGCCCTTTTCTCTTACTCGTCCCAAGCATCTAGTATTCAGAGTCCAGTTGCCTCTGAACTCAGAGGTTCTGTTAAGTTATCATACCTAATTGCCATTATTCTGCTGTCAGTGAACTTACAGAATTGGGCTTCCCAAATTTTTGTTTTTACCTTGTCACATATTGATACTACTTCTATAAGCAAGTTGCAGCACTACAGTGGTACCTCTGGTTACGTACTTAATTCACTCCGGAGGTCCATTCTTAACCTGAAACTGTTCTTAACCTGAAGCACCACTTTAACTAATGGGGCCTCCCGCTTCTGCCGTGCCATTTCTGTTCTCATCCTGAAGCTGTTCTTAACTGGAAGCACTATTTCTGGGTTAGCGGAGTCTGTAACCTGAAGCGTATGTAACCTGAAGCTTATGTAACCTGAGGTACCACTGTAGTAGCATCTGAGTTCAGTGGTTCCAAAGACTGTGGTCTTTGTTAGATCTGCAGCGTTACATGCGCTCCAGAGCTCCAACTTTTCTGCCCTTCGCAACTAGCGGGCAGTGGTGGGGCAGAGCTGTTTCAGAGTGGGGGGGGGGGCGGTTAGAGTCCTGTACACTCAAGCTTGTTACGTTTCCTCCTAAGGACCTTCCTCTACCTTTGGGTACAGATAACCGACCTTTTCTGCTGCATCAGCTATACTGGGGACAGGCGGTGACTTCGAATCACAAGCCATATTTACACAAGAGCCTCCACAGATTTGCTGTGCTTTGCAATATCAGCACACAGTTTTCATTTTAAAAGAAATGAAGTTTCCATCTCTCTCAGTTGCCAAGGAACTGCTTTTGCAATCTAAACAGATGGGCTCCTCCTCCTATTAACCCTGCCCTGCAGGAAGATCTTGCTAGCCAAAGAAAAGCAGCAGTAAATATGTACATTCCTTCCTTCCACATCCCCACCCATATATGTATATATCCTCATTGAAATGTGACCACCTGTCTAGCTCATTTTTGCAAATTAACTATAAAGACATAAAATATGCAGATTCAATGGGAGGAAGGGACCTAGCGCATAAGCTTTTTGATTTCAATACTTGAAATACAGTGGTACCACAGGTTACATACGCTTCAGGTTACATACGCTTCAGGTTACAGACTTCACTAACCCTGAAATAGTGTTTCAGGGTTAAGAACTTTGCTTCAGGATGAGAAAAGAAATCGTGCTCTGGCGGTGCGGCAGCAGCAGGAGGCCCCATTAGCTAAAGTGGTGCTTCAGGTTAAGAACAGTTTCAGGTTAAGAACGGACCTCCGGAATGAATTAAGTACTTAACCCGAAGTACCACTGTACCAGCATTGATTGTACTGTAAAAGTTGGAGTGGAAGTACCCGTTGGAGTTAAGCCAGGAATGGGGGGGGGGGGGTTGCAAGCATAATTATGAAACTCAAAAGGGTTTTCCAAAAGGGTAAAATTCTGGCTGCTGTGCTTCAGCGTAGAACATGCTGTACATGCCTTCTTTCACATTCCTTGCAACTGCCTTGTGAAGGAGGCTGGGCACCATTGTTCTGATTTTACTTATAGTAAAAAGTTGAGAGTCGAATGACCTACCCAAAGCCACTTCAGCGAGTCCAGTTCTCACTAAAATGGTCCTAAGCAGAGAAAATCCATACCAGCTGTGTAAAATGAGCATTTTAACATTTCAAATTACCTTGGTGATCAGAGCATGGTGAAATAGAGCTTTGTTTTCTGCATTACAACTCGACTGGAGACCTCTCTTTGTACGATCCTAAAGCACAAAGTAAAATCTCTGGCTATATTTTTACTTTCCCAGAGCAAACCATCCTAATATACACTGCAGCCGTGGCAGCATTCCAGCAGTGGTTGTGTTGCTCGTACAATATCCTGTGTATGCCTTGGACTCCTATCCCAGGGTAACTGCCTTCTGTTTCCCCCAACGGAACTATAGAAATAGGCTGCAGTGTTAACATTTGATTAAAATGGTTATTTGTCTCTAATGAATATTTTCTAGCCATCATTGTGAGGCAAGCTCCACTCTGCCCTAGAATTAAACAGCACTTGCCTCAACAACTAAGGTGCACAAGCCTTAAGCTGTAGGTTGCACATAATGTAGAAATACACATGAACAAGACCCCTTCAGACTGCAGGGGAACCTTTGAATATAATAAACTACTGTTGTTGTTGTTTAAAAAACCCAACAAAATATTGCCATGAGATGCTTGAAATTGTTTAGACCTCTTGAAGGGTCCAGAGGTGTCATTCCCATTCTGGCTCTTTTGTGCCCTGCTATAGGATGGTTCCCACCTCGGTGGAGCGGCTGCGAGAAGGCCGTGGGATTCTGGAGAAGGTTTTACGCAGCAGCGCCAAGTTGTGTCAGAGAGGAGAGCCCTCGCCCACTCGGGAGAGCCTAGGGGAGAGAGAAGCAGGTAAATGGGAATGCACTGGGGGGGGGGGAGCTGCCTTTGGAGCTCGAGCAGGTGGGGCTGAATCTACAGGCAGGGCTCTGATCTTGTGGAATGACGGAGTCCAAGACCGTCTGTGACTTATGGGACTTCTTCTCTTCCACGTGGCGCAGGCTCACATCATTCCAAACAAAGCAGTTAAGATTCATTCGCTAGCTTTGTCTTGGGGATGCAGATAGAAGTCTCTCTCTCTCTACTGATTGACGTACACAAGTGTTTACAATTCTGCTATGAGGTATTCAAGAAGAGGCTAGGCAGGCACAGAATTGAAGAGTTCAAAGAGACCCCAAGGGTCATCCAGTCCAACCCCCTGCAATGCAGGAATCTCAGCCGAAGCATCCATGACAGATGCCCATCCAACCTCTGCTTAAAAACCTCCAAGGAAGGAGAGTCTATCACCTCCTGAATGAGTCTGTTGATCCACTGTCAAACAGCTCTTACCACCAGAAATTTCTTCCCGATGTTTAGTTGGAGTCTCCTTTCTTTGTGATTTGAATCCCTTGGTTTGGGTCCTAGCCTCCAGAGCAGAAGAAAACAAGCTTGTTCTATCCTCCATGTGTAAGCCCTTGAGATATTTGAAGGTGGCAATCGTATCTCCTCTCAGTCTCCTCTTTATCTCAACTGTTCCTCGTAAGGCTTGGTTTCCAGACCCTTGATCATCTTGGTTGCCCTTCTCTGCACACATTCCAGCTTGTCAGTGTCCTCCTTAAATTGGGACACCCGGAACTGGACACAGTACTCTAGGTGTGGTCTGACTAAGGCAGAAGAGAGGAAAGGGGATTGACTAGATAAGGCCATGATTCTGTCAAAGAGAGTCTTTCTCTCCCCCCCCCCCGCCTTCAGTGTTGCTCCTCTATTGAGGTTTTATTAGTTTTATTCTAATCCTTGCCTACATTTCAGTTTTTCTAGAGCTGGGGCTCTTCAGGGGGTCTCTCTCTCACCTGTCCCTGCTACAGGGGCTCACCTGTAGCTGGTTCCTCCTAATCCAGCAACCTGTATTTCTGCTGCTAGACCCTCTCTGCTCTGCCTTCCAGATGCTGCAGAAGGAGATTCGACAGACCCCCTCAACCCTTCCCTCAAGGGACCAGCCGTTTATAGTCCTTCACGTTACAGCTACCAGGTACGTGAGGCGATACCCGCCTTGTGCCGTTCACGGTACCTGTGCAGTCAGCTCTCGGGCGCAATCCAGCCTCTCTTGCCGGGGTTGCAGAGCCGGATACTGAAGGGCGGTTTTGTGATGCCTGCTTCTTTCCCTTGCAGCTCTTGCAGTCGGACAGCCCGCGGGCGGAGTCGCAGACCGTCCTCCAGAGCGCCTCCCCGTACCGAGGACACCCCATGCCATCCCCTGGCTACAGCTACAGGTCCCAGTCCCAGAGAGCAGGGCACCTTCCGCCCCTCGGCTCCTCGGAACCCTCCCTCTCCTCTGTCCCCCCGGTCGCCACAGACTCCTCGGCTCTGTTTGCAGGGAACTCTGGGTATTATAGCAGCCAGCAGCCGTCTGGCAGTGGCGTCTTGAAGAAGAGCTGCCCCGCAGCCACTGCTCCCAGCCCTGCCCAAACGGCGGCAGCCGTAGACTGTCTACCCCCCTCTGAAACAGGGTCTCATCCCTGCGTGGGAACCGCCGGCTGCCCTCCTTCCTCCTCCTCCTCCTCCTCCTCCACCACCACTTCCTCGTCGTCTTCTTCCTCATCGTCCTCCAGGCCCTCGCAGTCAGACTTGCGGACTATCAACCCTCCCGCCTCTGGGCAGCCTGCTCTGTACCAGAGCTCCAGAGCCGCAGCACTTTCCAGCTCGCAGCAGCACTACTCTCACCGAGGGGGAGGAGGCAGCATCAATCAATACAGACTGCAGCAGCTTGCAGGGTCAGGCGTAAAGACTCAGACCGGCCTTTCTTAGGGCAGGACAGACTAGAGCCCACCGTTCCTTCTGGCAGTGGCTGACGGGGGAGCCATGCCGGGACAGCAAAGGGCCCAGAGGCTGGGGCTCTGGGGTGTCCTGGGCAAGAGAGAGCACTGCCAGCCACCCCCTGGCTTTGGAAGGAGGAGAAGGCAGTGGCGGCGGCAGAATTGGCAGAAAAGCATCTCCCTGGTGTCCGGGTACGTTGTAGAAAGCAAACGGTGCTGAGTGGCATGGCCTCTGTCTCCTACCGGTGCCCTTAGCTGTAGTCACCTGGGCAGGTAGGGAAAGATTGAATATGAAACCAGTGCAAATCAGAAGAAAATAAATAAATAGGGGAGATGGGGATATGTGGGGGGAGGGGGGGCGTTAATCTAAATCCCAAAGTGCTCTCTGCAAGGTTGGGTTCCCAGAGTATTCTGGTCGGGGAGGGTTGGGGGCTTAGTCCATTCTGATCATTCCAGTTGCAAATAAAGAGCATTTGTGGGAGAGAAGCAAGAGCCGTGGGGTGGGGCTGGTAGCAGTGTGAGTGTGCGTGCGTGTGCGTGTGTGTGTGAGAGAGAGGGAGAGATAGGGCAGGGTATGCATGCAGGCATTGCTGCAAAAAGTGACTCTAGTAAGTCCATACTATGCCTCTGAAGTTGGCATCTCGCTGCCAGTGAGGGGGTGGCCTAGGGGTGTGGTCAGTTCGTTCCAAGAGGCCAGTGCTGCGGCAGTGGGAATATGGACGGTGGCTTGCTTTAGGCCCTAATTCTGGGTGGGGGTGTTGAGCGAGGTGCCCAGTCTGGTGGCATTGCTGCTGCTGTGGTCAGGAGTATCATGGAGTGCATGAGAAACACGCCTGCTACCTCCCCCTGAGGCCCAAGAGCAACAACACCAGGCCCGCCAAATGCTCTGTCAAATTCCATACAGTTGCCAGCTTTTCTCACTTGTTTACCTGTCAAGCGTGCGTTTTTATTTATCTAATTTTATATTCAGTTATAACCATAGTAGGTTAGCAAAAATATCAGGCAGGTCTAACCCTGGTCCTGCCAAGGACCTTCTCGTTTCCTCTCGGACAAGATATTGCTGTGAGCATGTCTTCCCTCATTTCTCAGATGCACAGTCTTTCCCCCCCTCCCATTTCTTTCTTTTATATATAAAAAAATAATAATAATTAGGACTGTTACAAGTTTCTCTAATCCACAACTGAAATCAGGTGTTCATTCGACTTAGAGGAAACTTTTAAAATTGATCAGAGCAGAGCAGAAGAAATAAACGAACCCTTTCCTTCAAAAGTGTCTGGCTGTTAGCGTGTTGGGGATAGAACTTGTCAGCCACAAGACAAGTCCTATATACTGTATAAAAAAAGGGTGTCAGCTTCACTGGGCTTTGCAGCCTCCCTTTCCGACATGCTGAGCATGCCTCGTGGGGGTGAGCATTGCAAGCGATGATTCTGGAGATCAGCAGGCAAAAGGCGATGTGCCTGTTCTGTGTGCAGTCGCTGGGAAGGAGCCACCAGGAAGTTTGGGGGGCAGGCGGGCGAGCTGTAGCGCTGCCCTCAAGTGGAGTTGTACACTGTGCTGTAACATTTGAACTTTCACAAGAGATGTAATAATTTTGATAATAAAATACTTAACTTGAAAACCAGCCTGTGATGCTCTCTCACTGGGTTCTTGGGCGATGAAGTGTGGTTTTGTTTGCGCAAAATTCAGGTGAAGCCGAAGGGACAGGGTGCCTTGTTGCACACAGCCCAAGATTTTAGCCCTCCTTTCAACATACAGCCCTCAAGATCTGGAGATCGTTCAGGGAAAAAGAACCCCAAAGTTAAGGGGCAGTTGCTGAGAGTGCCCCTTTTCTCATCCTTGTTGGACCTGGTTTGCTGCTGTACATGGTATTCCTTATCTATCTAAAATGATATAATGGAGCGATGAGTAAAAGCGGGCTCTAAGGTTTGGTAGGACCAGGACCTTAAACAGAGATTGGAAGGCAATCTGGAGCTATTTCTGGCACTGGTGTAATTTGGTCCTGATTACCTTGCACAAAACAAGCTACAGCATTTTGTACCAGTTTAAAGCATCTGAGCTGTTATCAAGGGCAGCCCTGCGTGAAGTGCATTACTGTAGTCAAGGCTCAGCGTTCTGAATGCATGAATGCTGCTGTATCTGCTGCTGTTGCTGTTACAAAGAATCACAGCCTTCTCTCCAAGTACAGCTTGAAAGGGCACGCTCCAGATCCCTAGTGTAACCAGTCCATCCCAGCTTGGACATGAATACAAGAGTAGCCCCAGGTCTGTGCCTGAACAGCCACAGACTGCTTAACATCATTAACTTCTCCAAAGATGCTGAACACAATGTCATGGTGAGTTATCCTGCCCTCTTCCTGCCAAAGACTGGAAAGGCAGAGTCGTCTTTGTATCTCAGGGATGCCCCCATCAACCCGGTCAACTTGAATGGCAAGCTGCGGGAAGAGGCTAATACAAATCTGAACTTGTATGAGGAAATCATGCTTGAAAACAGTAAGAACCACCAACCAACTATAGTGGTACCTCGGGTTAAGTACTTAATTCGTTCCGGAGGTCCGTTCTTAACCTGAAACTCTTCTTAACCTGAAGCACCACTTTAGCTAATGGGGCCTCCCGCTGTTGCTGCGCCGCTGGAGCGCAATTTCTGTTCTCATCCTGAAGCAAAGTTTTTAACCTGAGGTACTATTTCTGGGTTAGAGTCTGTAACCTGAAGCGTCTGTAACCCGAGGTACCACTGTAGTCAGGTAAGAACCAACGGATCCTTCTCTAGAGGTGGTGAACCTCAGTCATTGTGGGTTGTACTAACTAAAGCTATTTAAAAATCCCATCAGGTGGGGAAAGTTGTCTGCCAGTGAATAACTTCTTGTCCAAAGGCTGCCTCTGCTGAGGTGTATCGATTTTATAAGCATATTTTTATTACGGAATGCTCTCCCCCAAGAGATTCACCTGTCGCCTACCTTAACTGTCTCAAGCTTTTTCACATAACCATTTTAATCTTGCTGACTCCTGTGTTGTTTTTATGATTGTGTAGCTTTTAGTTCATTATGTTTTCCACATTTTTGTTCTTTTTGCTGGGGCTGTGGTTGAAGTGTGGTATGAAAATACTCGCAGCCAAATAAATATGGCCACCATGCTTAGACACGGGGAGAGCACTGACTTAGACACTGCTAAGATGCGGGTGGCGCTGTGGTCTAAACCACTGAGCCTCTTGCCAATCAGAAGGTCAGTGGTTCAAATCCCCGCGATGGACTGAGCTCCCATTGCTCTGCCCCAACTTCTGCTAACCTAGCAGTTGGAAATCACGCCAGTGCGAGTAGATAAATAGGTACCACTGCAGTGGGAAGGTAAATGGCGTTTCTGTGTGCTCTGGTTTCCATCACTGTGTTCTGTTGCACCAGAAGTCCTGCTGGCCACATGACAAACTCCAGCTCCCTCGGCCTGAAAGCAAGATGAGCACCACAACTCCATAGTCACCTTTGACTGGACTTAACTGTCCAGGGGTCCTTTACCTTTAGCTTTTTACTGAAACCAAATGAGAAGGGGGTGTCTCGGAACTTACTGATGAACAGGTGTGGAGGCAGTATGGCAACCTGTGAAATCTCTTGGGGAAACATTTCGTGGTATTGACAAGCAACTGACATCATCCTCTGGGACTTGTGAGTGCTGAGAAGGTGCCAGAAGGTTTGTAAAATTCACATTAGGTTTGCTGCTGTTTTGATTGGAACTCAGAACAATACCAGAACAGTATGTGTTTGTTTTTCAAATGCCCAGAGTTGACACTTGACCTCATGAATTTATAAAAGTAAACTGAAGATCCAATACACAAAACTCGAAATGCTTTATACGTATTGGGCTATACTGAACTTTTTGTTCTAGTCGAGACCCAATTTTACCACACCTAATGGTCCCAATGGTCTAAACCACAGAGCCTAGGGCTTGCCAATCGGAAGGTCGGCGGTTCGAATCCCCACGATGGGATGAGCCCCTGTTGCTTGGTCCCTGCTCCTGCCAACCTAGCAGTTCGAAAGCACACCAGTGCAAGTAGATAAATAGGTACCGCTCTGGCAGGAAGGTAAACGGCGTTTCCGTGCGCTGCTCTTGTTCGCCAGAAGCAACTTAGTCATGCTGGCCACATAACCTGGAAGCTGTCTGCTGGCTTCCTCGGCCAGTAAAGCAAGATGAGCGCCGCAACCCCAGAGTCGTCCGCGACTGAACTTAACGGTCAGGGGTTCCTTTACCTAACGGTCCCAAATATTGGACTTCAAAGCTGTTTGTCTCACATAACCTTCGCAATGGGATGGGATACCAAGCATGGTGGAATATAGTAGACTGAATATCCATCACTGAGAAATGGTATATGTCCCACTTTACCTCCAATGAGCTCAGTGTTATGTATATGGTCCTCTTCCTCCATTCATACAGTGGTGCCTCGCAAGACTAATGCCTCGCAAGACGAAAAACACGCAAGACGAAAGAGTTTTCCGGTTTTTGAGTCGTTCCGCAAGACGAATTTCCCTGTGGGCTTGCTTCGCAAGACGAAACGTCTAGCGAGTTCTTGCGAGTTTGTTTCCTTTTTCTTAAAGCCGCTAAGCCGTAGCCGCTAAGCCGCTAATAGCCGTGCTTCGCAAGACGAAAAAACTGCAAGACGAAGAGACTCGCAGAACGGATTAATTGCGAGGCACCACTGTATTTTTATCCTCAACAACTCTATGAGGTAGGTTAGGCTGAGAGTGAGCGGCTGGCCCAAGGGCACCCAGTGAGTGTCAGGGCTGAGTGGGGGATTTGATCTCCCAGGTCCTCATGCCGTACTCTAACCACTACACCACACTGGCTCCCTTTTCACATGTTCCAGCAGGACAGTGGTTGATTGGACTAATGATATGAATGGGTAGATCCACAGTCTTAACTAAAGTATTATCCTGAACAATAAGGTGCTGTGGTTGATGGTTGGGCTATATTCCCACTAAGGTCCTATTCTCTCTGCACATGGGCAGGCACCTTCTTTGCAGCTGCAGTTTAACCCAGTTAAAAATTGGTTGCCTCCTGGAATCTGGCCCTCCCCTTTGCCTCATTGCTCAGGGCTCAAAGGTGGGAATCACTTTTTCTGGGCTACCCTTTTTTTACTGCTGCATCACACAGTTGTCTCATGTTAAGCTTGTGGGTCTACTAAGACCCCTAGGTCCTTTTCCTGCAGACTACTTGCAAGTCAGGTCCCCCCCCCTTATATTTGTGCTGTTGGTTCTTCCTGCCTAAGTACAGGACCAGACATTTGTCCCTATTGAAATTCGTTTTGTTAGTTTGGGCCAACCTGTTAAGGTCATCTTGAGTCCTGATTCATACTGGGTCTTCGTAATCACAGCATCCTTTTCTAAGTGCTCACAGACTGACTGTTCTAGGACCTTTCCTGGTATCAATGTCAAGCTCACCGGTCAGTAGGTATCTTAGGTGCAGCTCATCAGCCCCCGGAGATTTGAGTTTGTTTAAAGTAGCTATGTGTTCCCTTGCCACCTCTTTCGCCATCTTGGACTGCAGCATCCTTGCATCATTTATTCTGTTATCACCAGATGGGTGATAGCTTTCCCTTTGGATGAAGACAGAGGCAAAGTAGGTGTTGAGTATTTCCGCCTTTTCTCTGTCATCCAATAGCATTTCTCCATCCTCTACATGCAAGGGACCTCCCACTCTTGCTTTTAAACATAAGAATAGAATAGAATCATAGAGTTGGAAGAGACCACAAGGGCCATCGAGTCCAACCCCCTGCCAAGCAGGAAACACCATCAGAGCACTCCTGACATATGGTTGTCAAGCCTCTGCTTTAAAGACCTCCAAAGTAGGAGACTCCACCACACTCCTTGGCAGCAAATTCCACTGTCAAACAGCTCTTACTGTCAGGAAGTTCTTCCTCATGTTTAGGTGGAATCTTCTTTCTTGTAGTTTGGATCCATTGCTCCGTGTCCACTTCTCTGGAGCAGCAGAAAACAACCTTTCTCCCTCCTCTATGTGACATCCTTTTTTATATTTGAACATGGCTATCATATCACCCTTAACCTCCTCTTCTCCAGGCTAAACATGCCAAGCTCCCTTAGCCGTTCCTCATAAGGCATCATTTCCAGGCCTTTGACCATTTTGGTTGCCCTCCTCTGGACACGTTCCAGTTTGTCAGTGTCCTTCTTGAACTGTGGTGCCCAGAACTGGACACAGTACTCCAGGTGAGGTCTGACCAGAGCAGAATACAGTGGCACTATAACTTCCCTTGATCTAGATGCTATACTCCTATTGATGCAGCCCAGAATTGCATTGGCTTTTTTAGCTGCCGCGTCACACTGTTGGCTCATGTCAAGTTTGTGGTCAACCAAGACTCCTAGACCCTTTTCACATAGCCAAATAAACCTTTTAAAATTATTTTTAACCTCTTGCAAGCCTGAGCTCATTCTGGGATATGGTCCACCTGGCCTCCTCCCTACAAATGTTGGCTGCTTGTGTATGCTCTTCCTTTGTGATTCCCCATTTCCCCATTTCTTATACATCTCAGCACATCTGCAAGCTCCTTATGCAGCCACACCAGTTTCTTCAGGTGCCTCCCACTTTCCTTTCTTGTTGGAATTGTCTGCCTTTGTGCCTTCAGTGTTTCCCCTTTAAGAAACTCGCATCCATCTTGGACTGCTTCCCCCCAGGATGATGAGGGCGAGAGGGGAAATAATTAATTCTAGGCAGGGTCTCCTTGCTCTGCGTGCAGAGTGGTGGGTTGCATTGAACTCGCGGCAGCTTCATTGCGCAGTATAGAAACCATTGGGGCTAGAAGTTGGGTTTTTTTTTAGCACATCAGAAGGGGGATGCAGCAGCTACTGATACAGCAGTCTTGATATAAGCACAATAAAATTTAGTATAAGCCCATAATTTTCTCCAGGCCCTACTGCTGAGTTACGACCTTTCCCCATGTCTTGCAGGACTAGCGGAATTATTATTAAAAGTTATATGCTGCCCATCATTAAGAGATCATGGGGCACTTTACAACAAAACGCACAAAATACATAATATAATAACATGGCAACCATAGTAAAGGTAAAGGGACCCCTGACCATTAGGTCCAGTCGTGACCGACTCTGGGGTTGTGGCGCTCATCTCGCTTTATTGGCCAAGGGAGCCGGCATACAGCTTCTGGGTCACGTGGCCAGCATGACTAAGCCGCTTCTGGCGAACCAGAGCAGCGCACGGAACGCCGTTTACCTTCCCGCCAGAGCGGTACCTATTTATCTACTTGCACATTGGTGTGCTTTCGAACTGCTAGGTTGGCAGGAGCTGGGACCGAGCAACGGGAGCTCACCCCATCACGGGGATTCGAACCGCCGACCTTCTGATCGGCAAGCCCTAGGCTCTGTGGTTTAACCCACAGCACCACCCGCGTCCCATGGCAATCATACCCTGAAGTAAATCTATAAAACTTAGCTGCGTATGATCACTGCATGGTTAGCATTCTGTTGCAGACGTGCATTCCAACCTTGCAGCTATTGCTTCAGCCTTTGCTGCAGTTTCATAATCCACAGGCCCACCGCTCCCTCTCACAGTGAACTCAGGTGGTTGAGCCCCAACACAACTGGAACCAAAACAGCCGCTGAGAAACTGGGAGGAGGCATCCTTGGGAGTAAACCTCAGGTTTGCAGAAGAAAACCTGGGTAACAAACGGAATGGAGTATTCCTAAAGAATACTCTGGCCTGCTGGCTGGAACTCAAAACCAGGAGCTCTCCTGTGAGGAGGGGACGGTGCTCTGCAACATTTTGTAGTGGAGGCTGCTTGCTCAGTCCTGGAGCTGAGCTCTTAACGTGTGCACCTGCCACTGTCTACATGCAGCCTCTCTGGTCCTTGCTGCCCCTACTGTTTAAGCGGATCCTCTCCCTTGATTCAGGAGTGCATAAACACCTTAATTTTTACCCATTTGCCCCACAGCGAGGGAGCAAAGAACCTGATCACACAGCCATGCCCGGAATATTCTCCTACCTACACCTGCTGCCCCAGCGCTTGCCACCAGTGTGCCCTTGGCACCGGCAGCATCGTGATCAACAGTCTCCATAGTTACACAGGCCAGGTTGCCATGGAGACGACTGGAGAAAGGCAGGTAGGCACCAGCTCAAGGTGTAGCAATGAGTCACTGTGGGGAGCAGAGGCAGGAGAACAGGACGTGTGTTCAGTAGATGAACCGGGCGAATTATTGATGCTGATTTGAAAAACTAATATAAACATAGGGTTTCCCCCTTCACCTTCTTAGAGCAGAAGGGGATACAGTGGTACCTCAGGTTAAGTATTTATGGTAATTCGTTCCGGAGGTCCGTTCTTAACCTGAAACTGTTCTTAACCTGAAGCACCACTTCAGCTAATGGGGCCTCACGCTGCAGTCGCCACACCATTTCTGTTCTTATCCTGAAGCAAAGTTCTTAACCCGAGGTACTATTTCTGGGTTAGCAGAGTCTGTAACCTGAAGCGTATGTAACCCAAGGCACCACTGTATGTCCAAGGAACTGCCTTCTATGATCAGATCACATTGTAAAGATAGGACCAGAGGGAAATCTCTCATGGGAGCTTTTGGTAATCAAGTGGGTCCTCATTTTCTCTCTGCCCTGGCCCTTTTCCTTCCAGGGACTGCAGACAAAGCAGTGTTGCTTGTGAATACTATACATGAAGTAATAAAAAAGATGTTAAGGAGTCCCATAGAAAAGAAACCAGGGGTCTACCTACTGGGTATTTTGGGAAAAGGTATTCCACAAGAAAAGAAAGTAATCTTCCTGTATGCTACAGCGGCGGCCAGAACAATACTAGCCAGCAAATGGAAAAGTGAATCGATTCCCTCCAAAGAGGAGTGGAGATGTAAAATGAGTGACTATATACATTTGGCAAAATTAACAGCAGCCATAAGGTCACAGTCAAATCAAAAGTTATGATTACAATGGAAGTGCTTTGAAGATTATATAAACACTGTTCACAAAATAATATGTTGATATGTATAGATTAAGACTGTAGAATATATAAGAAGAATGATGGGTAAATGAGATATGAAATTCAGATAAGAAATGCAATGTAAGGATTTTAACATAATAGAAAACAGAAAACGGGGTGTGGTGGAGGGGAGCCAAGGGTGAGTGGTAGGAATGTAATTTTATCTATATCATTTTTTTGTGGTTTCACCAAGTGTCTCTTTTATATCTTTGTATTTCATATTTTTGTGTATTTTTGTATTGTGTGTATCAGATATTAAAAATTATATATATATATATATATATATATATATATATATATATATATATATATATATATTGCTTTCGTAGATTTTCACGGGTATAGGAATGCAGGTTTTGGTGTCTTCGGGTGTCTTCCCGTGTAAGAGTCGGGGTGTCTGTGCGACGTTTCGACGAGGTCTCACTCGTCATCTTCAGGCTGGTGCTTTCGGCTTCTTGTTACTGGAACAGAGCAGAGTCTGGTGTTTGAGTTCCTATAAATACTGTTGAGGGGTGTGGTGTATAGCCTCCAACGTTCTGGGTAGAGAGGAAGTTCCTAGATTAGTGTGCCTTTTCTTCTTTTGTTCCTTAATTACTTGAGGGATATCTTGGGTGATTTCATGAGTGATATTCTGAATATCACTGGGTGGGTCATTAATTACTTGAGGGATATCTTGGGTGATTTCATGAGTGATATTCTGAATATCACTGGGTGGGTCATTAAGTGTAGATTAGTTGCTAAAGCTCTTGTGTCTTGACCTCTTGAGCTTGTGAAGAGTTTTTCTGAGAAGATGGCTGTGCTGCATTTAGTTGTGCTCTGGCTTGGCTTCGTGTATAGGGGCGAGCTATGGTTTTGTGCCTTGTGCCAGCCAGATCTGTGTAGGGATTGCAGGGGGGTGCAGCATCCGGAGGTGCCACTATAGTTTGGTTGCTGGATGGAGTCTGTAATATGTCTGTGGAGAGGGTCTGGGTTTGGGTCTGGTGTGGTTGATTGGTGACGGCGTTCTGTGTGCCTCTGGTTCTGGTGTCGGTTTTTGTGGGGAGGGCTAATTTCCAGATGTCTGGCAGGCGGGACGTGTCGTCACGCTTGTTCATGTTGTGAGGGTGTTTCTCTATCTCGATGGCTTCCATGATTATTCTCTTGTGGTGATGTTCCATGTTAAAGAGCAATTTGGAATCTGCAAAATTAATTTCGTGTCCTGTTTCTTTCATGTGTTGGAAAAGAGAGGAAGTTTTTTCTTCTTTTTTGACGGCATTTTTGTGTTCTGCGATACGTGCATTTATTCGTCTGTTTGTTTGTCCAATGTACGTGGCTGGGCAGACTTTGCAGGGTATTTCATAGACCCCTTGGTTTTCCAGCTGGATTTTGTCTTTTGGGTTTCTGAGGATATTGGCTATTTTTTGGTTGGTGCAGAAGGCTGTTTTGATATTGTGTTTATGGAGGATTTTGCTGATTTTGTCTGTAGTGCCCTTGATATAAGGAAGGAGGGCCATGCCATTGTTTTCTTCTGTGTCTTGGTTTTTGGGGGGTGTTTCTTTTTGGATTAGCTTCGTAACCCTGTTTTTCTGGTATCCATTGGCGATTAACACATTTGAGAGATTCTGTAACTCAGTTGTCAAGTGGTCTTTGTCAGCCAGGCGTTTGGTTCTGGAGATGAGAGTCTTGGCTACGGAGTTTATTTGTGCAGGGTGGTGGTGTGATTGTGCATGTAAGTAACCCAAAAGACAAAATCCAGCTGGAAAACCAAGGGGTCTATGAAATACCCTGCAAAGTCTGCCCAGCCACGTACATTGGACAAACAAACAGACGAATAAATGCACGTATCGCAGAACACAAGAATGCCGTCAAAAAAGAAGAAAAAACTTCCTCTCTTTTCCAACACATGAAAGAAACAGGACACGAAATTAATTTTGCAGATTCCAAATTGCTCTTTAACATGGAACATCACCACAAGAGAATAATCATGGAAGCCATCGAGATAGAGAAACACCCTCACAACATGAACAAGCGTGACGACACGTCCCGCCTGCCAGACATCTGGAAATTAGCCCTCCCCACAAAAACCGACACCAGAACCAGAGGCACACAGAACGCCGTCACCAATCAACCACACCAGACCCAAACCCAGACCCTCTCCACAGACATATTACAGACTCCATCCAGCAACCAAACTATAGTGGCACCTCCGGATGCTGCACCCCCCTGCAATCCCTACACAGATCTGGCTGGCACAAGGCACAAAACCATAGCTCGCCCCTATACACGAAGCCAAGCCAGAGCACAACTAAATGCAGCACAGCCATCTTCTCAGAAAAACTCTTCACAAGCTCAAGAGGTCAAGACACAAGAGCTTTAGCAACTAATCTACACTTAATGACCCACCCAGTGATATTCAGAATATCACTCATGAAATCACCCAAGATATCCCTCAAGTAATTAATGACCCACCCAGTGATATTCAGAATATCACTCATGAAATCACCCAAGATATCCCTCAAGTAATTAAGGAACAAAAGAAGAAAAGGCACACTAATCTAGGAACTTCCTCTCTGCCCAGAACGTTGGAGGCTATACACCACACCCCTCAACAGTATTTATAGGAACTCAAACACCAGATTCTGCTCTGTTCCAGTAACAAGAAGCCGAAAGCACCAGCCTGAAGATGACGAGTGAGACCTCGTCGAAACGTCGCCCAGACACCCCGACTCTTACACGGGAAGACACCCGAAGACACCAAAACCTGCATTCCTGTACCCGTGAAAATCTACGAAAGCAAATATATATATATATATATATATAGGCAGATTGCCTGTGCTGGCCCAGTTCAAGAGCCAGAAGCACAGTGAATATATTTTCCAGAAATGGGTTCTGAGCTACAACACTTCAGACTACAGCTGGAGAAAGTGGTGGGGTGGGGGTGTGTGCTGTTTTGAAGGCCAGTAGAGGCTGATGTCCATTGGGACTGGTAGGGCGTAAGGCAGGAGGCCAACAGTAGATGGAGCCAGAGTCAATGACAGGCAGAGCCCACTAATTCTAGTGTCCTCATGCTCTGCCCTGCAGAGTTCTACAAGGGGCAACGTTGAGACCAGGGAGGAGGAACCTGGCAGCCAGTGACAACCCCCCGGGACTGGTTGTAAGAAGGCAGAGTAGATGAGGGCTTGGTGAGGTCATTTATTTCATGTATAGTGGAACAGCGCTCCATTTGCTCCAACAGACCAGCCTGTACTGGATATGTATACATGAAATAGTCCTCTCTACACCTAGGAAAGTACCACATCAAGGAGCAAGTACTATGTTTAAGCTTTCTCTCTGGTGTACTAGTTCACTGCATATAGGGAGCGTGCTTTTTTCTTTTATGCTCCTGAAAGACCTACATTGGCTCCCAGTATGTTTCCAAGTACGATTCAAAGTGTTGATGCTGACCTTTAAAGCCCTAAACAGCCTCAGCCCAGTATACTGAAGGAGCGTCTCCACCCGTATTGTTCTGCCCAGACACTGAGGTCCAGCGCCGAGGGCCTTCTGGCGGTTCCCTCACTGCAAGAAGCAAAGCTACAGGGAACCAGGCACAGGGCCTTCTTGGTGGTGGCATCTACCCTGTGGAATGCCCTCCCATCAGATGTCAAGGAAATAAACAATTATTTGACTTTTAGAAGACATCTGAAGGCAGCCCTGTTTAAGGAAGTTTTTAATGTTTGATGTTTTTAATATGCTGCTGGGAGCTGCCCAGAGTGGCTGGGGAAACCCAGCCAGATGAGTGAGGTATAAATATATTATTATTATTATTATTATTATTATTATTATTATTATTATTACAGGATACTTTTTAAAAAACATTAAAGAATAATGCATCCCTCTGCAATCTGAAGTGGCCCAGAATTCTTTCTCCCCTCAGTCTCTCATCTACCGTATTTTTCGCTCTATAGGACGCACCTGACCATAGGACGCACCGTTTTACAGGGGGAGAACAAGAAAAAAATATTCTCCCCCTCTCTGCTCAGCACCCCTTCAGCGAAGCGGCAGGAGAAACAGGGTCCCTTCCATTTCTCCTCCCGCTTCGCTGAAGGGGCGCTGCGCAGCTCTCCCTCTCTGCTGAAGCCAGGAGAGTCTTGCTCTCCCGGCTTCAGCAAAAGGAACCCGGAGCCTTTGGAGTGCAGCGTGAGGTCCCGCTGCACTCCAAAGGCTTCAGGCGACTATCCCTGAAGCCTGGAGAGCTAGAGGGATCGGTGCGCACCGACCCCTCTCCCTCTCCAGGCTTCAGCGAAAGCAACGCGAAGCCTCTGGAGCGTGGAGGGAGCGCTCCCTCTGCGCTTCCAAGGCTTTGCGTTGCTATCGCTGAAGCCAAGGAGCCTGCATTCGCTCCATAGGACGCACACACATTTCCCCTTAATTTTTGGAGGGGAAAAAGTGTGTCCTATAGAGCGAAAAATACGGTAACTCTGCTGAATGAGTTAAACGGGCTTTTAAGCTGACACTTCAGACGGTGTGTGTGTGTGTGTGTTGGCTGTTGCACTCAACTCTTCGCCCCCAGGATCCTCTTAAGAACATAAGAAGAGCCTGTTGGATCAGCCCAGTCGCATCCTGTTCTCACAGCGGCCAACCAGATGCCTGTGGGAAACGAGCAGTCAGGATTCGAACACAAGAGGTCTCTCCCTTCCTGCTGCGGTTTCCAGCAACTGGTATTCAGAAGCACTGTTGACTCCAACTGAGCACAGAGCACAGCCATCGTGGCTAGAGTAGCCCTCCATAGCCCTCCTCCTCCATGAATTTTGTCTAATCCTCTTTTAAAGCCGTCCAACTCAGCTGCCCTCACTGCCTCCTGTGGGAGGGAGTTCCATAGTTTAACCATCGGCAGCCAGTGTGGTGTAGTGGTTAAGAGCGGTGGACTCGTAATCTGGTGAACCGGGTTCGCGTCTCCGCTCCTCCACATGCAGCTGCTGGGTGACCTTGGGCCAGTCACACTTCTCTGAAGTCCCTCAGCCCCACTCACCTCACAGAGTGCTTGTTGTGGGGGAGGAAGGGAAAGGAGAATGTTAGCTGTTTTGAGACTTCTTAAAGGTAAAGGGACCCCTGACCATTAGGTTCAGTCGCGAGTGGCTCTGGGGTTGCAGCACTCATCTAGCTCTATAGGCCGAGGGAGCTGGCGTTTGTCCACAGACAGCTTCCAGATCATGTGGCCAGCATGACTAAGCCGCTTCTGGCAAACCAGAGCAGCACACGGAAACGCCGTTTACCTTCCCGCCGGAGCGGTACCTATCTACTTGCACTGGCATGCTTTCGAACTGCTAGGTTGCCAGGAGCAGGGACCGAGCAACGGGAGCTCACCCCGTTGCAGGGCTTCAAACAGCCGACCTTCTGATCGGCAAGTCCTAGGCTCTGTGGCTTAACCCACAGCGCCACCCTTGTCCCTTGAGACTCCTTAGGTAGTGATAAAGCAGGATATCAAATCCAAACTCTTCTTTTTCAACCATCCCTGAGGGCAGCAGGGGAGCAGTGTTCTGTTCTTCCCCCAACAAGGTGCTTTCTGGGCCTGCCCCCACCCAGCACTTGCCATTTGAAGCAGCTGCCTTGCTCTGCTCTTATTTTATACTAAAGCAGGTTTGGGGAACTGTTAGCTCCCCTTACATTGCCCAACTCCCAAGTCCCTCCCATTGGTCTCAGCAGGCACAGCCAGGTGCCAAGGATGATGGCGGTTAGAAGTATAGGGTTAGAAGGGACCCAAATGACCATCTGGTCCAGCCCTCAGCAATGCGGGAATCTTTAGATCAGCAACAATCTGGGAAAGGGCCCAAAGTCCCCCAGACCTCTGCTAAAGCATGCAGTGGCAGTGATTCCACTTCCCCACCCGTTCTTCCCTTATTCACATTAACCGTTCTCTCCATGTGTGCTGACTAAAGTTTATAAGAAGAGGCCTTGCTGTGTCCATTTATGCAGCTGGAAAAAGACAGTGACACCGCTAGAGGTTGTGATGGACCCCGGAGTTCTTGAAAGAGTCTCGTCTCTGTAGTAGGGCTTTCAATAATATTCCTGGTTTGTTATATTGTGTGGTTTGGGATACTAGGGATTTGCCGCTTGCTTTTGTGCTGCTTGCTTATGATTGTATTTTTTTAAAAAATAAAATTTACGTTTTCCGTTTGCTCACTTAACACCAAATGGGGGAATCTGAGAATAGGTTTGCGTTGCATGGAACCAGGTCGACAAGAGTGGAAATGCATAAATAAATGTGTGCTGTTTCAATGACAAGGCTTACAACTGTGTCTCCATGCTTCTTTGCAATGCCTTCTCAGTCACTCTTGCGACAACTCCATAAAGTATGTAATATACCCATTTTACAGTTAGGAGCTGAGGTCTGCCTGAGTCCAACTGGTTTCTTCACAGCTGATGGAACAATTTGAACCAAAGACTCAGCTAGCTTTTCTGCATGGAACCGCAAGAGCAGAACTGGAATGCCATTATGGCAATTGTGTGAATTTAATGGCAGATTGATAAATGTGAAATAAAAATCCCTGAGGGATTACAACTGCACAGTGGTGAGCTCTCCAGATTTCTTCCCAAGACAGCAGATAACTGGCCATTTGCTGGCATTCACCAAGAACCTACCTGGGTGTGGAAGGTGTAGCTCCAATTCTGCTCCAAGCCAAGTGAAGCAAACATTGATGGCTTCATCTGATTTTTCAGTCTGAAGTTTCTGTCAAAGGCTTAGTGCAATGAAAGCCCTTTGGTTTAACATGCCTGTTTGGCGTTCTTTGTCACATCGTGACGCCTCCCTTAAAGCCTGAGATATAGGAATGACATTTAGTATGATTTTCAGGGCACAAATCTCTGCTTCAGGTTTTGAACAGCTACAGTGGTGCCCCGCAAGACGAATGCCTCACAAGACGGAAAACTCGCTAGACGAAAGAGTTTTCCGTTTTGGAGGTGCTTCACAAAACGAATCTCCTATGGGCTTGCTTCACAAGACGAAAATGTCTTGCGAGTTCCTGCGGTTTTTTTTCCTTTCCCCCCTTTTCTAAGCCGCTAAGCCGCTTATCAGCTGATCTGCTAAGCCGCTAAAAGCCGCTAATAGCGCTAATCCGCTAATCCATCAATGGGCTTGCTTCGCAAGACAAAAAAACTGCGAGACGAAGAGAATCACAGAACGGATTATTTTCGTCTTGCGAGGCACCACTGTATTTTCAACCAAAGGAGAAGAAGGTCTAGCAAGTGAGAGAGGAGAGGTGCAAAGTACCTCGTAAGTAATGTCTCCCTTGAGCAAGGACTAATCTCAGTGACACTTGGGTGAGGGCAAGAATTATCCAAACTGCAGCTGAAACTTTTGTTGCTGTTGTTGTTAAGGGGCAAGGCAAGGTAAGAGACAAAATACACTGAATTGTGATATCTGAAGTGCCACTTCTACAATGCTGATCTGTGTTCCCCATGCCATTTCTCTCTCACGTGCACCTACCTACTACCTTCCTTCAGGAAAATAAAAATCTATAAGCAAGTCTACCCATCCAGACCATCATCCTTCCCAAATCGGTGGCATGCATATCCTATCTCCTTGCCTAGCCCTGTGTGGCTTATACTCAGCACTTGGGACAAACTAATTCAGATAAATTCAAAAACCCATGAATTAAACCCAAAAAGAGTTTCTATAATTTCTGGGTGAGCTTTATATTGATTCGTGTTGCGCCGTTTTATCACCCGTCCACCCAGATCTTCTGGGAGTTCTTAGCAAGTTGCCTTCACCATCCTGAATAATTTGTCAGTACCTGCAAACTTGACTGCCTCTCTGTTCACCTGTTCAGATGACTTATGAACAATGTAAATAAAGCCCCAATACACATTGGAGGCCCAGGTCTGACTCACCTGGGCTGGGTGAGGAGTTCCCAGCAGAAGCTGAGCTAAGCCCAACTCTTTTACTACAGACTGGCTGCTGGAGCCTACGCCTGCACTGGAAAAGGAGACTTCATCACTGCTTATAAATCAACAGGGCTACTGCTGACAGTGGGAGTATGTACAAAGTATGGACAGAGGTTTTGATTGACAGGCTGACAGGAGATGTGGTATTTCCCCACCCACCCCTCAAACATTACTGGCAAGAATATAAAGAAAGCCCTACTTGAAATGACCAAAGGCCCATCTAGTCCAACTTCCTGTTGTCACAGGGAGCAACCAGATGCCTATGGGAAGCCCATAAGCAGGGCAGAAGTACAATAACGTGCTCATGGTTCCTGTAAGTGGTATTCAGAGATACACTACCTCTGATACGGGAGGTAGTACAGTGGTGCCTTGCAAGACGAAAAGAATCCGTTCTGTGATTCTCTTCGTCTAGCGGTTTTTTCATCTTGCGAAGCAAGCCCATTGACGGATTAGCGGATTAGCGCTATTAGCGGCTTTTAGTGGCTTATCGGATCAGTTGATAAGCGGCTTAGCGGCTTAGAAAAAGGGGGGGAGGGAAAAAACCCGCAGGAACTCGCAAGACATTTTCGTCTTGCGAAGCAAGCCCATAGGAGATTCGTTTTGCGAAGCACCTCCAAAACGGAAAACTCTTTCGTCTAGCGAGTTTTCCGTCTTGCGAGGCATTCGTCTTGCGGGGCACCACTGTACACAGCCATCATGACTAAGCCATCATGGATGTGTTTTAAAGTTACTGATCCGTAAGAGGGCCTGGCCTCTTATTCTACAATGACAAATTGTGCTCCAGGAACCTTCGCTGAGGGCCTTTGTCAAAAACATGTTGGGAGTCCAAATATACAATGTTAACTTCGAGCCAGATGTTTGGACACATTAACACTCTTTTAGTGCCAGATTAAACATACCTTTTCTCCTAGGGCATTTGAGGGAATGTGATCACCATGCTTATTGCTGTGTCAGATGTATGTGTGTCGTATTTTACTGTGAAACTTGATGGCTGTTTTTAGTTGTATGTGGAAGCAGCCTAGAGATGTTCTGTATTAGCAATAAATAAATCAAATTATTATTATAATCAATATAACAATAGACAATCTCAAATAATTCTAATAGGTTGATGATGCAGAAACTTCCCTCTGCAGAAGCCATGCCTATTCTTCGTAAGCAACGCTTATTCTTCCATAATATCCTTGATCATTTTATCTTTAAAAGCTACTGTGTGTAGCATGTGGGCAGATGTACTGCACCTCCAGGATTCCCTTCAATGTACAGCCTTCCCTTATTCACTCATCATGATTTTGTTAGGATCTTAACACCTACAGATACAAAGAAAACCCTTATGTATGTATACTTTTTCTTGCAGTCCCCGCCTCAGTGCCAATTCATACAATCTAACTGCCATGACAAGAAAGGCTGAGTGGATCCATGCAGAATTCTGTGCATGGTGAAGAAGCCAGTTCATTAAGTGGCTAATTGATTCCCATTGAGTGTGTTGCTGCTGAAATCTGGCTGAGTGGCGACAGCTGGTAAATGTAAATAAAAAATGGTGAACTGGGAGCTATACACGCTCACATAACCTGCCCATGTACCAATTGTTTCACCTTGTATAATGCCCGAGTGGTGATGGTGAGCTTTTCTCAGCTAGCTTCTTTCAAAGACATTACAAGACTGGCTTTGATCACCCATTCTTACACATTCCTAAGTGTTTCCTTGCAAATCCGTAGTCTGCAACTGGCAAAGGCCAGGGGGTGGTCAGATCCCCCTCTTCCCCACCTCCAAATCCCAAGGCAAAAAAAAGAATAAATCTGTTGCTCCCCAGTGACGTGACAGGGTTCTGATCCGATCCAATCCATCTTGAATTTTTATGTTTTCCGGTTAAGGTTTTGTGAAACACTGTATCAAACTTTTTTTTGTACTAAAATACAGATATATATTACAGCTACTGTATTCCCTTCTCCACCAATCTTGCCATTTCCGTCGATCCCATTCCTCCCGCGCATGTCACGTAATGGGCGCAAGGGCACATCTCGCCCTCCCTGCCGCCCCCCAACGTAGGGTAAACGTCCTCTGGTGGCTGACAATATGTTCACGAACCCTAGTGGCTTGGGGAGTTGCAGGCTAACGCCGCTCCTTCGGTCCAAGCTACCAGATAACCTTTACCGATTATATTTTGGACTTTCCTAGAACGACCAATGGGAAAGTTGGGCTGAGAATATTAAGGGTGTATGTGCCTGGGACTACATGGCTGGGCAAGCTTTTAATCTAGTTTAGCTCTGTCCCTCTCTCTCGCTGAGATTCCCTAATGTTGCAGAGAGCTGAGATTTAAAGGCCGATCGTGTCAGTGTATACTCAGAAGTTAGTTCCACAGAGTTTGGTGAAGTTTACTCCCCAATACATTGAGGCCTGTTGCTTTAAAGAGTGGCTTCTGAAGGGCTAAACTCACACATATATATTTATGTCATTCCTCCCCTCATAATTTGGCTGCGGCTTTTTTGAGGTCATGGAAGGGAGGTTTGCTCTCCACAGAGGCTTGTCAAATGTCCTTTGGCACTTCTGCATAAACCGCGATACTTGATGGCTGGTTATCGTTGCATTTGAGCATAACAGGATGTAACCGCACAACCCTTTTGGTTCCCGTGTTGGCAATGTTTGAGTGGCCTCTTAAGTGTTAATTTGGCAAACATAGTGACATGGCCATGCTACGTCGTGCGCTACGTCTCCCACACTGCTGAATCTTCCCTCGGTTTCTTACCATGTTTCCCACAGTGATTTGTTTAAAACTCTTTGTTTAAATTTTAATTTTTAGCGGCTGGGTGGGGCGCATCCAGTTGGGCTCATGGGTGCTGGGGTGATTAACCCTTTCCTCCGGTGACATTTTTCTGATGAATATCAACACCCCCCCCCAAAAGCTGCAATTTACCTATAGGAAAGGTAAATTTCCCTCAGCGGGACAAAAAACACCTTTGGAGGGAGGAATTGTCACCAGGAAAATAGTATTGGGAAAAGAGTTAGCCGCCCACTAGAGCCACAGTCCCAACTGCTTTCGATCCTGGGTGCTATTAAATAGCTGGAGATCCATTCACAGGCCTCCTGCTGTCCTTTCCTCACCCTCACCCCCAATCCTTGGCCCTTCATGGCCCACCAGCTTTTTGAGCCCATGCACTGCTTTCCCACATGCTCTTTTCGCTTGTTTCCAACCGGGTCCTTCATGCCACTAATTCAGGCCCGGCCCTGCCATTAGGCAAGGTGATGCAGCCTTCCCCAAGCAACAGATCTTGGGAGCACCGTTACAGGGCGGGCAAATAGTCAATTGTTTTATCTTTTTTACTACTATGCAGGATGCCATTTGGATTTTCTTAGGCCCTCCCTCTAGGTTTTTTCTTTGATTTTTTTTTAAAAAACCCAGCCTCCTTTTCTTCTCGCCTTCCTCTGGCTCTGGCCAGAACAGGTTCTTTCTGCTTCTTCGGGCCCTTGGTTCTTTGTGAAGCTGCTCTAAGATCGCTTCACGGTCCTACAGGCTCCTTATAATGTCAATAGCTGCTGCTGGTGGGCTGTGTGAAAGGAAGGGGGGGCTTTTGCACAGGCTGAAATGGTACGTCCGTCCGTGTTGCCACCCGGGGACCCCTCTTTGGCGCGAGGCCAGGTTTCGCTTCGCCCTGCTCTCTGCAGGTCCCTCTTCCTGGTAGATTTGAGGCCTAGCTCTGCCCTGAAGTCTGCTTCCGCTTCAGCTAGCGAGAGGCATGGACGTGTGTTTTATAGTTCTTCAACGGCTACGCTGGACAGGGCAAAAATAGCTGCACCGGTGGAACTACCTCTCTATTCAGCTCAAACCGTGGGGACTGGGTTAGCTGCTACACTGCTGTCGGGATGGTGGGGGCACAGTTGTCCGAACGTCTAAGAAGACCCATTTCTGTCCTAGTCTTCAGCTGCCACCAAGAGCAGGGGAGATCGTGAATGGAGGATCACAATTCTGGTGGGGAGGGCGTCGTGAGGTTGTTTGCTCTCTCGCAATTACAACGCAGAATACCATCCCAGAGCGGGGTGGGTGGGGTGTTTGGGCACTAATTCCTGCAGCCAGAAATTCCTCCTGCCTATGGGATTATATCCCGAGTTAGGGGAGCTGCTCTGACCCACATCCTTCTTTGCCTCGCCCTCCTCCCGAGTTGTAATATTGGTTCCAGCCAGGGAAGTAAAGCGTGGACCCCACCCCAAGCAGACACCAGGTTCGAGGAAAATGCTATTTGGCACAAACCCCGGAACTCAACTGGCAAGGTGCCGACCCTGCTGGCAAGCAAGAGGGAAGTTTTGCTTCCCACCTTTCCTGCGACCCCCTTCTGCTGCTCGCTGTCCAGGCCCAAGGGTTACATTCAGTGTTTAGAGGAGTCACCCTACAGGCGGAGATGTTGTCGCACCCCACGGCGAAGGCTGGAGAGAGAAGCCAGCTAGCCTATCCCGATCCTCCCACCCCACCCCGGTCCCCCCCTCGTGTTACAGCTGCATTACCTGGGCAGGATGAGTGGAGAATGCAAAAGTTTTCTGGTGGCTGAAATCCCCAAAGGGAACTGGGTGGGGATTCGGGCTCACCTTACCCTGTTCAGAGACAATTTAAATTTACATGTAAAAGTATCAAATGGGCCAGTCTCAGGCGCCGGGCGGCCCCCCGTGGGCCGGAGGGCGGGCAAAGTTGCTGAAAGGTTAAAAATGGAGAAAGACTTGGCAAGGAGGTGGCCCTGGCAGAGTCTGTTGCAGCGGTAGCGTCTTGGCACCAGTTCTTGGTTGGTTCTTGGGAAGGAGGGTACTGGGAAACGCCCTGGAAGCTTTTCCCGGAAAGGCTGGGATCCCTTTGAAAAAAAGGTCCCAGGGGCGTCACTTCCTTGAAACACCAAGTTGGAGTGTGCGCATCGCCTCGTCCTCCAATGTAGTAGGTTTGGGGTAAGGGTAGGGGTACCGGCGTCACACTCTCCTCCATCAGCAGCCAATCAGCAGAGGGGCCAGAGGTCAAAGCTGGCAAATCATGAGAGATGGACGTGTCTCCGGAAGTGGCACGCAGGTGAGGTCTGCAGATTCTGAGGCTTCGAGTTGGACGTTTCCCCCCCATTGGCAGCAGCGAAGGAAAGGCAGTGAGGGAGGTGGGGAGGGAGGAGGAAGGATGAGAGAGTTCAATCCAGATACCAAGGAGAGAAGGGCCCTCCTGCCTCTTCTACATTATATCCTCTGCGGAGGAGAAAACACAAGAGCATCACCAATATAAACAAGACTGCACAAAAGCTGGCAATAGGAGTGCTATATGTACTCTTGCTTGGGGTGGGCAGCGGTGGCAGCGGTGGAGAGAACAGCTAAAATTATGCATTCAACATAAGCCCAAATCCTGCATCGAGGAATGCTGAATTCTGTGGATAGTACCTTATGCGAATTGGCAACTGCTAGATTTCCTGCCATTTGCATGGAGGGGTTAGGAGGTATGTGTGACCCTGGCTGTTGTCCCTGGACTCCAAAAGCTTCTGAGATGTCAGTTTCACTAGGCACTTTCAAGCTTATCTTCACAGCCATAGTGGCTAGAGCAGGCTTCCTCAAACTCAGCCCTCCAGATGTTTTGAGACTACAATTTCCATTATCCTTAACCACTGATCCTGCTAGCTAGGGATCATGGGAGTCGTAGGCCAAAAACATCTGGAGGGCCGAGGTTGAGGAAGCCTGGGCTAGAATCTTAGTGGTGATCTTTTTTTTTTTAATGAAATTGAGAATGTTTAGTTCTGTGCCCCAATACTCAGTTCAATTGTTATACAGAATTGTGATGTACACAAATGCTAACAAAGGAGTTATGTTTATCCCCACCAAGCCCTCAGCTCAAGTTGCTATGCTTCGTCTTAACACCAGGCTGATGGACCATTCCAGGCCCTGATAATCAAGGTGTCAATTTAGCCCCACTTCCTCAATTAAAGTCACTCTGAACTATTCTCTAACAAAGTGATGCAGTTGAAGGAACAAGAAGCATTTGCCTGTGTGCAAGACTGCATGTGTACACTCAATCTGCATCCGAATCTAATTTCTGTCCGCGTATGAGACTGGGCAAATGACCCGATGACCAATTTTTTAAAAAATGGCACCAACTTCCTTATATATTAGTAGCAGATATGCCTGGCAGGTCTGTGCTTCAGAACCTGCCATAGTTAAAGGACGGGCTCTGCTCCGTGAGGCAGGATTGACAACAAAGGGTGTTCGGTTTCCCTTTAGGTTGTTCCTTCAGGGAGATATGGGGCACCCCGCCAAGTCAGGATACAGAATTGTCGGCCCAGCACTGTAGGCGACAGGCCTGTGACCAGGGTGATAGCCTGGAAGAAGGGAAGTTTGGTTTGGTGGTGTTTCCCCTGAGTGAGAGACGGCAGGGAGGGTTGTTGAAGTGGCATCACGATCTTCCGCCTGCCCATGTGGGGTGTGCCTAGATCCTAATCTCACAGCTGTATATAGTGAGACCAGATGTTGGTGCTGCAATGACTGGAGATGTCTGAGTTTGAAGTGTTGGTGGCTATACACTGCAGCGATGCAGCGCCATGACCCCCCTGGGCTGGTCCACATCCTGAGCACTGTATGTGCACAGATAGTCAGGGGAACATGGGCTTGCAGTAACACAAAGAGCCCGCAAATCTGGCAGAAATGACTGGCAGAATCTGAGACCAGGGGAAAGAGATGGCGGAAGAAGATTGGAAGAAATTTAAGAACTATCTTAAGAAACATTGTAAAATTAATGAGTGTTAAAATGATATGGCTTTAGAAAGTAAGTGGATTACAGCTGTAAATATTAAGTTAAAAGAAAAGAAAGGTTAACAATTAGATAAAATTAAGGGTGAGGATTTGCTGAACTAAATATTTGAAATTGGAATGCAGAAAGGGGAGGTATGAGGAGGTCGGTGAAGTAAGTTTTAAGAAAATAAAGATTTGAAATTATACTTGTTTTTTTCTTGTTTGTGTTTTTTGTATTGTTGTGTTTGATTATATAATTTGTGAAACTTTAATAAATATCTTTAAAACAAAACAAAACAAAGAGCCCGCAAATCTGCCTACTTGTAGCTCCCATTTCCCCAGACAAAGAGGAGAGGGGTAGACAGGTGAGACAGCATGGAACATAAATGTGCGCCCGTACACTCAACTCTCGCACTCTCACTCTCACTCTCTTAAGACAAAAAGTGGGGTAGTCTCCTCCTAACACAGTACAGATATGTGGACAGGGACATGACAGAACTAGGCTAGGCCTCCACTAACAGGTGTAGCACAGACCAGGCCGCGAGGCCACACCGACACAAAGAACTTACCGCAGTGCCAACAAAATCTGTTGAAAATATAAAAAGAGAAGGTTAGGGTTGAGTTCTGGCTCCTAGGGGTTCCCTAACAGACTTATTTCCTCACTCAAAAGCTTCCTTGGCTGCTCTCATTGCCTTGTGGGGTGTGGTGGTGCAAATGTCACAAGAAGCACCCCTTGTCCGCTCTGCGACTTTTAGCCTAATCATGGGCTATAAATGTTCAGAAACGGGCACCATTAAGTTCAATGGGATTTTCAGTTTATTATTATTACTACTGCTACTACCACTCTATTTTAAACAATTCTGCAGTTTGTGTTTCAGTGTTGCGGCTTTCTGTTTTTGTTTTATTACTTAAGATTAATTTCATTTTTCATTGGGGAATACTTTCCGGTGGAGACTTTATTTTGCTCTACAACTCCAGCACGGAAGCGTGCAGCTATTCCTTAAAAAAAACCCACAAAAAGCAGAGGGACAGCAGAAAGGACACCACCTGTCTTCCTGCTGCTGCCACTGTTGCTGCTGCAGCAGCAATATTTATTTTTCTTTTCTCCCTTGCCCCATGGCATGGGAGGTTGGACAAAGTCTGCCAACTCTTCCAACCAGCCCTTGCAAGCTCTGCCTTTAAAATCCACTTGATCTGCAGGAGAAGCAGCTCTGCAAATTATTGCCGACTTATTGCTGATAAATGCTCGGGAATAAGGAATTGCTGCAAAGCTAGCAAACAAAGGAAAGGATACAAGGCTGCTTAATTTGGGTTGGGAAAGGGTTAATGTGACTTATTCATCCCTTGTTTGAAAAAGACCTGGGGAAGGTACCGTATTTTTTGCACCATAACACTCACTTTTTTCCTCCTGGAAAGGAAGGGGAAATGTCTGTGCGTGTTATGGAGCGAATGCCTGCGGGTGGCGGGGGGGATCTGCTGCAGTCGTGAGCAGAGGATCCATGGTTCCCCTTCCTTCCCTCCTCCGTGGTTACAAAGCATGGATCCACATGGATTTTTGCATTGGGCTACTCCAAACTCACTGTCAGATCACATGTCTGTGGCCACAGCATGAACCACAAAAATCATATCCACTATTTTGTTTAGAATATTTGTATTCTTGTTTTTCTCCTCTAAAAACTACGTGCGTGTTATGGTCTGGTGCGTGTTATAGAGCGAAAAATACGGTAATTGTTTTCGGAGGCAGTCACTGTAGGGTCCGCAGACGAGTGGGTTGCTGCAGGATCTACTGACCTCAGGACAAGTGTGCACAAGGAATATTTTGTTTTTCTCTCTGTGCATCGACAAAAAGCAGGGATTTGCTTGGCTCGCGGTTCCCTCCCAGCAGCAGTGACTGCTGCTCAAGCACTTGGGTTCCGGCTGGCGAGACTGCCTTGTCTTGATTCGAACAGATGGACCAAGCCCGGAGGCCAGGAGATTTATTATGATTAATTACATTTCCAATTAGGCACCTTCGGTTTCCCTGGCTCCCACCCAAGCCTCGGCAAGGCCAGGGGAAGCAGAAGCAGAAACAGAAGGTGGCCGCTGTTTTCCCTCCATGGCCTAAAGGACTCAGAGTGGCAGCAGCAGAAGCCTGGAGTTTGAATGCACCTTGGTCCAAAAGTGGAGGGCTGGGAGGCCGATTTAAAGAGCACAAATGGTCTCTGTGTGTGAGAGAGATCCTAAGTCTGTATATAGGGATGGGAAAGTCCGTCGATTTCAGTTTCTCTCAGTTTCTCAATTTTCTCTAGTCTTAATTCAGATCTCACATTTCCACATCAGTTTGTTATATATATAAATCAGAGCCAGATTTAGGTTTGATGAGGCCCCAAGCTACTGAAGGTAATGGGGCCCTTTATATGTCCAGCGGTCCTTTGTCAACAACAAATTGTCACTGTTTTTTTTTTAGTTGAATATATGCTATATGGTAATTTATGGACCTAATAGGTATCTAAAGGCATTTGCCACTGTGGCTGTACAGTCATACCTCGGGATGAATACACTTCAGGTTGAGCATTTTCGGGTTGCGCTCCGCAGCAACCCGGAAGTAACGGAACGTGTTACTTCCGGGTTTTGCTGCTCGCGCATGCACAGACGCTCAAAGTGACATCACGCGCATGCGCGGAAACGGCAAAATGTGACCTGCGCACATGCAGCTGAGTGTTACATTCGCTTCAGGATGCGAACGGGGCTCCGGAATGGATCCCGTTTGCATCCAGAGGTACCACTGTATGTAGGTTTTATTTAATTTGCTTTTTATCTTATATTTTGGAAATGTACATCCAGTTTTTTCCCCTTTAAATTTTTGGGGGCCTCCAAGAGAGTGGGCCCCTAGGCTGTAGCTTGTTTAGCATATATGTCAATCCGGCACTGATACAAATACAGTCATACCTTGGATCCCGAACGCCTTGCGACTCGAACGTTTTGGCTCCTGAACGCTGCAAACCTGGAAGTGAGTGTTCCGGTTTGCAAACGTTCTTTGAAGCCGAACGTCCGATGCTGCTTCCGATTGAGTGCAAGAAGCTCCTGCAGCCGATCGGAAGCCGCACTCCTTGGTTGTCGAACCGTTTCCGGAAGTTGAACGGACTTCCGGAACGGATCCCATTTGGCAACCGAGGTACAACTGCAATGAAAACTCAAAAGCGTTTTAGCAGGGGTTTCTCCTAATACAGACATTTGTACACCATTTTACAACCGTGAACACATTTTTTAAAAGTGCTTTCGCCTCGTAATGCATTTCTAAAAGGTTATTTTCAGGAATGTGTGCATTTTATGCATGCTTCACATTTTTGTAAACGTAATGGGGCACCTTCTCTTGCCTTTCCAGCCCTTGCAGCAACTACTTCCTGGGGTGGGAACAGTATTGGATGAAAATGAAAGTTAGTCTGGCCTTCATCATGAAGGAGTGTGTGTGTGTGTGTGTGTGTGTGTGTATGGCATAGGCAAACTTGGCCCTCCAGATGTTTTGGGACTACAACTCCCATCATCCCTAGCTAACAGGACCAGTGGTCACGCGTGATGGGAGTTGTAGTCCCAAAACATCTGGAGGCCCGAGTTTGCCTATCCCTGGTGTATATAATCAGGTGTGGGGAGCCTTTGATACTCCACATGTCACTGAACTACAGCTCCCACCATCCCCGAACACTGGCCATATTTGCTGCGGCTCAGCAATATTTGGAGGGCCAAAGGTTTCCTAAATTTGCTATATATAATGAACTGCTTCTGTTTTGTATAAGACGTATTTCATTTATTGAAGGCACAGCTTTAATCTGCTATATGCATGCACGCTGCACCCAATAAAAACCTGCAACACAGTTCTCTGATCTGAACAGATCACACATACTAAACAAACACGCCTCTGGTTTCCTCCATGCAGGTCTCCTTCTGCTTATGGGGAGGGGCAAATAATGAGGGGTGCAACACCTGAAGCCCACCCCCTTGCTAGTGTGTATTGGATGGTTTCTCTTCAGACACCCCGCTGGCTTTTGAGATTCTGCAAACTGCCCCTGGCTGTCTTTAAAATTATCTAAGCTGGCATTTGTCCGCAGTTTTTCCAGGTCATGTGGCCAGCATGACTAAGGCGCTTCTGGCGAACCAGAGCAGCCGGAGCGGTACCTATTTATCTACTTACACTTTGACGTGCTTTTGAACTGCTGGGTTGGCAGGAGCAGGGACCAAGCAACGTGAGCTCACCCCGTTGCGGGGATTCGAACCACCAACCTTCTGATCGGCAAGTCCTAAGCTCTGTGGTTTAACCCACAGCGCCAGGAAAGGTAGGCTCCCTCTATCTAAGGGCTGCCCAAATGTTCATAGCAAGTGGGCCGCAAGAGTACTTCTACACACAACTTGTGGGCCGCACTTTGGCTTGTCACCCTCCCACCTCCTCCTAAAAGCCGGGGAAGCGCTAACTATGCTTTGGGAAGGAGGCAGGAGGACTCTGGGACCTTGTCAGAGCCCTCACACCTCCTTTCCAAAGCTCTACCTTATGCACTCCCAATATCTGCTTCAGGGCTTGAGGAAGCTCTGCTGCATCACAGAGGGGCACGGGGAGGGCAGCGACACTCACCTTTGTTCTCTGTTTTGAGTTCCTCGTGAAGCAGGTCGTTCTGCCGGTTGCCGAGGACAAAGGCCAGGAAGGAGAGGATGAGGGCATTCAAGATGCCAATGATGGCTAGGATGTAAGCCCAGCGCACGGAGCAGTCGCCCAGCGAGTACTTGCCCGTCTTCTCCCCACACATGTCCCTGACGGTCTCTGAATCCCAGCCATCTGGGAATATCATGCAGCCCAGCACCAGGCAGAGAGCTGGATGGAACAAAGAAATAAACAGGGGTGGGGGAGGGAGGCATGTGGTTAACGCAACAGGGCTGAAATCAATTGCTCTGCTTTGCAGTCTGGAAAGGAGTAGGGACCTCTGCAAGACGTATAACGAGCACCGTATTTTTCGCTCTATAAGACGCACCAGACCACAAGACGCACCTAGTTTTTGGAGGAGGAAAACAAGAAAAAAAATATTCTGAATCTCAGAAGCCAGAACAGCAAGAGGGATCGTTGCACAGTGAAAGCAGCAATCCCTCTTGCTGTTCTGGCGTCTGGGATAGCTGCGCAGCCTGCATTCATTCCATAAGATGCACACACATTTCCCCTTACTTTTTAGGAGGGAAAAAGTGAGTCTTATAGAGCAAAAAATACGGTATATACTGGTAGGCTTCCCCCACAAACCAAGTGCCAAAGGGTTTGGCTCTTACCCAGGTTTGGTTCCCTTTATACAAGGAGGTCACTAGAGGCTTTTTCAGCATTTTGCGACATTTGTGTTTGTTTGCAAATATACAGGCTGCACATAGGTGGAGGTGCAGCTGAAACACTCCCGACAGGCAGGCGCAGTTCACAGCTTCCACACCGGATCTCTAGCAGTTGGGCGACATAGCGTCCTAAGATACTCACAGAGCCCAGAGGCAGATCTCTGCTCCTCTCTTTCTCAAAATCATCCCTTGCCCTTGGTTTCCTATGTAGGTGCAAGGAAGGCATCCTTCTCCGTTCTGAGGGTTGCACAGATAGAGGCCTTTTGGACCATTTACCGTATTTTTTGCTCTATAAGACTC
The DNA here is from genome assembly GCF_965113315.1 of Podarcis vaucheri. Classification (NCBI taxonomy): domain Eukaryota; kingdom Metazoa; phylum Chordata; class Lepidosauria; order Squamata; family Lacertidae; genus Podarcis; species Podarcis vaucheri. Next base: position 111,996,526 of record NC_138760.1, on the reverse strand, counting down.
ACTTTTCCCCTCCTGAAAAGTAAGGGGAAATGTGTGTGCGTCTTATGGAGCAAATGAAGGCTGCGCAGCTATCCTAGAAGCCAGAACAGCAAGAGGGATCCCTGCTTTCGCTGCGCAGCAATCCCTCTTGTTGTTCTGGCTTCTGAGATTCAGAATATTTTTTTTCTTGTTTTCCTCCTCCAAAAAGTAGGCACATCTTATGGTCTGGTGCATCTTATAGAGCAAAAAATACAGTACCTGTTGTTTTCACGACGAAGGAGGCACCTGGCAGCTTTGCCAAGGGACTATGAAGACAGGCTCTGGTCCAGCCGTTCAGCCTCCGACTCTCACAACAATACATAGTTCTATGCAAATTCTCAAGCTCGCTTACATAACCCAAATTCTGCACCAAACAGAGACTGTATCTGCAACTTGCACTACTATATTATGCACTTTTAAGTTTGTCATGCATGTATGCATCTATTCTGCCCAGTGCTGGGGGGGGCAGTACCAGGAGCTTGTCAAAGAATTCACATCCTGCCCTCTGACCACTGAAAGCCTTACTCAGCTGCTAACCAAGGGCTCAGGTATTGCTCACATGTTTTCAGGTTCTATCCTTACATCCATAAGGTCTAGAAACTTTTTTTAAAGACAGAGGCTAAGCTTCTCAGAATGTCGTTGTGCTGTAGGATATACACAAAAGCCTTAGCGTTGGTGGAAAAATGTATGACGGAAGACTAAAATAGGACAGGATCACACTTCAAAACGACCTTGACAGATTAGAGAACTGGGCCAAAACAAACAAGATGAATTTTAACAGGGAGAAATGTAAAGTATTGCACTTGGGCAAAAAAAAAAAAAAAATGAGAGGCACAAATACAAGATGGGGGACACCTGGATTGAGTGCAGTACATGTGAAAAGGATCTAGGAGTCTTGGTTGACCACAAACTTGACATGAGCCAGCAGTGTGACGCGGCAGCTAAAAAAGCCAATGCAATTCTGGGCTGCATCAATAGGAGTATAGCATCTAGATCAAGGGAAGTAATAGTGCCACTGTATTCTGCTCTGGTCAGACCTCACCTGGAGTACTGTGTCCAGTTCTGGGCACCACAGTTCAAGAGGGACACTGACAAACTGGAACGTGTCCAGAGGAGGGCAACCAAAATGGTCAAAGATCTGGAAACGATGCCTTATGAGGAATGGCTAAGGGAGCTGGGCATGTTTAGCTTGGAGAAGAGGAGGTTAAGGGGTGATATGATAGCCATGTTCAAATATATAAAAGGATGTCATATGGAGGAGGGAGAAAGGTTGTTTTCTGCTGCTCCAGAGAAGCGGACACGGAGCAATGGATCCAAAGTACAAGAAAGAAGATTCCACCTAAACATTAGGAAGAACTTCCTGACAGTAAGAGCTGTTCGACAGTGGAATTTGCTGCCAAGGAGTGTGGTGGAGTCTCCTACTTTGGAGGTCTTTAAGCAGAGGCTTGACAACCATATGTCAGGAGTGCTCTGATAGTGTTTCCTGCTTGGCAGGGGGTTGGACTCGATGGCCCTTGTGGTCTCTTCCAACTCTATGATTCTATGATTCTAGGTGAGTTGAGCTATTTAACAGGAGATATTGAAAGGAGATAGGACAACAGTCTCCTAATATTTTAAAGGGTCCCGGAAATGAGATGTGGCTTTGACCTTTTCCACCAAGACCAGCCCAAGAATAAAATCCTTTTTAAATATAGGAAGGCATGTTTAGACTAAACACCAAGGGAAAGGGGCTGGTGACAAGATAGATTCTCCTCCCTTGGATTGCTGCTTCATTTCTGAAGAACGAGGAGCTGGAGCTGAATCTATGCTCGAAGCAGACCCCACTTTCCCCATAGAAACCCTCTTGTATGGCGATGAACCACGGTTACTCATTTGCAAAGGAAATGTGCTCTCTGTGTGCTTAGGGGCGCTTAGTTTTTAATTACTTCCACAGATTGCTGCCAGCAGCCCCGATCTTGGTGGATTGCAAGAGAAAAGGTGGGGTGATTTGCATAGGCATCCGTCAAGAGATGCTGCAGGTATAGAATATTCTGTCTCCCGGACCACGCTTTTGTCTGTATAATCTGCTTTGCCTGTTTCCACTGTGTGGGATCCTACAGCCAGAGGCTTTTTCCCCTGCATGACAGCAGCCCAAGAGTTCCTTTTTGTTCATTCATAGCGAGGTGCTTGATTGACTCCAACTCGTTTTCAGCAGTCGGTCAGACTGCGTCACGGGGTTGAGGATGAAGAAGAGAGGAGGCTGCAGGTTCCCTATCGCCACCCCACTCCGCCAGAGGCTCAGGCCTTGTTCACCAGATTGTGTGCTGCTGATACAGTGTGGGGCGTTGTGTTTACACCTTCCCCTGTAGACCACCCTCTGCTTTTGCAGCACAACCTCAGTTGTGGGACCTCTGCCTGGGCTGAATGTGGAGGGAGGAACAAGCCTGGATGGAGACATATGAAACCTGCACTGGGTGTGCGGAAGGATGCTCATCAGCTAGAACCAGACAGGAATATGAGTCATCATCCCAGCTATTCTTACCTTGACAAGATGCTTATATATACATACACACTCACACACACACTCTCAGGTACAACACAGAACAATGGGAGGAGGGGAATTCTTTTAAAATCTCGGCTAAGGAGGTTCGGGCGGAGGCTGGGGTAGGAGAGGATGGGAGAGGTTTAAAAACCTATAACTAAAGAAGACACTGTATTTTCCACCTTTTAAAATAATTAAGTCGACCCAAATGGCTCTATCCTGGCCACCTGGCTGGGTTTCCCCAGCCACTCTGGGCAGCTTACAGCATATATAAAAACACAACTACTCTATGCTGGTGGTCAACAAAAGAGGTTCAAAGACTCTCTCAAGGCAAATCTTAAAAAAATGTACTATAAACACCGACAACTGGGAAACAATGGCCTGCGAACGTACCAATTGGAGAACAGCCTTTACCAAAGGTGTCATGGGCTTTGAAGACGCTCGAACTCAGGACAAAAGGGAGAAATGTGATAAGAGAAAGGCACACTTGGCAAACCCTCACCATGATCAACTTCCGCCCGGAAACCTATGTCCCCACTGTGGAAGGACATGTGGATCCAGAATTGGCCTCCACAGTCACTGTTAAGGCCATGTTCATGGAAGACAATCTTACTCGGCTACGAGTGATTGCCAAAGAAGAAGAATATAAAAACACAACAAAACATCAGACATTAAGAAACAGAATACAGTGGTACCTTGGGTTACATATGCTTCAGGTTACAGACTCCTCTAACCCAGAAAAAGTACCTCGGGTTAAGAACTTTGCTTCAGGATAAGAACAGAAATCGTGCTATAGCAGCGTGACAGCAGCGGGAGGCCCCATTAGCTAAAGTGGTGCTTCAGGTTAAGAACAGTTTCAGGTTAAGAACGGACCTCGGAACAAATCAAGTACTTAACCTGAGGTACCACTGTATCCTTTTAGGCATCAAACAAGCCAACAAAAAATAGAAACAAATAAAATAGTACCGTATTTTTCGTCCAATAAGGCGCACCGGCCCATAAGACGCACCTCATTTTTTGGGGGGGAAATGAATAAAAAAAAATTATTTCCCCCCCCCCCAGCCCTGGCTGCCGCCCCAAGCCTTGCACTCACCTGCCCGAAGCAGGGGAAGCCCTCCGGAGGGCTCCCCGTGCTTCGGGCGACAGGCTGCCGCCCCAAGCCTCGCGCACCCGGTGCTTGAGGAGAGATCCGCGAAGCCTGGATGCGCTGAGATCAGCGCACGCAGGCTTCGGGATGCCGGCAACTCTCCCCAAGCAGCGGGAGCGTTCTCGCTGCTTGAGGAGAGATCCGCGAAGCCTGGACGCGCTGAGATCAGCGCACGCAGGCTTCGGGATGCCAGCAACTCTCCCCAAGCAGCGGGAGTGTTCCCGCTGCTTGAGGAGAGATCCGCGAAGCCTGGACGTGCTGAGATCAGCGCACGCAGGCTTCGGGATGCCGGCAACTCTCCCCAAGCAGCGGGAGTGTTCCCGCTGCTTGAGGAGAGATCCGCGAAGCCTGGACGTGCTGAGATCAGCGCACGCAGGCTTCGGGATGCCGGCAACTCTCCCCAAGCAGCGGGAGTGTTCCCGCTGCTTGAGGAGAGATCCGCGAAGCCTGGAGAGCGAGAGGAGTCGGTGCGCACCTACCGCTCTCGCTCTCCAGGCTTCAGCGAAAGCCTGCATTCGCCCCATAGGACGCACCCACATTTCCCCTTCATTTTTGGAGGGGAAAAAGTGCGTCTTATAGGGCGAAAAATACGGTAATAATAATAATAATAATAATAATAATAATAATAATAATAGTAATAAATTAAACAAACAAACCAATATGAATTCCTTCCAGTAGCACCTTAAAGACCAACTAAGTTAGTTCTTGGTATGAGCTTTCGTGTGCATGCACACTTCTGTGTGTATCTGAAGAAGTGTGCATGCACACGAAAGCTCATACCAAGAACTAACTTAGTTGGTCTTTAAGGTGCTACTGGAAGGAATTTTTTTTATTTAAACCAATATGAATGTTAGATTGTTTTAGGGCACTTCCAGAGTGCTGCTATTTGGGGATGTGATTCCACTGCGTCCTGGCAAATTCAGGTTGTGCAATGGTAGCTGACTTGGGAGGTCTAGTGTAAGAAAACCTCGTTCTCAAAGGTTGGACGTTTTGCAAAAGGGAAGTGAGAGGAAAACACACTAAAAAGCGTGGAAAGGCACTCACCGTGACTTAGAATCGTTTGAATTTTCCACAAACCCATTAGGATGAATGCTCAGCAAACAGTTTGTCTACTAGAAGCCATACCATTTCATCCAAGTCCACTCTTGTACAGCATCCACTGTTGTGAAATAAATGTGTATGTTCAAAGCAGGAGACAGCACGTTCAAATTTTTGTAAGGACATTTTGGTTAGGAGAAGGGAAGAACTTGTTTCCTTCTCTTCTATTAACTTAGCTGTTCTCTGACAGATTGCTACATTTTACAGATGCGGATGACTCTGAAATCCAGCCGCAACTACATGCCTATCCTAAGTCCAACTGCTAAGAGCGAACCGACCCAACCTACAGCCAGACCGCCAACCCACCCACCCACCCCCTTACGAAAATCCAGCCTCTGCCCTTTCATTTCTCATTTCTCACATCCCTGCAGGTGCCGAGATCTTGTTGGGACCAACCGCCCGAGTTCATCTCCTTAATCGTATTATGTGCAGCTCAGCTGAGCCATAATATCAATCTCAGGGCTTATCCGGAGAGAGGCTCTTAGAGTCCTCCTAGTCCGTCCTGACGGTATGTTCCAGGCCTGTGCTGCTACAGCTGAACGTTACATGCTGGCCTCGAGATGACACTAGGACTTATAAATCAACAAGATTTATGAACGCTCAAGATCTGAAAATAAAAAGGAACAAACAACAGAAAGGGAAACAACTAAAACAAGCCACCTGCTTATCACCAGCCATTATATGTGTGTAGGGTTGTCGTCGCCTTTCCGGGACCCCATCCTGCACCTTTAAAATTGGTGGGGAATGTAGAAACCCAGCCAGTGACCTGTGGTGATTGGAGAAGCTCACCAGCTGAATTACTCTTCTTGGGGAACAGGCAGCAGGTGGGTGTGGGGGTCTTCCTGGTCCTGAATGGGGTAACTGTTCCCCTAAAAGACCAGATGCACAGCCCTGGGAGCCATTTTGGACTCACAGCTGTCCATGGAGGCACGGGTCAATTCTGTGTCCAGGGCAGCTGTTTACCGGCTGAGACCCTACCTGCCTGCACACTGTCTTGCCAGAGTGGTGCATGCTCTAGTTATTCTCCCGCTTGGACCACTACAATTTGCTCTACGTGGGGCTACCTTTGAAGGTGACTCAGAAACTATAATTAATCCAAAATGCGGCAGCTACACTGGTGACCAGGAGTGGCCGCTGGGACCATATAACACTGGTCCCAAAGGATCTTTACTGGCTCCCAGTATGTTTCCGAGCACAATTCAACGTGTTGGTGCTGACATTTAAAGCCCTAAACGGCCTTGGCCCAGTATACCTGAAGGAGTGTCTCCACCCCCATCGTTCAGCCAGGACACTGAGGTCCAACTCCAAGGGCCTTCTGGCAGTTCCCTCACTGTGAGAAGTGAAGTTACAGGGAACCAAGCGCCCTCCCTGTGGAACGCCTTCCCTTCAGATGTCAAGGAAATAAACAACTATCTGACTTTTGGAAGACATCTGAAGGCAGCCCTGTTCAGGGAAGTTTTTAAGGATTGGTGTTTTTATTACCGGTATGTTTTTAGATACAGTGGTACCTCGGGTTAAGTTCTTAATTCGTTCTGGAGGTCCGTTCTTAACCTGAAACTGTTCTTAACCTGAAGCACCACTTTAGCTAATGGGGCCTCCTGCTGCTGCCGCGCTGCCGGAGCACGATTTCTGTTCTCATCCTGAAGCAAAGTTCTTAACCTGAGGTACTATTTCTGGGTTAGCGGAGTCTGTAACCTGAAGCGTATGTAACCTGAAGCATATGTAACCCGAGGTACCACTGTATATTGTAAGCCGCCCAGAGTGGCTGGGGAAACCCAGCCAGATGGGAGGCGTATAAATAATAAAATTATGGTGATGTTAATGACTATATTGCAAGCAGGGATCTTCTCCAGCTACCAGGGGTGCCTGTCGTATATGATCAGCCATCTCTTCAAGCGAAGCGGGCAAACCGAGAACATTTGAGCAAAACAAAAATGTGAGTTCTTTTTACGGGCAAGGCTCCTCCTCCTCCTCCTCCCCTTCAAGAGAAAGGAACTGAGCAGATACTGCACGCGCCTGTTCGTCTGTCAAAGGTGTCCTTCCACCAGCCCTCCTCTCTGCGAGGTGTTGCGAGAGATGCAGCGACACCTTTGGCTCGACTTCTTGATGATTCAGCACATTCCGCTGCGTGCAAATGACTAAATAGATCTCCCCCTCCTCTTTCTCTCTCTCTTCAGCGGCAGCAGCCAATTTAGAATCCAGAGCGTTGTGCAAGCGTCACGGGGGTTCGTTTCCCCATCCGCATCCATCCTTTCCGGTTCCCTATATTCCATCCACCCCCACTTCTTTCTCAAGCTTGGTTTTCTCACTGGGGAGAATTGAGAGAGATGTGCTGGGAGAGAGGGAGAGAGAACGCTGAGGTCTCTGGTTGGCTGTAGCCAGCACTGTGTCCTGGAAAACACTCTCCCAGCTCCCTGCAGGAAGGAGTGACATTTACACAAACGCAGAGCAGAAGTGATGTGGAACTCTTGCCCGGCCTTGGCCTAGGTGGCAGAGAGAGGGAGGCAGCAGCTGGGCTCAAGGAGGAGGGGAGCATGGAGATGGAGGGATGTTGTGCCTGGAGGCCTCAACGTTCTCCCCCCACCCCACCCCTCACCTCCTTCCACTCCTTCAATGAGCATATGGGTGGCTAAAAATTCACCAGCAGCATCCACAGAGCCTGGCACTATGGACACAAACCAGCATCCGGCAATTGAGGACCTGGGGTTTGAATCCTAATGCAGAATGGTTGCCAGGTTAAGAAAAGCAAAGCTCTCTACCCCTTTTTCTTTTAAAGAGCCATTTAAAATGTTCAACCTGTAAAATGACAAGCTATTCCTGTCCCATCATGCTATTCCGTCCCTGCCCTATCATCATCATCATTATTGCTACTACTACTACTCCTACTAATTTATTTATATGCCACCAATAATGACTGGGTTGCCCCAGCCACTCTGGGCAGCTTGGAACAAATTATAAAACCGTAGTAGTAGTAATAGTAATAGTATTATTATTATTATTATTATTATTATTATTATTATTATTACCCTGCCCACCTGGGTGGCTCCCAACAGAATATTAAAAACACAATAAAACATCAAACATTTAAAACTTCCCTAAATAGGTTTGCTTTCAGATGTCTTCTAAAAGTCAAATAGTTGTTTATTTCCTTGACATCTGATGGGAGAGCATTCCACAGGGCGGGCACCACCACCGAGAAGGCCCTCTGCCTGGTTCCCTGTAACTTTTCGCAGTGAGGGAACCGCCAGGCTGAACGATGGAGAGGCTATTTCAAGTAAACTGGGCCAAAGTCGTTTAGGGTTTTAAAGGTCAGCACTAACACTTTGAATTGTGCTCAAAATCGTACCGGCCCTCCCAGAACTCTCGTCTGCCTGCCTTATTTAGGTTGTGTATGCCTGCGGGCAGGAATTGTCTTGTTTTATTTTTGTACATTAGCAAATAGATTTTAGGTGCTGTAGAACAGAGATAGGAATCCTGCCTCCCCAGGTGTTTGAAACTCACATCAGCTCCAGCCAGAATTGCCAATGGTCAGGGATGATGGGAGTCCAATGGCATCTAGGAGGGTCAATGCTTGCCCATCAAGAATTATAGATTTATTAATGGATTTAAACTAGTGAAAAGGCTCCTTGATGAAAAATGTGGGCCTTGAGGCAAGATTCTGTGTTGATAGACATGGCACATCTGTATTCAAGACCACAGAGGGGTCAGGGCCTTCAGCATGGTGGCCCCTGCCTTTGGGAATTAGCCCAAATGAACACCCCAGCACTATTGGCAAAGAACCAGGCCGGCCCATACATGAGGCAAAGTAAGGTCTTGGATGGCAGGATTCCTAGGGGCAGCAGATTCTGATGCAGAATTTTATTCCTTCCCCTCCCTGTGTTCCTGATGTAGATCTTCACTCACCCCTTTTTCCCTGGTGGGGAGGGGGCGCCATTTTGGGTCACCTCAGGCACCAAAATGTCTCAGGCTGGGCCTGCTTACAACTGTATTCTGCTCTGGTCAGACCTCACCTGGAGTACTGTGTCCAGTTCTGGGCACCACAGTTCAAGAAGGACACTGACAAACTGGAGCGTGTCCAGAGGAGGGCAACCAAAATGGTCAAAGGCCTGGAAACGATGCCTTATGAGGAAAGGCTAAGGGAGCTGGGCATGTTTAGCCTGGAGAAGAGGAGGTTAAGGGGTGATATGATAGCCATGTTCAAATATAAAAAAGGATGTCACATAGAGGAGGGAGAAAGGTTGTTTTCTGCTGCTCCAGAGAAGCGGACACGGAGCAATGGATCCAAACTACAAGAAAGAAGTTTCCACCTAAACATTAGGAAGAACTTCCTGACAGTAAGAGCTGTTTGACAGTGGAATTTGCTGCCAAGGAGTGTGGTGGAGTCTCCTACTTTGGAGGTCTTTAAGCAGAGGCTTGACAACCATATGTCAGGAGTGCTCTGATGGTGTTTCCTGCTTGGCAGGGGGTTGGACTCGATGGCCCTTGTGGTCTCTTCCAACTCTATGATTCTATGATTCTTCTGTTTACCCAGGCTTTTCCTGAAGAGTGATCTAGCTATGTTCATGCTGTGTTTCATGCTTGTTTTAGGAATGCCATTTGGCTGTTGATTTTATGCTGTTAACTCCCATGATATATATTCTTTTCCTGTACGTTGGTGCCCATTGGGGTGGAAATCGGGGTGGGGTGGGGTCAATGGTAGGCGGAGCCAATGAATTCTAGTTTCCCTCCACCCACCCCCCTCTGTGCTGAATTCTGCAAGGGCAAAACTGAGACTAAGGGGGAAGAAGCTGATATCTGGCTGACCCCTTATTCCTTCCCCTCCCAGAGGTATCATTCCTGGAGCTCCTGGGATTGACCATTAAGCCGCTTTGAGAACTTTAGCTCTGTGAGGGGAATGGGGGTGGGGTCTCCCCTCTCAGCACCCTTAACAAACTACAGCTCCCAGGATTCTCGGCTGCAAGAGCACGCTCCCCTCCTGTGGCCTCCAACAACTGGTATTCAGAAGCAGGGACGCGGGTGGCCTCTTGGGCTTGCTGAAAGGAAGGTTGGCGGTTCAAATCCCCACAAAGGGGTGAGCTCCCATTGCTCTGTCCCAGCTCCTGCCAACCTAGCCCATGGGTAGGCAAACTAAGGCCCCCGCGGGGGCCAGATCCGGCCCAATCGCCTTCTCAATCCAGCCCACGGATGGTCCGGGAATCAGCGTGTTTTTAAATGAGTGGAATGTGTCCTTTTATTCAAAATGCATCTCTGGGTTATTTCTGGGGCATAGGAATTCATACATCCCCCCAAAAAAAATATAGTCCAGCCCCCCAAAAGGTCTGAGGGACAGTGGACCGGCCCCCTGCTGAAAAAGTTTGCTGACCCCTGCCCTAGCAGTTTGGAAGCACACCAGTGCAAGTACATAAATAGGTGGCGGGAAGGTAAACGGCATTTCCATGTGCTCTGGTTTCTGTCACGGTGTCCCGTTGTGCCAGAAGCGGTTTAGTCCTGCTGGCCACGTGACCCAGAAAACTCTCTGTGGACAAACACCGGCTCCCTCGGCCTCAAAGCGAGATGAGCGCCACAACCCCATAGTCGCCTTTGACTGGACTTAACCGTCCAGGGGTCCTTAACCTTTTACCTATTCAGAAGCATTGCTGCTTTCAACTTTAAAATCAGAGTGCACCTATCATGGCTGGTGACCATCATGCAGTCTCTTTCTCCCTCCTCAGACTTAGGGAGGCTGGAAATGGTTTCGAGCCCTATGCTACAACCTGAAATGCCATGAAGTCCAGCTGAGGTTTTATGCATGCAAATCACATGCTATTATTCCCCCCCCAAAAAAAAAAACACATACCCCTGCTCCTCTCTATAAAGCAGAGATGCTGAGCAAAGGCAGGCTATTGGGATACTCTGCACGGCTGCTCTTATTCTGGAACATATTGTCAAACTCCTCTCCCCCCCCCCCACAGATTCAGGATCGCCTTCAGGAAGAGATCCGTAGCAAAAGGGGCGAAAGAGAGAAGGATCACAACGCAACCCTCTTCTTTAGTTAATCTCCACTGCCTGGTCATTCCTAACTCATCCCTAACCCCCTACAAAGGCACACACCTTTCTTCCGCCCCTTATCGGTCTCTCTCAGGATTCTGTTCCGCTCTTGAAGCTGCCCCTCCCCACCAAAAGACCAAATTCATTTGCATTCAAATTGCCTGATACACCAAGGTTGAGGCGTCCCTGTTGCAGGTGGAGACCTCTCTGCTCAGGAATGTCTGGAATGGTTAATGATATGATACGGAGAGAGGAAGGCCTGAGATGAAAGGTCTTCTCTTTCATTCTCTCCCCAATTCTCTCTCTCTCTCTCTCTCTCTCACACACACACACACACACACAAACACACATTCTCCAAAACAAACCAGAACAGAGATAAAATATAATTGACTGTGCACCAGAAGCAAAGAACACAGACCACAAAGGTCAAGGTAAAAAAAAAAAGGGGGGGAAGCTTAGATGAAAAATATATTGCATTTTTCACCATCTTATAAAGTCAACTTAACAGCTGCATTGCAAAAGAAGAAGAACTGCATTTGCAATGTTTATATAAGCATGTGACGAGAGCGGAATTTAAATTGCTCATAAATGCAAGACTTAAAAACGGGGCTAAATTCAACTCACGGGTCCTGCTAGGAGAAGCCCACACGGGGATTTCTGCTAGCACCAGGGAGCTTTCCCTCCTCTCTCATCACATTGGCTTGGGGGAGGGGGTTCAGGAGAACCCCCAGAACAGTGCATGGTGGGGAGCACATCAATGTACAGTGGTACCTCAGGTTAAGTACTTAATTTGTTCTGGGGGTTCTTAACCTGAAACTGTTCTTAACCTGAAGCACCACTCCTGCTGCTGCCGCGCCACCGGAGCACGATTTCTGTTCTCATCCTGAAGCAAAGTTCTTAACCTGAAGCACTATTTCTGGATTAGCGGAGTGTGTAACTTGAAGCGTATGTAACCTGAAGCGTTTGTAACCCGAGGTACCGCTGTATGTGGAACTAAGCAAGAGGGTTAGGAGAATAACTAGGCTGCTGATCTATGCTGTAGTATTATCTACTTGGGGCAATTATGCCTTTTGCTTGTAGAGCTTTGGTTGGAAGCCACCCAGAGTGGCTGGGGAGTCAGATAGCCACCCAGAGTGGCTGGGGTATAAATAATAAATTATTATTATTATTATTATTATTATTATTATTATTATGACTAGCCAGTTCCAGCTTCAGTGGTTCTGCCAGGTTATTGGTGACCTTCTTTTGGGAGTTCTCGCCAGCTTCATATTGGAGTCTATCTCAAGTTTCAATTTAATGGCACAGAGAGGGAAGACACAGGTTAAGGGAACAGCTACTAAGAAGTCATTCAGCCCAGAAAGTATGCAGACAAAGAGCAGGAGGATCAGAGAGAGTTAGGAGTTGAAGCAAGCTTGTTTAAATAAATTTCTTGTTTGATAATACTCCTGCCTGACCCTTAACAATAATTAAGGGAGGAGAGGGGAGATTGGGCTGTTTGCACTGACAACATGTTGAGTTCCTCCCTTAGGTACAAAAATCTAAAACTTAGAAGACACAACCTTGCACAAAACCAGCACAATTCAGAAACTTCAGCTTGTTGAATCCAGGAACTGAAAGATTATCATAATAGTCATGTATCAACAACATGTATACAAACATAAAGAAAGTGAAGTCAAATATAATCCAGGTTCTTCAGTGAAGGTCTATGAACCTCTCACATGCCAGACGTAGAATGATCACCTTTCCTCATTGGTCATCCCTTCTTCTGCAGAACTCTCTGATTCATGAGTTCTAAATGCCCAAAATTTCAAAAATAGTTCTCAGCAGGTGATTTTGCAACCCTCGGAAGATGGACGACATTGCTCTTTCACCTTGCTTTCAGCAAGAGCAATAGTTTGAGACCTTGGCTGATGAGCATAATATCATTTGAAGTCACAGAAACGGAAGATGCATCAATGATTAAAACTTTTGTTTAGAAAAGAACATTGACAAATACTGACATGTACGCTACCCTGAACTCCTTGGTGGAATGAAAGTGAAATCATAGGTTACATGTAAGACTCCAAAGCACACCTAGTTCAAAGTATGGTTGGAAGAAGAGAACACCTGAATGTCCTTTTTGTGCAAATTTACTTAGGAGTGGGACAGAGCAACCAGGCATTTCTGAGATTGTGATGTGCATAAGCAGTGTGCCTCAAGAGCCGGTTACAAGACCTTGGAATATGGTTCTGGAAATAAAGCAATTAGGGGGAGTGCTTGATTTGCATATGTTAAATCATTTGTATAGATTGCCCTGCTGCTGAGCTAAATACGCATAAACCCAAAAGTCAGGTTTAAAACAACACACACACACACACACACACACACAGAAACAAGGGCGGCCAAAACCTAATAATAATAATAATAATAATATCGTTTCCGAGCATAATTCAAAGTGTTGGTGCTGACCTTTAAAGCCCCAAACGGCCTCGGTCCAGTATACCTGAAGGAGCGTCTCCACCCCCATCATTCAGCCCAGACACTGAGGTCCAGCGCCGAGGGCCTTCTGGTGGTTCCCTCATTACGAAAAGTGAGGTCACAGGGAACCAGACAGAGGGCCTTCTCGGTAGTGGCGCCCACCCTGTGGAACACCCTCCCTTCAGATGTGAAGGAAATAAGCAGCTCTCCTATCTTTAAAAGACATCTGAAGGCAGGGTTATTCCCCCAAATAACCCTGATAACTAAGGTAACTGGCTTCCTAAGGGTGCTGAGAGTTGTGATGAAACCCTCTGGCTCCCCTTGCAGAGTTACAATTCCCAGAGCGGAATCCTCTTCATAGGGAACTCTGGGAATTGTGGCTCCCAAAATCATAATAGCAGAGGTGGGCATAGGGGCCAATGGGGTGCCTACCTAGTAAGTGCTGGGCTTTGAGAAGGAGGTGTGGAGGCTCCAACGGGGTCCTAGAGTCCTCCTGCTTACTTCCCAAAGCCTAGCTAGCACTTGCCCATCTTTGGGAAGGCTGGAGGGAGGGGGGCAGCGTCAGATTTTGGCCTTGCACAGGGCACATGACAAAGGTCTGCCCCTGGTTATAGGGGGTCTCCTAACAACTCACAGCACACTTGCAGTTCTCAGGATTCTTTGGGGGAAGCCATGACTGTTTAAAGTGGTCACGGAATCACAGTACAGTGGGGCCTTGGTTCTCAAACGCCTTGGTACTCAAACAACTTTGAACCCAAACACTGCGAATGTTTGCGAATGTTTTTCGGAAGCCAAATATGCTCTGTTTTGAGTGCCACACTTCCATTTTGAATGTTATGCTGCCAATTTGAGTGCCACACTTCAGTTTTGAGTTATACTGAAGTCTGTCTGTTTTTGCTATTTATTTTGCTATTTTGTTTTTGCAGCTTTTTTGCTTTGTTTTGGTGACTGTGTGGAACCCAGTTCAGCTACTGATTGACTGTGTGACTGCAGCACATTGTTTATTGCTTTCATTTTATGGATCAATGGTCTCGTTAGATAGTAAAATTCCTGTTAAATTGCTGCTTTAGGGGTTGTTTTTAAAAGTCTGGAATGGATTAATCCATTTCGCATTACAGTGGTACCTCGGGTTAAGTACTTAATTCGTTCTGGAGGTCTGCTCTTAACCTGAAAAGGTTCTTAACCTGAAGCACCACTTTAGCTAATGGGGCCTCCTGCTGCCACCGTGCTGCCAGAGCACAATTTCTGTTCTCATCATGAAGCAAAGTTCTTAACCCGAGGTACTATTTCTGGGTTAGCAGAGTCTGTAACCTGAAGCGTCTGTAACCCGAGGTACCAGTGTACTTTCTATGGGAAAGCACACCTTGGTTTTAGAACACTTTGGTTTTGGAACGGACTGAGAACCAAGGTTATCACAGAATCATAGAGTTGGAAGGGATCACAAGGGTCATCTAGTCCAACCCCCTGCAATGCCAGGAACCCTGCCCAAAGCCATCCCTTTTTTTCATAAAATATTTATTAAGGTTTTTTTAAAATAATACAGTAAGAAATAAAAAAATAAAAAATAAAAATACAAAATAAAGACAGTTTTAAAAAAAGACCCATATTTTCTATCACTTATTTTCCTTTAACTTGTTTCCCGGACCTCCTCATACCTCCCTTTTTTGTATTCCACTTCAAATTATTGGTTCAGCAAATCCTTACCATTAAATTTTAACCCATTTATAACCCTTTTTTCATATTCTCTTAAAGCATTACAGCTGGAAACCCCTTAATTACTATCCAACATCATTCTATCCTTCATTAATTTTACAATATTTCTGTAGATAGCCTTTAAATTTCTTCCAATCCTCTTCCACCGACTCTTCTCCCTGGTCTCGGATTCTGCCGGTCATTTCTGCCAATTCTATGTAGTCCATCCAATTCCATGTAGTCCATCCAATTCCATGTAGTCCATGCCCAAAGCCATCCCTGGGTGGGCTTGAACCACCAACCCTCTGGCTAACATCCAGACGCACTGATCCACTGCGCCACAGGAGGGCTGATAAGATTTTGCTTCGAATGCAGATGGGGCCAGAATCCGACTGTGCTGGGATGAGAGCTCAAACCCAAGGTATCTCTGTCTGTTCCAAGGACTGAGCGAAGCCAGCTGAGCCAGGACAGGGTGAAAATTCACAGCATGAAATCCCCCCTCCCCCTTCATCCCTTTAGGGTTCTTTTCTTTGATGCATCATTGCTCAGCCCACAATCGGATCTCTCCGATGTCCCTTCTGTGACACAGGGCAGCAGCTGCCTCTTAATGAACGCAGGGCTAACCACGCGGTTGGCTTTGGGCAGCTGTTGGGCAATGGCTGGGAAAACGCAGAGTCCTCATCTGCACCTGGCCACCTAATAGAGACAGCAGCCACGTGAAATTCTCCCCGTGAAAACGAAGAGGGCCTTAGCTAATCCCGAAAGCTTGCTCATGGCTTGACAATGCTTCCCCCCGCCCTCCCAGTTGGTCCTAAGAAAAGTGTTGCTTTGATGTGCGTTTTGAAATAAACAAATAATATTAATCTGGACTGTGTGGAACATGCAGCAAGAATCCTTAAAAAAAAAAAAGCCCCCAAACTAGATGTATTATTATTTTTATTTATTGTCAAGCCATTTTGAGACTTTTCCTTTTGTATAAAGCAACGTTTTCCAAACACGGGTCTCTAGCTGTTTTGGGACTACAACTCCCATCATCCCTAGCTGGCACGACCAGTGGTCAGGGATGATGGGAGTTGTAGTCCAAAAACAGCTGGAGACCCAAACAGTGGTATAAAGTGACTAATAAATAGCATTGATTAATCATTATTATTGAAGTGTGTGTGTGTGTGTGTGTAATACTTATTTATTGATCTATTTAAATTTGTATACCACCCTTCATCCAAAGATCACAGGGCGGTTCGCAACATAAACATACAAAATGAACACACATTTACATTCTCATAGCTTATGCTGTGAACCGCCCTGAGGTCTGCAGATGAAGAGGTGTGTGTGTGTGTTTGCATACAAATTAAATAAATAAACAATAGTGGCTAACAATCACGTAAAACAGCCAATAACAAGAAACCTCGAAAAGGATAGCGTAAGAAGAAGCAGACTTTTGTGTTTAAACGACATGCACCCAAAGCCGGCAAAATTAAAAACAAACGTGTTGTAACGACAGCTCAAAAGACAGAGTAGATAAAAGATCTTCACCCGGCACCACAAAGGTAACAGGTAGAGTGGACAAAGGGAGGAAAGAGAAAGGGGCTTCTGCAACTCAAACAGGTATACACAAGAGAGAATTTCAGCAGGTATAGCTTGTGATGTGTTCAATGCATGCAAAAAACACACGCTTCTTCTCTGGCGATCACTCGTAGCCAAGTAAGATTGTCTTCCATAAACACGGTTTTAACAGTGAGTCCGTAAGTGACTGTAGAGGCCAATTCTGGATCCACACGTCCTTCCACAGTGGGGACACAGGTTTCCAGATGAGAATTGATCACGGTGAGGGTTTGCCAAGCGCGCCTTCCTCTTAGCATGTTTCTCCCTTGCGTCCTGAGTTCGAGTGTCTTCAAAGTCAATGACACCTTTGGTAAAGCTGTTCTCCAATTGGAGCACTCGCAGGCCACTGTTTCCCAATTGTTGGTGTTTATACTACATTTTTAAAAAGATTTGCCTTGAGACAGTCTTTAAACCTCTTTTGTTGACCACCAGCATTAAGCTTTCCATTTTTAAGTTCGGAATAGAGTAGTTGCTTTGGAAGACGATAATCAGGCATCTGAACAACAGGACTAGTCCAACGAGGTTGATGTTGAAGAATCTTTGCCTTCACACTGGTGATCTTTGCTTCTTCCAGTACACTGGTATTAGTTTGCCTGTCTTCCCAAATGATGTGTAAAGTTTTTTGGAGACACCGTTGATGTACAAGCATACAGTAAGGTTGGCAGAACAATAACTTTGTAAGCAAGCATTTTGGTTTCACTGCTTGGAGGGCTGGGGGGCAGGTGGGGCCGGGTGAGACATCCATGATGGGCCCTGCTCCGTCGTTGCTGGAGCTGTCCAAGAATGTTGGGTGCTGACGCCAGCCCTGATCACTTGCCCCGCTTCAATCCCCTTTCGGTGCAAGTGAAAACCAAGCGTGCCACTCCTATAGCATTGACTTCTATATATTGGGAACGTACAGTCAGGATATGGTCCAGTATACCTGAAGGAGTTTCTCCACCTCCATCATCCAACCCGGACACTGAGGTCCAGCTCCAAGGGCCTCCTGGCAGTTCCCTTGCTGCGAGAAGCCAAGTTACAGGGAACCAGGCAAAGGGCCTTCTCGGTAGTGGTGCCTGCCCTGTGGAACGCCTTCCCAGCAGATGTCAAGGCAATAAACAACTACAGTGGTACCTCAGGTTACATATGCTTCAGGTTACCTACGCTTCAGGTTACAGATTCCGCTAACCCAGAAATAGTGCTTCAGGTTAAGAACTTTGCTTCAGGATGAGAACAGAAATCGTGCTCTGGTGGCGCGGCGGCAGCAGGAGGCCCCATTTGCTAAAGTGGTGCTTCAGGTTAAGAACAGTTTCAGGTTAAGAATGGACCTCTGGAACGAATTAAGTACTTAACCTGAGGTACCACTGCATTTTATTTTTAAAAGACAACTGAAGGCGGCCCTGTTTAGGGAAGTTTTTAATGTCTGACGCTGTATTCTTTTTAATATTCGGTTGGAAGCCGCCCAGAGTGGCTGGCGAAACCCAGCCAGACGGGCGGGGTATAAATAATAAATTATTATTATTATTTTCTGAGCCTGGCTTTCCTACTTCCGAAACCTGAGTCTACATCCCTGCTCTTGAGCTGAAAGTGCTCTCCCACAGCAAGCTTGCAGAAATCACTAGTAAGACCATCTCTGCCCTGTGGCTGACAATCACGCAGGAGGAAGAAGGGAAGGGGAGGGAGGAGGAAGAAAGCAAGCTCAACTTTGTAAGGTGACTGTCCTTGTCATGCAGTCATGTAGCAGATTCACCCACCAGCTCCCACACCAAGCAGCAGAGAGGTGGCCAGCAAAAGGCAAAAGTTGTCCCAGAAAGGTTTTGAAGGAGGCAGTGGGCTTTAAGGCCCGGGAGGCAAAGGCAGGGACAGGATTATCTGTGTCAGGCCCCATGGGCTGCGGCTTTTCCTGCCGGAGTCTCTCAAGGCTGCTTTGGTGTGGGAAGAAGCTCTGTCTCGGCTGTCTTCCCTGCCTCCCTCGCCACCTTCTCAGAGTCCCCTCGCAAGGAGGCCACCACACCTCCCTTGAGGGCTAATCTTTTCCTTCCTCGGCAAAAACAAATTAATAGGAGGGGGTTGCGTTGTATGAGTCAGGCGCAAACAATGGGGGACCACAAATTAGAAGCAGGGAGGTTCTCCGCGACAAGGCACCAATCCCCGTGATGGAAGGGGTACTTTGCTAATTTGGAGCATCTGAGATGTGTTTGGAGCTGAGGAGGAGCAGCTGCACAGAGTGCAGGGAACGAAGGAAGATTCCCTGCCTTGAGACAGAGGACACAAGGAGATGAGGAAAGCCTTGATGGATCAGGCCGAAGTCCGACAAGGTGGCTGCGTGGGAAGTCCGCAAGCAGGAAGACCCGGGCGCAACAGCCACTCTCTCCACCTGTGATTCCCGATGACTGGTGCGCAGAGACATGCTCCCGCCGACATCATGGCTAGCAGCGAGGGCCAGATAGCCTGGTCCTCTCTGAATGTGGCGCTAAGGATGGTCTACACAAGATCCCCTGAAATCCTGCGATACCATCGCAGAGTAGCACACCTGCCTTCAAAGTCCCCATCTGCACTCAAAGCAGGATCATAGCTCTTTAAAACAATCATGGCTTTCCCCAGAGAATCCAGGGAGCTGCAGTTTGTTATGGGTTTGCTGGGAGACCTCGCTACAGTGGTACCTTGGGTTACAGACGCTTCAGGTTACAGACGCTTCAGGTTACAGACTCCGCTAACCCAGAAATAGTACCTCAGGTTAAGAACTTTACCTCAGGATGAGAACAGAAATCGCGCGGAGGCAGCTGGAGGCAGCTAAAGTGGTACCTCAGGTTAAGAACAGTTAACGGTTTACGCATTCACCACGGGAGTAAGTCCCATGAAAACGTGACAGGATTTACTTCTGAGTAGGCATGCAGGGACGCGGGTGGCGCTGTGGGCTAAAGCCTCAGCGCCTAGGGCTTGCTGATCGAAAGGTCGGCGGTTCGAATCCCCGCGGCGGGGTGCGCTCCCGCTGCTCGGTCCCAGCGCCTGCCCACCTAGCAGTTCGAAAGCACCCCCGGGGGCAAGTAGATAAATAGGTACCGCTTACCAGTGGGAAGGTAAACGGCGTTCCGTGTGCGGCTCTGGCTCGCCAGAGCAGCGTTGTCACGCTGGCCACGTGACCCGGAAGTGTCCCCGGACAGCGCTGGCCCCCGGCCAATAGATGTGAGATGGGCGCACAAACCCCAGAGTCTGTCAAGACTGGCCCGGTCGGGCAGGGGTACCTTTACCTTTACCTTAGGCATGCATAGAATCATACTGCTAGCCTCAGTCTGGAGCATAAGGAGACCTAACTCCTAGGAATAATAATAATTACCATCATTAGCAGGGTTATCTGAAGATTTGTAGGATGAAATTGCTACCTATATAGGTTGAGTAATACAATATTTTAGGTAATGCTATAACAAGGATAGGAAACGAAGCGAATTGTAAAGATGTAAAGTTTAATGCTAATAATTTTATTACTTATACCCCGCCCATCTGGCTGGGTTTCCCCAGCCACTCTGGGGGGCTTCCAGCAAAATATAAAAACGTAATAAAACGCCGACCATAAAAAACTTCCTGAGAGTAGTCTGTATTTGTTTGGGATCAGAACTGTTTTGGATAAGGATTATGCTGTAAACCCAGTACAGCTTTCGCCAGCTTCATGCTCTCCCCAATTGTTTTGAACTACAAGTCCCATCAACCCAAGCTGGCTGGCCCCCACTTGCGACAGCTGGAGGATGATGGGAACTGTAGTCCACAAACACCTGAAGAGAGCACGAAGTTGTTGAAGGCAGGTCCAGTATGCTACGTGTGCTTATTTCTGCACCTCCAAAATCTCTGCTCCAGCTGAACATTTGTGAAGGGGCAGATTATCACGACGACACCGCAGATATTTGTTCTCTGAAGGAACCTTCTCTTGAACTCTCCGCGCACCTTTCCCTTGGCGAAAGAGAGAGCAGAAAACAGCAAACGGACGCAGCCGTTTTTTGCCTGGGGGCACGAGTGCCATTTGGGGGAGGGGGAGACGACCCCACACACAAGCACAAATGTGCCTTTCCCTGTATGTTCAGACCGCATGCCCTTATACCTCAGGAGAACCCATGTCTCTGTTTGCTAGGCATCCTGAAACGTTTACATTTAATTGCAAAATTTATTTCAAAGAGATTTTTGAACCTGCGCTGTCAATCTTCTCTCCCCCCCACCCCCCCTGTCCAAGAAATCTCTTTCTCGCCGGAATGACAATCCTGGCAAAAGGGCCAGCCGTCTCCTGAGGTAAAAGGGAGTGGAAAATTCTGTGTGTGGGCGACAGGAGCTCCGGGAGAGGGACTAAGCTGTAGGGAAATGACATTCCGTGGGAGAAAGTGACTTTAGGTTCCAGATGTTGCCAGGCTGCCGAATTAACAGATGTGTCATTAAAAAGGACTAAAGCCCCTGTGTGACGCATTTTAACCCCGTCCTAATAGGGCGAGGATTAAAAGCCCAGTTTGGCAGAAAGGGCAGAGGAAAGGCGGCAGGGGGGGGGAGAGACAATATGGGAAGTGATGGGGAGGAAGAGCCCAGCTCACTAAGACTCTGGGGGGGGGGGCGGTACTTGGATTGGAGAGTGCCCTGATGTGACCTTCCTTCAGTAAGAATCACAGCGTCTTTCTTGGCTAGCTTGAGCCCAGCACTGCCAAGGAGGACACAGATCAGCTGGGTAGAGCATGGTGCTGATTGTGCCAAGTCCACAGGTTCGATCCCCCTATGGGACATTCCAGGGGGGTTGGACTAGATGATTCTCTCTTTTATATATATATATAATTTTTATTCAATTTTCACCAATTTTTTAAACAAACAGAACAACACAAACAAACACAAAAACAAATAACAAGTATAGTTTCCCCATACCTCCCCTTTCTGCATCCCATTTTGAAAATTTTTGTTTCAACAAATCCTTACTCTTAGTTTTATCTAATTTATAACCTCCCTTTTTCTTTAAACTTAACCCTTACAGCTGTTAACCACTTAATTTTTTCAAACCAACATCATTCTAACATTCATTAATTTTGCAATGTTTCTTAAGATAGTCCTTAAATTTCTTCCAATCCTCTTCCGCCGCCTCTTTTCCCTGGTCGCGGATTCTGCCAGTCATTTCTGCTAATCCCATATAGTCTATCACCTTCATCTGCCATTCTTCCAAGGTGGGTAGATCTTGTGTCTTCCAATACTTTGGGACTAGATGATTCTCAGGGTCCCTTCCAACTCTACAGTGCTATGAACTCCATCAAAAACAGTGCTTATTTAATAGCAGTGGTATCATCTCTTCCCACCCCCCGTTCGTTTTATTTGTGCACAGCCTGTTGATCTTAGAATCACAGAATTATACAATTGGAAGGGACCCTGAGATTCATTTAGTCCAACAGTCTGCAATGCAGGAATAATAATAATAATAATAATAATAATAATAATAATAATTATTATTATTATTATTATTATTATTATTATTATTATTATTATTATTATTTATACCCCACCCATCTGGCTGGGTTTCACCAGCCACTCTGGACGACCCCCAAAAGAATATTAAAAACACAATAAAATATCAAACATTAAAAACTTCCCTAAACAGGGCTGCCTTCAGATGTCTTCTCAAAGTCAGGTAGTTGTTTATCTCCTTGACATCTGATGGGAGGGAGTTCCACAGGCGGGCACCACTACTGAGAAGGCCCTCTGCCTGGTTCCCTGTAACCTCACTTCTCACAGTGAGGGAACTGCCAGAAGGCCCTCGGAGCTGGACCTCAGCGTCCAGGTCGAACGACGGGGGTGGAGACGCTCCTTCAGGTATACTGGACCGAGGCCATTTAGGGCTTTAAAGGTCAGCACCAACACTTTGAATTGTGCTCGGAACATACTGGGAGCCAATGTATGCAGCTGTACCTTACAGGGATCAAACCTGCAACCTTGGCGTTGTCAGTACCGTGCTCTAACCAACTGAGCTATCCGGCTGATGAGGCATAGGATTCCTATGAAGCATACTGGGCGACCTCCAAGCCAGCCCTGTGAGGGTAAGCACAGGGTGCGTGAGAACCATGGGCATCCCTTTGCATTCCTTACAGGAAAGATCGGAACAGAGGAAGCTGCTTTATCCTGAGTCAAACCACTGATCCATTTCATAGAATTATAGAGTTGGAAGGCCCAGACAGAGAGGAGGGGGCCATATGGGCCACTTGGCCTGGGCCTCCGATTCCAAATGGGGTCTCGGTAAAACGAATTAAGTCTTTCTTTCGATCAACAACGGCTCAAGAACGCCTAAATGGTTTAGCAGTGATAAACATAAACCACAATAAGGCGAAGTTGCTTGATTTTTCCTGCGTAATTCAAGAATTCACAGAAAAGAAAGCTAGGAAAGCATTTTTTAATGTAAATACTTAAAATAATCCTTTTCCCTTTCTATTTTTAAAAAGCACTATTGTATATCTATATTTTCCATTTTGTCTTTATATGCAGATATGGTTCAAGCCTTGAAATAAAATTATTGGGCAGCATAACTTTTGTGAAAATTATTTATATACTTACTTATTTATAAGACTTCAGTAATCCCCAGGGTAAAAAAAAAAAAGGGGGGGGACACATTATCTACCTGGCCCGGGCCTCTGCCTGGCTCTGCAAGGCCCTGTGAGTTGGAAGGGACCACGAGTGCAGAGGCTATCCAGGATTTCAGAAAGGTGTGGAGGCATTTCCTAGCTTACCTGGAGACACCAGGGATTGAAAAGGGAACCTTTGGCATGCAAAGCAGATGCTCTACCACAGACCTATGGCCCTTTCCCAGAAATAAATAAGACAACAAATGGGGGCTGGAGGGGTCCTCCACTGGCAAGCGGCAGGGATGTAGGAGCCTGGTATCTCTCCAGATGTTTATCATTGGACTCTAACCCCCATCTGTGGAGAAGAGGGACCAGTCAGAAGAGTCTCTCGCGCCCCTTTGTTGCCCAACTGCTGCTGTACAACAGCTCTGCTGTGCTGCCAGCTGAGTCTTACCAGGAAACTGGGTACAGCCAAAGAATTGGTAAATCCTGGGATCCCGGATGAGCACAGCTCCTGCTTCCGGTCAACCCCTTGCCATTTACACAGAGCCCTCTGCTTCTCCCCATGGACAGGTTAATTCCTGGCTTTACCCACTGTAGCCGTGGTCTTAAGACTCCCGATAGCGTGAAACTCAAAAGTGATGTGGATGCCTAGGGATTCTTGAATGTGGCAAACACACACACCGACTCCACAAGTCTAATTGGAAAACTTTACTAGGGATATGTTAGGAAGAGGGCAATTTGGTCCAACAGAAACTTTCAAAGCAAAAAGAGCCCAATGACTCCAAAACCCGACTACAGTGGTACCTCGGGTTAAGTACTTAATTCGTTCCGGAGGTCCGTTCTTAACCTGAAACTGTTCTTAACCTGAAGCACCACTTTAGCTAATGGGGCCTCCCGCTGCTGCCGTGCGATTTCTGTTCTCATCCTGAAGCAAAGTTATTAACCCGGGGTACTATTTCTGGGTTAGCGGAGTCTGTAACCTGAAGCGTATGTAACCTGAAGCGTATGCAACCCGAGGTACCACGGTACTTAGAATCATAAAATGGTAGAGTTGGAAGGGACGCTGAGGGTCACCTGGTCCAACCCCTTGAAATTCAGGAATCTCAACTAGATCATCCATGACAGGTGGCCAAACAACCTCTGCCTAAAACCCCCCCAAAGAAGAATAATCCACCACCTCTCGTGGGAGTCTGTTCTACTGTCCAGCATCTTTCTGACGGTTAGTGTGAACCTCCTTTCTTGTAACTTGAAGCCATTGGTTTTGGGTTTCTGGAGGAAAAAAACAAGCTTGCTCCATCCTCCAAGTGACAGCCCTTCAGATACTTGACAATGGCTACCATATCTCCTCTCAGTCTCTAGCTTACTTATTTCTAGGCTACTTACTAGCAACACAATGGTCTTTGCAGATGGTGACAGCAGTCACGAAATTAAAAGACGCCTGCTCCTTGGGTGAAAGGCGATGGCAAACCTAGACAGCATCTTAAAAAGCAGAGACATCACCTTGCCAACAAAGGTCCGTATAGTTAAAGCTATGGTTTCCCCAGTAGTGATGTATGGAAGTGAGAGCTGGACCAGAAAGAAGGCTGATCACCGAAGAATTGATGCTTTGGAATTATGGTGCTGGAGGAGACTCTTGAGAGTCCCATGGACTGCAAGAAGATCAAACCTATCCATTCTGAAGGAAATCAGCCCTGAGTGCTCACTGGAAGGACAGATCCTGAAGCTGAGGCTCCAATACTTTGGCCACCTCATGAGAAGAGAAGACTCCCTGGAAAAGACCCTGATGCTGGGAAAGATTGAGGGCACAAGGAGAAGGGGACGACAGAGGACGAGATGGTTGGACAGTGTTCTCGAAGCCACAAACATGAGTCTGACCAAACTGCGGGAGGCAGTGGAAGATAGGAGTGCCTGGCGTGCTCTGGTCCATGGGGTCACGAAGAATCGGACATGACTAAATGACTAAACAACAACAACAACAATGGTCTTGTGAGTAGGCAGCAAAAGTGGCCAGCCTCCATCCAGTTGGTCTAGAAAATCTGGCCCAGGTCCCTGATGATGATTTTATTTTATTTATTAAATTTGTATACCGTCCTATACCCATAGATCTCAGAGCAGATCACAACATTCATGATGACAGCGAGAGTTAAAGCTTCAAGAGCATCACACCTTTTAAAGGCTATCTCCCCTTTCCTAGAGCGAGAGACCCCTGGCTCTTTCTGACCAATGAGAGCCACGGTCTGGGTGCCAGGTGGGCACTTAAACACCCCTTTCACATTTTAATAGAACAGGAGGGAGATGGTCTGGCTTGGAGAAATGGTGGCGATTAAGAAACCAGGGTCTTGCGTGACCCGGTCAGACCCAGCATGCATCACCAGCTGCAAGGGATTATGGGAGCTGTAGTCCAGCCACATCTGGAGGAGCACACATTTCCCATTGGGGATGAGTAAAGGCAGTGTGATTGACCCAGGGACCGGCAGCTTAAAGGCAAAGAGAGAAGCAGGCAGCACGGTTCCTAGAAGTGAATCTGTGCGTCAGCTGCAGCACCAGGACATGAAGGGAGCAATTAAGGGGAGAGGCAGACTTATTTGGAGAATGATTGCTTTGCCTTGAGCCACCAAGGACACAGGAGCAAAATGCTGTGCTTTTGTTTTCATTCTCTCCCTGCTTCTCTTCTCCCCCTCCGGTGTTAAAGATGAGGTGCTGTCATAGAACGAAGCGTCAAAGCCGATGCTGAACAAATGAGGAATAAGCAAGCAATAAGCCACAAGGGCCGGGGCGGAGGGGAAGCACAAAAGCAGTGCAGTCTGGAGGAATGCAAGAACGTGGCAGGCAGCCATGCTGCTGGCAGCCGTGTGCGGCCTTCTGATTACTGTTCCCGGCTGCTGACCCCTAAACAGGCTCCTGTGGCTTTAGCGGCCACATGACAGGATGAGGTTCAGCAGGTAAGGCCTGGTGCAATACCAAGAGGGGAAAGCAGTTATTGCCATTTGGGCTTCCTCAACCTTTCTGATTAGGAGCTCCCTTGGAGGCCGAGCAGTGCCCATCGCCTAGGATGTTCCACCTCCTCTGTCGGAGGAAGGAGGCCTCTGAACGCCAGTTGCTGGGGGAATCACAAACAGGGAGAGTGGCTGCTGCACCCTGGTCCTTCTGGTGGCTTCCCATTGGCCTCTGGCTGGCCACTGTAATGTCAGGGACTGGTTGGACGCAGAGGAATGGTCCAGCTGGGGAACCCCCAAGGGAAGAAGGAGACTGGTGGAGACTGGTTGGGGGATGGTGATGAGGGGTCAGGGGGAGAAGACTGGGAGGAGGAGGTGTCAAAAGATGAGAGATAACAGGGCTTAGCGAGCAGGGGGACTCTGCGGCAGAGAGGAGTCCAGAACCAGAGGCAGAAGCAGGTGAGGAGGGAGATTGCCAAGAGGCAAGAGATGAGTCTGGCTAGTGAAGAGTCACAGGTATCTGTCTCTCCATCCTGCTGCAACAAGCTCCCCTCCCCGCCTCATCTCCCAGAACCAGGAGAGGCATGAAGAGGGCAGAGGAGAAACTAACACCATGCAGGCACAGTCTCAGATTGCTTGGGGAAAACCCTGGATTGGAGGGGAGAGGCAACTGTGGGGAGGAGGGGACCTTCAGGCGCAGCATGGGGGCAAGATCTGCCGGAGATGAGTTGTTGTGCTCATTAGGCCCAATAGTCCTGTGCAGATCCTATGGTGGTACAGCCCAGTCTGACACCTCAGGACTATACCAGCTCATTTCTGCTGCATGTGGGAACCAGGGCTTGCAGTCAAAACTTTTACTCAGAGGAGTCCTATTAAAATTAATGGCTCTGACTAACTTGGCCATTTTAGTGGGCTAATAATAATAATAATAATAATAATAATAATAATAAAATTTATTTATACTCTGCCCTCCCCAGCCAATGCCGGGCTCAGGGTGGCTAGCAACCAATAATAAAAACGAGTTGAATGAATACAACTTAAAAACAAGATTAAAATACAACATTAAAACATTAAAACAATAAAAATGCAGCGTCATCACAGGAGGAGAAAGGAAAAAGAAAGAGAGGGAGGGAATCAAATTGGCTCCAAGCCAAAGGCCAGGCGGAACAACTCTGTCTTACAGGCCCTGCGGAAACAAATCAGATCCCGCAGGGCCCTGGTCTCATGAGACAGAGCATCCCACCAGCCCGGAGCCAGTGCTGAGAAGGCCCTGGCTCTGTTTGAGGCTAATCTAATCTTCCTTAGGGCCCGGGACCACTAGGGTGTTGCTATTTATGGACCTTGAGGCTCTCCGTGGGGCATACCAGGAGAAGCGGTCCCGTAGGTACGAGGGTCCTAGGCCGTGAGTAAAAGTTAGCTGAATACCACCCCAGGTATGTTCCCCCACTAAAAGAATAAGATCAGATGGAAAGGAAGACAGAGAACCTGGGGAAGAGGAGAATACAGCGTAGGTTCCAGTTTTTCTCACTAAAGGTGCCAACTGATTTGGGGGCGCATGACCAGCCTAGCCTGCTCCCAGAGGCTTCAGCCTGATGCGCAGACAGCAGTAGTGCGACATGGGGATAAACGCCACCGCCTCCTAGAAGAAGAAGAAGAAGAAGAAGAAGAAGAAGAAGAAGAAGAAGAGGAGGAGGAGGAGGAGGAGGAGTTTGGATTTGATATCCCACTTTCTCACTACCCGAAGGAGTCTCAAAGCGGCTAACATTCTCCTTTCCCTTCCTCCCCCACAACAAACACTCTGTGAGGTGAGTAGGGCTGAGTGACTTCAAAGAAGTGTGACTGGCCCAAGGTCACCCAGCAGCTGCAGGTGGAGGAGCGGAGACGCGAACCTGGTTCCCCAGATTACGAGTCTACCGCTCTTAACCACTACACCACACTGGCTCCTAAAATCTGCACGCACCTCTGATGGCTATTGGTGGCACAGCTGCAGAGGCTGCCGGGAAAGCTGGCAGCCCTGTATTGTTCCCCAGAGACACACGATGAGCTGCACCTGTTGAAATTGCTGCTTTTGCACAACTACGAAGAAAAAGAGCTTTGTCCTTTTTTGTATCAGGTCATCCAGTCCGGCCGTCCTTGCTAGGACATTTCTCTCCCGAAAGTAAAACCTCCAAATAACATCCTGTAGGGCAGTATAAATGACGGCTATTAAGGTATTCCAAGCGTAGACCTCAGCTTTTCCCAGCGTACAGAATATAGATCCACCCACCTGCAAAGCTACCTGGCAGGCGAGCACAGTATATACAGCAGCAATGTGTAATGATCTGGAGCCCCTCCAGGGTAGAATAACCTAGAAGCAAGGGACTGCTGCCTTGCAAGCAAGTCAGGCTGCTCTAAATCGGTTCCTGACTCTCCGTCCTGCACACCTGATAATCTTCCTCTGTTTGTGTTCAGCCCAGCTTTCCCCATAACCAACAGGCATCACCAACTATGTGTGAGTATGTTTGCATGCTAGGAACCTTTAATACTTAGGACTCTCACCAAACAACAATTCCCAGGATTCTTTGGGGCAAGCCATGATAAGTGAAACATGGAAGTGAAAGCAACAATACGTTTATTATGAAGATATGCCCTCCCTTGGGGCCAAACTAGGAGACTGGCAGGGAACGTGGCCCCGAGATGTCACTTCAGTGCTGCTAACACAGTGGTCTGACTTCACCCCTGAAGGCACACTCCATTGTCTCTTGAGACAGACAGACGCCAACAATTCTAACAGTGACTTAATGTTCACAAAGGTAACCCAGAGATGGGGAACCTTTCTGAGCCTTCTGGGCAACTTTCCAGGGGCCAAATGCCAGCGGTGGGCGAGGCCAGAGGCCAGGAAAATTAGGAAGGTGTGAAGCAAGGCTGCTGAGTGGCTGTGGCCAGGTAGGGGTGTGTGGCAGGGAGAGAGACCTCAGGGTCCAGACAGAGAGGCCTGGAGGGATGCGTTTGGTTCCAAGTTCTCCCTGCCTATGTCACTGGTGCACTGGATAGGGCAGGCCTGTACAATCCGTGACCTGTTAAGGCAGGCATGGCTAAACTTGGCCCTCCAGCTGTTTTGGGACTACAATTCCCATCATCCATGACCACTGGTCCTGTTAGCTAGAGGTGATGGGAGTTGTAGTCCCAAAACCGCTGGAGGGCCAAGTTTGGCCATGCCTGTGCTAAGGTAACTGCAGCTCACAAGCCACAAACGGGGGTCCACCCAGGGCTTGAGGAGCTCCCTGTTTTCGTCACCCATCTGGAACTGCCAAAGAAACCAAAGAAACCAAGGGGCAGGGAGAGTTGTTAAGCATCTGGCAGGGAAGCCTGCATAGCTGGTGGGGCTGCATTCAGCTCGGTGGATCGCCAGCTATGTCAGCCGAAGATGCCCAGGTTTCAAATGAAAAACTGGGTAGAGATGTTGCCTCGCTTGCATTTTTCTGGATGCACCTGGTGCTTTATTCTTAGGATGTGTTCAAGGTTTCGTTAGGAGGGAAGATCACGGCCTTGGTTCAATTTATCCAGTAGCTTCGAAAAGCTCCACGGCAAATATTTGAAAGGACACAAATCTACCTAATGTGACGGAGTGGATGCATAGATTTGAGTAATGTAGCTGCAATGGACGAAATATCTAGTTATGTGAAGGGAAGCTAATATACCTTAGATGCAGTCATTTTGGAAGTAAACACATTTATTTATGGGTTGGATTTTTTTAAATGGAAAATTCGGAGCAAGTATATATTGCATCTTAACAACGCACCTGCTGCTGTTGAGAAAATACTTGGTTTGTTGTAATTATGATGAATGGTTTATTTAGTCTTTGGATCATTTTGGCTTCGTCTTTTTTATATAATGCTGTTTTGTTTTGTTTTAACATAACAAGAGCCATCGTCAATAAAAATGACATGAGAAATAAAAAGGCATGGGGTTTGGCATTGGGAAGCAATAGTGATGGGTGGAAAGCCTGGAGGCCAACAGTAGGTGGCACTAGATAGGCAGATTCAACTAATGTTGTCCCTGCTGGCTTCTACAAGGGGCAACAAGATGACAAAGGAAGAGGAAGCTGACATCCAGTGCCAGCTTCTGGGCTGGATGCAAGTAAGAAGGCAAGCAAATAAAGGCTGGCTGAGGGCAGAATTGGTGAGCTGTTCCCCCCAATGGAACATCCACCACCGGGAAGAAGTGTTTTTATACCATCTTCTGCCACAGGCCCATGACGTGAGCTCGGCTGTCAACAAGGATAAAGCACAATGCACATTGCACATTGCAAAGCACTTTGGGTATGGGTGTGTGGCAGGGGGACGGGGGACGCTATATAAAATGCTATATAAAAAAGCAGCTATTATCAGTGCAATTTGTTGTATACCAGCCCAGTATATCTGAAGGAGCATCTCCATCCCCATGGTTCAGCCCGGACATGGAAGTCCACCTCTGAGAACCTTCTGGCAGTTCCCTCATTGTGAGAAGTGAGTTTACAAGGGAACCAGGCACAGGGCCTTCTCGGTAGTGGCGCCCGCCCTGTGGAATGCCCTCCCATCTGATGTCAAGGAAATACAACAACTATCTGACATCTGAAGGCAGGCCTGTATAGGAAATTTTTAACGGTTGATGTTTTACTGTTTGATGTATAAATTTGTTGGAAGTGGCCCAAAGTGACTGAGGCAACCCAGTCAGATGGGAGGCAGGTAAACATAAATTATTGTTAGTAGCAGTACAGTGGTACCTTGGGTTAAGAACTTAATTCGTTCTGGAGGTCCGTTCTTAACCTGAAACTGTTCTTAACCTGAGGTACCACTTTAGCTAATGAGGCCTCCCGCTGCTGCCGTGCGATTTCTCTTCTCATCCTGAGGTAAAGTTCTTAACCTGAGGTACTATTTCTGGGTTAGCGGAGTCTGTAACCTGAAGTGTCTGTAACCTGAAGGGTCTGTAACCAGAGGTTCCACTGTACTGCTGTAACTGCCACCAGAAAGCCACTTGCTGTCAACAAAACCTGAGCTGAGCTCTGAACAGAAATCTGGCACTCCTTGCTTTACGGGGGAGAATTAAATATCTCTTTGTTGGTTGAGACACCTTCCTGGAAAAAGTATCGGTTTTAACTCAGGGCAGGTGGAGGGGTTGGGACCGCGGAATCTGCAACACAGCAATTCCAGGCAATAATCCTTCCCCCCCCCCAAAAAAAAACAACACACTCCTCCTCCTTCTCTCTCCCCTCCTGTTCTTGATGCAGATGCCCTGCTCTGCCAGCTCCCCTGCTGGATCCCCAGGGAGAATCTCCATCTATCGCCTCCCCCACCCCCCTTCCCACATCCGCCACCAACCTTCTTGTCAGGCCTGCTACTGAGAAGAAAACACAGGCAAGAGGCTCCTGGAGGCTTTGTTTTGCTTTGCTTTTTTTGCTGAGCCAGTGTTCCTGCATTGGGCTGTGGTGCCAGTTCCTGTAAGCTGCCGATTCCCCTTCCCAGATCCCTTCTCCAAAAGGTATGATCGACCACCGCCTGCCTAAAGGTAAAGCGCACGGAAACGCCATTTACCTTCCCGCCGGAGTGGTACCTATTTATCTACTTACACTTTTGACGTGCTTTCAAACTGCTAGGAGGGCAGGAGCTGGGACCGAGCAACGGGAGCTCACCCCCTCGCGGGGATTCGAACCGCCGACCTTCTGATTGGCAAGTCCTAGGCTCTGTGGTTTAACCCACAGCGCCACCCACGTCCTACCACCGCCTGTCTACCTGCCTGAAATTGGGCATGCAGCGCTCTGACACAGGGGGCAGTGAAACGCTGCCCGCCTGAGCACAGCGTTGCAGAACCAAAGCCAACCACCAGAAAGCTACGCTAGAAGAGCTTTGCTCAGGCTCTCATCCCTCTCTCTTCCGCCCGTCCTCTGAGGTCCACCTGCCGGCTGTGTTCATCTAAGTCTTTCAGGCTTCTGCTGCAGAGGAGGCTGCCTGACCTCCCTGGATACCTGCAATGAAGCAGTCCTCTTAGGAAAAAATGCAACAAAGGAAACCCCTTTGCTGATATGACTCACCGGCTGCTCCTAATCTGCTCTGAAGCAGCACACTCCTTTGATTACCAAGTGCTGGGAACAAGGGACTGAGGCGGAGGCAGAGAAGGTGCCTGGCATGCAGAAGGTCCCTACTTTGAGCCCTAGCATTCCAGGGAAAGGCCCTTGTCTGAAACTCTTTGCTTTCAGCTCTACCTCTCTTTCAAATCAGAACCAGTGAAGGCGGTGAAGGTCCTGTGTGAGTGCCTGGAGGCTGTTGGAGGATGGATGGCGGCCAATGGATTGAAGTTGAATCCTGACAAGACAGAAGTACTGTTTTTGGGGGACAGGGGGCGGGCTGGTGTGGAGGATTCCCTGGTCCTGAATGGGGTAACTGTGCCCCTGAAGGACCAGGTGCGCAGCCTGGGAGTCATTTTGGACTCACAGCTGTCCATGGAGGCGCAGGTCAATTCTGTATCCAGGGCAGCTGTCTACCAACTCCACCTGGTACGCAGGCTGAGACCCTACCTGCCCGTGGACTGTCTCACCAGAGTGGTGCATGCTCTGGTTATCTCCCGCTTGGACTACTGCAATGCGCTCTACGTGGGGCTACCTTTGAAGATGACTCGGAAACTACAACTAATCCAGAATGCGGCAGCTAGACTGGTGACTGGGGGCGGCCGCCGAGACCACATAACACCGGTCTTGAAAGACCTACATTGGCTCCCAGTACATTTCCGAGCACAATTCAAAGTGCTGGTGTTGACCTTTAAAGCCCTAAACGGCCTTGGCCCAGTATACCTGAAGGAGCGTCTCCACCCCCATCGTTCTGCCCGGACGCTGAGGTCCAGCGCCGAGGGCCTTCTGGCGGTTCCCTCATTGCGAGAAGCAAAGCTACAGGGAACCAGGCAGAGGGCCTTCTCGGTAGTGGCGCCCGCCCTGTGGAACGCCCTCCCATCAGATGTCAAAGCGATAAATAACTACCTGACATTTAGAAGACATCTTAAGGCAGCCCTGTTCAGGGAAGTTTTTAATCTGTGATATTTTACTGTATTTTTGGTTTCTATGGAAGCCGCCCAGAGTGGCTGGGGAAACCCAGCCAAATGGGCAGGGTACAAATAAATTATTATTATTATTATTATTATTATTATTATTATTATTATTATTATTATTATTTCAGTCTACTTAGATGAAAGGGCTTTCCATCTGTTCGATATATGATTTCTTCCCCAGTGGGGAGTTTCCCTTTGACAATCTTCACAGAAGCTTATGGAAAACTTGGCCTATCGCTCAATACACAAAAAACCAAAGTGCTGCACCAACAAGCACAAAACAACCCCTCTGCGGCGCCACAAATCTAACTTAATGGTGTAAAACTGGAAAGTGTTGATCAGTTTTCCTACCTGGGAAACTCTTTCCTACCTCTTTCCACAAGGGCCAACGTCCAGCATTGCCTGAGCTCTGCAAGTGCAGCTTTCTCCCGACTGAAGTGCAGAGTGTCTGAGAACCGGGACATTTGAAGGGGAACCAAAATGCTTGTTTACAAAGCTATTGTACTACCAACTTTACTCTACGCTTATGAAACATGGACCACTTATAAACGCCATCTCCAACTCCTCGAAGGATTCCATCAGCGGTGTCTCCGAAAAATGTTACACGTCATTTGGGAAGACAGGCAAACGAATGCCAGTGTACTGGAAGAAGCAAAGATCACCAGTGTTGATGCAATGGTTCTTCTACATCAACTTCGTTGGACTGGTCCTGTTGTTCGGATGCCTGATTATCATATTCCAAAGCAACTACTCTATTCCAAACTTAAAAATGGAAAGCGTATTGCTGGTGGTCAACAAAAAAGGTTTAAAGTCTGTCTCAAGGCAAATCTTTTAAAAAAGACTCTCTTAATGAAAATCTAAAAAATGTAGTATAAACACTGACAGCTGGGAAACAGTGGCCTGCGAGCGCTCCAACTGGAGAACAACCTTTACTAAAGGTGTTGTGGACTTTGAAGATGCTCAAACTTAGGACGAAAGGGAGAAATGTGCTAAGAGGAAGGCACACTTGGTAAATCCACACCGTGATCAACTCCTGCCTAGAAACCTACGGCCCCACTGTGGAAGGATGTATGGATCCACAATTGGCCTCCACAGTCACTTACAGACTCACTGTTAAAACCGTGTTCATGGAAGACAATCTTACTCGGCTACGTGTGATCGTCAAAGAAGAAGAAGACGAGGCAAAAGGCTTCCCAAATGACAAGGGTGTTGTATGTTTATTGCATTTATATCCCACCTTTTCTTCCAAGGAGCTCAAGGTGCCATACATGGTTCGCTCCCTCCTCATTCAACCCCTACAACAACCTTTTGAGGTAGCTTAGGCTGAGAGGCAGCGACTGGCCCAAGGCCACCTAGAGAGCCAATGAACAATAACAGGTCACCCAGCAAGTGGCCGAGCGGGGATTTGAACCCTGGTCTCCCAGGTCATAGTCCAGCACTCTAACCAATACACCACACTGGCTCTGAGCAAGCCGGAGCCTCAGCACCTGAGTAGCTTCCCAGCTATCTAAATGCATCGGCCACATTTTCCCCTGCCAAGGTGTATGATGATGGTGTGCATTTGCCTGCGGTTTACACCCAGCTCCTCCTTCAGCCCCTCTGGCTGCTTCCTCTGCCAACACCTGCTACGCCGATGCATTTGTCCCAAATGGCTCACAATTAAAGATGACAAGCACCATCTGCGGAGGAAGAGGCAGGGGGAAGGAAGATTCAAGCGTGCACAGCCTCCTGGAAGACTCTCGCCTTGGGTTCCCCGACTGATTACTCTGGGGAGACTCAGGAAGCAGAGGCTGGTTCCTCCTGGGGCTGGTAGGGCGGAAGGCTGGGAGGCCAACAGTAGGGGGAGCCATAGCCAATGACTGCTACTGAGGCTGGGGGTGAGCCTCCAAAGAATAACACTGAGAGGCAGGCCAGCCCATACAAACTGGAGTCCTCATAAGGGACTCCTGAAGGAAGAACTGTGAGGGGAGAGACTTCATCAGGCAAGGCCTCCTTCCACCTGCCTTGCCCCACCCTCTAGTCTCTGCTTCTCATTTTGTATTGTGGAGTGGTACCTCGGGCTAAGTACTTAATTCGTTCCGGAGGTCTGTTTTTAACCTGAAGTTGTTCTTAACCTGAAGCACCACTTTAGCTAATGGGGCCTCCTGCTGCTGCCGCGCCGCCGGAGCACGATTTCTGTTCTCATCCTGAAGCAAAGTTCTTAACCCGAGATACTATTTCTGGGTTAGCGGAGTCTGTA
Source organism: Podarcis vaucheri (assembly GCF_965113315.1). Classification (NCBI taxonomy): domain Eukaryota; kingdom Metazoa; phylum Chordata; class Lepidosauria; order Squamata; family Lacertidae; genus Podarcis; species Podarcis vaucheri. The sequence continues at coordinate 111,961,182 of NC_138760.1, read as the reverse complement.
ACCTGAAGTGTATGTAACTCAAGGTACCACTGTATTATTTTATGTACTGTGGCTTGCTGTTTTTTATTGACTATAGTTTAGAAATTATTTATTGTAACTGTTGGGTGGATTTCTGTTTAACTTTTATATGTTATTATTATTATTATTTAATACTATTCTAATGATTGTTGAATGTTACTTTTTTGATGTAGGTTGCCTATTTTAAAGTTACGTTTTATTAACACATTTTTGTATTGCATTAGATTGTTTATAAGGTGTACATTTTTTGTTTCTTCGGCTTGTAAACCACCTTGAGTGTTGTAAGATAGAAAGACGGTATACAAATTAAAAATGATGATGATGGTGATGAACTAATCCTGCATTTGACTCCATTTCCCTCCTTGCTGAGTTCTACAAAGGCAAGACCAAGGAGGCGGTTGACAGCCCATGACACCCACAAAGCTGGTCATCTGTAAGGAGGGCTGGTCAGGTGCAAACTGAGCTTATTGCCCCACCTGCCCTAATGGGCCAGCCAGCACTGGACTCAGAACTTTGAAGTGAGCATGGAGCACAGTCATCCATCCACCTGATTATTATGATTATTTTTCCTCCTTCCTGGAACACGTCACGGTGGCTGGTTTTAGAATAGGGAGAATTTTGTAAAGAAGAAGAAGAAGAAGGGAAAAACCCACATTCTGTGGTTCTGAGTTACTGGGGTTTCCAGCAGGGCAGATGGCTGGTCTTTTTCTGTTTGGAATAACAGGAGCATCTTTTCTCCTAATTAGATCCCACTTCCTGGGGGGTGCGGGGGGGGAGGCAGTGCCTCTTAAGCTAGAGTTTTCTGGGAAGCCCTAATTAGAGCCTTCGCTGATTTGTTAGCCACTAATTAGACGGCGAAGACTTAAAGTGTTTCCAAACAGAGACGTTGTCTTCTCGGGCTGAGACTGCACTCAACCCTGGGATGCCTGTTCTTTGGCTCTAGTGTGAAATGGCCTTGAACTCGCTCGAAACTGCTTCTAGCTCCCCTTTGCTAGAGCTAGGCTTCGAAGCATACTCCTTTATTTCTCTTTTCCATCTAAGGACAGGCATTGTTTACAACACAAACCCTCTTGCCTATCCTAGGAAAGGAAGGGGAGAAATGCAAGCCTTGCTTTAACCTAAATACGCCAACTCTTTGCACTCTCCATATTCACAGTGCCCAGATCTCTCCTGGGGGGGTGCCCATTTGTTTTCAACCCCCTGCAAGGCAGGAGTCACTGCTAAAGTATCCATGATAGATAGCCATCCAACCTCTGTTTAAAAAACGAAGGAGAGTCCACCACCTTCCAGGGTAGTCCGTTCCACTGCCAAACAGCTCTTAGCATCAGAATGGCCTTCCTGGTGTTAGTCAGAATCTCCTGTCTGCAATTTGAATCCATTGGTTTGGGTCCTACCCTCCAGAGCAGGTGAAAACAAGCTTGTTCCACCTTCCATGCAACAGCCCTTTAGACATTTGAAGATGGCTAAAAAGCAGAGACATCACCTTGCCAACAAAGGTCCGTATAGTTGAAGCTATGGTTTTCCCAGTAGTGATATATGGAAGTGAGAGCTGGACCATAAAGAAGGCTGATCGCTGAAGAATTGATGCTGCAAGAAGATCAAACCTATCCATTCTGAAGGAAATCAGCCCTGAGTGCTCACTGGAAGGACAGATCCTGAAGCTGAGGCTCCAATATTTTGGCCACCTCATGAGAAGAGAAGACTCCCTGGAAAAAACCCTGATGTTGGGAAGGATGGAGGGCACAAGGAGAAGGGGACGACAGAGGACGAGATGGTTGGACAGTGTTCTTGAAGCTACCAGCATGAGTTTGACCAAACTGCGGGAGGCAGTGGAAGACAGGAGTGCCTGGCGTGCTCTGGTCCATGGGGTCACGAAGAGTCGGACACGACTAAACAACAAAAATCATATCTCCTCTGGCAGTGCATAGCTAGCCAAAGTGGCTACTAATCACTGATAGCCTTGTTCTCTGTGAATTTGTCTGGTTGTGGGGTTTTTTTAAGCCATCCAAATTGGTGGCCATCACTACATCTTCAGGGAGCAGATTCCATACTTCAACTATGCACAGCGTGATAGCTCAGTCAGTAGAGCGTGAGACTCTTGATTTAAGGGTCGTGGGTTTGAGCCCCACGTTGAACAAAAAGATTCCTGCATTGCAGGGAGCTGGACTAAATGACCCCCGCGGTTCCTTCCAACTCCACAATTCTATGAAGAAGGGCTTTCTTTTGTCTGTCTTGACTTTTCCAACATTCAGCTTCATTGAAGAAAGCCTTTCTCACTGGGCTGGGACACTGCAGGGCCCAGCAGCCACTAGTGCCTGGGAAGCCGTGGAGCAGGTGAGATAGGAGACTTAACATCTAACACAATTCCTCTGCCCTACACCATCTCTCATGCAGCCGACACACTCAGTTCCCAGGCCCCAACTGATGCTGATCTATATGGTAGAAGTCCTTTCATTGCGGAGAAGAAAACAGAGCTAACCATCTCTCTGCCCCTCTCAATATACTGACTGTAGAGCTTTTGTGTTGCAAAGGTTCAGCAGTTGAATTTACTTACAATGCAGGAAGGAACTAGCCAGGGGAGGCTGTGGCAAGAACAACACAACAATGGAACGGAGAACAATGAAAAGCCAGAATAGTAAAGGTAAAGTTAAAGGGACCCCTGGCTGATAAGTCCAGCTGCAAACAACTCTGGGGTTGCGGCGCTCATCTAGCTCTATAGTCCGAGAAGCCGGCATTTGTCCGCAGACAGTTTTTCCGGGTCATGTGGCCAGCAGGACTAAGCTGCTTCTGGCGAACCAGAGCAGTGCACGGAAATGCCGTTTACCTTCCTGCCAGAGTGGTACCTATTTATCTACTTGCACTTTGACGTGCTTTCAAACTGCTAGGTGGGCAGGAGCAGGGACTGAGCAACAGGAGGTCACCCCGTCACGGGGATTCGAACCGCCAAACTTCTGATCGGCAAGCCCTAGGCTCAGTGGTTTAGACCACAGCACCACCCACATCTCTAAGCTACCCATTTATGCAGGGCTTATGTTCCAAGGCACCAGGCGCATACATGGAATCGCATATCATTGAAGCACCCATTGGAAAATTCTGCAGACACCCTTTAAACCTCTGGAAAACCTTTAAAAGACCACCAGTACTTACCTGATGCCCAACTCTCTCACACAACCTCCTTCCTCAAACTCCAACACACCACAGCCTCAACGGTCAACACACCACAGCCTCAATGGTCAGTGCAAAGGCTCTTGGGATTGCAGTGGCAAAGGCTATGGCAGGGGTAGGCAAACTAAGGCCCGGGGGCCAGATGCAGCCCAATTGCCTTCTCAATCCGGCCAGTGGACGGTCTGGGAATCAGCATGTTTTTACATGAGTAGAATGTGTCCTTTTATTTAAAATGGATCTCTGGGTTATTTGTGGGGCCTGCCTGGTGTTTTTACACCAGTGTGGTGTAGTGGTTAAGAGCGGTAGTCACGTAATCTGGGAAACCGGGTTCGTGTCTCCGCTCCTCCACATGCAGCTGCTGGGTGACCTTGGGCCAGTCACACTTCCTGAAGTCTCTCAGCCCCACTCACCTCACAGAGTGTTTGTTGTGGGGGAGGAAGGGAAAGGAGAATGTTAGCCGCTTTGAGACTCCTGAAGGGGAGTGAAAGGCGGGATATCAAATCCAAACTCTTCTTCTTCTTCTTCTTATATGAGTAGACTGTGTGCTTTTATTTAAAATGCATCACTGGGTTATTTGTGGGGCACAGGAATTCATTCATACCCCCCCCAAAAAAAATACAGTCCGGCCCACCACATGGTCTGAGAGACGGTGGATCGGCCCACGGCTGAAAAAGGTTGCTGACCCCTGGGCTATGGGATTGCTAGGCGCTGTTTTCATGCCTTTTCAGACTTTTCTGTGCTCTTCTGGGGATGTTCTGGCAATTTTTAAATTTCACTTCCGGGCTTAATGTGATGCACATGTACAAGTTGTGCATATATTTAACATGTGTAAATGGGCGGTTGCCTGTATACCTCTCCTCCTATTATTTGTTGGATGGGGTGGGTGGGTGGAGGAATCATTCCAGTTTCTGTAGTTTCTCAAATACTGACCTCAGAATAAAAATAAACACAACACTCTGGTGAGCCACTTTTCTTGAAGGTCTGCTTTTAGAATAAAGCAAGCGGTCAGGCAGGCGAAATCTTCAATCCCATCTGTCCATTTTCCCCCTGGGTAACCAGAGGGCAGGGGGCGGTTGGGGGGGGAATCGTTAACTTTATTTTGGGGAAAACTTTATTTTTTGACAACAAACCAGTTATTCTTGCAGGTTCACCCACATACAGTGGTACCTCAGGTTACATACGCTTCAGGTTACATACGCTTCCCATAAATAGTGCTTCAGGTTAAGAACTTTGCTTCAGGATGAGAACAGAAATTGCGCTCTGACGGCGCGGCGGCAGCAGGAGGCCCCATTAGCTAAAGTGGTGCTTCAGGTTAAGAACAGTTTCAGGTTAAGTACGGACCTCCGGAATGAATTAAGTACTTAACCCAAGGTACTACTGCATATTACTTTGTTTATGACACCTGGGCAGCCTTATACTGGAATGCATATAATTGGTGCAGAATTCAAAAAGGATCAACATTTTGTCTCCGCTGTCCACCAACTTGATCTGTCCCATTCCTTAACCTAATGTGCACTGATGTTTGTGCTTTGTGTGGTCATTTCCACAGCCAGATTACCCTGCCCTGGCCGTGTCTCCATTTATGCATCCGCTTGAATGGGCTACACAAATTCTCAACCACCACCATGCTCAGGCTGTGCTTGCTTCCTGTTTTAGCTAGATGGTGAACTGATAAATCAATTAAATCAGCTCTGTTTAGTTGACTAATTCATTGTAAATAGAACAGAGCTTTGTGAAACGGTTGTTTGGAGCCTCTGGCATTATTGCAAACAATCTGGGCTCGGGCATTTCCCAGTTCAGATTAAGGCACTCGGGTCAGGTAACGTGCTCAAGAGAACATCCCGCCACCTTTCAATACACAAATAAATAAATAAATTGGCTGTGTTACCTAGCCAAGATAAAATGCTATCTTTGATAAATAAAGCCTCCGTTGTAAAACTGTTTTATGAACCACCACTGGCTCATTAGTCCATCAATTAGTTAGAACAAGACAGCTAATGGGCCGAAAACAGCTTGCATCTGCTGAAAATTCCAGTCCTGCCACTGCCATCCTTACACCACCTCAGTGGCTCTCCAAGCTGCAGCCTCTTCTGCTCCTTCTGTGCTCTGCTAATTCTTTGGCAGCTGAATCAAGCAGTTTCCACTCAGTAGTGTCTTATTCTTGACTCTCCACTACAATGGCTAGGGAACGGTGCTGTTGGTTTGTGGGTAGAATCTACTGAAGGAATCTGGCAAGGATCCATGGAGGTGGGGAAGGGTTACATACGATCTGCTATGCCAAGTGCTGCTTGGGAGTGGAATGCCCTTATCTGGAAACTTGGCCGGGCTGTAACCCTTTCCTGCCCACCAAGGACAAGGCATCTAGGTATGCCATGTTCAGAGCACCAACCTGGGGTCACCTCTCTTCACGGGGCCTCCAGTCTCATTGCCAGACCAAGCCTCTCATTGCATGATCACAGAATAGCAGAGTTGGAAGGGTCCCCCAAGGGTCATCTAGTCCGACCCACGACAGTGCAGGACAATGGTGATATTGCCTTAAGAAGGGTTTGCAGGAACTGCATTGAGGGCTTTTCGCTACATCAGGGATGGAGAACGTGGAGAGCCCTCCAGATGCTGCTGACTTCCAATCCCCTGTTAGCCCCAGACAGCACAGCCCATGGTCAGGCCTGATGGGAGTTGTAGTCCGAAAACATCTGGAGGGCCAACAGAGCTTCCCCCATATCTGAGCTATACAAAACAGCAGCCAAGGGAGGAGACAGGGAGGGACAATGTTCTAGAGCCTTTGATATCCATGGAAGTGGTGGATATGTTCCATCAATACCCTTAGATACTTTTATTTATTTATATTTATAAGAATATTTATGAACCACCAGCTCATTAAATAAAATATCAAGATAAATACATTAAAAACATCTAAACATAATAATGCCATATCTTCAAATGTTGTCCCCCCTCCCCCGGCCATATCTAGTGCAGAGGCAAAGGCAGCTAGTCAATTGCTTCCCCGCATGTGTACAAATTGAGGAGCCTTCTCCAACCAGCCAGAAAGGCAAGTGGTTAGGGATGATGGGAGTTGTAGTCCAGCAACATCCGGAGGGGGTGGCATTGGGTTGGGAAAGCCTGAAGCAGAGCAGAGGGTGGATTGTATAGACCTCTGTGGGTCTCCAGTAGCCCACCTGATTGACCCATAACCACCTCTGCTTCTCTGCCAACCCACACCTCCTTCATAGCAGTGCAATTGAAACTTTGTGCCTTGCTGGGGAGAACTACAGCATATCCTGACCTCCCCATCATTTAAAATGTGGTCTATCACGAGGAAGAGGCACCCTGACCACCTTTGCCCCCACTCCCATCCTTAACAAAAAAAAAACCTTATTACTGACCCAACCAGGCCTAGTTGCACTTTTTAGACGGAGATCTTTCCTGCTAATCAGATATTCACTCATCACCTCTTCCTTCAGTGCTGAGCTAGGCATCTTGGCTCATTTAAAATTCAGGTCTTCCATCCTTAGGCTGGCCCCTGCAACTTAGTCCAGAGCTTAAAATGCTTTTACAATGGAGGGGGCAGCCTTCTTGCACCTATTTGTAAAAGAGATGTCCACACTTCTTGACCCTTTTTGTTATACACCTGCCGAGATCCACCCCCCCCCCTTAATTCAGGATAGTGACTTTCAGATCCTACTCAATCAGTCCTTACATGTTCATTTACACCTGTCTCCAGGTCTGCATGATCTGACCTAAAGTCCAGAAATCTGGGCCCGTGCCTTTTGGTTATGATCCTGGTCTCCTAGCCTTCCTGGCCATTGCAACCAAACCAACAACATTCTGCACAGTGCAGTCAGTTCCTCCTGTGATGCCTTCAGCACCCTGGACAGAGCCACGGAGGCAGCAAGATGCTTGACCAATCCTCAGGATTATTTCTCCAGCTCCCTGTGGTGAGGATTTAGTCTCTGAGCTGGTTTAAAATCAATACATCTTTGGATACATTTAAAATTAAAGATGAAGGAATTTCCTGTTTAAGCTTTAAAAGAGCTCCCAGTAATTTATCTGAACGCTGAGAAAAGGGAAAGGCATGTCAGAGCGTTGTCCTTTATTTCAGCCTAACCCCAGAGGAAATTACATCAAAATTCACATATCACACTTTGTTGAGAAGCACCGACAGGCAGATTACTATACATACTGTGGTGTGTATACACACACACACATACACCCAACCTCACAAGAGCCAGAGACATTCCACAAGCTTAGTGAAACACTTATGTTCCAGTACTTACCAGGGCACTCTGGAGCCTATCTAGGCTAGCAAGTCTTTCTAGGCCCTAGAGTTTCCATTCCAATATGGCACCCTGCAAATGTTGTTGGACTACAACTCTCACTCACGCCTGACCCAACGGCCATGCTGACTGGGGCTGATGGGAGTCCCAAAATGTGTGGAGGTCACCACACTGGCTTAATGTGAGTCTCATCAAACCTTCAGAGGAGCATCTTTTATGTTGATCCCATTGTAAAGAAGCTGTCAAGCCTGGTTCTGTTGGCCTCCTCCTGCCCCGGGAAAATGGGTATCCCTTTACGACACAAGACTGCAACAACTAACTGTTCCAAAATAGCCTAAGTCACTGTGTGTCTTCCTCCCATGAAGCCCACTTAAAATCAGGTTCATCCCCAATTAGCAAAACGACCCGGTCACCCAAACTTCTGGATATCCCAATTCTGCCCACTGTTCCATCCTAGTTGGGGGGCAAGCGCCCCACTCTTCCCCATCTCGACACTTTCCCCTCCCTCCTTTGGAATTTGGGTTGGCTTGCGTGTGGGGCGAGGAAGGTCCTTTGGGGAGGGTTGTGTGCGGTGGGGGCAGAGAGAGTTGTGTATGGGTGGGGAGGGGTCCCCCGAGGCCTCGCTTCCCCCCTTACCTGCCAGCAGCTGCATCCAGGCGCAGATCTTGTAGACCGTGGCCGTGTTGCAGAAGAAGAAGAGCGAGAAGCAGGTGATGCAGCCCAGGATCAGCACCATGGAGAGCAGCACGAAGAAGGAGGCGGCCTTGAAGGCGCGCGAGGGGATGCTGCGGAAGTCGGCGAAGGAGCCGTGGCAGGTGAGCTCGCGGTTGTTGCCCTCGTTGCCCACGCAGTAGTGGAAGAGGCCGAAGTAGCCCGGCTTGGGCGTGCTGACGCTGTCGCCGATCCAGTAGGGCTGGATGAAGACCACCACGTTGATGATGGCGAAGCAGATGGTGAAGATGGCCCACAGCACGCCGATGGCCCGCGAGTTCCGCATGTAGTTGTCATGGTACAGCTTCGAGGCCTCCTGCGACGGCAGCATCCTGCGGCCGGGAGGCTCAGAGCGCGGGGCCCCGGCGGCGGCGGCGGCGACACGCGGGGACGACGAGGAGGAAGAGGAGGAGGAGGAGGAGGAGAGGGGCGCACCGGCGCGCGCGCGCGGACGGCGGCACCAGCAGCAGCAGCAGCACCACCTCACTGGCCGAGGCGGAGTGGCCCCGGGAGCCCCGCCGAGGGGAGACCCGAGGGGGCGCCGGAGGGAGGCCAGGCCATGGGGCGGCAGGAAGGGCTCGCGAGGCTGCGGCAGGCAGGCAGGGAGGGAGCCCTAGGCGCGCCCGCTCGCTCCCTGCAGCACCAGCCGCGCCAGCCGCGACTCCATCTTGGCTGCGGCGGCGCCGGCTGGGTCGTTGCTCCTGCTCGGTCGCCTGCCTGCCTGCTCGCCTCCCTCCCTCCCTCCCTCCCTCCCTCCTCGCCTGCCTGCCTTGCCTTGCCTGCCTGCCCGCCCGCCTGCTTGCTTGCTTGCTTACTTGCCCGGCCGGAGCTTGCCCGCGCGCGCGCGCACGAGCCCGGTGGCGCGAGCGCGAGGGGAGGGCAGAGCGGGAGGAAATCAGGTAGAGAGAAGGAAGCGCCCAGGCAGCTTCCTAAAAAGGGGAGGGGGGAGGAGGAGGAGAAAAAGGGATCGCAGCGCACATGCGCCCAGGCAAGCAGGTCAAGGGAGGAGCTGAGCGGACGGCTTCCTTTTCTACGCATGCGCCGGGGGATTGGAACCCGGAGCCGGGCTGCGGGCACGTGGGCTGTGGAGCAAGAGGCCGGGATGTGGGCACGCCGTAGCCAAGTCAGCGTAATGTCATAGCCATCCTGAGCGAGGCGGCATATAAGGCAGCCTCCTATGGGCCAGCGGCTTGGAAGACTCCATTCCGTTTTGCGGTGTTGAGGTTTCCTCTCTCTCTCTCTCCTTCTCTCACCTCCCAGAAAAGAGCAGCAGAGCCCATTCCTACAGTGGGGCTCAGCTCTAGTGTTATGATATATAACTTAAGGTGCTTTTAAGCCGCCCTTGTCTATACAGTGGTACCTCGGGTTACATACGCTTCAGGTTACATACGCTTCAGGTTACAGACTCCGCTAACCCAGAAATAGTGCTTCAGCTTAAGAACTTTGCTTCAGGATGAGAACAGAAATCGTGCAGCAGCAGGAGGCCCCATTAGCTAAAGTGGTGCTTCAGGTTAAGAACAGTTTCTTTTATTTATCCTCCCCTCTTTTATAAATATTTATTAAGGTTTTACAAATTATAACAAACATATCAACACACACAAACACAAACAAAAATAACATAAAAAAGAACAAATATAATTTCAATACCTTATTTTCTTAAAACTTATTTCACTGACCTCCTCATACCTCCCCTTTCTGCATTCCCATTTCAAAAATTTAATTCAGCAAGTCCTCACCCTTAATTTTATCTAATTATCATCCTTACTTTCCTTTCACTTAATCTTTACAGCTGCACTCCATTTGATTTTAAAAACCACATTATTCTAAAATTCATGAATTTTACAGTATTTCTTAAGATAGTTCTTAAATTTCTTCCAATCTTCTTCCGCCGTCTCTTTTCCCTGGTCAGGTTAAGAACAGTTTCAGGTTGAGAACAGACCTCGGGAACGAATTAAGTACGTAACCAGAGGTACCCCTGTATTGGCATCCCCTTATATGCAGAGGTACTGGGGTCAAGTCTACAACAGTAAACCTAAGTGGGGGGAAATCAGCTGACCTTCAGTCTAGGCCAGGGCAGGTCCAAATTTCATACCAAGTGGGCCACAAATGTACTTTGACACATAACCCACAGGCTGCACACTACCTTGTCACACTGGTGGGTGGGGAGTGAGGCCAAAATCTGGTGCCCCTGCAGCCCTCATGTTGCTTTCCCAAAGCCTGCTAAGCAAGGCAGAGCTTTGGGAAGGAGATGTGATGCTCTGGCGGGGTCATAGAGCCATCCCATCTCCTTCCCAAAGCTGGGAAAGCAACAACTAGGCTTTGGGAAGGAGAAAGGAGGACTCTAGGACTCTGCCAGACCCCTCACTCTTGCTCCCCAAAGCCTAGCACCTTGCTTACATGGCTTTGGGAAGCCAGCCTGATGGCTGAACTATGTGTGTGTGTGTGTGTGTGTGTGTGTGTGTGTGTAATGTTGCTGAGGGCTACCAAAAATGTCTCAAGGGCTGCATGCATTCCACGGACCACATGTCAGACCACCCTAGTCTAGGCCTTTATGTTGTTGATATAGCCCTTAAAGCATATTAAAAGGTAAAGGGAACCCCTGACCGTTAGGTCCTGTCACGGATGACTCTTGGGTTGCAGCACTCATCTCGCTTTACTGGCCGAGGGAGCTGGTGTTTGTCCGCAGACAGTTTTTCCGGGTCATGTGGCCAGCATGACTAAGCCGCTTCTGGCGAACCAGAGCAGCACACAGAAACACCGTTTACCTTCCCGTCAGAGCGGTACCTATTTATCTACTTGCACTTCGTGCTTTTGAACTGCTAGGTAGGCAGGAGCAAGGACCAAGCAACGGGAGCTCACCCCGTTGCAGGGATTCGAACCATTGGCCTTCTGATCAGCAAGCCCTAGGCTCTGTGGTTTAGACCACAGCGCCACCTGCGCTGTGAATCATTAGAATCATATAATTGTAGAGTTGGAACAGACCACAAGGGTCATCTTGGTCCAACACGCCCCCCTCCCCCCGCACGACAACCTGGAAATTTAAGAGTCTCTTGCTCTACCGACTGAGCTATCTCATTACTCTAAAGCAGGGACGTTCAACTCCCAAGAGACAGTGATCTACTCAGAATGAAAAACTGACGGTGATCAGTTTTTTTGGGGGGGGGTTCAGGTCAAAGTTGTCGACCCTTTTGGGGGGGCACGGGCTACTGTGGGAACAGGATGATGGACTTAGATGAGTCTTTGGTCTGATCCAGCATACTCTATGTTTTTATGAAAGTTTGTAGCACAAGTGTGTAAGTGTGTAACGGCCTCGGTCCTGTATACCTGAAGGAGCGTCTCCACCTCCATCTTTCTGCCCAGACACTGAGGTCCAGCGCCAAGGGCCTTATGGCGGTTCCCTCACTGCAAGAAGCCAAGTTACAGGGAACCAGGCAGAGGGCCTTCTCGGTAGTGGCACCCGCCCTGTGGAACGCCCTCCCACCAGATGCCAAAGAGAAAAATAACTACCAAACTTTTAGAAGACGTCTAAAGGCAGCCCTGTTTAGGGAAGCTTTTAATGTTTAATAGGTTATTGTATTTTAGTGTTTTGTTGGAAGCCGCCCAGAGTGGCTGGGGGGACCCAGCCAGATGGGCGGGGTATAAATAAATTATTATTATTATTATTATTATTATTATTATTATTATTATTATTATTATTATTAAATCCCTGGCATCTCTAGGCAGGGCTGGGAGAGAATCCTGTCCGAAACCCTCGATAGTCACTGCCAGTCAGTGTAGACAACAACTGAGCTCTGTATACGGCAGCTTCCTATGTTTGGTAGATCTTGCTAAGAATGGAAACCAAGGAATTATTTCAGGAATCCTCCTCCTTTTGATTCTCTTTTTTTCCTCTTAACTCCAACCGCCTCCTCTCTGCAAAGGAAGCCTGAAAGAACTTGGAGTTTGTTTAATTTTTCCGAAGAATTTTCGACAACAAACACCTCCAATATGGAAGTCGGTCCCAGTGTCAGGGCCCCGTCTGAGCATGTACAGAGTTTCCTTCTCTCACACATAGACTACACATAGACTAAGAGTCAGTGTGGTGTAGTGGTTAAGAGTGGTGGACTTGTAATCTGGGGAACCAGGTTCGCGTCTCTGCTCCTCCACATGCAGCTGCTGGGTGACCTTGGGCTAGTCACACTTCTCTGAAGTCTCTCAGCCCCACTCACCTCACAGAGTGTTTGTTATGGGGGAGGAAGGGAAAGGAGAATGTTCGCCGCTTTGAGACTCCTTCGGGTAGTGATAAAGCGGGATATCAAATCCAAACTCTTCTACATACTGAGTAGTCCCCATGGCCCACCACCACCAATATTTTTTTTTAAGCATTTCACCACGCTTCTTGTGCGTTGCCCTGACTGTGTTGTTGTTGTTGTGGTGGTGGTGGTGGTGGTGGTGGTGTTTTCGAGTCACAGCCATTTCCATGTGTTGAACTGGCAATACCGATTGGAAGAATGGACTTCATCACCAAGTTCAAGCCAATCTGAATGGACTGAACTCAGTTCTCGTTTCTGCGGCTTCAGGGCAGGATTCCAATATCAGAGGGCTCTTTTCCCGGCTAGGGAGCAGATGCCGGGAATAAACAATGGGGTGTTTTTCTCCATCGTGTATTTTGTCTAGCCAGGGTCAGGAATTGGGTGATGGACTTGAGGTTGGAATGCTGTAGACAGACACCTGGAAGTAAATCACATAGGAAGCTAGTTGCCTTGTACAGTGGTACCTCGGGTTAAGAACTTAATTTGTTCTGGAGGTCCATTCTTAACCTGAAGTATTAACCTGAAGTTAACCGTTCTTAACCTGTTCTGGAGGTCCATTCTTAACCTTAACCTGAGGTATCACTTTAGCTAATGGGGCCTCCTGCTGCCGCCACACGATTTCTGTTCTCATCCTGAAGCAAAGTTCTTAACCCAAGGTACTATTTCTGGGTTAGCGGAGTCTGTAACCTGAAGCATCTGTAACCCGAGGTACCACTGTATTAGGCAAGACCATTGGTCCATTTAGCCCAGTATAGTCTACTCCATGGGTAGGCAAACTAAGGCCTGGGAGCCGGATCCGGCCCAATCACCTTCTAAATCCAGTCTGCGGACGGTCCGGGAATCAGCATGTTTCTACATGAGTAGAATGTGTCCTTTTATTTAAAACACATTTCTGGGTTATTTGTGGGCCATAGGAATTCGTTCATATTCCCCCCCAAAAAATATAGTCCAGCCCCCCACAAGGTCCGAGGGACAGTGGACTGGCCCCCTGCTGAAAAAGTTTGCTGACCCCTGGTCAATTCCATTGGCCCCAACTGTTGGGTTGGGGCTAGATTTAAGTCTGTTTCTCTCTATTGGAATAATTTTTAGGTGCTTTAATTCACAGAATCAAAGAATCACAGAGTTGGAAGGAACCCCCGGGGTCATCTAGTCCAGTGTTTCCCAAACTTGGGTCTTGCTTTTGGACTACAATTCCCATCATCCCTGACCGCTGGTCCTACTAGCTAGGGATGATGGGAGTTGTAGTCCAAAAACAGCTGGAGATGCAAGTTTAGGAAAAGCTAATTTAGTCCAGTGCCCTGCAATGCAGGAATCCCGACCATGTCAGATGGTCACTTGACCCCTTCTTAAAAACCTCCAGTTGTTGTATTGCTTGTGTGTTTGCTGCCCTGGGCTCTTTTGGGGGATGGAGGGCGGGGTAGAAATAAAAAAAAATAGACAGCAACACGCAAATACCTTGTTTTAAGAAAAGAAAAATAAGTGAGTCCCCAAATGCATGGTTGGGTTAAAGGTGGTTCCCATGTCTGACAAAACTGAAGGAGGTCTCCTGTGATGAGCAGCAGTTTTCTGGAGTCATTTCGCATTCATGCTAGTGGCTCTTTTTAATTGAGAGATACTGGGGATTGAACTTCTGTATGCCAAGGAAGCATTCCTCCAGTGAGCTGCCGCCCCTGCTCTAAGCTTCAGTGCACATAACTTTGATGATTTCTGCAAAGTGAACATGCACAGGTTGCACTGTCAGCAGACCCTGGGCCAGACTCCACAAAAGCAGTTCATGTTCTTGAGCCCTAAAATATATCCTTTGGGGGGCGAGGAGGAGTGGAGGAGGGAGACCAATTTTAAATTGGCCATTTCCTTCTTCTTTTTTGTTTGTTGAAGATTCTATTGATTTTCCATTTTCAAAACAAATATCCAATATCAATACTAAACATTAGTTTTTAATTTCACACCGCCCCCCTGGTTGACTTCCCTCAGCTTCCATTTCTGGTTTATTACATCAAATGATACGTTCTGCTGCTTTAGCCATTTCCATCTTCTATTCTGAATGAAAAAGGTAAGATGGGTCAGGATTATTATTTATTAAATTTGTACAGTGGTGCCCCACAAGACGAATGCCTCGCAAGACGGAAAACCCGCTAGACGAAAGGTTTTCCGTTTTTGAGCTGCTTCGCAAGACGAATTTCCCTATGGGCTTGCTTCGCAAGACGAAAACGTCTTGCGAGTGTTCCGATTTTCCCCTGCTTCCCCCCCTTTTCTAAGCCGCTAAGCCGCTAATAGCCTTTTAGCCGCTAAGCCGCTAAGCCTTTAATAGCCGCTAATCCGCTAATAGGGTTGCTTCGCAAGACAAAAAAACCGCTAGACGAAGAGACTCGCGGAACGGATTATTTTCGTCTTGCGAGGCACCACTGTACAGTGGTACCTCAGGTTAAGAACTTAATTTGTTCTGGAGGTCCGTTCTCAACCTGAAACTGTTCTTAACCTGAGGTACCACTTTAGCTAATGGGGCCTCCCGCTGCTGCCACACGATTTCTGTTCTCATCCTGAAGCAAAGTTCTTAACCCGAGGTACTATTTCTGAGTTAGCGGAGTCTGTAACCTGAAGCGTCTGTAACCTGAGATACCACAGTATACCGCCCTTCCCCTTCATGGATCACTGCCTTATCGTGGCGAAGGGGCTTGAATAACTCCCAAGAAGCTATGAGCTATGCCGTGCAGGGCCACCCAAGATGGACAGGTCATAGCCGAGAGTTTAGACTAAATGTGATCCACCTGGAGAAGGATCTGGCAAACCACTCCAGTATTTTGCCAAGAAAACTCCATGGACATAAAAAAGGGAGAAGCTTTGAGAAGAAAGTGAGAGTTTCCAAGGCATGCTCTGGTTCACGGAGAGTCGAACACGACCAAGACGACTAAACAACAACATACCGCCCTTCATCTGAAGACCACAGGGCAGTTCACAACATAAAATTACAAACTGAGAACACAAAATGCACAATAAAGCAAAAGCAAACTGAGAACAGCCCACCAAAGACCATTTACAAGGCCATAGAATGTTAATCGGCCAAAGGCCTGGTCACAAAGAAATGTTTTTACCTGGTGCCTAAAGACAGGTAATGAAGGTGTCCAGTGAGCCTCCCTGGGGAGAGCGTTCCACAAGCAGGGTGCCACCACAGAAAAGGCCTGTTCTTGTCTTGCTGCCCTCCTGGACTCCCATGGAAGAGGCACATGAAGGATGATGAACAGAGGGTCCAGGTCAGTTCATATGGGGAGAGGCGGTCTCCCCATAGGAAAGTGTGTACATAGGAAAGCAACGGAAGGCTATTTCATTTATTGATCTGTTATGCTTTTCAACCTGCTTTCAAGAGGAAATCAGAATGCCTCCCAAAGTAGCTTACAGCAATTAAAATTCAGGACGCAGTGCTTGCGGCAGACACTGCCTGTAATTGAAAATGAGACACAGGCGCTGCCCTCAGGCTTACAGAATAAATGACAAGGCATACAAGGGAAGAGGAGTGGTGGGTAAAAGGTAGAAGGAGGGAGATCAGTCCGACAAAGCTAGAGGTGGGTGGTTAACAGATATTTATTACATTTCCTCCCTCTCCCATCCTCCCTCTAAGGAACTCAGATGTTTTAAAGCAGTGATGTCCAAACTCAGCCCTCCAGCTGTTTTGGGACTACAACTCCCATCATCCCTAGCTAACAGGACCAGTGGTCAGGAATGATGGGAACTGCAGTCCCAAAACAGCTAAAGGGCCAAGTTTGGCCGTCACTGGTTTAAAGCGTTCTCCTGCCCCATTTTACCTCCACAACCACCCTGTGAGGTAGGTTAGGCTAAGCCCACATTCGCACCGTACATTTAAAGTGGTATGATACTGCTTGGAACAGTCATGGCTCCCCCCAAGAATTCTGGGAGCAGTGTTAGAAACTGAGTTATGAAAGCTAGGAGCTAAATGGCACCTTAAGCCTAGGTTATAGGCGCAACAACAAAATGTCTAGGGGTGTTTTTATAATAACAAGAATACAAGGCTGAAAGTGAATAAGCAGCTAAGATACTATGTTCATTTTTCACATGGTCTATTCCTTCCCCTGACTGCCCCCCCCCCAGTACAGTGGTACCTCGGGTTAAGTACTTAATTCGTTCCGGAGGTCCGTACTTAACCTGAAACTGTTCTTAACCTGAAGCGCCACTTTAGCTAATTGGGTCTCCTGCTGCTGCTGCCGTGCCGCCGGAGCATGATTTCTGTTCTCATCCTGAAGCAAAGTTCTTAACCCGAGGTACTATTTCTGGGTTAGCGGAGTCTGTAACCTGAAGCATATGTAACCCGAGGTACCACTGTATTCTTAAGAGGGTCTCTTCTCCAGTCTTCAGAGGGTAGCTGGAAGTGGGGAGGTAGAAAAAGGTTCTCCTTTCCTTCCCCTCCTCTGCAGTTTTAATCTGAAATCTTCGGCGCGGCACTGCACCCAGAGCTCAGAAACCGCCTGCGCTAAATGAAATTCCCTGTCGCAAAATGTGCCTGGAACAATGGGAGTTCACAACACTGTCTGGGAGCTGTAGTTTGTTGGGGGCGCTGAGGGTTGTTAGGAGACCCCTATTCCCTTCCCAGAGCTACAATTCCCAGAGTGGTTTAACTGGTCCTTCACAGTTCCCTAGGACAGGCAACCAGATATTTGGGTGTCCTGCATCAGTATTTGGGTGTAATAAGTGGAGCTTTTCCATAAGGTGAGGCAATCAGCATGCTTTGCCAGAAACTGTCCACACACACACACACACACATTCTCTCCCCTTCATAATTGCATGACCCTGTAATTACAGTGTTATTATTGTCTGACTGTCCCTGGTTTGTTTATTTGGCTCCTCTTTTAATCTTCTAAAATGAAAATCAATTTTTAAAAGTATGTCTTTACGCATATATGCAGGTGGGAGTTCTTGATCAAGGGCTTTGGAAACCACAGATAACTTCAGAAAGGATCAACAGGGTGAGCGCAACCCCTATCAGCCTGTAAACAGAGATAAGTCCCGGGTGTGATTTCAGTGCTCTGAAAACCAAAACTGGCATGGTTCCAGAAACAGGATGGATGGCCAGGTGTACCTGAAGCTTGTGCATGCCTGATCACAAATCCTGTTCTCCCTAAAAGTAGCAATGGATATACCCCATAGCCCTCAAGATGTTGTTGACACCATCTCCCATCAGCCCCAGCCAGGCAGGCCAATGGTCAAGGTAGATGGAAGTGGTAGTTCAGTGCTTCATGGATGGCCACAGATTCCTCAGAAAAAGGTATGGAATAGCTAGGGAATCAGCATCCAGGTTGATTTTCCTTTTTCCTTTCCTTTTTTAGCAGGAGCTGAATGACTACTGATTTAAACCCATCAGGCACTCCTCCACCCTGGAGTGTTGGGTAAGAACCCCAGCTATTGAAATGCTCAGACCCTCCCAATGCATTTTTATCAGCCCAGATGTGCACAGATGTTTGCTCACAAGGGAGCTGCCTCCCTAGCGCCACCAAGCATACCCACTGCATTGGGGGAACAAGAATAATCCTGTTTCTCCTGTACTGTTGTCTGAAGGCACATGATGCATACAGAACTCTTTCTGAGGCTAAGGAGGTCTGGAATTTTGTCTCTGCCTGGGTGGTAGACCTTCTAGGACCCCTGTGTAAAATGATAACGGTAAAAGGTAAAGGTAAAGGACCCCTGGACGGTTAAGTTCAGTCAAAGGCGACTCTGGGGTTGTGGTGCTCATCTCGCTTTCAGGCCGAGGGAGCCAGTGTTTGTCCACAGACAGCTTTCCAGGTCATGTGGCCAGCAGGACTAAACCGCTTCTGGTGCAACGGGACACCGTGACGAGTGCCAGAGCGTATAGAAATGCCATTTACCTTCCTGCCACAGCGGTACCTATTTATCTACTTGCACTGGTGTGCTTTCGAACTGCTAGGCTGGCAGGAGCTAGGACAGAGCAACGGGAGCTCATCCCATCACGGACATTCGAACCGCCGACCTTCTGATCGGCAAGTCCAAGAGGCTCCGGGGCTTAGACCACAGCACCACCCGCTCCCAGGACCCCTGTGTATCCCAGGTTCAGTGGTGGAAATGTAATTGATCAATCATAGAATCACAGAATTGTAGAGTTGGAAGGGATCGTGAGGGTCGTCTAGTCCAGCAGGAATCTTTTGCCCAACACAGGGCTTGAACCCACAACCCTGAAATTAACAGTCTCATGTTCTACTGGCTGAGCTATCCCAGGAAGCTTCAGGCTCTCACAGAATAAACAGCCCTGAAATTTGATCTATGGATTTCGGAGCACCCACATTTTTTGAAACAGGAAATTTTGTTCCTCTTCAGGAACAAATCTAGGTGTTAATACCATGCTACACTTCGCCTCCCAAGTGCTGGCCCACCCATGAGATGGGCTGAAGCATCTGCCGGTGGGGTCACATGATGGCAACGGTGGCTTCCAACGAGATTTCACAAGAGTTTCATGAGATCTCACTGGAAGCCACCCCCCTACTGCAGCAGTGTGACCCCAGTAAGGTAGGCGTTGGTAGGGGAGGGTGCAATTTCTCTTTTTGCGTCAGGTGGCAAAACATGACAGACCGCCCTAGAATAGATTAGCATGCCAGTACAAAGTAAGTCCATTCTGAAGGAAATCAGCCCTGAGTGCTCACTGGGAGGACAGATCCTGAAGCTGAGGCTCCAAGACTTTGGCCATCTCATGAGAAGAGAAGACTCCCTGGAAAAGACCCTGATGTTGGGAAAGATGGAGGGCACAAGGAGAAGGGGACGACAGAGGACGAGATGGTTGGACAGTGTTCTCGAAACTACCAGCATGAGTTTGACCAAACTGCGGGAGGCAGTGGAAAACAGGAGTGCCTGGTGTGTTATGGTCCATGGGGTCACGAAGAGTCGGACACGGCTAAACGACTAAACAACAACAACCAAATAAGTCCAGTGCATATTGGGGGTCGGGGTGGGGTAGTGAAATCACCACTTAGGAGCATATTAGGGTCAACAGCTTTCACTGTTTTATTATTATTATTATTAATTTATATACCACTTAATGCTAAAATAGGCTCCCCAACCGTTTATAACTGTGAAAACCAACTACATACACAAGCAGTGAAATATAAACATCCGTAATTAGAATATGCATTGAAACCATCCCATTAAAACAACACGGTAATTAAAACGGGGGACTTGGGCTGAGAGATCAAGGGAATGCTTGCACTAACAGGTGCATCTTCAAAAGCTGGTGGGATGCCAGTAAAGATCCCATCAACCAATTTTTTTTTTGTCCATTAATTAGTAGGCACCCGTTTTAATCAGTGTGATTATGAGTGAAGAGCATATTTGTTTAGTTTTCAGGCTGTGCTGGTCCTGATGTAAAGGTAGCCTTTTCTTCTAACAGCGAATACAGGTACAGTGGTACCTCGGGTTAAGTACTTAATTCATTCCGGAGGTCTGTACTTAACCTGAAACTGTTCTTAACTTAAGCACCACTTTAGCTAATGGGGCCTCCTGCTGCCGCCGGAACACGATTTCTGTTCTCATTCTGAAGCAAAGTTCTTAACCCAAGGTACTATTTCTGGGTTAGCGGAGTCTGTAACCTGAAGCGTATGTAACCCGAGGTACCACTGTAGTTGCTCTTGCTTAATGTCATGGTACAGTTCTTTCAGTATCTCAGAAAGGCACCAGCCCTGAGGCTTGGGTAACGGCAGATTTGTTTGGAGTGATCATCCTGTGATATTATGGCTGTGAACAAATCTGTACTGTAACTTCTGAATAAATGTGGTTTTTTTTTGGGGGGGGGAATATTTGTTTTAAATATAATTAACATCAATTCATCCATTTCAAAAGTAGGATTGCAATGTTTGATCTGCTAGATTATAAAATGCTTTGAATCTATAATCAAACAGTGGTAGTTTTCTTTTTTCAAACCAACCAACCATGCATTATCTTTCCTACAAGTGCTTATACAAGCTGCAGATAGCAAGCACCATCTTAAAGAGGTATTCTCCCTTTTTTCTCACGAAGGAAAGAAGGCCTTACTTAAGATGCTACCAGCTGCAGCACATAAAGGGACCCCTGAACATTAGGTCCAGTCGTGGCCGACTCTGGGGTTGCGGCGCTCATCTCGCTTTATTGGCCGAGGGAGCCGGCATACAGCTTCCCGGTCATGTGGCCAGCATGACTAAGCCGCTTCTGGCGAACCAGAGCAGCGCACGGAAACGCCATTTACCTTCCCACCGGAGCGGTACCTATTTATCTACTTGCACTTTGACATGCTTTCGAAATGCTAGGTTGGCAGGAGCAGGGACCGAGCAACGGGAGCTCACCCCGTCGCGGGGATTTGAACCGCCAACCTTCTGATCGGCACGTCCTAGGCCCTGGTTAACCCACAGTGCCACCCGCATCCCTGCAGCACATGTACACATCATCTAAAAAGAAAGGGGAAAAGCAAGATGCTTTATTTGTATTATTTGTATCAATATACAAATTAAAAAGTTCAGGTGATAGGCCTAGTTGAAAGGCCTTTGGCACCTGAAGCTGAAAAATCCCAGGTATCAGGTGGTACGAAAAATGTCTGGCAGAGATCCTAGACAGTCACTGCCTGTCAGAATAGACAACAGTAAATGGACAAATGGTCTGATTCAGTATCACTGCATGTATTCATCTTCATGAGAGTCAGGCAATTAGTCAAGTCAGATTTATTTATGTATCCACTTCCTGCAATTAGTGCACTCCAAGTAGGCTTGCACCAGATATAAATGCATCATCATTCATTCTCTTTAACAGAGAACTCAGGTGGTGAGGGCTGACAGTTTTGCAACCAAAATGGGGCCAAGTGAGAAACGAGAGAGAGAGAGAGAGAGAAATTGGCATCCTTCGAGTAACTACAAGGTTTCTAGTACACTTTTTAAAACATCATCATCATCATATATTATTAATTATACCCCACCCATCTGGCTGGGTTTCCCCAGCCACTCTGGGCAGCACCCAACAGAATATTAAAAACACAACAAAACATGAAACATTAAAAACTTCAGTAAACAGGGCTGCCTTCAAATGTCTTTTAAAAGTCATATAGCTACTTATCTCCTTGACATCTGCTGGGAGGGCATTCCACAGGTCGGTCGCCACCACCGAGAAGGCCCTCTGCCTGTTTCCCTGTAACCTCACTTTTCGCAGTGAGGGAACCGCCAGAAGGCCCTCGGTGCTGGACCTCAGTGTTCGGGCTGAACTATGGGGGTGGAGACGTTCCTTCAGGTATACAGGGCCAAGGCTGTTTAGGGCTTTAAAGGTCAGCACCAACACTTGTTTGTGCCCAGAAACATACTGGGAGCCAAAGTAGGTATTTCAGGACCGGTGTTATACGACCTCAGTGGCCACTCCCAGTCACCAGTCTAACTGCCACATTCTGGATTAATTGTAGTTTCTGAGTCACCTTCAAAGGTAGCCCCACATAGAGTGCATCGCAGGCAAGTGGGAGATAACTATAACTAATAAAACAAACAAACAAAAACCTATTAAGGGCTAAATCCAGTGGTGCTTGTGCTCATTGGAACTGGTAGTGTGATAAGTAGGGAGACAAACAGTAGGTGGCGCTACAGCCAATGACAGACGGAGCCAACTGATTCCAAATTTGCCCCCATCCTCCTCCCTGCTGAGTTCTATAAGGACAACAGGGAAGCTAAAGAGGAAGATTATTTCAGGCAGTGCCACCTCCTGGTTGTAAGTAAAAAGACAAGGGTTTGGCTGAGGTTGGTGGAGCTGTGACCCATATACCCTGTTAGACCAGCCTCCACTGACTAAATCCCAACAGACCAACGAGAACAGAATAAGGGCGAAAGATGGAATATGGAAGGCCATAGCTAGCTAGTTGGCTGAAACCATATCAGACTATCTCTAGCATTTTCTTTCTGGCCCCACTCGTTTCCTCTAAGAGCAAACTCAGGTGGCTGAACGCTGATAGAATTGGAGCCCAAAACTGGGCCACTGAGAAACAAGGGGAAGACTTGTTTGGATGAGCACAGATGGAAATATCAATGCTATTGTTTTGAAGGCAACCCAAACAAGGCAACCCCTAATGACGCCTGAGCATGTTCAGTTGCTTCAGAAGGTTGAGTGTCATTTGGAAAACCAGGGTGTGGGAGAGCGAATTGGTGTGTTTGAATGCCTTGCAACCTAATAGCATCCTGGAGGAAGTTAGGATGAGGCAGCTGGAATCCTGACCAGGAACACTCCTGTTGGGTGTGAGGCAAGGGCGTAGTCAGGATTTATGGTGCTGGAGGAGACTCTTGAGAGTCCCATGGACTGCAAGAAGATCAAACCTCTCCATTCTGAAGGAAATCAGCCCTGAGTGCTCACTGGAAGGACAGATCCTGAAGCTGAGGCTCCAATACTTTGGCCACCTCATGAGAAGAGAAGACTCCCTGGAAAAGACCCTGATGTTGGGAAAGATGGAGGGCACAAGAAGAAGGGGACAACAGAGGATGAGATGGTTGGACAGTGTTCTCGAAGCTACAAACATGAGTTTGACCAAACTGCGGGAGGCAGTGGAATACAGGAGTGCCTGGCGTGCTCTGGTCCATGGGGTCACGAAGAATCGGACACAACTAAATAACTAAACAACAACAACAACAGTGCCAGATTTACATATTAGCTAAACAAGCTATAGCTTAGGGCCCCACTCTCTTGGGGGCACCCAAAAAAAATTAAAGGAAAAAAAAACCAGGATGTACATTTCCAAAATGTAAGATAAAAAACTAATAAAATAAAATCTACATACAACAACAGTATTTTGTGTTGTGTAGGCTCCTATGGTGTAAGTAATAGATACCTATTAGGTCCATAAATTACCATACAGTATAGCATATATTCAACACAAAAAACAGCGACAATTTGTTGTTGACAAAGGACAGCTGGACATATAAAGGGCCCCATTACCTTCAGTAGCTTAGGGCCTCATCAAACCTAAATCCGGCCCTGTGTTAGAGGGGCAGGCTTCATTAAGTAGTTTTATTGATTTACTTGATTGGGGGGCAGCTGCCCCCCTTGGCTACGCCCATGGTGTGAGCCTGCAAACCTACCACACTCACATTCCATAATAATAAAATTTCCTTCAAAACACGACTAACCAAAAAAACACAGAACAAGCAATGCTAGCAATCAATACAGTCACAGTACATTTGCCCAAACTAGCATTTTAAACGTTATTTAATTGACTTGACACATTCAAAATCCCTTTGTAAGTACTAGTAGCTGCTTAATGCTTGAAACACTCTCCTACAGAATGAGGTTTTGCGCATCGTTCAACATTAAGAGTTCACGAGCTACAATAATCCAACACTATTTTGGCCCCAGCAAGCATTCGGATCTAACGAGCGCCTGTTCAAATTGCAAGCAAAATATGTTGGCTACTGGGATGCACATGAATGCCTCAAAAAGAGTCACCTGGGATATGTGGTGGCGATGGGGGAACCTAAACGGCTCTGCGAATCCACTCTCAGTAATATTCACGGGTGAATTTTCCTTAATTGTTTGCTGAACTTAGCAGTTGCAGGTATTCTCTCACTTGCTTCACACAGAATATTCCAAGGCGATGCCAAAGGTGTCTTGAAGATGCACGAAAATAGAACATGATGGGGCTAACACATTTATTCCTGACTGAGAGGTGCATAGGACAAAGCACTGGAGGAAAGTCTGGAGGCTACATGCTTTTGCAAGGAATCAAAGTGTATTTTACTCCTTCCCACGCAAATCAAACTTTATTTTTAGTTCAATCAGCGTTTTATTAATCGCTGCAGCAAAATTAATTGCTACTACTCAGTTTTAAGGTGGTGGGATGCAGTTTTAATTAGCACCCCCCCCAATCTTTATGTTTTTAATGGAATTTTTTACATCACTTGGAATGGTAGTTGTGTCTTGAATTGATGATTTATTTAACAAATAAGTATTGCATTTTCTTGGCTGGGTAACAATTCCTCAGCAGTAATCACTGCTGTCTGGTTTTTAAAAGGCAAGGTTTCTAGTCCTTAAAGCTGTGTTTGAAAGTATAATGCAACACACTGCGAAATCTCGGAAACCCGAAGAGAGAGCCGAGTAGGATTTTTGGAAGGCAGTGGGTAGAACCTCAGATGAAACTATGAAAATATGAAAATATAGACAGATTTTCTTAAGGGGCATGGTTTATTCTTTTGTCCCTCCCCATGTCCTATTTCTGGGCTTCCCAGGGACACCAGGTTGGCCACTGCGTAGGAAAGAGGATGCCAGACTAGATCGACTCTGTGGTCTGATGGTGCAAAGAGGGCCCTGCTCATGTTCTCTTTCAACTGTGCAGCTCAAAGCCAAACGTGCAGAAGACACTGCTGATGCAGAAAGGTACAATATGGCTTGGGATTGTCGTGATCCCCTGGACGGAACCATTGTTGTGCATCCCCTGGACTGAACCATTTAGGGAACGCAGTGGATGTAGCCTACCTTGATTTCAGCAAGGCATTTGACAAGGTGCCCCATGATATTCTTGTAAAGAAGCTGGTAAAATGTGGTCTTGACTATGCTACCACTCAGTGGATTTGTAACTGGCTGACTGACCGAACCCAAAGGGTGCTCATCAATGGTTCCTCTTCATCCTGGAGAAGAGTGACTAGTGGTGTGCCACAGGGTTCTGTCTTGGGCCCAGTCTTATTCAACATCTTTATCAACGACTTGGATGATGGACTCAAGGGCATCCTGATCAAATTTGCAGATGACACCAAACTGGGAGGGGTGGCTAACACCCCAGAGGACAGGATCACACTTCAAAACGACCTTGACAGATTAGAGAACTGGGCCAAAACAAACAAGATGAACTTTAACAGGGAGAAATGTAAAGTATTGCACTTGGGCAAAAAAAATGAGAGGCACAAATACAAGATGGGTGACACCTGGCTTGAGAGCAGTACATGTGAAAAGGATCTAGGAGTCTTGGTTGACCACAAACTTGACATGAGCCAAGAGTGTGACGCGGCAGCTAAAAAAGCCAATGCAATTCTGGGCTGCATCAATAGGAGTATAGCATCTAGATCAAGGGAAGTAATAGTGCCACTATATTCTGCTCTGGTCAGACCTCACCTGGAGTACTGTGTCCAGTTCTGGGCACCACAGTTCAAGAAGGACACTGACAAACTGGAACGTGTCCAGAGGAGAGCAACCAAAATGGTCAAGGGCCTGGAAACGATGCCTTATGAGGAACGGCTAAGGGAGCTGGGCATGTTTAGCCTGGAGAAGAGGAAGTTAAGGGGTGATATGATAGCCATGTTCAAATATATAAAAGGATGTCATATGGAGGAGGGAGAAAGGTTGTTTTCTGCTGCTCCAGAGAAGCGGACACAGAGCAATGGATCCAAACTACAAGAAAGAAGATTCCACCTAAACATTAGGAAGAACTTCCTGACAGTAAGAGCTGTTTGACAGTGGAATTTGCTGCCAAGGAGTGTGGTGGAGTCTCCTACTTTGGAGGTCTTTAAGCAGAGGCTTGACAACCATATGTCAGGAGTGCTCTGATGGTGTTTCCTGCTTGGCAGGGGGTTGGACTTGATGGCCCTTGTGGTCTCTTCCAACTCTATGATTCTATGATCTGCAGATATAGATGGCAGATCTCTTGCCTGTGCAAGATGCCTGGTCCCCTTCAGCAGATGCATCACGACCCAAGTCATGATGTGCCACAGGTAGGCCTATATGTCTGAACTAAAGCCTGCTCTGCTTCCATTTTCACCAAGGCTACATCAGACTGGAAATCACAATTCCCTATGCAGGTCTAATCAGAAGAAGGCTTCCTTATATTCTCAAATAAGTATACAGTGGTGCCTCGGGTTACAGACGCTTCAGGTTACAGACTCTGCTAACCCAGAAAATATACCTCGGGTTAAGAACTTTGCTTCAGGATGAGAACAGAAATCGTGCTCCGGCGGCAGCAGGAGGCCCCATTAGGTAAAGTGGTGCTTCAGCTTAAGAACAGTTTCAGGTTAAGAACAGACCTCCAGAACGAATTAAGTTCTTAACCCGAGGTACCACTGTTCTGGAAAGCAAGGGAAAGCAATTGTAATAAAAAGATAAAATTTGTTTCTGATTTTTGTGTGTGTGAACACTCCCCTCTCTCCAACCACACATATACACAAAGAAAGGCTACAGCGGAAGACTACCAATTTGTACTCAGATAGCTGGCGTGTGTGTGTAAATGTGTGCGTGTCTTATTTTCCAGCAACTCATACAGTGGAGTGGAGGAATCAAATTTTTAAAAATCAATTCATTAAGATGGCCCCTTGCCATTTCCACACCCTATACAACTACATAGACTCAGGACAAATTGCAAGAAGCATTTAATCAGCGAGAGAAAGACAGGGGGAATCAAGGAGGGTAACAAACTGGAAGGCACTGTTGTGAGATAGAAGAATGTGTTTGGGGAATGCTTTGGGAAGCATCTGAGGCTGCATCCGATAAAGGGTCGTGTGGGGAGGGGGTGGTTTAAGCCCAAATGACCTCCTCCAAGCCCCCCTAAGACGCTGCGACGGCCACCTTTTGAGCAATTCACTCCAGGCATCATTCAGAAACCCGGCGCGTTCTCCTAGCCTCTTGGAAACGAATCAACGCGCCTTGCATTGCTCATTGGCTCCGGCAAGGCCCCAGGCAAGCGAGGAGGCCTTTTACTACTCGCTTGCGGGAGAGCCGCTCTGTAACAGGGAATCCGCATCGCGTGCACGGTTCCCAGGCGGGCGGCGGCGCCCTTCCTCTCATCCTCCTTGCGCAGGGATGCCAAAAAAAGCAGCAGCCCGGGTCCTCCCTAGCATATTAACCAATCGCCGCAGCAGAGGCGTCTCGGAGGATGCTCTGCAGCCAATCCGGCTGCGTCATGATGCTTCTGGTACCTGCGGTGCTGGGGGGGGGGGGGAGAGAGGAGGGAGCCCACCTCCGTTGTGCCAAAAGCTGGTGGTGGAAGCTGCAGGCAGGCAGGCAGGGAGAAGGCAAAGCGGAGCATTGGTGGGAAGAGGAGCGGCTGCCCTGCTTCCCGGGCTCCCTTTCACTCCGTTTGGATCAGATCACGTCTCTTTCCAGAGACTGCTGCAGCCAAGCTGGTGCCAATTAATTGCTCTGCTGTCCTTTGGGCACAGCCATACACAAGGCCTTGCAGAGCCAGGCAGAGGCCCAGGCCAGGTAGATAATGTGCCCCCCCTTTTTTTAACCCATGGGACAACTAAAGTCTTATAAATAAATAAGTATGTATATAAATAAATTTATTTATTTATACTTATATAAATTTATATTTATATATTTTATATTTATAAATTTATAAATATAAATATAAATTTCCCATTTTTACCCACAATGCCCTAGAATGATACTAGGTCTGATGCATTAGGTTAGAAAATGGTTCCCAAGCTGTCATGTCAACACAGTTGCTGCTGCTCTTACTTACAGCCTTGGATAAAGGAGGGTGAGAGAAAAACAATGGTACTGCCACCAGAACAGGGATGCGGGTGGTGCTGTGGGTTAAACCACAGAGCCTAGGACTTGCCAATCAGAAGGTCGGTGGTTCGAATCCCTGCGACGGGGTGAGCCACCGTTGCTCGGTCCCAGCTCCTGTCCACCTAGCAGTTTGAAAGCACGTCAAAGTGCAAGTAGATAAATAGGTACCACTCTGGCGTGAAGGTAAATGGTGTTTCCGTGCGCTGCTCTGGTTCGTCAGAAGCGGCTTAGTCATGCTGGCCACATGACCCGGAAGCTGTACGCCGGCTCCCTCAGCCAATAAAGCGAAATGAGCGCCACAACCCCAGAGTCAGCCATGACTGGACCTAATGGTCAGGGGTCCCTTTACCTTTTAAGCAGCTGGTACCTTAGGATAAAGGACAAGTAATAACAATAATTCCTCCTGCCCTGGAGCAATTCACTGAAATGTTCCATCCACTTTCTTTGCCCACATATACAGTGGATATATTTGATAAGCCATTTGCACACAGCTCTGGTGGGAAGCATCATTGCACATAAGAACCCAAAGGCAAGCACTGCTGGATCAGGTCGAGGGCTTGTTCAGCATCCCGTTCTCACAGAGGCCACCCAGATGCCTGCAGAAAGCCTGCAAGCCACTCTCCCCTCCTACGGTTTCCACCAACTGGTATCCAGAGGCTTAGGGAAATGGGTGGCGCTGTGGTCTAAACCACTGAGCCTCTTGAGCCAATCAGAAGGTTGGCAGTTCGAATCCCCGCAATGGGGTAAGCTCCTGTTGCTCTGTCCCAGCTCCTGCCAACCTAGCAGTTCGAAAGCACGCCAGTACACGTAGATAAATAGGTACCACTACGGCATAAATGGCATTTCCGTGCGCTCTGGTTTCCATCATGGAGTTCTGTTGTGCCAGAAGCGATTTAGTCCTGCTGGCCACATGACCCGGAAAGCTGTCTGTGGACAAACGCCGGCTCCCTCGGCCTAAAAGCGAGTTGAACGCCACAACCCCATAGTAGCCTTTGACTGGACATAACTGTCCAGGGGTCCTTTACTTTCATCTTTTACCTTATTCAGAGACTTGATGCTTCTGACGGTGAAGGGAGAACAGTGGCTAGTACACTCATCATACAATCAAGCGTCTCATGATGAACAGTTTCCAAGTTGTTGTTTTTTAATGGCGTTTCCCAAAACCTTCCAAACCTGAAATTTCCAAATTTCAGGTTTATATATGCCACTTTTCAATGAACAGAAGCTCGCAAGGGGCAGTTTACAAAGCGAAAACAATGCCAAACCCCATTCGTAGCCCCCACCCCAATAAAACTATAGTGGCCAGAGGTGGCAGAAAGCAGGAGAAAAGAAATGCAGACATACCTCAAAGGGAATGGTGTGGGTATCCTATAATACTCTTTATCATCCTCTACCTCTAGCTATATGGGACGTGGGTGGCGCTGTGTGTTAAACCACAGAGCTTAGGACTTGCCGATCAGAAGGTCGGCGTTTCAAATCCGGGACGGGGTGAGCTCCCGTTGCATGGTCCCAGCTCCTGCCAACCTAGCAGTTCGAAAGCACGTCAAAGTGCAAGTAGATAAATAGGCACCGCTCCGGCGGGAAGGTAAACGCCGTTTCTGTGCACTGCTCTGGTTCGCCAGAAGCAGCTTAGTCATGCTGGCCACATGACCCAGAAGCTGTACACTGGCTCCCTCGGCCAATAAAGCGAGATGAGCTCCGCAACCCCAGAGTCGGCCATGACTGGACCTAATGGTCGGGGGCCCCTTTATCTTTACCTTTACCTCTAGCTATATCAGGGGTCAGCAAACTTTTTCAGCAGAGGGCCAGTCCACTGTCCCTCAGACCTTGTGGTGGGCTGGACTATATTTTGAAAAAAGAAGAAGAACGAATTCCTATGCTCCACAAATAACCCAGAGATGCATTTTAAATAAAAGCACACATTCTACTCATGTAAAAACACCAGGCACGCCCCACAAATAACCCAGAGCTGCATTTTAAATAAAAGGACATTCTACTCATGTAAAAACACGCTGATTCCTGGACCGTCCCCCGGCCGGATTTAGAAGGTGATTGGGCTGGATCCGGCCCCCAGGCCTTAGTGTGCCTACCCATGAGCTAGATTTATGAACAGCAGGAGTCTCATTGCAGTCAGGTGACGCCGGGAGCCCTCTCTAAATGCAAACACTTCATTTTCGGCGGGAGACGGAGGTGGTAATAATACCACCCCTGGGCATTTAAGTAGCATATTTCCAGGGTTCAGGGCACCTCCTATTAATTGCATTGATGCCCCTCACGACAGCCTTGCAAAGCAGGCCAGTGTCACCATTCTCCCTGTTGCAGGTGAGGGCTAATGGAATTTGAGCAAATAGTGGCTTCCCCAGGGAGGCTGAGCCCAGGGATTCCCCAACTCGCACTGAATGATGCGCTGTGTCAGCTCTCCTGCAGCTGCTGCTCCATGGAAATGTATTAGTAGCAAGGGGGACTACGGAGAGAGTTGCATCTGGTAATAATCCAAGCTGTGCTTTCCAAAAGTGGCAAAGGGAGACAGGAAAACAGAGCGAGAAGAAAACAGAGCTCTAGCACCACCTGGTGGTTGCAATCCAAAGCTCGTCATGTCTTTAAAAAAAATAATATTTTGGGGGGCTTTTTTTCCCTTTGGGCTAGTTAACAAACCTACTTCCATCTCAGTTCATTTCCACAACAGGGTCCTGTTATCCAGAATTGCAACCTAATTCTTACATCACCGTGTCACATGGAAACACAACCTCCATTCCCTCTGCTACCCTAATCAGTCTACCCAGAACCGGCCCTATCCCTAGACAGAATGAGGCCAATGCTTTGGCTGGTGGATGCAGGAGGGCAGCAGCAACAGCCTCCTGTTTCTCTTCAGTGCCCTGGTTTGCACCATGTGGCCTGTCCTGTACCTCAGAACTACCTTGCTGCCCTCAGGTGAGATGGAAGACACTGCCCCATTGCCGGTATAGGAATAGGTAAAGGTAAAGAGACCCCTGACCATTAGGTCAGGTCGTGGCCGACTCTGGGGTTGCGGCGCTCATCTCGCTTTATTGGCCGAGGGAGCCGGCGTACAGCTTCCGGGTCATGTGGCCAGCATGACTAAGCCGCTTCTGGCGAACCAGAGCAGTGCACGGAAACGCCGTTTACCATCCCACCGGAGCGGTACCTATTTATCTACTTGCACGTTGACGTGCTTTCGAACTGCTAGGTCGGCAGGAGCTGGAACTGAGCAACGGGAGCTCACCCCATCACGGGGATTCAAACCTCTGACCTTTTGATTGGCAAGTCCTAGGCTCTGTGGTTTAACCCACAGCGCCACCCATGTCCCGGTATAGGAATAATAAGATTCAGTTGCCCACCTGGTTGGCTTCTGTATGTGTCCTGTTGTGAGGCAGCAAAATATATTAGGCTGGCCCCTGTCAACCATCCGTTGTTCTGAAGGGCCACTTCAAGAAAGGAGTGTTGTGAGATGGGCCTCAACCTTTATCTCCTAAGCCTAACGTTTAAAAAACACATTGCCACAAATTTCTGCTTTTTATGGTTGGCAATTGGGGAAAGAGGAGGTATGTTCTTTCTGGAGAGCTGGATTTGTCCATGGGATGCTGTTTCTGATTCCTATTGTGCTGCCTAAGTCCTTGCTGGGAAGAATTAATGTCTGAAACTCTGGATAGTTCCTTCCAGTCAGTGCTAACAACCCTGAAGTAGATGGAACCATGGTCTGACTCAGTATAAGGCCTCTTCCAACATAAAATTACAAGCCTCCATTTCAGCCTTTCGAGGGCTGTGTGTGGATATAGCCCTATTTGTTTGACATGAATTACTTTTTTCTGCGTGCGAGATCTGAATCTTCTCAGATCACAATCTGAATTATTTCAGCACACTGGGGACGTGTACACGCCATACATTTAAAGCAAAATACTTTCACCGAAGAATCCTGGGGTCTTTACTTTGTTAAAAGTGCTGGGAATTGTAGTTCTGGGAGGGGTATGCGACAGTTCCCAGCATTCTTTGGGTCTTTTGCTCTAAAAGAATGGTGTATACAGCTATCTGCTCAGTGCTGGCCCTACCACTGGGTAGCAAACGGTTCATATTGTTTTTTCGTTATTAAATTTTATTTATACTTTTCAGATATATACATTTCACTGATTTTACAATCATATTGACATTTTAAAACTCGACTTCCTTCCCTTAAATTTATTTTTAATATCTTCTGCATACCCAAATTAACACAACTTAGTCATTTATTTATCACACATGCACACTTATGTAGCTGCAGGTTATTACAATAATCCTGCCAGTGTTTTTATCTGTTTACAATTTATCTGTAAATATTCAATAAATCATTTCCATTCTTTTATAAAAAGACCGTTATCTTGATTTCTTATTCTTCCGGTAAGTTTCGCCATGTCTTCTTTTCCTAGGACTTCTTTCCATTTGGGGGGCAAGTAACGTTCTTGTTCAGACAGTTCATAATTCAATGTATTTTTATTTATTTTTTCAGCAGTGAGGTGTGTGTGTGGGGGGGGAGAGATAAGGGTGAGATTTTCCTGCTTCAGGTGCCACAATAACTTGGCTGGCTTTGGATACGAGGCGCTTTGACTTACTGAGCATGTGTGTGGCATTTGCTTCTCCACCTCAGAAAATATCTTCCGCCTGCTGAAGGCTATGGAAAGGAGAAATGGGGAAGAGTTCACAGAGACATCTTGTTATTCCTTGCAGAGTCTGAGCTCCACCTCCGCTATGAACCCGCTCACTGGAACTAGAAGCCTGCTGAGGCATGAAAAGGCCTGGCAAAACGGCCTGTCTGGTTTCCACCACCCTGCGGTACCCTCTGCTGAGCCTTGTTACTGGCTAGCACTTCAGCACGTAGCTCAGAGGGGAAACAGCTGACCCTGTCAGGTCTCTGAAAGGGAAGCTGCTCCACAATGCAATGTGACAAAAGCGGGTGGCAGCCGCTAGGATAGCTCCGAGAGCAGCGGCGGTGGTGGTGATGGCAACAGCGGCTGCAGCAGCGTAAGTACCAGAGATCAGGAAGTGGGTTGCTTGCAAGCACTGCCCTTGCTGACTGGCCTTTCATGTATAAACCAGCACTGTATTAAAGGATGGGGAGAGCCTAGGCGAAGCTATATTCCTTCGCCATTCCCCCAGAAAAAGCAGGGTGGTCAGTTACTGCACCTTAGCTTCCTAAGGAGAATTCAGGGAAAGTAAGAAGAGAGAGAGAGAGAGAGAGAGAGAGAGAGAGAGAGGTCTACTGGATTGGGCAGTGGCCCATCTAGTCCAGTGAAATATACTCAAGAGTCGAGAGTGGATTTCATGCTCTTTATTCAGCTCATAGTGGTGAGGAGGAATGAATGTCCCCTCAAAGTATCTGCTTTATATACATTATTTACACAATGGGCTGCACGTGATTGACTAATTCCAGAATTCTCCTGTAGGCCAATCAGGTTGTGGATTCACTTCCACCTGGAGCCGGATTGGGTGGCTCCTGCAGGCCAATCATACTGCTGCATTGTTCTAGGACCAATCAGACTGCTGCATTCTGAATCCTATTGTTCTAGGACCAATCAGACTGCTGCATTTTGGATCCTATTGTTCTAGGACCAATCAGACTGCTGCATTTTGGATCCTATTCAACTCAGTACATAACATCCAGCATCTATTTCTCACAGCAGCAGCCAACTAGATGCCTATGGGAAACCCATAAGCTCAGCAGCGCTCTCACCTGCTTGCAACTGGTATTTAGAGACATATAGCCTCCGGCAGTGGAGTCTCTCCCAGCCCTACCTGAAAATGCTGCCTGCAGCTTTCTGTGTGCACAGCAGATGAACTATTGCTGAACTACGGGCCCTGCTCCTGTTATTTAGAGGCATACTGCATGCGAATGCAGATGACCATGCGCGTAAACTGCAGCTCTTGATCAGACCCTGAACGGCTGGACCCCTGCATCAGTTTCTCAATTTCTGATCCTGTAAATGCAGACCACCAGAGGGCTCAATAAATCCTATTATTTGCTGCCTGCCATAGACAGCAGGAATTGTCAAGCATAAACAACGGTTAGGCTATGTCCGGTTTGGCACATCACAACACCCCCATCCATGGTACATCCAACTTTAAAACTAGCCACATGTGCAGGCATTTGGAGGTTCTCTCTCCATGTTGCTAAACAGTTTCAGCTGCTGATTTCTGCAGTTTGAGGTGCAATTAAAGACACAGGAGCTGATCAGTTGGCAATCTTGGCACTTGATATCATGGACTCTTGTTTTTCTGTTGCCATAGAGCTATGCTGATTAAGACTTATTCCCCCCTCCCCAACACCTGTGTATTTGTAAGTTGTGGTCAGAGTGCCTAGGAGTAAAGGTAAAGGGACCCCTGACCATTAGGTCCAGTCGTGGCCGACTCTGGGGTTGCGGTGCTCATCTCGCTTTACTGGCCAAGGGAGCCGGCGTACAGCTTCCAGGTCATGTGGCCAGCATGACTAAGCTGCTTCTGGCGAACCAGAGCAGCGCACGGAAATGCCGTTTACTTTCCCGCTGTAGCGGTACGTATTTATCTACTTGCACATTGACATGCTTTTGAAATGCTAGGTTGGTAGGAGCAGGGACCGAGCAATGGGAGCTCACCCCGTTGCGGGGATTTGAACCGCCGACCTTCTGATCAGCAAGCCCTAGGCTCTGTGATTTAACCCACAGCGCCACGCGTGTAATTGTAAGTTGTGGTCAGAGTGCCTGAGAGACCAGCATTCAAATCCCCACTCAGCCAGGAAGCCCACTGGGTGACACACACTTACAACACTCACATCATGAATCTGATTAAGACAAAGGTGGGGAACCTTTTTCAACCCACTTTACCCTCCAAGTGTAACTGAAAGTGGAGAATCACCACCAGCTTCTCCAAACATCCTTGTCCCCAAAGCGGATTTTCGCTACTGGGCAATCCAGGGAGGTCTTGTTAAGGAGGGCATGCACCATGGCTTCATTCAAGGCAGATGGTACTTCCCCTCTTCCCTGGACCCATCCAGTCAGTTCCCTACAGCCAGGCCTAAGGAACCACACTGCTTCAAGCAGCTTAGCCACATCCTCAGGTCACAAGAACTGAAACGGATCCAGCATGGATGGAACAGGGAACAGGCAGTGCTCTGCATGCCTCCATCAGACTTGCTCTAGGCGTGGCATCCAACACTATCCAAACCTGTAGCCTGGGGAGTTTGGGGAGAATCGCCAAGCATGGGTAGAGACAACCACACTCATCCACTGGGCCTGAAATCCTGGTCCTTAAGTGGAATCCTGCTCACTTGAGAAATCCACAAGGCGTTGCACGTTTCTTTCTCTCATTTTTTGTTGCAACAGACCAAGGTGTTAGCCTGTTGCATTAACTGGTGGTAAGCCAGGGCTACAACCAAATTACCTGAAATCCAATCTTCGTGTTGTTGTTTTTTATGGTAACAATCAGTGCTTTTTTCTATTAAAAAAAATGTTTAGAGGTACTCTCATTTTGACTTGAGAAAATCACTATTTTATAGTTCAAATCGGGGGGGGGGGGATACACTAAATGAGACAGAAGTACAAGGATTCAAGACATGTTTAGGGGTATGCGTCCCCCTGCGTCCCCCCCAGGAAAAAAAAGCACTGCTGATAATATACATCAGAGTGCAGAAACCGATATTCTTCTTGGCAAAGCATTACTGGGTATTAATAATATTGTTTGTTGTTGTTTAGTCGTGTCCGACTCTTCGTGACCCCATGGACCAGAGCATGCCAGGCACTCCTGTCTTCCACTGCCTCCTTCAGTTTGGTCAAACTCATGCTGGTAGCTTCGAGAACACTATCCAACCATCTCGTCCTCTGTCGTCCCCTTCTCCTTGTGCTCTCCATCTTTCCCAACATCAGGGTCTTCTCCAGGGAGCCTTCTCTTCTCATGAGGTGGCCAAAGTATTGGAGCCTCAGCTTCAGGATCAGTCCTTCCAGTGAGCACTCAGGGCTGATTTCCTTCAGAATGGAGAGGTTTGATCTTCTTGCAGTCCATGGGACTCTCAAGAGTCTCCTCCAGCACCATAATTCAAAAGCACCAATTCTTGGCCTTCTTTATGGTCCAGCTCTCACTTCCATACATCACTCTATATTGTTAGTAGTATCAATAATAACTGATCCACTTGCACGTGCACGCGAGTGGCCAAAGTTTCCATCCTGCAGTCTCTTTTCGCTTTGGGTGCGCGCGCCACAGGAAACACACACAAAAAAAACCCTCGCCGCTGCCACCAAAGTTCCACACGCAGCCATTGGCTCGCAGCCCCGCAATTCCCAGAGCCGGAGTCCGGCCCCGCCCACATAGCCCCGCCCACGGACACGCCCCCTCACATCTCCTCCTCCTTAAGCCCCGCCCTTCCGCTTCTTCCTTTTCTTCCCCTGGAAGAGGCAGAGAGGGAGGGAGGGGGGTGTTTTCGCGCTCTCTTCGGGCCAATAGGGAAGGGGTATCCTTTCCGGGCGGCCGGTGGTGGTGTTGGTGTTCGCTCTCGTGTCGCGCTGTAATGACGGCATCGCTCTCCTTTCCCGGAAGCGGAAGGCGGTTGGGATGGAGAAGGCGCTGGCGCTGCAGGGGCGGCGAGTCCGGGGCTCGGGCCCGTGAGTGCGGGGCGGGGATGGCAGGAGCCCCGGGCGACCCCACCTCCTCCCTTCAGGGGCCCGGCGCCGGGGAGCGCGCTTTTGCGGAGCTGCTGCTGGAGTTCTCGAGGGCGCAGTACCGGGCCCGGGATGGAGGGGGCGGTAGCGGGGGAGGCGGTGGCGGCGGAGGAGGCACCTCTGCAGGTGGAGGCAGCGGCAGCGGCGGGGCCGGCAGCAGCGCCAAGGTGAGCCTGAGGGGTGGGCTGGGCCTGCCTCGTTCAGCGCCGCTCTGCATGGCCCTTGCCTTAAACTGTCCCCCCAGGTTGCTACTGATCCCTCTCCTCTGATATGTGCATGACTGGCACAAAAACAAAAAAAACAACACTCCCACTGGTGAACAATTTCTTCCAGCTTGGAGATGCCTTTTCATTATTATTCCCCACCGACCATCAAAGGCATAAGCAGGACGGCAGCCGGACATTCCTCTGCCGTGCCTGCAACCCAGACGCAGTTGAGAATTGTTTTGTTTTATTATTTGTACCCAGCCCACCACGCTGGGTTTTATAGTCTTGCCTTTCCTCCACCCAGCGGGATCAAGGCACTCGCTTACAGATAAAAATAAGAACTGCTAAAAGCATTGGGGGGAAACCACAACAAGAAGAAAGATAAAAAAATCTGAGAAGTGTTTTTGTGTTGCATTTTAATTGCCTTCCAGAGAGGAGGCCGCATTAGCAGCAAAAGAGGGCTTATCTATAAAGATGTGTCAAATCCATTACAGCGTAAGCTTCTGTTGCTCTGCAGTCTGTCTGATACGTGAAGTGTTACCTGTAGTTGGGTCAATTTGTAATTTACTGTGAACCAATTTTGGAGCCATGC
Organism: Podarcis vaucheri; assembly: GCF_965113315.1. Classification (NCBI taxonomy): domain Eukaryota; kingdom Metazoa; phylum Chordata; class Lepidosauria; order Squamata; family Lacertidae; genus Podarcis; species Podarcis vaucheri. The sequence goes on along the minus strand of NC_138760.1, from coordinate 111,923,754 downwards.
TTTGGCTGAAAAGAGTGGATAGGTGAATCACCATCTGTTCTCTGCAGCGTAAAATCCCTGTCCATTAAAAGAGATCCTTACACAATCCCTGTTAATACTGCAAACCTTCTCCCTTATTTTAGTTCAGTTGTTTTAAAACGAATCCTTATATGGGGATTTTCTGGGTTTCTTGTATGGTGCTTCATTGCAAAATAAACCCTAGGAAAAACAAATTAGGAAAGGAAGGTGGGGTGGAGAGAGAAGGTACTGTGTTGCATGAAGTCATAACTTCCCTAACACAAGTAGACAATACTAGCATCCCTGGTTACTCCATGTCTATACTCCCAAGTGCACAATCGGATTCTCCATGGCCTTTGTGGGTTGGATGTGCTTCATTGATGCACCTTGTCCTCGTTTATAGAGTAACCTAATGCTCACGTGGTGAACATTGCGAGTCTTGTGTTTCCTCTGTCCAAAGGTTGCCAGATAACCAGAATTCTAATGATAAGCATTTTAAATGCTGCAAGTTCATGGGATAGATGCCAGCTATACAGAGGGTCTCATTACTGGATTTTTGGGGCAGCAAAGTTTTCCTTAAGATCAAATGTTTTGCTCCATACTTGCATTTATTTAACCCATATATACAGTGTTTGTACAATGTACCAGGCCTTTGGTTTGGATCACAGTACAGGCAACTCCCCACTTGTGCGCAATCAGAACATGTGTGGCTGCTGACATGCGTGCCATTAGGAGGTGGGACAGGGGCGGAGCGGACTGGAGGGGACTTAGACTTGTCCTGCTGATGTCCCGAGAACGTTACCCCCATGTATAAATAACAATAATTCTGTAATAACTGTTGGTTTGTTCTTTGACTTGACTAGATAGAGCGCATTGAGAAATGCTGCCTTGAGTTGTTCGGCAAGGACTACTGCTTCAGCGTGATCCACAATGGGAATGGTGAAATCTGCAGCCATTACCCCCGCCTGATTGTCTTCTTGGAGTATGAGAGCACAGATCAAGAGAGGCACACGTAAGTCGTGACTGCTTTTGGGAGGACTGTGTCTTACCCAAATTAACCTGAGCACATTTGTGGCCTGCAGAGTGCATCACTGGTTTTTTTGGGAGATGTACTACAGTACTAGCAAGTTACTAATCAGTCTTTTCGTTCCATTTACTTGGCTCTAAAATTGGCTGTTCACATAAATATGCACAATTATTGGGTGCTGCCCTGGTGTTTTTTCTAATGAATGAGAGGCTACTGTGGTGTGTGAGTTAATTAGCAACCAGTGAACATAAAAAACCCTGCTGGATTAGACCCATCTAAGTACAACTTCCTGTTATCACAGTGGCTAACCAGATGCTTGTGGACAGCCTGCAAGGCAGGACCTGATTATAACAACACTCTCCCCTCTTGAGGTTTCCAGAAAATGGTATTTGAAATGGTACTGCCTCCGACAGTGGAGGTGGAACATAGCCATCAGAGTTAGTAGCCATTGATAGCCTTATCCTCTGTGAATTTGTCTAATCCTCTTTTAAACTTCCATGCTGGTGCAACAAGATGGCCTAGATCGGTGGTGTTGCCATCACAAGTGACATTGGGGCTGGCTCAGGATTCAGCAGATCCTACAATGGGCCCTCCTGATGCTATTTCAGGGGTTTCCGCTGATGGGAATGCCACTGTAGGTAACTTCCGTCTACCTGCTGTTCAGGCAGTGCATTGAGGTGCCCCGTGCCAGTGGGATTCCTGTACGCCCGCAGCGCTGGGCAGAGGGACACATCTGCGCTATTCAAACCCTCTTCAGCACAGTGCATCAGTGGCTTGAATTGTTCTGCCTCTTAGATACATGTTGCATGTCATGGGGTCCATCCAGTGATAGCCGAGTAGAAATTCAAGCATATGACAGATCTGCACAGTTGGAGAAGGGTGGGGTGGACTTCCTCTTTTGTTTTCACTTTTCCCACTCCTGTTCTTTGAAACACTTTAGAGTTGCTTCATACAGAACTCAATTCCCATGCAGAACTTGAATCTGCATGCCAATTTTGTCGTGTTGCATGTTCCTTGATAAATTTACCACTATTTTTTTATACTGGCCAGCTCTGTAAGCTTGTTTATAATCCTTTGCTTGCAGTGAGGCCTAACTGCACTTGTTGTTGTTGTTGTTGTTTAGTCATTTAATCGTGTCTGACTCTTCGAGACCCCATGGACCAAAGCACGCCAGGCACTCCTGTCTTCCACTTCCTCCTGCAGTTTGGTCAAACTCATGCTAGTAGCTTCGAGAACACTGTCCAACCATCTCGTCCTCTGTCATCCCCTTCTCCTTGTACCCTCCATCTTTCCCAACATCAGGGTCTTTTCCAGGGAGTCTTCTCTTCTCATGAGGTGGCCAATGTATTGGAGCCTCAGCTTCAGGATCTGTCCTTCCAGTGAGCACCCAGGGCTGATTTCCTTCAGAATGGAGAGGTTTGATCTTCTTGCAGTCCATGGGACTCTCAAGAGTCTCCTCCAGCGCCATAATTCAAAAGCATCAATTCTTTGGCGATCAGCCTTCTATATGGTCCAGCTCTCACTTCCATATGCCACTACTTGGAAAACCATAACTTTAACTATATGGACCTTTGTTAGCAAGATGATGTCTCTGCTTTTTTAACTGTGCTTACCTTCTAACAAGCCTGAGTGTAGCCATAACCATGAGGCAGGTTGCTGATATTTCCAAGGTATGTTGATATCACTAGATGTCACAGACCACCTCTCCCCAGATAAACCAACCCGGACTTTGCAATCATCATCCCAGGCCCTTCTCTTTGCGTGCCTCTTCTATGTGAGGTCCAGAGAGTGGCAACTTGGGAACAGGCCTTTTCAGCAGTGGCTCCCCGTCTGTGGAATGTTCATCCCAGGGAGGTTCACATGGCGCCTTCATTATACACTTTTAGGCACTAGGCGAAAACGTTCCCCTTTAACCATGCCTTTGGCTGACTGATATCCAATGTTCTTTTAAAATGGGTGGGTAGGAGTTACTGTTTTGTTTTGTTATTTGTCTTGTTTAGTTTTTGGTCTGTTATTATGTACTTGGTGGGTTTATTCTGTATTTTAAAGTGTCTTTATTCTGTGAACCTCCTTGAGATCTTTGGATGAAGGATGGTATACAAATTCAGTAAACAACAACAACAACAAGGTATCCAGGAGATACGCACTTGTTCCTTCATAGGGAGTTCATCCCCATCCAGAAGCCCTGCCCTGAAGTGTCAAACGCCATCAATATAGGTGGACTTCTCTTTTTCCATCTTTAATGGCTAAGCCATTAAAGTTATTACCATTTGCAAATTTGACTCATGCACAGCAGCGCTTAGCTGTTAGTAAAGTTATTACCATTTGCAAATTTGACTCATGCACAGCAGCGCTTAGCTGTGCTGCTTCTTAATGTGCCCACCAGCTGCAGGGTGTACCCATGTGATGTTTTTCATGCCTGAGTAGCTTTCGTCGCCCTTTTGGTTCCTCTTAATTTTTTTCACTTCAGCTTTCTTGCTTCTTGGAAAACCAAAACGACGACTTGGATGTAAGCTGTACAGTTTGATAATACTGTCTAGATCAGAAGGTAGAAAGCGGCTTCTGGCCCTGAAGATGGAATCTGAGGATTTTGCAAAAGCAGTTGAAAAATTCTGAGTTTAGTTTCAGTCCCCTCATATTTGTAGTGAGAACTCAGAAAGGTGTGGCGAGTTGCAAAATTCAGTGAGTTGGAAAGGAGGTCTGTCTTGTCCAGGAGTTGGACTGAATCAATGCACCATCTTTTCCCTTCAGCTACCAAACCTTTGCCTGCTCTTTCTGAGGTTGCACTGAGACAGGAGAGGTGGAGACTGCAGCAGCGTCAATTGAATGACGCTTCGTTTTTATTCGAACTTCCCATTGGAGATTTAATTCAAGATTGGATTGGTGTTTCATGAGGTTGCCAAACCGTGATGCATCCTGCCTGGTTAACCAAACCACTAAAACACGCTGCTCTGCAAGGATTCGGGGAGGGAATGCTACTTTCCTGTATTGCAGCTTTGTGCTTCGCTTCTCCTCCTCCTGTGTTACACACCTCACCTGCTTTGCCCCAACACCAACTCCAGTACAGTGGTGCCCCGCAAGACGAATGCCTCGCAAGACGGAAAACTCACTAGACGAAAGAGTTTTCCGTTTTGGAGGTGCTTCGCAAAACGAATCTCCTATGGGCGTGCTTCGCAAGACGAAAATGTCTTGCGGGTTCCTGCGGGTTTTTTTCCTCCCCCCTTTTTTCTAAGCCGCTAAGCCGCTTATCAGCTGATCCGATAAGCCGCTAATAGCGCTAATCTGCTAATCCGTCAATGGGCTTGCTTCGCAAGACGAAAAAAACGCTAGACGAAGAGAATCACAGAACGGATTCTTTTCGTCTTGCGAGGCACCACTGTATCGTAAAGGAGCTAACATGTTTCCCAGCATTGCTTATTGTGCCCCATTTGCCCTTGTCTGTTTGACAGCTAAGGGCGCAGAGCTTACTAACGGTGAAGTGGCTTTTCCAGAAAATTATTGTTGGAAGATCTTCCTATGCATTAGATACTTCTTCTCTATACATGCTAGAGTTGTGCTTGAAAATCTCTAGCCCACGGGCCCAATTAGCCCTGCCAGACTTCCGAGGCTGGCCCGCCAAGCCATTTTTGGCAGGCCAAGCTCCGTAGGGAATATGGCAAAATGCTGTTGATATGATCTTCAGACATTAGCATTTTCACCCACAGCATTGAGTTCTTGACACGTTTCCAGGGCTTAGATCGGTGCAGCCATGGAGCTCTTTGTTTCCTGATACCTCTCGGGGCCATTTTTGCACTTGGTGGTTGCTTGTTTTCTGTATAGTGCAGTATCTGCCCTCTTTGGTTTGAGTCTTGGAGCCCTTTCCCCCCACTTTGCAGTCATAAAACATTGAGGCCTTTTACACGAGAGGAGCCTAGTGATGATGGTAGGCCACTGGGCACCACAGCTCCCACTTCTTGCCCCTCTGGTCTAGTTAGGTGTCCAGCGTCAGTGTGTCCTCCACTCAAATCCCACCTCCCCCTAGTATGCAAGACGCAACTTTAGAACAAAAAGTGGCTGATGGAAATTACCAGGACAGTGACTGACCTCTGCTCGAAGGATTTGTGCAAGATTCTGTACTGCGTAGGGAACCAGCCACGCTGCCTCCTCTTGTCAGAATGAGCAAGCTTCCAACCTACAAAAACATTACTTATGTGGTGCAATAGGAAAGTAACCAAGTATGAGCTGCACAATGTAAGGGTGGTGTGGGGTTGTGTGCTCCCCCCATGTGTATACCCATTTCCTCCTGAAGGGTGCATCATTCTGAATCTGTTCAATTCCGTCTTTGAGACTGGAAAAGGATTTCCCTTCCAAGTTCATGAACGCCCATGAAGAGGGATTTGCTTCCCTGCTATGGCTCGCTTGAAACGTTTGGTATCATTTGCTATAAACTCAGGATCTACGAAGCACCTCCCAGGTGCTTGTGGGATACTGAGACAGCAATGCACAGTTTGACCTCTGCAGAGACAATTCCGTGGAAGTCAGCCCTGTTTGGAATGATTTTGGTCCTTCCACAACTTTTTAAGCAGCCACTTTGCAATAGGTAGCCCCCCCCCCCCCGTCGCAAAAGTACGTTACGTTCCTGGTGTGCTGGCTTCAAGTCATCTCATTTGCTGCCCACAACCAGGATGAGTAAACTTCCGCTTTTCTTCTGAGTGTTGACAAGCTGACAGCTGGCACTGGAAAACATGAGCAGACCTCTGGCTTTACTCCTGAGGAACTTCTATGCCTTCCTTGAACCCAGAGGCATTCAAGATGTGTGAAAGAAAAAGTCAGTTGCCCACTCCTATGTTGTTGTTTTTTTAATATACATTTTTATTAGTTTTTACATATATTTTACAAACATATATTTGCCCACCCCTAAGTCGACAACTTCAGTGTCCTGTGTTTCTGTGTTAATATATTGAAAGTTGTTTTCAGCTTATTTTTATGTTTTGAAAAGTGACCAGTAATTGCAGTTAGCAATTGTAATGGTGACACACTTGCTTACTTTGCCAAACCTTTATTAGGCATTACAAATATAGGCCATCATAAAACATCCATATATATAATTTTTAAAATATATTTTTAAAATATATACAAATAAACAGCCATCTAAAAATATGTAATAATGATGATTTTCATTGGACTTTCTTCCTGTTAAATAGTGCCATTCACCACTCTGAGAGATACTATTGATAAAAAACTCAGCCATCCTTGCAGTTACTTCCGGGTTAATGTCAGACAGATAGAATCTGATGTTCTCATTGTGCCATGATGTTAGAATACTCAAAAAAGGGGATAACACGTTTGCGTAGCTGGTTGTACAATGGAGAGTAGAAACGAATATGTTCTACTGTGTCTGGCATATTCAAAAAACATTTGCAATGTCTATCGTTTCTGGGGATGTTTAAATATCTGCCCTTGACAAAAGCTGAGGGGGAAACGTTCAGTCGGGCTAACATAAAGGCCCTGCGTTGGATTGGAATTATTAATTTTGAAATATAAGCAACCCTGTTACCTGTTGTATTTAAACCATAAAACTTGGGGGGAGCAAATTTTATTTATAGCTGATTCAATGTTTTGTTTTTCAATGTCCCTTAATCTGATTGGAATATGATGATGATGACGACAACGATAATAATTTATTATTTATACCGCACCCATCTGGCTGGGTTTTCGCAGCCACTCTGGGCAGCTTCCAACAGAATATTAAAATACAATAACCTATTAAACATTACAAGCTTCCCTAAACAGGGCTGCCTTCAGATGTCTTCTAAAAGTCTGGTAGTTGTTTTCTCTTTGACATCTGGTGGGAGTGCATTCCATAGCGCGGGTGCCACTACTGAGAAGGCCCTCTGTCTGGTTCCCTGTAACTTGGCTTCTCGCAGTGAGGGAACCGCCAGAAGGCCCTCGGAGCTGGACCTCAGTGTCCGGGCAGAACGATGGGGGTGGAGGCGCTCCTTCAGGTATACTGAACCGAGGCCGTTTATTTTGCTCACTTGAATTATACAAGTGTTCCAAGTCAATACCAATAGATCTGATGTTGCTATGTAAGAGTTGGAACCATCTGGATTTATAAGAGTCCTTAAGTAAGTCAGAAAGCAGACTTGAAGGCTGGCAACGGAAATGGCAGCACAACCAATATTTTATAGTACCTGCCCACACTCAGTATTCTATCGTGTGTATACCTAGTTCTGCACACATAATTTCATACTTGATTGAACTTGGGAGCCCCAGGATACATCTACAGAAACTTGAGTGTATCTTATCTAAATCACTATTATATGCTTGTATTCATATTGGGATCCCAAAAAGTAGCTGGGACGATAGAATAGCAGCTGGTATAAATGGGTTGCCTTTCTGAAAATAAAAGCAAACTGCTGCTGACGAGGTACACCTGGCCTGTTTTATAGCACTTCTGCGATGGTTTGACCAACCTGAGTTGCTCTGGAATAAAATTTCGATATACTTGTGCATCTTTACTTGCTAGATTTCTTGCCCTCTTATTTTCCATTTCTCTAGTTTCCCATCATTTATTATTTGTCTTCCCATCATTTATTGAGAGCTTATTGGTTTCACAATAGGAAATCTGGGAGAGTAAAAGACGTTGCAGACCTCTCTTCATCAGTGATAATAAAGCCACATCATCCGCATGCCGAAACAGTGGGACCGGGTTTTGATTGATGGGGCAGGGGCACGTGAATCTATTTTTTTAATGTTCTCTGGAAGGCCTGATAAAAATGAATTAACAAGAAAAGGGGCGAGAACACACCCTTGTTTCTGACATGCATAAATCTGACCAGTTATAGTTAACCGCTCCGTGTACTGAAGACAGGAGGACCAGCGGAATATGGAATAGGTTGCACAGCAAATCAAAACTACAGGGTTACCTCGGGTTACAGACGCTTCAGGTTACAGACGCTTCAGGTTACAGACTCCGCTAACCCAGAAATAGTACCTCGGGTGAAGAACTTTGCTTCAGGATGAGAACAGAAATCGTGCGGCGGCAGCGGGAGGCCCCATTAGCTAAAGTGGTACCTCAGGCTAAGAACAGTTTCAGGTTAAGAACGGACCTCCAGAACAAATTAAGTTCTTAACCCGAGGTACCACTGTACAGCTGCCACTTCTAATTTACACTTGATTCCGGGTTTTAAATACATAGTGTGTGCCTGCCCCCCTGCTGTGTTTACAGCAACCCTGTGAGGCGGGTAAGGATGAAGGCGTTTGTGAATGACCCGTGGTCACTCAGAGGGCATTTGAACCTGCATCTCCTTGGCCTTTAGCGTCGCATCCTAGCCACTGTGCCATATTGGCTGCTGCTCGTCCTTCCATGTCAAACCCTGCCCAGTTCCTCTTCTGACGCCAGTGAGGGATTACTAGCTCTGTTCAGATACTTTGTGCACGCCAGCAAGCTGTTCGCCAACGAATGCTTGCAAGGTTCTCTGCAAGCAGAACATGAGTGCTCGTTTTGTGGTGGGGGAGGCATAAGGCTCCTTTAAAAGAGAGCCAGTGTGGTGTAGTGGTTAAGAGCGGTAGTCTCGTAATCTGGGGAACCAGGTTCGTGTCTCCGCTCCTCCACATGCAGCTGCTGAGTGACCTTGGGCTAGTCACACTTCTCTGAAGTCTCTCAGCCCCACTCACCCCACAGAGTGTTTGTTGTGGGGGAGGAAGGGAAAGGAGAATGTTAGCCGCTTGGAGACTCCTTAAAGGGAGTGAAAGGCGGGATATCAAATCCAAAACTCTTCTTCTCTCTCTTCTAAAAGCACTCCCTTCTTCCCCATCCAAAATAACTGAGAACTGATTCAGCCCTTCATTCTGTGACCAGATCATACAAGTCCTTTCCCTCCTTGGCTGGGAAATTCTGCTGCTGCAATCCAGACTCCACTTCATTTGCAGATTACTTAGCTGGCAGAAGAACTGAATCATCCCAGCTGCTAGTGGGCTGGGCGGTGTCTGTTTGTGTGTGAGAGAGAGAGAGAAAGAGAGAAAGAGAGAAAGAGAGAGAAAATCTATTGCTGATAAATATCTTGGAGGGACCAAACAGCTCATATAGAGCCAGATCTGTAGTGCAGAGACCCGTGAAACGGCAGAGCAAATGAACTGCAATTCTGTAGGCAACTTTTTTTTTTTTAAGAGTTCCTGTTTTAAATGAGGAAGGGCTGAGGGGACAAGGAATAACAACCCTGCCCAATGAGGCATTCTTGCCCAAATTAGAATTAGCTCCTTTCCTCAAAACCTACCTTCCTCCTTCCCAGAAAGCAAAAGCAGACATGGCCAGGGCGATTGCTTGGAAACCAGAGGAAGGATAGGATCATAGGAAGCTGCTTTTGTGCCAGTACTTCAGAGCTTTGCGGCTCCTGAGTGGGCCCTTGCCATTCTTCGCTTCATAAGGAACAGGAAGCTGCCCTGGACAGTCAGGCCATTGATCCATTTCTCTCAGCATTGTCTACACCAGAGGTTGCCAAATAACTAAATACGGTAGTACCTCTGGTTACATACTTAATTCATTCCAGAGATCCATTCTTAACCTGAAACTGTTCTTAACCTGAGGTACCACTTTAGCTAATGGGGCCTCCCGCTGCCGCCGTGCAATTTCAAATCCACTCTGATAATAATAATATAATAATAATAATAATTTATTCCCCGCCCATCTGGCTGAGTTTCCCCAGCCACTCTGGGCGGCTCCCAATCAGTGTTAAAAACAGTGCAGCATTACATATTAAAAACTTCCCTGAACAGGGCTGCCTTAAGATGTCAGGTACAGTGGTGCCCCGCAAGACGAAATTAATTCGTTCCGCAATTTTTGCCGTCTAACGAATTTTTCTTCTTGCGAAGCACGGTTTAAACGGTTTAACAAAGTCGCAAGACGTTTTCGTCTTGCGAAGCAAGCGCATAGGGGAATTCGTCTTGCGAGGCAAATCGCGAATGAAAAAACCTTTCGTCTAGCGAGTTTTTTGTCTTGCGAGGCATTCGTCTTGCGGGGCACCACTGTAATTATTTATCTCTTTGACATCTGATGGGAGGGCGCCACTACCGAGAAGGCCCTCTGTCTGGTTCCCTGTAGCCTCACTTCTCGCAATGAGGGAACCGCCAGAAGGCCCTCGGTGCTGGATCTCAGTGTCTGGGCTGAACGATGGGGGTGGAGATGCTCCTTCAGGTATACAGGACCGATTTTGAGCATTCCACTGTTCCTTTGCACATACATGCCCCCTGTGTTCAGGGAATTGGCCACCATTGCCCTCTTTGCCCGTCCAACTGAATGGGGCAGGGCGGTGGTGGTGGTGGTTCTGTGAACCCCCCTAGAGGAGTTACTGCTTTGCCCCTTACCCCTTAATGGCGGGGGGGGGGGAGTGCTGCGGCAGCAGCAGCTACGTGACCAGATAAAGCAGACTGTTTTAGGGGTTGGATGTGTGAACTGCACAGGGTAATAGAATATTCTATGGGACTTTAAGCTGGCGCTACTTGCTTCCTCGCTCGTCCTTAAAAGAGTTTTTTTTTTTTAAAAAAAACCACACAACTGGAAATGTTGTACGTTATGTATTTTTCATAAGCAGGGGTCTGGGTTGCCATAGCAACCCTTTGGCTTACAGAAGCTTTTAAGAGGGCTTGGGAAGTTTAATGGAGTTGGCATAAAATCATTGCGCTTTGGGCACGGTTTTCGGCTGGGCACCGGCTCCTGCCTGGCATAACCGCAGCGTTCTCCTGTGTGTCGGAGGGAACTGCAGCCGCGAGTTCAAAAGCGTCCAGTTCCCTGGCACCAATGGGTGGCCGGATGTGTGTTCCTGGCATCCTCCGTCTGGGCAGGTGGCAGGGCTTTTCTCCTGTCCCCGAGGTCGGCGCACATAGACAAGGTGCCCAAACGGCAGCTGTGCCACACGAAATGTTCCATGCTTCTTCTTCTTCTTCTTCTTTTTTTACTAACGCTACGCCGACATCCGTGGAGAAAGAGAAAGCCACTTGCTCCCCCCTAATAAGCAGGAGCTACAGTTCAGGGATTGTCTGTAATGGGGTCATATTATACAACTCATTGGCTGCTGGTGCAAAATAGAAGGATTCTTTCCAGGCGCGATTCAAAGTCCTGGTTATTTCGTTTTGGGAAGCCCCAAAGCAGCTTGGGTTCAGGGTACTTGAAGGATGATGGGGCAGTTGCCTTGGATGATCACCAACTGGGATGGTTTTGAAAGAGGATCATCAGACAAATTCAGGGAGGATAAGACTAGCAGTGGCTGGTAGCCACAATGGTTGTGCTCTGCCTCCATGTTCAGGGGCAGCAAAAGGTCTGCATACCAGTTGCTGTAAAACCTGCTTTGATCCTTAATATTGTCAACTTCCCCCATCCTGCTAAAAAGAAGAACAGTTCTCATATTGTTACGTCCCTTATTGCATGCACACAGCCGGATTTCCTAAAGTGCCAAGCACCAATTATAAGTTTATGTTATAATGCATAAAATATGTTTTAACACTGGAGAAAAATACCTACAGTGGTACCTCAGGTTACATACGCTTCAGATTACGGACTCAGCTAATCCAGAAATAGTACCTCGGGTTAAGAACTTTGCTTCAGGATGAGAACAGAAATCGTGCTCTGGCGGTGCAGCAGCAGCAAGAGGCCCCATTAGCTAAAGTGGTGCTTCAGGTTAAGAACAGTTTCAGGTTAAGAACGGACCTCCGGAACAAATTAAGCACTTAACCCGAGGTACCACTGTATGTGCTTTTAGCATATATATAAAATTATATGATGCAGAAATAACGTACCACATGCGGCTCGTCACTTTTGCATTTCTGTTTCTAAAAAAAAAGCCAAACTCTATGCAAAATTAGATGGGGAAAAAAAATCTTACACAATACATATAACATGCTTCTTCTTCTTCTTCTTCTTCTTCTTCTTCTTCTTCTTCTTCTTCTTCTTTTGCAAAAACAGCAATGCAAAAGGGGCTTAAAATCAGGCGTCTGATGCAGGAGGTGGTCCAGTGTGAGGAAAGCAACACATCTGATATTTCTAGTATTTGGTCTAACTTGTAGATGAGTTCCTCTCCCCATCCCACCTCGGCATTTTTTTGGGGTAGCAAAACATTGAGAGGTGGATTGTTAAAGGTGATCGTTTCAAGGAAGACTTTGCCAGTCTTGTGCCCTCTAGACATTTTAGACTACAAGTCTCAAACATCTGGGGGGCACCAGATGTGGCAAAGGAGCTATCTGGAATATTGTGGAGTTGCAGTGTATCTGTCAGAAAGCTTCGTTTTGCTGCTGTGAGGCATTCGAGCGAACCAGAGTAGCTCTTGAGAGACAAGTTTATTGGAGAGTGCTTTGCACTAAGGCGAAGCTTTGAGCCAGATGCTGTTCCAGGGAACCTCATCCAATGCCGTGTCTCAGTGATGGAGGGGGGGGGCTGTGTGGTTTGGGGTGGATCACAGCTTAATTTGTGGCGCTTCATATATCCCAGTTGCTTACCCAGGCTGAACCTTTGAATTAAATACAGAGGGACCAGGAGCCAACTTAAGCCTCATTAAGGTAATAGAAAGAGTGAGGGGCCAGATCTTTTGATTTGACTACTGGAATAAATTTGAAACCATCAAGTGCTAATTGGCATCCCTTGGGAACTGGCTGCAGTTGACCCTACCCCTCACATGCTCCTTCCCCGGACCTTGGGAGAGTCTCTCAATCAAGCCACTGTTTCTCCAGTGTCTCTCAAGAATCGTGTAGTCAGCAAAGCCTTTCATGGGCAAAGCTACCTTATTTCTCCTCAACTGCTCCTCTTTCACTCTTCTTTTCATCTCTCATCTTTGAATTCATTTAGCAAATACAGACCTCTCTGTGGGGGGAAAGACATTTTTAGCCTTTGTGTTCTCTTATGCAGGCTATATTCAGGTGATCACGCCACAGCTTATTACTCACCATCTGACTGTATGTCCGCTCCTTTCCTCCTTGGTGTGCCACAGTTAAACCTGAAATTCTTCAACTAACCACAGTTTCCTGTTTCATCTGGACCAGGAAACAATGGTTATCAGATTGGAACAAGCCAGGATCTTAAACCACATGCCTAAATAGGTTTAACATCCCGGCTTGTGAAAGATTTCACTGAAATGGGAAACTAGGCTTAATTTGAAGACTTACTGTCTTATTGTGGCGCATTATGGGGTGGGGAAGAGGTGGTATGAGGCTGGAGCAGTTAGGCAAAAGGTTTAGGCATATCTCTGTTTATGAAGCCAAGATATGATGATCCAGAGGTGGCCAATTGGTGCCTATTAAAAGCTGGATTTGTTTTTATCCAGAAATAAAGCAGCAGGTACTCAGACCAAAGTGGAAATAATAAGTGGCATGGAGGTGTGTTAGATCCCTTCCCAGGATTTTTGGTAATCACCTGATCCTGCCTCGTCCCCCCTTCCCATTAAATGCCCACTTTGTTGAGAAGGGATCCAGGCTCACTCATTTTCCATTCTTGGGCAGTGTGTTTGAGCATATGGACACATCTCTGCTCCAGATGTTACTGGATAGTCAAAAAAGATGGCATTCAAGCCCTGGTTGTGGGGCAGACGACTTTGGTAGATCCATATTGGGAAGGCGCAGTATGTCCTAGTTGGTTCTGCTGGACCTCTTTCTTGGAAGCTTTCAGTACTATTGACCATTTGTTCTAGACCACCTGACTGGGGTGGAACTTTTATCATTTTTTTCATGGTGGCTCCAGTACTTCTTTGAGGGACAGTTCAAGAATGTGGCGCTGGGAGGCTTCTAGTGTGTCCTCCCATCTTGTCTCCCCTGCTGTTCAACATCTACATGAAAACACCGAGAGAGGTCATCCAGGGATTTGGAGTTCAGTCTCATCAGTATGCTCGTGACACCCTCTGTCTCCTTTCCATCCAACTCCAAGGAATCCATTATCAGTTCTGAATCGGTGTCTGATATTAGTGGTGGTGAATAAATGGAAACCTGATCATTCTAGACGGTGGAGATCTGCGTTTGGGTCTCTCCTCGGCGATGACCATCAGCCTTGTAGCCATTGCCATCTCTCTGCTTACTTACATACGCTATTCTGGTGGGGAGAGCAGGGTTAAAATTTCCTTCTATTTGCTAGTTAATCTGAGTCTGGATCCAGGATCTGTTAAATTTGCGGCCACTGAGCCTTTTAAACAAGAAGACAGTGAAAGGTGAGGGGCACATCCTTGGTGGCTGTGGAGTTAACAAAATCAAGCCTTTGGTTAGTGGAAGTCTCACCCCCTGCCCCATTCACCCTGAAGTGTTGGCTTCAAAACAAGATGACAGAAGCTACCAGGCTTTACACTGAATGTATGCCAAGATGAGATTTTGCAGTCACTCGTAGCCTGAGAAGCACATCAAGGCAACACCTGTCCCCTCCAATCTGCAATTGGTGCCTGTGCAGGTAATGGCCTGTTTTGCCTCCAATAGATTTGAGAGCACCGTCCAAGTTGGCAAGCTGCAAGACCTCATCCACCGCAGTAAAATGGCCAGGTGTAGAGGGCGGTTTGTCTGCCCCGTCATCCTCTACAAGGGCAAGGTAAGGCTCTCTCTGTCTCTGTGTCTTGTGACTTTCATAGTTTTCTTATGTGAATGTCTCATTGTAGCTTTTGCACGATTTACTGGAGGGTGCCTTCAGCCATGAGCAGAAGGGTCTAGAAAGCGGGTGCAACAATCTCTTGACAACCTTTTTTCGATGCTCCCAAGTCAAGCGGGCATGCACCCGTGCAGACTGAGGCCGGGCTGGCGCCTTTGATAAGCTGCTCCATAACTTGCAGATTTGTTTCAGCTCTGCTACCGATAGGTGAACTTAAAGAGGATCCTGCGGGGACCAGCCTAATCCCGTTCATTAACGGTTTGAGGGAGAGATGGTTCAAAGAGCATGTTAATGAAGCGCACAAGGCTGATATTAGTTAAAAAGGAATTGCAAATAGTGGTGCAAAGTAGAATCATGGGGAAATGTAGCTTAGCAGAGGGTTGGGAAGTAATTAAGCCTGACCTGTGAGCCATGCAGACCTCCATCTGGAAGGCGCAGTGCAGACCACGAGTGCAAAGCTAGACTCTCTTGAGTTGGGAATGAGAAAAGGCTGGGAGAGGAGGAGAAGGAGGGCCCATTGCTTCTCTGTGCTTTGATGGTCATGTGTTGCATCTCTCTCTTTCCTCAGCATATATGCCGATCGGCCACCCTGGCGGGGTGGGGGGAACTTTATGGGCGCACAGGATACAACTACATTTTCTCAGGTAAGGGAGGTGTAGGTTTGGTAATAGTTGCCATGTGTTATCTGTTAACGCTAGTTGGGGGAGCATCCTTGAAAACTGGTGTGAGCAGCAGGCTTGAGCTGCCATTGAGGACAGTGGCTTAGTTCAAAACAGAAACCAAACTCATGTTCCCTAGAAAGCCAAAGCTGGCAAGTTCTGCAAGGAGAGAAAGATGCATAGGGTACTGTCAGGTGGTGGTAACCATTTGTGGCCTTGTCTTGTGGGTCTGCAAGCTCCTCTGTAAGCTTCCTGTTTCAGTATTGGAGTCTGCTCCCAAGGGCATCTTTGTTGCACGTCTTCAGTGATGAAGCAATTGCGGGAATCCCTGGTTGCGCAAGAGAACTGTGACCAGGGTGGCTTTTTTTGTTCTTCAGACACTGCTGCATAGATTCTGCATTTCAGAAACAAAGCAAAACCTGTGGGCCAAGGGAGCTACCCTGTTGCACAAAGAAAATCTGATTTCCAACTTTCAAGTTATGCAAAATATGACATTTAGACAGTTGTCCTCTTAATTATGGGGACACGGGTGGTGCTGTGGGTTAAACCACAGGGCCTAGGACTTGCCGATCAGAAGGTCGGCGGTTCGAATCCCTGCGACGGGGTGAGCTCCCGTTGCTCAGTCCTTGCTCCTGCCAACCTAGCAGTTCGAAAGCACATCAAGTGCAAATAGATAAATAGGTACTGCTCCGGCGGAAAGGTAAACGGTGTTTCTGTGTGCTGCTCTGGTTTGCCAGAAGCAGCTTAGTCATGCTGGCCACATGACCCAGAAGCTGTACTCTGGCTCCCTCGGCCAATAAAGCGAGATGAGTGCCGCAACCCCAGAGTTGGCCACGACTGGACCTAATGGTCCGGGGTCCCTTTGCCTTTACCTTTACCTCTTAATTATGGGGAGCTGCACTCAATGCTAAGACTCCCCTCCCCTATTTTCTGATTGGCCATACACCTTCAGGAGGTCACAGCATCATTAATGTCTTTAACTTGAGTGGGAAACCTCTGGCCATATTTGGTCCAGCACAGGTCTCAATCTGGCTGGTGAGGCTGTGTCCCCCAAACCACACCCAGCTGCTCCATAGCTGACGTCACATATGAGGAGTCAAGTGTAGGGCAGGTACAAGTGCAACTGGATAGGCTGCGTGACAGACTTCCTTGTGGGGCAGCCTGATCACACAGCCTATCGCTGCAGAAAGCAGTATTGAAGTCCCCACCCATCAGCTAAATGGGTGGTGAGGTTACGCCTATTGTGATTGGCTGTGTGCCGGAGTTGTGCTGATGGCCAGTGACTGCAGCCCTGCTTTCTGCAAAGGATCCTCTGCATGACTCAGTTTCCTGAAGGCATCTCTGTTGCATTGCTGATCTCTGCAGAAAGTGGCTGAGCCAGAGCCCTGTCCCTGGTGTCTGGGAAGCACTGAGCAGGACGCTTGAGCAGGTGAGCTGGGCAGGCCATATGTCAATCATCTGACATCATTGTGATGTCAGGTGGTTGTCAAGTAAGCTGTCCCATGGGGTGGAGGCAAATAAGGATCTGGCCCACCGGGCCAAAAAAGTTCCCCAATCCTGTTTTTTGTTTTGTTTCTTTAAAGAAAGAGTTGAAACTGTTAGTGTTACCATGCATCAATTTCTTCACTTAGACTAAATGAACAGTCTTGATTTATGGCCAGCACCACTTGCTTTACCATGCAGGAAGTAGGCACCCGTTCCTTATCCACTCAATAAGTTTCATGTCAAAAAACACTTTTAATACAGTGGTGCCTCGCAAGACGAAAAGAATCCGTTCTGTGATTCTCTTCGTCTAGCGGTTTTTTCGTCTTGCGAAGCAAGGCCATTGACGGATTAGCGCTATTAGCGGCTTTTAGCGGCTTATTTGCTGATCGGATCAGCTGATAAGCGGCTTAGAGGCTTAGAAAAAGGGGGGGAGGGGAAAAAACCAGCAGGAACTCGCAAGACATTGTCGTCTTGCGAAGCAAGCCCATAGGAAATTCGTTTTGCGAAGCACCTCCAAAACGGAAAACTCTTTCGTCTAGCGAGTTTTCCGTCTTGCGAGGCATTCGTCTTGCGGGGCACCACTGTATAATATTTAATGTTATACATAGCACTGAAAAGTAAAAAGATAGGTGTAGTGTCAAATATTCCTGGGTGGTCCAGGAGAATATACGAGCGTGGGACTCTGATCTCTTCAGAGCCATGAAGTCATTGAGTGCCAGTATGGTGTAACTTGTGTCATCTTAGCTGCTATATCTCAGCCTCGCCTACCTCTCAGGGTCGTTTTCAGGGTCTACATCACCTTGGAGCAATTCCCCATCAATGAAACGAGGGGTGGGACTGAAGGCAAAAGCTCTGTAATAAAGCTGGTCCTGTTGGTAGTATCCTTCCAGTTTGTGAGGCGGCAAGCGGGTCGCTTACATGGGACGAGCCTGATGATTTTAGGACATCACAAACGGCATCTTACATTATTGGAACACGTGGGAAGTCCAGAACCATGCTTTGTGGGAGAAGTGCTGAGATTCTTATACCAGCTGATCCAGTCTGTTTAGGGCAGAGGTTGTGACTACTAATATATTGAACTTCTCTCGGTGTCTTCTCTGCAGGGGGCACAGACGATGCCTGGGCAGATACAGAGGACATGTCAGAAGAGGACTCTGCTTTCAGGTCTGTTTGACCCAACCACTTCCTACAAATGTGTCAGACAAAGTTTTGACTCCTTTTTCTTCATGGATCTGCTTTACGCTGGCATGGCAGGGAGAAAATGTAAGAGGGACCTTTCCTGCCACCATGGAGCTGCAGTAACGGAAAAACGTGCACTTCCATAATTTCATCTCTCCCAAGGCAGGGAAGCACTTGGCTGTTGTGGGTCACAAAACAATGGTTGGTGTTCTGTGAGAACAGGGCAGTCCAATGATGCTTTTTCTGGGCTGCAGTAGAGTTCGTGGGGGAAGTAAGGATCGTATGAGAGGTGGACTGAGAGCAAGTCCCACGCACTTGCTGCCAATATTTCTTCTTGGGTTTGCTTGTTTTTTTAATTCCACGAACCTATAGCCTGCTGTACTATATTAAAGCACTTGGAAGTGCTTCAGAGTAGAATTTAAAACAAAACCGGAGAACAACTCATAAAAAGCAGTCCTAAAATCTCAGCATAGAAATATCAATAATAAAATACTTTCAGACTTCGGCAAGATCAAAAGAACAGTTTGAAGCAAAACTTTAAAAACCCATCGGCAGAATGGGCTCCATTGTTAATGCATAGCTTGCAGTTTTAAGATTATTCCTTCTGGTAATTTTAGGCCAATTAAAATCCTCTCTCAAGGACTTGCTTGTTTGCCACTCACAGGGCAGTGTTGGACGTGTGTGACTTCTAAATTTGATTGTTTAACTGGTTTGGCTTTGCTTTCCCCCCTCTCCCAAAGTGAATTCTGGAGGCCTTAATTCTGGAGGTTGTTGGGAACCTCTTTGGAGTTCTCAGCAACTCCTACAGAACCACCCACAGAATATGGGGTGAGGTCAGGACACCTAAATCAATGTACGTTTGCATAGTAGATGTGCTCCCTTACAAGAACCTCCAGAGATTTGGATAAAAAATGTAACCCATTTTCCTAAAGAGGTTCTTCAGATGCTTTTACTACTGAGCTGGGGCACCATCCATCAGGAAAGCTCTCCTGCAAAAGCCACGTTGAAATCAACAGGTCTTGCACAGGAGAATCGCCCGGCTTATCATGTCCTTGGTCTTGGCCATTGTAGAGCATTAGCGCTGTTGTGTGAAGCATTTTGTGTTGGCTTGTAGGACTTGCTTATGCCTCGATTGTGCTAATCTGAGCCTTCTGCATTTCCTCCTCTGGGCGGAAAACCTCACCTCCTTGTCCTGTATTTCAGAAATGCAGACTCGCAGCTGTTCGACAAGGTCCGAGGTCATGACATCAAGCTCTTGAGGTACCTGTCGGTTGCGTACATCTGTGACTTGATGGTGGAGAACAAGAAAGTGAAGTTTGGCTTGAAGTAAGTACGGGTGCCATTTTTGTGTTGTGCGTCCCAATTGGCTGCTGGCAAATTTTGAGAAGCACTGCAGGTGAAGGATGCTCCTGAGAGCAGGTGTAGGACAGCAGTCAGATTTGTTGTTGTTGTTTAGTCGTTTAGTCGTTTCCGACTCTTCGTGACCCCATGGACCAGAGCACGCCAGGCACCGTTGCCTAAAGCTTCCTGAGTAACTAACTTTGAGCAGGTCCCTATCACTCAGCCTCAGCTGCCTTCAAGGGGGTATTGCGAGGATAAAAGGCAGGAGGGTAGAGTTGGGACGGGGAAGCTGTAGCACTCCAGATATTGAACTGCATCTCCCATCATCCCTGACTATTGGCCATGCTGGCTGGGGCTGATGGGAGTTGGAGTTCAGTAACATATCAAGGTTTCTCCATTCCTACTGCGGAGAAAAGGGTGGGATAAAAATATATTGAAATGAGTTTTAAAAAGTAAAGGAAGCCAATTTATTGCTGCTATCTGGATATAGCAACCAGGTTTCATTTTCAGCAGACGTTCCTAGAGTCGTTCTCTCTCTTTTGACTTCTCTTCTCCTGCCCTGCTAGGAAGAGCCCCCAAATGGAGGAATGTGCCGAGTGCCTCTCTGTGTTTTTGGCCTAGGTTTGTTTTTCCTCTAGCGTAGAGCACCCTGAAGTGTGGTTGCAGATAGTTGTTCTGCACATAATGCAAGGATAGAATGCTAGATAGCAGCACTTCAGAATGCAAATGGGTGAGGAAGTTTATTTTTTATTATTATGGTCCCATACATTAAAATGCAAGGACACGGGTGGCGCTGTGGGTTAAACCACTGAGCCTAGGACTTGCCGATCAGAAGGTCGGCGGTTCGAATCCCCACGATGGGGTGAGCTCCCGTTGTTTGGTCCCTGCTCCTGCCAACCTAGCCATTCGAAAATACATCAAAGTGCAAGTAGATGAATAGGTACCGCTCCAGCGGGAAGGTAAACAGGGTTTCCGTGTGCTGCTCTGGTTCGCCAGAAGCAGCTTATTCATGCTGGCCACAGGGCCTGGAAGCTGTATGCCGGCTCCCTCGGCCAATAAAGCGAGATGAGCGCCGCAACCCCAGAGTCGGTCACGACTGGACCTAATGGTCAGGGGTCCCTTTACCTTTACCTTACATTAAAATGCTCTTTGTGTGTAGCAAAATAGAGGTGTCAGGGAGAAGACTACACTGAACTTTTCTCTTATGAGTTTGCTCGCTATGTGCAGGAATAATGTTTTATAGTGCGTTGATCAGCTCAAAGTCTCTGCCATAAGATGCTTGCTTAATTAGGCAGGGTGTTTTTGTTTTTGTTGTTGTTGTTGCTGCAGGGAGCTCTTCCAGGTCTTGGCAGGATGCCTGCCACTTGGTAGCCATGAGCTTAAAAAACTTGGCTTGCTTCATAAATGAAATTGGTTTGTGGCGTTCTGCATTCAGCGTGATGCCATTTCTAATTCCCCACCCCAGACTCATCAAAATTAAAAACAAACAAGCTTCTGTTGGAGAGTAGGCGTGAAGGGTAATCCAGCCAGGTACTTCTTTGTAATCTTCAAGAAAAGGAAAAGAAAAAGAATGCCAGATGGGATAATTTAAGCACAAAGACTAGCTCATGCCTTAATTGGAAAGAGATCCTGAATGTGCAGTTATTCTCTGTAAACTTTGTTGGGGGAAAGCTGAGATTATTCGGGGTGGGGGCGGGGAGCAGCAAGGGAAATTGGGCTGACTTTGTTGAGGTTGGCCCACAATTGCCACGCCACGCTAGCCAGCTTCACACACGTGTAGTGCGTTTCTCTGTTTTCCTTCCTTAGCGTGACGTCTTCCGAGAAGGTGGATAAAGCACAGCGCTATGCAGACTTCACCCTCCTCTCCATCCCGTACCCAGGTAGGAAGGAAGCGTTCTGAGGGACGAGCAGCAATTCTGCACAGCTGTCTAGTGCAGCCTTCCTTAGCCTGGTTCCTTCCAGATGTTTTGGCCTACAACTCTCAACAGCCCCAGCCAGTGCAGTGCAGTACAGTACAGTGGTACCTCGGGTTACAAACACCTTGGGTTACAAACACTTCGGGTTACAGACTTCGCTAACCCGGAAGTAGTACCTCAGGTTAAGAACTTTACCTCAGGATGAGAATAGAAATTGCGCGCCAGCGGGAGGCCCCATTAGCTAAAGTGGTACCTCAGGTTAAGAACAGTTTCAGGTTAAGAACGGCCCTCCGGAACGAATTAAGTACGTAACCAGAGGTACCACTGTATGTCGGGCCCTGGGGCTGATGGGCGTTGTGGTTCAAAACACCCTGAGGACCATTAGGTTGGGGAAAGCTTTCCTACTGGGAAGAGGGCAGAATGGCTGAGTTGTTTCTCCCACAGTAAAATAGGAGCACCTCCAAGGAGACAAAACTCGTTAAGGGGTGCGGAATAAAATCACCTCTTTCATTTACAAAATTGTTCCAGTTTCTTTATCGCACCCAAAGTGTTTCAAGAATTGCATGGTCTCTTATCAGAGTCCCTGCTTGTCTCGTGATGGAGGAGTTCCTTTGTCTTTTGGGAGAAAACTCTGGAAATATAAGGTTCCTCAGTCAGAGTCTAGCAGTCTGTGCCCATGGCTTTTAGACCGGGTCTGGGTTGCCCTTCCATGCTCTCACTCCCACAAACCCCCACGGGAACATAGCCAGTAGCACATTGAAAGTGGATGTTGCTGCAAATGGATGTCGCATGCCGGGATAATGGGTGACAGCAGGAAGGATGCGTCCTTGAATTTGGCATCGCCGCTCACCCACAATGCTGGAATTCGGGCTTTACCCTCCCTGCTATTTCCAAGCCTGGGATTCTGCTGCTAGGAAACAGCGAGGAAACTCACGGCAAGCAGGTGCTGACCTGGAAACTCTGCAAAGTCTTGAAATGCTGTGGGATGTTCCTCGAGAGGCATTACGTGGGGGGAATGAGCACATGCTTAGGTGCTCGACATCTTCTAATGGATGGGAGACCCACACTGGGAGTGTTCCAATTAAGGTCGCATCAAGCCATGGGTGAATTGTCACCACCAGAACATGGCTCTGTAATTGCCAAGGTTGTTTTTATTATTATTAAAGTTTGTGAAGGCTTCTCAAACCAATCTAGGAAGTGCCTTTATGTGTGTGTGTACATATATATTTATATGTATGAGAATCCATTTTGAATTCAAGCGGCATGATGCTCTAATCGTAACTGGCCCAAACCTTGTCCCAGTTTGGCATGACCACTATGCTTCATATAGCCTAGCTTAAGGTCACATCCGCTCCAAACATTTAAAGCACTATTAAACCACTTTCAGCAGCCCTGGAGGATCTCGGGCACTGCAGTTTGTTCAAGAGTGCCGGGAACTGTAACCCTGCAAAGTTAGCACCCTTAAGAACCTACAGTTGTTGGGATCTTCGCTCAGCCAAGCTGATAAAGCTCATTTTCTTCCCCCGAGTCCTTCAGAATCGCCTCCTGACGTGTTTAACGACCTGAGCCTTTGATAAGGCTCCAGGGCACGTTCTATTCAGCAGAGTTTCCAGCACAGGAAAGAGACGAGAGGTTTGGGCTACATGGTTAAAGAGTTTTATTTCTTAACCATGCAGACAAAAAACACACCCTCTCTCTATGAAAGCAGAGAGCAACTGAACAAAGGAAACAGGAAACCAGTAACGTCACATCCGTCTCTAGTCTCCCGTGAGACTTCCAATAGCCTGGACTGTCTCTGGAATGTAAACAGAGTCCTGTGACTCCAAGCAGCTTCTCAGTGGCAAAACAGAAACTAACACAGTTCCCAGGGTTCTTTGGAGGAAGACATGACTGTTAAAGTGGGAAATAATTCTTTAAATGTATGGCCTGGATGGAGAGGAACTACACTCTCATTCTGAGAGAATGTTTTAAAAATCGGCCAGCCAGTGCAGTGTTGTGGTTAAGAACCCGCGTTCAGATGCCCACTGGTCATGACACTCACTGGGTGAGCTTGGGCCCAGTCATTACCTCTCAGCCTAAGCTACCTGAACATACCTCACAGGGTGGTTGTGGGAATTAAATGGAGAGGAGAACCCTGTACATCGCCTTCAGCTCCTTGGGAGAAAAAGGTGGGGCATAAGTCAAACAAACAAACAATATTGTGTATCTGAAGAAGTGTGCATGCACACAAAAGCTCATACCAATAACAAACTGAGTTGGTCTCTAAGGTGCTACTGGAGGGACGCGGGTGGCGCTGTGGGTTAAACCACAGAGCCTAGGACTTGCTGATCAGAAGGTCAGCGGTTCAAATCCCCGTGACAGGGTGAGCTCCCATTGCTCGATCCCTGCTCCAACCTAGCAGTTTGAAAGCATATCAAAGTGCAAGTAGATAAATTGTGGGAAGGTAAACGGTGTTTCCGTGTTCTGCTTTGGTTCACCAGAAGCGACTTAGTCATGCTGGCCACATGACCCGGAAGCTGTACACCAGCTCCCATGGCCAATAAAGCAAGATGAGCGCCGCAACCCCAGAGTCGGCCACGACTGGACCTAATGGTCAGGGGTCCCTTTACCTTTAAAGTGCTACTGGAAGGAGTTTATAAATTTATGATGATGTTGATGATTAAAAATAGACACCCGTTCCTTCTTCCCAAAGGAACCCGGGGACATTTTCATATGGCTACGTGCAAATAACCCCTGAGCATGCATATCGCTTTGCAGGCATGTTGTGGAATAAAACTGTTCAGGAGCAAACGCTTTAAAACATGGTTTGAAGAACCAATGTGTCGCAAACTGTGTTCCCCGCCCTGTGGCCTCTTCTTCACTGCAGCTATTCCAAGCGAGGGGATTTCAGGCTTCTCCCCTGCCAGCAAACACCATTTCAAGAGTCTCTTCCTTTTCCAAACCAGCTTTGGGGGGTGGGGAAGCGGGTAGCTGAGAACCATGTGCCAATGCATGAAATGCACTGGCTGGGGCAGAGTTTGAGAGCGCGGTCCCTTGGCTGGTTTCAGCTTCTGGCAACAAGCCTTGCCTGCTGCCTGGTGAGGGCTGCCAGTCCCTGCTTCCTTGCTTGCCACCAAGCCTCCTGTGACCCCTTGGTGCCGGGCTGGTGGTGGTGATGACAGTGGTTTGCAGCCTGGTTGCTGCAGACCAGGCTGACTGCTTGTCTGACGTCTTGTGACCCAGCAACCGGCTCTAGCCCTTAACACACTGCTTGTCCTGGACTCTTGATTCTGGAGAAGAGACACAGAGTGTATCCTCCCTCTATCTCAGAAGCAGCTGAGTGGCAGGGTGGATAAAAAAACCAATGGTTTTTAAAAATAAAAAACGGGTATTTAAAATTTAAATCAGATTTTTATTATTTAAATTGGGTTTTTAAAATAAAATGCTTCTGGAGGAAAAATCTTCTTAAAGATAGTTTTCTATTTAGGTTACATTATAGTCCAAAGGCTATTTGTCAGGAAATAAGGATTTGTTTTAAGTTTTTCATGTGTGCTAAAACTGAGTCTATTTAAAAAATTAAAAAAAAGTTTAACCACACCACTTAACAAACACGGATGCATATGCTATAATGTTATTGCTTTAGTTAAATAAATTGTTTAAATTGTTATTAAGAACATGATTGTTTTTCTCCTTCCAATAAAGTGCAGCAGAAAAGTTGTCCAAATATAAACAGTTAACTTATTAAACCTCACAATCATTTCATCATTATCTGTCTGTGTGTTTCTAATAGTACAACTAAATCAGTAATTTTTTATGTAACTGTAAAAGCTACTCTGAAAATTTATTATTCCAAAAATGAAACCTTCATCTGGTTGTAAATATTAAGATTATACCAGCAAGAATTAGTCTTTCTGTAAAAAAAATGATTTAAATCAAGTCTTACTGACTAGTGATTTAAGTCGGGATTTAAATCGATTTGATTTAAATCCACCCTGCTGAGTGGGAAGTCAAGTCTGGATACTACCCTGTGCACGTTCATTCACGGATTCCCTCTCACCCTCTCCTTTTTCTCTTCACGCAGGCTGTGAATTTTTCAAGGAGTACAAAGAGCGGGGCTACCGGGCAGAAGGGCTTGTTTTTAACTGGAAGCAGGTACGGGGGCAGGCCGTGAAGCAGAGTTGCCGCGAATCTGTTCCAAAATAAACTTTTTCGTTTTTGCCAATGGCCCAAGCTGTTTGCGAACCAACTCAGGGAGCAGAGACCTGGCATTTGTTTCTCCGTAGTCACCGGAATCTCTTCACAGGCTTAATTTTGCGCCAGAGTCCATGTTCCCAGTGCTAGGACTCAATCCTGGAATGTGAAACAAGTGGGGTTTACGGCCAGCCGGCTGTGTCCTTTCCCAGACTCCTCTGTTTCCTTTTTCTGCCTGCGCTTTTCCACTTCTGAGGGCCCCAAACACTTGATTTCTCTGGCCACTGAGCACTGGGTTCTTTTGGGGTCTCCTTTTTGGGAGTGGGGCTCAGTTTTTTGCACACATATGCAACGCCCAGGGTTCCCCCCCCCCAAGCCCTCTTGTGTGTTGATAGATATGCTTTGGCATAACTATCAACACACAACTATTACAACGATTAAGGATTGTAACTTGGCGAAGGAGTTTCCCATTAGTATGTGCAAGTAGGGGTCACTGCAACATTGACTTGTTTCTCTTCAGGTTTCCATCGTCCCTATTCCATCCCTTCTTTCATAGGTTCCTCTGCTCAACAAGCAGATAATTCAACAGATTACCGTATTTTTCGCTCTGTAGGACGCACCTAGTTTTAGAGGGGGAGAACAAGGAAAAAATATTCTCTCCCCCTCTGCGCAGCGCCCCTTCAGCGAAGCGGCAGGAGAAACAGAGCCCCTTCCATTTCTCCTCCCGCTTCGCTGGAGAAGTGCTGCGCAGAGAGGGAAAGGTGAGCAGCGCCTCTCCAGCAAAGTGAAGCCGGGAGAGCAAGAGGGATCGGTGCGCACCGATCCCTCTTGCTCTCTAGGCTTCAGCGGTTATCACTGAAGCAAGGAGAGTCTTCAGGCGGCTATCCCTGAAGCCTGGAGGCTTCAGGCTTCAGGGAAAGCAACGCAAAGCCTCCAGATCATGGCGGGAGCGCTCCTGCTGCGTTTCGGAGGCTTCACATTGCTTTCGCTGAAGCTATGGCGCCTGCATTCACTTCATAAAATGCGCACACATTTCCCCTTAATTTTTGGAGGGGGAAAAGTGTGTCTTATAGAGCGAGAAATACGGTAATCAGCATGCTGTGCCTGTTGAACATGCTCAGTGGGCTGTTTTGTGCCCCTTTTTTTCTTAAAAATAAAATGGTGAGGGGTAGTCCATTGTGAAGCTATCCAGACAGCAAGATGGTTCATTTGACCCTTTGCATATATCTTTGTTCTCCCCCTTCTAGTTATCTCCTCCCACCGCAGCATTCCACGCTACTTGAGCTATTAAGGGATTATTGGGGTTTTTAGGATTTTCCTTGCTGATTTTGTGCATCCGTTTTGGCTACACAAAGCTGAGAAGGCTCAGATTGGTGTACAGGTTGCCCCTGAGCAGTTAAAAGGATTCATTTCGTTCACCAGGGAATGGGCAGAAGAGCTGTTGGGTCAGAGGGCGGTGTTCCAGGGCAAATGAACCTTGGTGCTATTTTCCTGAAAGTCAGAGAGTGTCTGCTTAGGTCAGTGTTTCCCAACCACTGTTCCGCGGCACACTAGTGTGCCGCGAGATGTTGCCTGGTGTGCCGCGGGAAAAAGTAAAAAATTTGAAAGATTTTTTTTTTTTAAGTCAAATTTTCGATTGGGGCGCCGTCACTAGATGACCCCTGGGGTTCCCTCCCTCCCTCCCGCTCTGCGCCTCCCTCCTCCTCCTCCTGCTCCGGGGAGGCCCTTCCTGGCTCTCGGCCAAGGCTTGGCGGCTGCCACTCACTCACTCGCTTGCCCACCCGTCCCTCCATCCCTGCACCCGGCCTCTCCCCCTCCGTTCCCGGCGCGGAGGCTGCCGGGATCCGTAGTCCCCTCGCCCTTGGGCTCCGCGTCCGCGCGGGGTGCGCAAACTACGTTTCCCAGCGTGGCCTGGCGGGCCGGGCGTTTTGTTTGAAGCGCTCTTCTCCCGGCCATGGAATGAGCGCGGCGGCGGCGGCCGGGCGGGCAGGGGCTCTTCCGCGCAGACCCCGTGCAGCCTGCCTGCGCCCCCGCGGAGATCGGCCGGCAGGATGGAGCCCGGGGATCCCCGCGGAGCGGCGGAGGCGGAGGCTGCCCCCCAGTTTTTGCAATGCTGCATCCGCGCCGGAGGGGACGCATCGGACCGCGGGGAGACCCCTTGGCGGGCGTGCAAGGCAATGCATGCGTGCAGGCGTTGCATGGAATGCAGTGCAATGCAATGGCAATGCAGCGCCCTGCATGCATGCATGCAACTTCCACGGGCGCTCCGGACTTGGCAGGTGAGGGGGTCCCCAGTGGGCGGCAGAGAGAGCCGGGAGGGCGAAGGGGAGCCGGGGGGGAGCAGCGCTGCTCCCCGAGCCCGGGGGGAAACTTCGGCGTCATTGCGCTGGGTGTTGGAAGCGGAGGCTGGCGGGGCCCCCTCACCTGCAAAACCTGGTCGCCTCTCATATATTTCGTGCATTGCATTCATCGCCCGCTTTCTCCTCCAAGGAGCTCCCGGGGGCGCGCGTGGTTCTCCCCGTGTTATCCTCGCAACAACAGCCCTGCAAGGTGGGTCAGGCGAGTGGCCCAAGGGAGCACCCAGGGATTGTCCTGGCCAGGTGGGGTGATTTGAACCCTGCTCTCTGCCCGGTCTTCTTCCTCATTTAGCCCCCACATGTGCATGACTGTGCATGACTGAGGTTTTCCCCCCTCGTCTTGGCTATGGTGTGAGTCTGTCCTGTTAATTAATGGGGTTCTGCCTTGGGAGAAGATGAGCCAGCCCTCAAGGAGGTGATTATGTAATTTGCTAGCAATTCATGTCCCTCCCGGCGTGACGCTGCGTGCTGACATCACGGGGCTGTAATGGTGGTGTGCCTCGAGATTTTTTTCATGAAACAAGTGTACCTTTGCCCAAAAAAGGTTGGGAAACACTGGCTTAGGTGATAGCCGGTCTTGGCAGCACAGTCTCAGGCAGCCCCACCTTCACACTTGCAGCCACAAGAGGGCCTAGAATCTGCAGCAGTTTTGGGAATTGCTTCTTCTGTCTTTCCCCTTCCCCACTGCTGCTCAGGCGGTCCTCTCTGAGAAATCCTTTTGAAAGCATTCAGCCGAGAGGCTTGTTCCTCCCATAGAAAAGGACGCCACAGTAACGCGCTTCACAACGGGGAGACGTAACTCAGGTGGAATACGGTTGCTGTGAAATCTAGCAGGCGTGCAATGCCACACTCCACGGTGTCTTCTTCAGCACTTATGAACCGCCGTAAATCAGGATTCGGAGCTCAGGAGGAAGGCTTTGAAAGCCACTTAATTGTAGAGAAACGGGGCCATTCATTTAGGTAGGGATTGCCAGCTTCTGTATTCCAGGCAGCCAGTGATGTTTCGCTCCCAGGCTGGTCTTGGGAGGGGCAGAAGGGCATATTTTGCTGCACAAACTGGCTTTTTCAGAGATGTGTGGAGCTGAGAGGGACCTTGGGGGTCGTCTCATTCATATATGTGTGTGTGTGTATATACAGTGGTGCCTCACAAGACGAAAATAATCCGTTCCGCGAGTGTCTTCGTCTAGCGGTTTTTTCGTCTTGCGAAGCAACCCTATTAGCGGATTAGCGGCTATTAAAGGCTTAGCAGCTTAGCGGCTAAAAGGCTATTAGCGGCTTAGCGGCTTAGAAAAAGGGGGGAGCGGGGGGAAATCGGAACACTCGCAAGACGTTTTTGTCTTGCGAAGCAAGCCCATAGGGAAATTCGTCTTGCGAAGCAGCTCAAAAACTGAAAACCCTTTCGTCTAGCGGGTTTTCCGTCTTGTGAGGCATTCGTCTTGCGGGGCACCACTGTATATATATATATGTATATATGTGTGTGTGTGTATATACACACACACACACCGTATTTTTCGCTCTATAAGACACACCAGACCACAAGACGCACCTAGTTTTTGGAGGAGGAAAACAAGAAAAAAAGTATTCTGAATCTCAGAAGCCAGAACAGCAAGAGGGATCGCTGCGCAGTCAAAGCAGCAATCCCTCTTGCTGTTCTGGCTTCTGGGATAGCTGCGCAGCCTGCATTCGCTCCATAAGACGCACATACATTTCCCTTTACTTTTTAGGAGGGAAAAAATGAGTCTTATAGAGCAAAAAATATGGTATAGATAGATAGATAGATAGATAGATAGTCTGTTGAAGGAAAAGCTAGACACTTCCTAAGCCAGCCCCTGTCTCACTGTCAAACAGCTTTTACCAGGAGGAAGCTTCTAGCACTTAGCCGAAATCTCCTTCCCTGCAGACTCCACCCATTTGTTCTAGCCCTGCTCTCTGGAGCAACGGGAAAACAAATTTGCACCGTTTTCTGGGGTCTGAGCCTGCTCAGTGGACACAGAATGCTGACTGGGGCAGAGACCCAGAAAAAGACAGAATGAAATAGAAAAGATGGAAGCCTGAAGACAGCCCTTCAGATATTTGAATACGAACATGTCTCCCCTTAATCTTTGCTCCTCCCGGCTAAACATATCCAGATATTTCAAATGTTTCTTATAAGACCTTGTTTCTAGACATCCTGGTCTCCCTTCTCTGGGCATGTTTCAGTTTGTCAGTGTCTTCCTTAAAACGTGCCCAGAACAGGATAGATTACTGATGATGATTAGCCAGAATAGTGCAGTACAGAGCCGAATTCCTGCTTCTCATGATCAGAGCACTATATGTCTATTAATGCATGAGTAGTGCAGGCACCATAATAAAGCCTGTGCCATCTAGTCATAGGGGCTTCTAATGAATGAAATACATGTTGTTAGGCTTGCGGCTGTACACTTAAAAATGTTTGCCACGTGTAAACAAACGAGGGATAGGAAGGCTATCTTAACATGTGAAATATTTTTTTAAATCTGAAAACACTGCCTTTGTATATGTGGAACCGAGTTGAACTTTTGACCCTACCTCATTTTAAATTTTGTAGGACTGATCATTTGAGTGGGGGGCAACTGGCCGTTCCCAATTTAGGCGATGAGAAAATTCAGTGCCTGGAAAAGTCGTTGAGATGCATAGAGAAGTCATTGGGGGAAATGGCTTACAGTGACAACTGGCATGAGACAGCCAGCATAGTGTATTGACTGTAACGTCATACTAAGACTGGGAAGACCTGAGTTCAAATCCTACCCAGGTATGAACCTTCAGGAGGTACCTGGAGCCACCCACTGTCTCTCAACCTCACCTTATCTTAACAGGGTTTTTCTGAAGATAAAATGGGAAGTCCCGTTTGTATCAGGCGAGAGATAGAAATGAAATAAGCAAATGATACACCAGGATACAACTAAGGCTGCAAGTGGTCTTGGGAGCAAACTCCCCCTGAACTCATAGGGACTTAATTACGAGCAAATCTGCATGGGCTCGGGCTGAAAGTCTTGGACCCAAAGCTAAGCTTTAGTTGAGAGGAATAGTCAAATACACAGACCTGTTTGTAGTACAGGATTTCTAGTACATCCTTCATTACATCATCCTACCCCTGATGGACCTTGTGCCTCTTTCTTTGCAGGATTATGTTGATGCTCCTCTCAGCATCCCAGTCTCTCTCACCGAGCGGTTGAACATTGACTGGAGCGAGTATCAGGTAAGATGGCAGGTCGCAAGGACCAAGTTTTCCCCTGACCCCTGGATGGTAGACAGGGCATAATGTCTTACACCATAACCAGTGTTTCTCAAAATTGGACCCCCAGCTGTGTTGGACTACAACTCCCATCATCCCTGACCACTAGTCCTGCTAGCTAGGGATGATGGGATTTGTAGTCTAGCAACAGCTGAGGACCCAAGTTTGAGGAATACTACCATAAAATCATGAGGATGTTTGGTATGGCTAATGTTCTATATTTGTGTTGATGTGATTCTCTCTCCTGACAGCTACTTAATTTGCTTAGTTTATTTCTAGTATTTTATACAAAGTTGTACGGATTCTTTTTTGCTACTGGTATTAACTATGAACTCTGAATTACAATCATTGTTCCCCTGATACGTTGAGAACCATTTTGGGCACAATTTTGCGGGAAAGTTCTACAGAAATCAACAAAGAAATGATACTCCAGTAATTGTTCCACATAAGAGTTTCCAGAGGCGATCTGTGGACTCCTGGAGAGAAAGGTTGGTGACGGTGGTAAACAGTATGCACATTTGAAAAGTGCTTTTATGGTCTGTGTCTGAGTTGAGGGGCCCCGCCCCAATAACCTTATGAGCCTACCATCAGAATAACTTCACCTTACCTGCTTTTTCTCCCTAGACCTGAGAGCAGTTTAATTCTTGGTTCTTGGGCAACCTCCCACCCAGGTAGCTTGCCCTGCTTGGCTTCCTTCAGTTGCAAAATTTCATTGTGTCCTTTCTAGCCATTTTCTGAGCCAATTGGGGTCGGAACAGCAGTGAGTCCACTTAAGAAGGAGCCCTGCTGGACCAGAGTGAGGCTACTTCCAGTGTGGCACTCTGTTTGCAATAGTGAACCGCCAGAAAACTACACACAAGGCACAAAGGGAATAGCTCTTCTCTTGGCATGTCCCAAGCCCATGGTATTCAGAGATACGCAGGTGTACTCTTTCAAGCCGGGGCGCACATTTCCGGGGTAAATTTGCAGCCTACTTTTCTGACAAGCAGTTTATATCCAAAATGCTTACAGTACGTCTTAAAAATGTATGAATGGCATGTAATAATAATAACACAGCTGTCCACTTTTCCTTTTTCTTGCGAGGAATCCTATTCTTTTTTCTTTTTCCTTTCTCCTCCTGTGATGAGGCTGCATTTTAATATTTTAATGTTTCAATCTTTTAATTGTTGTATTTTAATCTTGTTTTTAAGTTATATTCATTCAACTTGTTTTTATTATTGCTTGTTAGCCGCCCTGAGCCCGGCCTTGGCTGGGGAGGGCGGGGTATAAATAAAAATTATTATTATTATTATTCGGAATAAGGGAATTTCCCTTAAAAAAGGGAAAAGTTGACAGCTAATAATAATAATAATAATAGTGTTAAAACAATTTATGTGTTACCTTTAATTTTGAGAAGAAAGACCAAGGCACTTCTCAAACAAACAAAAGCCGACAGCAGAAAAACGGGTACAAAACGGGACTCTAAATCAGGAATGTATAAATAACGCCATTAAAAAGTTTCAAGTGCCTCGAAACCTAAAGCGGCGCCTCTTTAATTGCAAAACACGGTGAAAACATGCTCACAATGGGAGGGCATGTTATCAGAGAGCAGCAATCCATTAAAAGCCTGCATAAATAAGTGGTTTTTTCAATTCCCTTGTGTGGATTAAGCTGAAGCCATTCCGTGTATGTATATAACGGGTGTGTAGGTCAGAGGGGGAGGCGCACTTGAGCAGCTTTCTCAGATGTAGCCCGAAACTTGGGTTCGTGTGGAGAGGAAACACATAAAGAGATGGAGATCTGGCATGACCCCACGTTTTGCTTGCTATCATCTGGACAGCATTGGGAGAATTCTTTACTGAGCACTCCTGTGCTTGTGAGTAGTTTGTTAGACGATAGAGCAGGGCGGTCCGGGCCGTGGGTTGCATGCGACCCGCAAGGCCTGTTTTGGCAGCCCTTGGCAACATTCAAGAAAAAATAAATCTTAAACCTTAAAAAGATTTTTTTTGTGTCAGGCGTGGTTAACGAAAGTGCGTACACCCGTGTATTAGCTTTGCTTTATAATTATATGTATTATTTGTGTATTTAATTATATTTAAATAACTTAATTGTGCTTATTAAATAATATTAAACATATTGCGAACACTTTAATTTACGATATGGTAATTGAGTTAAGTGTGTGGCGGCTTCTGTGTCGAAGTACAGTGGTACCTCGGGTTACATACGCTTCAGGTTACATATGCTTCAGGTTACAGACTCCGCTAACCCAGAAATAGTACCTCGGGTTAAGAACTTTGCTTCAGGATGAGAACAGAAATCATGCTCTGGCGGCGCGGCAGCAGCAGGAGGCCCCATTAGCTAAAGTGCTGTTTCAGGTTAAGAACAGTTTCAGGTTAAGAACAGATCTCCGGAACAAATTAAGTACTTAACCCGAGGTACCACTGTATAGTACTCTTGCGGCCCGCTTGGTATGAAAGGTTGGACTGCTCTGTTATAGAGCAATAAATGTGCCTGAATAGTTGTGATTCCATCCTGTACTGTCTTCTGGGAAACAGGCTTGAGAAAACTTTTCAGAGGATCCTGTCCGTCTGTCTCTCACTCTCTCACAACCACAATTTCCGCATGTGTTGTTCTGAAACAGGCTTCAAGTACCAGAGCATTTTTGCTGCTGACTGACAACCTTTTCCCTGTCTTCGAGGATCTCATTCTACATTCCCTCCCATGCCTAAACCAAGTGCAGTGGTACCTTGGGTTACATACGCTTCAGGTTACATACACTTCAGGTTACAGACTCTGCTAACCCAGAAATAGTACCTCGGGTTAAGAACTTTGCTTCAGGATGAGAAGAGAAATCGTGCTCCGATGGTGCAGCGGCAGCAGGAGGCCCCATTAGCTAAAGTGGTGCTTCAGGTTAAGAACAGTTTCAGGTTAAGAATGGATCTCCGGAACGAATTAAGTACTTAACCCGAGGTACCACTGTATTTCTCACCAGCCCCCCCCCCTTTCCCTTTGACACACACAGCATTTAAGGTTGGAATCAAGGTTCCCTTTATTTCTGTCCTAGTCCTTTCTTTTGAAGCAGGACTTCCCTGCTTAGCCTTAGAGATTTCAAGATAAGTGCTTCCACCCAAAGACACGTGCTAACCGCCATTTCCCAGAACAGGAACAGCATGTGTCTTCTATGAAGAAAAACAAGGGAGGGCCTGGAACTGACTAGGCCGCTGCAAGACTAGGTGGACTGTGTCCCTCACCTCTTGTAGGTGACTTCCTTAAAAATAACATTCGCTGTAACATTCAACACATGCGGAGTAGTGTCTCTGCACTGTGCTGAAAATCTGACGACAATGCAATGGCCTGTAGCGTTCTGCTGGTGCCCTGCAATTTCACCTCAATTCTGCCAAGCATGGCTTGCCGTTAATTGCATTTTTGAGCACATCCTTGCCGGAGAGAGCTTCGCGACGGAATGTCAGTCATTTTCTTTTGATTCCTCGGCAGCCAGTTGGCGCTCGCATCTTGGTGCGTGAGAGGAGATAACCCACCTGTTCCTGTGGCAGGTTTGGCCTTCAGTCCCCACCCACCAGCCTAAGATACTCTTGACTGGCAGCTGCAGGTTGTTAAAAACAAAATGAAACCCTGCTATGCAGAATGTGAATTTGTTTAGAGCTGAATTGTGGAGAAGACGAGAGAGAATTTGTGGGAAATGAATGGCCAAGTATATAGATGGCCAGTCATATGTCTTATAAGGTTAAACCACAGAGCCTAGGACTTGCTGATCAGAAGGTCGGTGGTTCAAATCCCTGCGACGGGGTGAGCTCCTGTTGCTCGGTCCCTGCTCATGCCAACCTAGCAGTTCGAAAGCACGCCCAAGTGCAAGTAGATAAATAGGTACCACTCCAGCAAGAAGGTAAACGGTGTTTCCGTGCGCTGCTCTGGTTCACCAGAAGCAGCTTAGTCATGCTGGCCACATGGCCTGGAAGCTGTACGCCAGCTCCCTCAGCCAATAAAGCGAGATGAGCGCCACAACCCCAGAGTCGGCCACGACTGGACCTAATGGTTAGGGGTCCCTTTACCTTTACCTTAATATGTCTTATGTAGCGCTCTAGGGTGACTTCTGGGGAATCACTTGTCATGGGCCCCATTTTTCTAGAGCATTGATCAGTGCTTTGCAGCTTCTACCATTCAACTTCCCCACAGTGCCCCTAAAATAGTATTGCTCTGTGGGAATTGTGGGAAACCTTTTTTCCTATTTTTTATTTTTATTTTTAATTTTGACAAAGTAATAATCATAAATAAATAAGGATAAAAATGTGCACCCCACCACCGAGGCCATTCCATTGTAACTATCCAACCTCCCAAAATTTCAACACCTCTTGCGATGGTTTGACCTTTCCGTTTCAACAGTACAAATTCTGCAAACGCCTTCCATAAAATCATTTCTCCTGCGTATTCCCCGTCTTACCTTCATGGCACATGTTAATTTATCATGAAAGGCTGGAATTGTGGGAAACTTAAATGGCAGAAGTTGCCCTAGTCTGATCAGAGTGCTACAGATGCCAATTGCCAGTGCCTGTATTACTGTTACTATTTATTAAGATTTATAATACCGCCTTTCATCACAAGAGCTCAGGGCAGTTCACAATTAAGCCCAGGTTGGTTGCTGAATGTTTTCGGAAGTCTAACGGACTTCTGGATTGGATTCCGTTTGACAACCAAGGTGCGGCTGTATTTGAAAAAGGAGGAATGTCTTTAGCAGGCGCTGAAAAGGCAGCATAGAAGGTGTCAGTTACTATTTGTTGGGAGTGGGGGAGTTTCAAAGGGTATCTGCCACCATGATTGGTTGGGTATATAAAAGCCGAAAATACCTTTTGAGTCTCATTATCGTACGTAAGACCATGCTCAAAGCAGCTTACAACATGATTGCATCATTGCCAACAACAAAAGTAAGGTAACCGTTAAGTCCAGTCGCGGACGACTCTGGGGTTGCGGCACTCATCTCGCTTTACTGGCCGAGGGAGCCGGCATTTGTCTGCAGACAGCTTCCGGGTCATGTGGCCAGCATGACTAAGCCGCTTCTGGTGATACCAGAGTAGCGCACGGAAACGCTGTTTACCTTCCTGCCAGAGCGCTACCTATTTATCTACTTGCACTTTAACGTGTTTTAGAACTGCTAGGTGGACAGGAGCAGGGACCAAGCAACGGGAGCTCACCCCATTGCGGGGATTCGAACTGCCGACCTTCCGATCGGCAAGTCATAGGCTCTGTGGTTTAACCCACAGCGCCACCCGCGTCCCAGTACAACAAAAGTAGTCCTAGGCAATAAGGAAAACACATCAAAAGCTATGCCACCAAACTGAACAGTTTCCACATAAGTCATAATAAGATCTAGGAATAAAGGTAAAACGAATTAACACCAATAGCAGCAGCAGCAGCAACAACAAAAACCCAATGGAAACTCCTAAACAATACCCTGGCCCAAGAAGTCTTTTCAGCGGGCTCAGCTTTTGTAGCTGGAGTCAGTCCAGGGCTCCAGGTGGGGGGAAAAGGCTAACCTGGTCCCAAGCCGCATAAGGCTTTATGCACCAAAACTAGCACCTTGAACTTAACCTGGTAGCTGATTGGCAGCCTGTGGAATTATTCCAGCAGAGGGGTAATGTGGGAACGCTGTTCCCAGTGACCCGATGAGCCACTGCATTTTGTGTCAGCTCCAGCTCCGTGTCCGTGTCCAGCCCTACATATAGTGCATTGCCGTAACCCAACCACTAGAAACTTGCAGTGGAAAGATTCCCAAAAGCGCTAACCTTCAGGATATAAACTGGTATGGTGGATGCCGAGTTCTGCCATTCTTTACCAGCCCAGCCCATCACCACTAGAATCTCTCTCTCTCTCTCTCTCTCTCTCTCTCTCTCTCTCTCTCTTTCTCTCTCTCTCTCTCTCTCTCTGTCTGTCTGTCTGTCTGTCTCTCTCCACGGACAATGTGTGATGCAACTTGGGTGAGAGGGAATGCCCTTTCTAGTCTTTGACCAGAGCAGCCATTCTTCATTCCCAAAGTTTGATGGATCCCTGTTGTGTTTGTCTTTTAGCTCTCTTGAGTCACCTCTGAATAATAAATGACAGGATCTTGGGGGTGGGGGGGACAGACACTGCCTGGTAAACATCTGTGGGGGCTTGAAGACTCCTCTCCCTCCTGACTTGCTGTCCCTGGGATCTTGTCAAGCCAGCCAATCCCATGCCAGCTGCTGAAAGTGGGTTAGGACTCTGCAGGCAGCTCGGTGGGGTCATTCCAAGAAATTTCTGGCCCAGCCACCCCAATTACTGGGGGAGGCTGCTGTTCCTAGGAGGGTAGCGGTTTTCCCTTCCCCTGTCCATTCCAACGCCCTCCTGTTACTCACACACTGTATCTGTTTTCCGCTGTGAAGAGCTCATAGACTGAGCTTCCCCATTTTTTTGGGGGGGGGTGTCACTTGCTGAAGTGGGTCGGGACGCAGCAGGGCGTTCATAGACTCTAATCAATGTTTCAGAACGCGCTCCGCCGCTGGACTGTAACAGTTCTTTACTTTAGGGGGTCCTGGACGCACTGTGTGATTCTGTAGGAACCAAATTCTCCTGAACAACTGAGTAATGAGTCAGAAATTAGAGCTCTGTTTCCTTCTCCTCCCACTGCATTCTGAAGTTTCCTTCCAGATTTCTTTTTGGGTAAAACAGTTACGCAAGCGTTCCATGCTTTGCTTCCAATCCAAACGTCACAACTAAGAAACTTAACTGATGTTGCAGCTGGACCAAGAGTTGCAGCGTTGTGCGGCAAAGTAGAATCTACTAAGTAGATTGTGAACTTGCAGGAGAAGTCCCTGCTCAGATATAGGATCATCGAGTCAGAAGAGGGAGCATAGGGAAGACAAGAGAAGGCCTGCTTGTGTACGTTCTAGTTCCTGAGCCTCCTGCAGAAACCATTTGCCTTCACTACCACGGAGACCAGAAACTTTCCCATCTTTCTTTCAAAATGAAAACCCTTTTCTAGGCCTTGCAGATGCATGTGCCCATCAGAGCCTCTGCCTTGCCCCAAAGTAGCCTTTCCCCCTTTAACGTTTGTGTTGTGACCTAGAGAGCGTGCAGCCCTCTTTCCCTTGTGATCCCACGGATGAAGATGGTGGTTGTCAATCTCCTTTGGGGAACTTGGCAAGTGGAGAGGCTTAAGCGTCTGCCCCTAAGAACAGAGAGCTTAAGATGCACGTTCTCCAACAATGCAAGAGGGCTCTATGAGAGTCGCCGCATAGACGTGGTTTCCTGCAAAGTAAGGGCGGCTCTGCATTCTCCTACTTCTTGCTTGCATGCCAGTCCCCCCTAACTTGCAAAATGTAGACACGAAGCAGGTTAGCACAGGTAATAAAATGCGGGTTAAGTGTTTCAGGTAACGAGTGTTGAGCAGGATTGCAAAGATGCTCCAATACGCATCACTTTATCTGTTTTGTTTTCTCTCTCTCTCCTCTCTTTCTCATCTATTGCCCTCCCCTCCCCTGCAGAGCTGGGACCTGGTGCAACAGACACAGAACTACCTGAAGCTCCTGATCTCCATCATTAATGGTGACGGTGAGGTTCTCTTCTTGTTGTGGAGAAGGTGGGAAATGGGGGGAGGGTACCTTTTGGGGGTGGCTTATTTGACTACTTTAGAAAACTCTGGTGTGTGTGTGTGTGTGTGTGAGAGAGAGAGAGAGAGAGAGAGAGAGTGTTTTGGAGAAAACTCAATGGCAAAGAAACCTCATGGCTAAAAGCAGAGGAATTGAGGGTTGGGCTTGTAGACTTAAATACAGTGGTGCCTCGGGTTACATATGCTTCAGGTTACAGACTCTGCTAACCCAGAAATAGTACCTTGGGTTAAGAACTTTGCTTCAGGATGAGAACAGAAATCGTGCGGCGGCGTGGCAGCAGTGGGAGGCCCCGTTAGCTAAAGTGGTGCTTCAGGTTAAGAACAGTTTCAGGTTAAGAATGGACCTCCGGAACGAATTAAGTACGTAACCCGAGGTACCACTGTATTGGCATCCCCTTTCAGTAATCTGAGCTGAGCTGCAGAGTGCTGCTCCCTATGCATTTGACCTTATGAAAGGCCTGTTGCCTCTGGTCTCCTTTGCTCACTGCACCCTGCATGTCTCCCAAGAAAGCTCTTCTGTGGCTGAGAATTTTGGACGCAGCCACTCCATATACCCTGCTTTTCAGAGGCCTCTCATTTCGCTTCGCTCCGTGAGCTTTGAGGCGCCTGTTGCGAGCTCTGCCCCTGTAGCCGACTTGCCTCCCGATCTGCCCCCTCTGATTCGCTCATCAGGGCTGAATATAAAAAGGTAAAGGGACCCCTGAACATTAGGACCAGTCGTGACTGACTCTGGGGTTGTGGCTTTACATCTCGCTTTACTGGCTGAGGGAGCCGGCGTACAGCTTCCGGGTCATGTGGCCAGCATGACTAAGCCGCTTCTGGCGAACCAGAGCAGCGCATGGAAACGCCGTTTACCTTCCCACCGGAGCGGTACCTATTTATCTACTTGCACTTGGACGTGCTTTCGAACTGCTAGGTTGGCAGGAGCAGGGACCGAGCAACGAGAGCTCACCCCATCGCGGGGATTCGAACCGCCGACCTTCTGATCAGCAAGCCCTAGGCTCTGTGGTTTAACCCACAGCGCCACGCGTGTATTTGTAAGTTGTGGTCAGAGTGCCTGAGAGACCAGCATTCAAATCCCCGCTCAGCCAGGAAGCCCACTGGGTGACACACACTTACAACACTCACATCATGAATCTGATTAAGACGAAGGTGGGGAACCTTTTTCAACCCACATTACCCTCCAAGTGTAACTGAAAGTGGAGAATCACCACCACCTTCTCCAAACATCCTAGCAAGTCCTAGGCTCTGTGGTTTAACCCCCAGCGCCACCTGCGTCGCTGGGGCTGAATATACAGGGCAGTTATTTGGCTGGATTTTACTCACAGTGAACCTATTTAAATCCACAGGCCTAACTCAGTAATTTTCAGTAGGTCCTTCTGTTGTTTCCTTTCTCCCGTCCCCCAGGCTTCATATAGTCCCTTGTTGCCTGCCTTGCGGAGCCTGTCCCCGGAGAACGCTGTGCCTTGTGCATCTGGCCTGGCATATGCCACCGCATCTCCTGGGGGGCTAGCGGAGCCCTCGGTGCCCCGGGGGGCTTTTGATCCTGAATGCCATGCAAGTAACACAGCCTTTTCCCCTCCCGCCTTTTGCTTTGCCTTCCTGCTGGCTCAGCGCAGATGACAGTGGGCTCCTGATACACTGTATATCCGGCTGGGACAGGACGCCTCTCTTCATCTCCCTCCTGCGCCTCTCCCTGTGGGCTGTGAGTACCAATGGGCATGTTTCCGCAGGCGAGGCAGTCACCAAGGGGTGCAGCTGGGACCTAGGAAGGGGGCAGGGTGTGTGGAGAGGGGGGTGGTCGCTTTTCATTCGTACCTGATTTGGCAACAAGGGGACCTCTCTGGTTCTTGCCGTGATGCTTCACCCCCCTCCACTTTCTTCTTCAAATGCACGAATCTGCTAGTAGAAAACACAATGTTCAACATGCTAAATTACACGGGGCGCTTTTTGCATTGCTGGTACAGTTGGAAGAGGCGGCAGCTTTCAGACCTGAGGACACCTTGCCCCACTATTCGACTGGGGAAGAAGGTGGGGGTTTGTGGAGCAATTAGGGCTGCCTTTGGGGACAGAGAGGGCTGGAGGATATGGGACAACTTGAGTTGCACCGAATTAAAATCTTGCACTCCTTGTCTGCTGGAGCCTCCGTACAGAGCTAATTCCAGAGGGGCAGGGAAGGAAGTGAGGTCAAACATTTGCTGGCACCTCCAGACTGGCAAAGGAATCACTGCCAGGGGCAGAGCAAGAAGGCTTGGTTTGTGTGTGACCTTTATTTTCAGGTGAAGGGCCCCCCGCTGTGGACCCCTGAAATCCTTAAACTTAATATTCTCTCCCATTTTGGTTTCTAGGCTGTGAATAGCTGAAACTTTTACTCCTCCCTTCCCTGTGACCTTAGAGGCCAGAGTCTCACACACTCTCTCTCTTAACAAAAACTGAATTCCTTGATGTCCTCTGATCCACATCCCTTATTGTTCCTTACCGTTTCTTGTTCCGCAGCAGGAGCAAATTGTGTTCGCTCAAGCAAAAGTGCGTTGAGTCTTTTGCATTTGCATAATTTTCATTTGCTGATAAAGCTGGGATGTCGGGAAATGCAGGGGAAAAAATCTCTGGAATGAGAGGCGACAGGAAGGGTGGAGAAGCAGCAAAAAAAAAAGGGGGTGCCTCTTCAGAACTGTGGGTGTCAAATTTGTCCCATGGTGTTTGTAAAACGTCACGGCTTTTTTCTCTCTTATAACACTGAGGACGAGAAGCTTGCTTTTCAAAAATGGTTTTCAGTCTGGAGCTCCCCCCATGACATAGCTTTGGAGAGAATTGCTGGCATAGCTTCATTGCATTGACAAGAAACCATTTCTCAGTCATAGGAACACAGCGCTTTGGCTTATAACCTGTTTGGGTCTCTCTTCCACACAGCTGCAGGGGGAAATGCAGGACAGCTGAATGTCACTGTCATTTGTGATGTATTGTCAGTTTTTCGTTCCTTAGGATGGGCTGATCCATGCATCCCTGGAACCTGCGGAGATCCTTTATCTGACCGTGGCCTATGACTGGTTCCTCTTTGGGTAAGCATGCTGGATGCTAGCCCTGCCTTGGCTGGGACCAGGGAGGGAACAGTAGGACCAGCTTCAGATTGGATTAATGCAGTTTCCCTTAACTATTTGAATTGAGGGTGGGGGCTCCTTACGCCACACCAGCCATTTGTTTTGAAGGTAAGCATATAGAGACCCTTTCACACAGTTGCACCTGTGCACCCAGCCTACAGCTGTGAGTGATAATCTGTGTACTGGGGCATTGATCATAGAAGGGTATCTCTGATTTCCCCAGACCATGCAGATAGAAGCTTAACTATAACAACAACAACAACAACAACAACAACAACAACAACAACAACAACAACAACAACAACAATTTATTACTTATACCCCGCCCATCTGGCTGGGCTTCCCCAGCCACTCTGGGTGGCTTCCAAAAAAATACTAAAATACCGTAATACAACTTAAAGCTGCCATTGAAGGCTCTGTCCTTCCCAGATTAGTTGGTGATTCTGCGACCAGCAAATCCAGCATTGGCAAATCGGAACCTGTTTGCCAGGAGACCTTCAGTCCAACCTACTTCGCAGCTAGCAGGGGACGGAAAGCTCCAAGCTAGGCCTGTCTCAAGATCCTCCCCTCTTGTGTGAATTCTTCTCATAGTCTGAAGAAACATTGGGTGGGCAATGGAGAAACAGACTGACAGCCTCTGTTTCCTTGCTTGCTCTTGAGTTTGAACGCTACTCGGTTTCCCTCTTTCTCTTGCAGGCACATGCTAGTGGATCGACTCAGCAAAGGGGAGGAGGTGAGTGTCGCTCTCATCAAAAGAGCGGCAGTGATGTCAGCATCCCATGGCGGACTCCACCCAGGCAGGGAGGGGTTGGGGTGAGGGAACGGTAGCCAGAGGCGTGCAGGTCTTGCCTGCGCCCGAAATTTTAGCAGGATAAGCTTAAAAATTTGCATCCTGCGCCACGGGAAGCCAAAGAGCTTCCTATTTCCCATAATGGCCCAGAGCAGAAACCTCCAGCAAGCCTGTAGGCAGTAGACGTCGAACGGTGCAGCGATTGGCGTGTTTCAGTTTAGAGAAGAAAGGCAAGTAAATTAGACATGATAGCAGCGTGGAGAAAGCGGATAGAGGGTTTTGCTCCTTCTGCAATGTAGAGAAAGTGGATAGAAGCTTTTCTCCCTCTCGCACAATCAGTCAAAGCCAGAATTAGCCCCTGAAGCTGGATGGTGGCGATTCAGCGCAGAAAAAAAGGAAGCACTGCTTTGCCCTGTCCCTTAGTTAAACTGGGATGCACCACTCCAAGATTTAACTATGTCTGCCAACTTGGATGTCTCTGAAAAAGGAGTGTTGGGCAAACTTGTGGTGGATAAGGTTAGGTCATAATGAGTACTGGTTGCTAGAGATCACAAACAGGTAAATGCTCGTGGCATTCATGTTTGGCTTATGGGCTTCCCATAGGTATTTCCTTGGTGGGATGCTTGACTGAAATTTGGCTGCATTGGCCAAGGAGTGCAAGCGTGGCTTCCTAATCGTCCTTGCATGGGTTTTCCTCTTCAAATAAAACCCCTGCGCCATGATTTGTTCTTTTAAATTCCAGGATGCCAAAGTGATTTGTAACTCGGCGGGTTCCTAGACCCTCCGGTCATCTTGACTTGGGCATGTGCAACACCTTTCCATAGCCATGTCTCCACTTTAATAATGTCAGCTCTGTGTGTTTGTGTTGTTCTGCCTTCTCACAAGCAGTGCTCAGGCCTGGCCAGCAGGAGACCCCTGGAAAAGTGTTGGCTTATGAGGGGGTCTTGTGTGGTGGTGACGGCCCCCTTCCTGCAGAGATGAGGAAGGCGTACAGTATGACAGCTGTCAATTACCAAGTGCTGTCGCCCCTTGCTCTCTCTTACGCTTTCTCCTCCCTCTCTCTCTTGGCTCCAGATTTTCTTTTTCTGC
Source organism: Podarcis vaucheri (assembly GCF_965113315.1). Lineage (NCBI taxonomy): Eukaryota > Metazoa > Chordata > Lepidosauria > Squamata > Lacertidae > Podarcis > Podarcis vaucheri. Next base: position 111,880,184 of record NC_138760.1, on the reverse strand, counting down.
TTCGATTTTCTGAAGCACATCACCTCTGAGGACTTCTCGGCTGCTAAGCCGCCAAGGTAAGGAGAGCCCCCAGTAGGAGCTTCCTGCTACCAAAGGCAGCCTAAAAGAACGGAGAATCTTGTTAGCGCACGCTCTTTCTACTGGGAGATGGGAGACCCAGGTGCCTTGGCCCAATTTGCTTTAATTTATTCTGCAGCGAAAACGGGGCCACATCACTTTCTCCGAAGAGGTTTGGGCTGCAAAGTCCTACATAAGAAAAAAAAAGTGGCCGTGAGTTTGGGGTGGATTAACGGGCAAAAGGGCCTCTCGCCTCGTACCTGTTGCTCTTGAAACAGCACTGCAGCTGTGGCAGTAGCATCACACCCCTTGAAGATGGTCCAGAAGCAGCAAGCAGAGCAGAATTTGGCGGCCAGGTGCCCCAAAGCGGAATTGTGTCACCCATCCTTAAAGAGCTGCCCTGACTGTCTCTTTCTTACTGGGCACAATTTAAGGTGTTTACCGTAGAGCCCTATACAGCAGGGGACCCACGTCCATTGCATGCCAGCCTATGCCTTAGGGTCTGAAAGGAGATATCCTGCTTGCAGTTCCATCCACAGTTGTGGTTTGCTGTGTGACAGGACAGCCCAGGGCCTTCCTTTTCTGTTAATGGCCCCTGGGATGTGGAACTCTCTCCCACTGGAGAGAACAGATGTCCCCCAGATTACCGTATTTTTTGCTCTATAAGACTCACTTTTTCCCTCCTAAAAAGTAAGGGGAAATGTGTGTGCGTCTTATGGAGCGAATGCAGGCTGCGCAGCTATCCCAGAAGCCAGAACAGCAAGAGGGATTGCTGCTTTCGCTGCACAGCGATCCCTCTTGTTGTTCAGCGTTATATCTCGAAATGGTGGCTAGCAAGAGACTTCTGGGCAGAGCCCAGTCAGGACAAACTCCTATTGTTTACCGGCCCAACTATGAGGCAGGGTGAGGCTGCCACCTCAGGCGGCAGAAGCCCCCAACGCCACGCTGGCAGTGGAGAAACAGCACCAGCGCTAGTTTCCAGTGAACTCTCACAAGACCTTGCCAAAATCTCTCAAGTTCTTGTGGCGTTCACTTCCACTTGTATTTGTATTTTTTTAAGCCAAATACTTCCAAAAATTCCTTTCTTCTGTGGCAGGGCTAAATTCCCTCCTGGTCAGTAGCTGTTTAACCAGTCAAGACCTGGAGGAATCCTGTTTCCAAATCCTTTTTCCATTGGTGGTTCAGTGGCATCTGATGACTTGTCATGTTTTGTCTCTCCCCGCCCTAGAAGGAAGAGCCTGCCACCCGGATTTACTTTGGAAGAGATCTGTATGCTGAGTGAGTGTCTCTTGCCGCCTCCTAACCAGTCCCCCCTCTAGCCTCAGCTGGGTCTGCTTTCTGATGGCATGGGGGGCCAGCAATGTTTCGCTCACTAGGGGAATTTGGGAAAAGCCTTTGAGAGCCCATAGCTCATCGCAGTTTCACAGGAAGGTGGCCAGGTCGCTGGATTCAGATTCCAGAAAAGTTTGGTGTCTCTACAACTGTAACAAAAATCTACTTCAGCTGCTGATTGAAAATGAGGATAACAAAAGGGGCCTGCAACAAAATGTTGCAGTGTAGAGCACTCCCCACTTCCAGGGTATCTCCCCCTTCTCCCCCTGCCCCTCACCAGTTTTCTATTTCCTCGCAAACAGTCAACCAGCCCCCCCTGAGCACGCTCAGTCATCACTGGGCTGCTTGGAGTTCCTTCCCATTTCAAGTTTCCCCCTCCATAAAAAATTTTGTACTAATGCAATGCCGTCCTGTTAGCAAAAAGACTTCTGTTAGTGCAATGGAACTTTCCCTCTTTCCCTGTGTGCCCCCTTCCCTCCCCAAATCTGCTCCAGAGGGACCCCCAAAACATTTTTCTTTTTTGGAGTGGGGGAACACATGGGGAGAAATTTGATTCCACAAACGGTGCACATGGGACGACTTTGCTGGATACAACCATGCTTGTTACATAAGGGCCTATGGGATAAATCCTTGAAACCGCTGAGGGACAAGTGTGTGTTCTGAGATAACCAGACAACTGCAGTTGGTGTGCATGTGCTGCCGCAGAATGTGGCAATAATTCGATTTCCTGAGAACTTGTCACCCTGATCAAAGCACACATACACAAACTGCCCAGTCCTCTTAGATTGGAAGACCCAAGAGTATGTGTGCAGTGCCTGCTGAAATTTCAGGATCTAGAGAGGTGGCAGAGTCAGACCCCATCTACCCTAGATGTTTAAAGTGGTATTGTATCACTTTATAAACAGTCATGGCTTCTCTCTGGGAACTGTAAGGGGAGCCCTATTTCCCCTCAGCGAAATACAGCTCTCAGAGTAACCTCAGAGGAGGGATTGATTGTTAAACCACTGTGGGAATTGCAGCTCCTAACAACTCTCATGACCCTCAACAAACTACAGTTCGCAGGATTTTTCAGGAAGAGCCACGACTGTTTCAAGCGGTCTGGTACTGTGCAGATGCGGCATAAGATTTCCAGTGATGGTGGCGGGAATTGACTTTCCTGCATAAGTCCTTCTTCCCCTTGACACTCCCAGCAGCAGTTTTTCAAAGTTACGCAAAATCAAAGCAGTCGTGCAGGTGTGCTTAATACGCCTAATCCACTGGGCTGCAGCATTTCCTGGTCAGAGAACTTGGCACTAAATTCTGAGTATATACATGCCCCTGGTTATAACTCTTAAGGAGAAAAAAATCTCACATCACGGGTGAGAAGCATAAGATGCTGTTCCCTCCCATTTTGCAGGTGGGGAGCTGTGCTTGGAAAGGTGGGGTGTTGCCCCAGGGACCCCCCCCCCAGCAAGTTTGTCGCTGGGCTGAGATCTGAAAGCAGGTCTGAGTCCGCAATGCTCTCAGATGGGGCTTTGCTGATGGTGGGCAAAGGCCTGCTTGCTGTTGACTAGGATTGTAAAAGACTGCCTGTTTATCTTTAAAAAGAAAAGCTCCGGTTCACCAAGAGGATATAGCAAGCTCTGACTCCCGCCTCACTATTGGCCCATTTATGACTTGTGACCCACACAGTGGGTAGGAGAGGAGAGTGGGCAAATGGGGTCTGCGTCTTCTTAGCCCAGAGTAGTGAACCTGTGGTCCTTCAGGTGTCGGATGTTGTAAACAAAAATTGCCCTTTTCCCTTATAGGGTATCCAAGAGGCCATATAGAATCCTTACATAGGTTCCCTATTGGTAGGAGAAAATAGCAGAGGGCAACCAGAGAATATTGAGAAGCAAAGCAGCTAGTAAGCTTGATCTTTATTGATCTGTTGCAACAGGGTGCTCCCCTCACCCGCAGGAGAGAGGAGGGACCCAGAAAAATGGCGTGCAAGGCCTTATAAAGACTTTTGAAACTGCCACCCTGTAGATCAAGACCACCCTCAGAAACATCATACATCACAGAAGGGGTGTAACCTAAGACCACCCCTCAGATACATCACACCTACATCACAGAAAAGGCGGTCTAAAACAGAAATTTGAATACTGTTTTTCTCCTGTTGTTGTTTATCTCCTGTCTGGCAGATTACTTGATTGGATTGCCTGGGAAGCCTGGCCAGTCTTTTGTAATGATAAATACTTAGTTCCTGGGCCAGGTCACAGGCTCACACCCTATTCAAACACAGACATACCCTTAAGACAGGATTTGTGAAGGAACAGACAATGGGGAGGCTTTTCCACTTTGACCTTGCAGAGAAAACATTTGCTCAGTTTAGGAATAAAAATGGCTTCAGGTTGGCCTTCCTGTGCTGATCTATGTACGTGCGGTTATGAACCTTGCCATATATCTAAGACCTCAAAATTCCTGTCACATGGACTACAACTCCCATCAGCCCCCTCTTTGGGGAGAGGCTGTGGCTCAGTGGCAAAGCACATGCTTGACCCCGGGCAGGCACCAGGCAGCTCCCTGTGTTCCCCATTCCTGGCTTTGCTGCCCTGGGGCTGCTACGCATTTGGGAAGTCGGCAGCATCTGGAATGGCCGCAGCTTCCCCACCTTTTCCTTGCCCCTCCTGAGCTCTTAAATAAACAGGTGCTGCTTCTGAACCGGAGAGCCTGGCAACTCTTGCTCTCACCACTGCAGGTGGTAATGCTCAGTCTTGTGACAGATCACTGAACTGTCATCTTTGCTAGTAATTAAAACAAAAAAAACCAGCCGCCCCTCTTAAGTTCTGCCATGTTTTTGTCAGCTGCAGCTTGGAAACGGTTTGGCTGTTTCTGAGAAGTGCAGAATTGGAGCTACATATATTCCGTGGCAAGAAGAGCCAAGTTCCGTGGTCTGTGTAAATAAGCAACTGTATAAACAGCTCACGCTCTTCTCATTATGGATATGTCTGCTGATACCTTTTGCGCCCATCTCTGGCTACGATGTGGGACACCCGAGTCCCATTTCTGACCACATGGAACCACATTATAACATTGCCTCACCTTCCCCCACCCTTAAAAAAAACCAAAACGCCAATTTTGAAATCTCATCAGGCAGTGAAGCTTGTTTTCTTAACTTTTTTTTTTAAAAAAAAAACCTTTTGCACCCGGTAATCTTATGCTTCTTCAGCATAACTGCACAATGTACATGCAATCTCATGTGATACCTGTTTGCGTAAAGGTAAAGGTACCCCTGCCCGTACGGGCCAGTCTTGCCAGACTCTAGGGTTGTGCGCTCATCTCACTCTATAGGCCGGGAGCCAGCGCTGTCCACAGACACTTCTGGGTCACATGGCCAGCGTGACAAGCTGCATCTGGCGAGCCAGCGCAGCACACGGAACGCCGTTTACCTTCCCGCTGGTAAGCGGTCCCTATTTATCTACTTGCACCCGGGGGTGCTTTCGAACTGCTAGGTTGGCAGGCGCTGGGACCGAACGACGGGAGCGCACCCCGCCGCGGGGATTCGAACCGCCGACCATGCGATCGGCAAGTCCTAGGCGCTGAGGCTTTTACCCACAGCGCCACCCGCGTCCCTTACCTGTTTGCATAGAGTTCATAAACAAGCTCCTGTTCTTTTTGCAAGACTGCAGTTAGACTTGTATGGACTGTACTGAAAAATTGAATCCAAAATATGCCTCCGAACCTCCTGCCTATCACATAGGAGCTATTTATTATGAGTAAGCATACAGATGTTTCTCCTTCTGATTAAAGCTGTTAATAATAAAAAAAAATTATTTATACCCCGCCCTCCCTGGCCAGAGCCAGGCTCAGGGCGGCTAACAACAGTGAAATTACAGTAAAAACATAATGGGGGGGTCACAATTTAAAATACAGGTTAAAATGCAATTTAAAATGCAGCCTCATCAGAACCATAAAGGGAGGGAAACATAAGGGTCAGACTGAGTCCGAACCGAAGGCCAGGCGGAACAGCTCTGTCTTGCAGGCCCTGCGGAAAGATGTCAAGTTCCGCAGGGCCCTAGTCTCTTGTGACAGAGCGTTCCACCAATTTGGGGCCAGTACTGAAAAGGCCCTGGCCCTAGTTATGACCAATCTGACCACCTTGTGACCTGGGACCTCCAAAATGTTGTCATTTGTGGACCTTAAGGTCCTCCGCGGGACATACCAGGAGAGGTGGTCCCGCAGGTACGTAGATCCTAGGCCGCAAATATTAAAATGAACCGTTGCGTGAGTTCATGTGTGGTGGGGATCTCCGTGTGAGGTTTGTTTGCGGGAATGCTGGGTCTGCTACTTGATAGAAGAAAGATAGTCCGACGTTGCTCTCTTTGTGTTCCAGAGCAGAGGGACCGGGGCAGCCCTACTAGTCTCAGCAGCGACTTCTCTCTTGTGATGGAGAACTCACCTGGGGCTGCAGGGAGCTTCACCTACGAAGCAGTGGAGCTGATGCCAGCAGGGTCTCAAACACAGGCTGCTTGGTAAGACCATGTGTGCGTGTATGCATGTGCCTTCAACCATGGGGCGGGTGTATGTGGGGCAGAGCGTGCATGGCTTTAGTGTGCCACAAAAGCAGTCCGTTACAATAGCTTAGACAGGGCCTAAGGTAGCAGCAGCTACATCCAGGCCTCCCACCCTTCCCAATTTTTGAAGTAGTGACCCCAAAGGTACCTTGAGCCAACCTCACCCTCGGTGTGTTGCTGGGCTGGCTGAGGTTCCAACACGCCTCACACGACATCCAGGTGCAAAATTAGGCATGCACATAAACTCAGTATTATTGCAGAGGCCCTGGGGAACCCCTTCATTTGGCAGAGGGCACCTGTCAAGTCAGAAATGGCCTGTCTAGTACCCCATACACACACAGTGCATTCATCTCACCTCACTGGTTCCTCTCCCAGTACTGAATTAGAAAGCCTCTAGGACATTGTGCAGTGGTACCTCGGGTTAAGTACTTAATTGGTTCCGGAAGTCCGTTCTTAACCTGAAGCGGACTTTCCCATTGAAAGTAATGGAATGTGGATTGATCCGTTCCAGACGATGAAAAACACCCCCTAAAACAGCAATTTAACATGAATTTTACTGTTTCACAAGACCACCGATCCATAAAATGAAGGCAACAATCAATGTACTGTACTATAAAATAAATAAGACAGTATTTTAGATGAAAAAAATTAACATTTATTTCTTTTCTTACGTGCACTCATTGTTTGGATGGGGGCTCGGTCCTCTTCCACAATCACAGTCGGCTTGGCTCCTGGCATTTGCAGAGGCCTCAGAGAGCTCCGACGGCTGGAGCCCAGTCGCAGAGCCTCTGCAGACCCTGCAGATGTCGGGGCTTGGTTCCCGGCATTCGCGGAGGCCTCAGAGAGCTCCGTAGGCCCCGCGGATATCTGGGTTTGCCTCCAGGCAGCGGCGAGGCCTCCGAGAGCTCGGACAACTTACTTCTGGGTTACAATCGTTTGTAACCCAAAAAACGTAAGTTGAAGCGTTCGTAACCCAAGGTACTACTGTACAGTCATAGAGTTGGAAGGATCCCGCAGGGGTCATCCATTCCAACTGCCTGCAATACAAGAATCTCAGCGAAAGCATCCATGATAGATAGCAACCCTCTCACTTATAACTAGGAATGTTCTTCAGCCTGGGCATGGGGGGCCCTTCCAAGCCAAGGGGCGGGAGGCAGGCAGGCAGGAGTGACTCAATGGATATAGGGTTCTACCTTCCGTCCCCCATCTTGACTGCACAAAATCCACCTCCTAGGGCTAAAGTTGGCCGTCCTCCATTCCGGAATGCCACTCTGTGATCTGCTGGCAGCAGGGCTTGCGAAGGCTCCTTTCTGGGAAACTGGAGAACCGCTGCCTGTCACCATAGATGACGCTGAGCTTGATGGTCCAGATGATTAAGCAGATGGACTGGATGATTAGGAAGAAGGCAGCTTCCTCTGTAGAAAAGGCTCTCAAATCCAGGGGGGAAGCCAGCCAACCAATTTCGTCCAAGGATGGCATACCACTTGGCCCTAGGATAGGCGGATCCTTGACAGTGAAGGTCGTTCCGCCGTGGCGGGGGGGGGGGGCTTGTCCTTCCCTCCCTTCCATTAGCCTGGACCTTGAAGTCTATGCAGGAGAGGAGCTAGCGGGAGAAGAGGAGAAGCTCTCCCACATGACGGGAGGGTAGGGAGCCAAAGGCTGGGGATTTCAGAGCCTTGCCCGCGGGCCTGCCCTGCTCAGTTTAATTTTTCTTTCTCCTCCCCAAGCACGTGTGCTAATGATATTTTACAGTGCAATTATTCTGAGCTAAATCTGGGCTGTGCTGAGAGGCAGCTGGAAATCCTCTGGGCAACAGTGAACCCTCAGCTTGCTGTTGCATGCCTGGCTTCTTGAAGTGCAAGGGAGAGAGAGAGAGAGAGAGAGAGAGAGAGAGAGAGAGAGAGAGAGATCTGTTCAGAGCATGGGCAGCCCTCAAAATGGTGGCCCTGCCAAGTCTGCTCAGCACCCCAGTCAAATTGCAGGCGGCACACAGTAGCTGACAGTGAAAACCTTGCAGGGAAAGAAGGGCTGGCAGATGATTCCGCAGGAGCTGGAAGCTGTCCTGGGTTGCCCGAGTTGTGTGCAGGGCTGTCTGGAATTCTGAGCTGGAAGGCAGATTCTGTAGCCAGAGGACTTCTTTGTGTGCACACACCGTCTCTGTATTTCTCAATTTACAGCATGTGCAAGGATAATCCTGGTCCCGTGGGGGCTGTTGTATGTGTTGGAAGGGAAACTTGGAGGAGTGTCGGGGGGAACCAGCTGGGGAACCCCCCAAGAGAGGAAGGCTCAGAGCCAGGGGATTGGTGGTGGGACAATGACAAGTGGCCAGAGGGAGAAGAGGGAGCAGACTTGGGGGGAGGAGGCGTCAGAAGCTGAAGAGGCAACAGGGTTTAATGAGCAGGAGGAAGCTGGGACAGAGAGCAGTCCTGATTCAGAAGCTGGAGAGGAGGGAGGCCAGGAGAGAGAGGAGGCCGGCTGCAGAAGAATACAGGGAGTCTCCTGCTGCTGCTACTGCAACCAGCTCCCCCTCCCTCCTGGTCTCCCAGAACACACAGAGAAATGCAAAGAGCAGAGGAGAGATTGATTGTGCACAGGCACAGTCTCCGATTGCTTGGCAAAAACCCTGGAGACTTAGGCAGCCGTGGAAAGGCAGGGACTTTGAGTCCTTGCACCTGCCTCATTGGGGCAAGACCTGCGGGGAAGAGTTGCTGGGATCACTAGGCCTGCACTGTTTTGGGTTCTTCAAATAAAGAGTTAACTTCATTGACATTGTGGGTTTTTATCAGTGACCTACACCTGACTCCGGGACGCGGGTGGCCTAGAACTTGCCGATCAAAAGGTCAGCGGTTCAAATCCCCACGACGCGAGTAAGCTCCCATTGCTCGGTCCCTGCTCCTGCCAACCTAGCAGTTCGAAAGCACGTCAAAGTGCAAGTAGATAAATAGGTACCACTCCGGCGGGAAGGTAAACGGCGTTTCCGTGCGCTGCTCTGGTTTGCCAGAACCAGCTTAGTCATGCTGGCCACATGACCCGGAAGCTGTACGCCGGCTCCCTCGGCCTATAGAGCGAGATGAGCGCCGCAACCCCAGAGTCGGCCACGACTGGACCTAATGGTCAGGGGTCCCTTTACCTTTACCTTTACACCTGACTGCAGTTGCTGACAAGGAGGAAGTTGGTACTCAGCCCAGGAATCGTAGAGTTGAAAGGGACCTTGGCTTATTCGGTCTCCTCTGACCCGGGACCTTCCTTTAACCCAGATGTGCATTTGGGAAAAGGGCCATGGCTCCTTGGGTCGCTGTCTCCAACATGGGTCCCTCCAGGTGTTGGGACTACAAGTCCCATCATCCCTTGCAGCAGCATGGCCACGCTGACTTGGAACTCAACATCATCTGGAGGGTGCCTGGTTGGAGAAGTTTGGCATAAGACATCGGCCGTGTAGGCGGTTTGGCGCAAACCATAGTACACTCTGTCTCCACAGTCAGAGGCACCAGCCCTCCTGGATGTCAGTTGCTGGAAACCGCAGGATGCGGGGAGAGTGCCTTTGTGCTTGCATTCTGCTTGCAGGTTTCCTACAGGCTGGCCACTGCGAGAACAGGATGCTGGGCTAGATGGCCGGATCCTGCAGGGCTCTTCTTGCGTGCAAGGGAGAAAATCGAATCTCTTCCATGCAAGGAAGCCCATTTTTAGCTGCCAGTTCTGGGCCTCTCTCTCTCTCCCCCCCCCCCGTGTGCTCCCCACCCCCCTCACAAAAGCTGGGACGGTTGCGGAAGCTGCGGGGAGCCCTGTCCTGTTTTTAAAAGCCTCTCTCTTTTTTTAATTGCCTCTCTTCTCTGCCTGCCTGCTTGAGTGCCTGTGGCTGTGTTATTAGGCACTTCATTAAGTCGCAGCCTTGTGCCCGCGCACAATGCAGCAATCACAAGGCAAGGGAGTGCATAAAGGCTCTCGAAAGCCTGGCCCCGCTGCCTCGCCGCTCTGGAGAGCGAGTCGCCGAGGGTCTTGCGAGGAAATCCTGGGGTTTCAGGAGAGCCCTTATTAACGTGCACAGCAAGGGGTAATAAGCCATGCCTCTGATAATTGCTCAGCAGGCAGCGAGGGAAACAGAAAGCATTGGGGCAGCAGGGAGGGGGAACGGCTGTGGAAGGTTCAGGTCTCCCAGCTGCTAAGGGCTGGCTTGCACCAAACCTCCCCTTGAACACGAGCAGCCCTATAGCTCTTCCAGGGCTATGTGTGTCTGCAATTGAGAAGGGTGGTTTGTGCAAATCTGGCCGTAGCTAAAGGCAGCCTGCAGGTGTTCCTGTGATCACAGCAGCTGGGGAGAAGGTGCCGCTGTGCAATGGCTGCAGCCCACCTTCCGGATTCACCTAAATGCTATCCTGCTTAATCCTAGCAACGTCTACATTAGACATAGGAAACCCTCTGTGAATTCACCCTTTGGGGCAAAGAATTCCTGGCACCTCTCCTTGGGAGTGGGGAGATGGCTCCCAAGGCTGCATGGTAACACCTGGGAAAGCAGAACGAGATGGAAGAGAGAGCAAATTTGTCACAATTCTGCTCTTAAGCGTGTGTCTGTCCCCCTCCCCCCCAATCTTTTTTCTCTGCTGAGAATCAGTTCTGCAAAGATTAGTATTTGCTGCGTGCACTTTAGCTTGCTTCCAAAATGTAGCCTGTCCTCAGAATTTCGGTACAGTGGTACCTCGGGTTACAGACGCTTCAGGTTACAGACGCTTCAGGTTACAGACTCTGCTAACTCAGAAATAGTACCTCAGGTTAAGAACTTTGCTTCAGGATGAGAACAGAAATTGCGCGGCAGCAGCAGGAGGCCCCATTAGCTAAAGTGGTACCTCAGGCTAAAAACAGTTTCAGGTTAAGAACGGACCTCCGGTACGAATTAAGTTCTTACCCCGAGGTACCACTGTATTTTTGGAAGGGCTTGACTGATAGAAGGTGAGGGAACGATGAATATGAAAGCCCAGAATACAAAGGGAGGAGGGGGAAAGGTAAAGTCCTGGTGTTTTTAGGTCGTGCGGGTGATAAACGTCATGGAAATGTTCAGAGAGCAGAAATGGCACCTGTCACTCAGTGCAAGCTTATCCCAGTCAAGTTTGGGTCTATCTCGCCCTTCTCAGCTCAGGATCCAAGCTTTGCTTCACAATAGCAGGTGCTTGGAAATCAAAAGAGTGAATCTCCATAGCAGCAGCAGCAGCAGCAAAGCCCCATTGTCTTGGGAACCTGAATTAAGAACTGCAGAATAGGCAGCTGCTGGAAGTGCTTGGGGTCTGGCCCCGAGAGAGCTGCTGTAGTAGCAGAGAGACTCAGAGCAGGGGAGGTGAGCTGGAAAGTTTCCTGGTTCAGATCTTGCCCCAGCCATAAACTCGCTGTGCTGACTTTAGGCTTATCATTGTTCTCTTGGGCGTAGCCTTCCCATCTGCGAAATGGGAATAATAGCGACTCTGTAGGCTGTAGAGCGCTATGTAAATGCCCTCTTCAGCAGTCTTTCACCTGACGGCTAAAAATCTTCTAATAAGGCTTTTAGGGTATGAATAGCTTTCAGCTCCTGTTCTGATTGTGATTTGCTGTGTTGCTGGAGGGTGATTGTCCCTTTGTATTCTGGGCTTTCAATTTTTTTTTTTTTTTTATGACAGTGTAACTCCAAAAGTTCAGTAGATTAACCTATTGTTAGCTGCCGTGAGCCATTTCTAACGGAGAGGTGGAATAGAAGTGTTTTATATATATATATATATTATCTCTTTTTCTTGTTGTATAGATTATTATTTTTTAAAAGGGGGGAAAGATCCATGATTATGGGAATGGGCGACCCCCCTGGCTGCTGTTCTCTTTGGAGAGGATGCTGAGCTCCAGTTAATGGTCTGAGCATTTTGAGAGTCCAGGGGAATACCTTATAAACCTTTGGCCTGACCTCCCTGGAAGCCTTTCTGGTGGAGAGGGAGTGGAGCAGTTATGAGGCAAGGAGGAACCTGCCTTGAGGCGGCCTAGACTTCCAGCGTGGTGTAGTGCTTAAGAGGAGTAGTCTTGTAATCTGGGGAACCAGGTTCGCGTCCCCGCTCCTCCACATGCAGCTGCTGGGTGACCTTGGGCCAGTCACGCTTCTTTGAAGTCTCTCAGCCCCACTCACCTCACAGAGTGTTTGTTGTGGGGGAGGAAGGGAAAGGAGAATGTTAGCCGCTTTGAGACTCCTTCAGGTAGTGATAAAGCGGGATATCAAATCAAAACTCTTCTTCTTCTTCTTCCCCACTTGGCTTGGCACTCGCAGCCCAAGTAGGTGCGTTTGCTTATTTTTTCTGTACTACTATTTTAATTTTAATTTTTTGCAGGAGGAAAAACTGCGCCTCCTCCCCACAGACAGTCCTCTGGGGTCGGCCGCAACCGTCCGAGGAACGGCTGCCCGTCCAGGGCGTGCTCGAAGCCAAGTCCTCCAGCTCCTCCTCTTCCAACCACTCGGAGAACTTCTCAAGGCTGGGCAGCAGTCCTCTGGAAGTGCCCAAAGCCAGGTGAGAGACGGAGTGAGGCTTGTATCACTTTGGAGAGTGGGGGGGTTGGGGCAGGTTGCCAAGCTGCGCACGACATTGGTGATGGTCTGCAGGAGAAGCGATGGTGGCAGCATTCTAGCAGCTGCCTATGAAAGAAACCCTCCTTTCCCCCTTTTAGAAAAACCGGGCTTTAGGAAGGAATCGATCATGCAAATGTACACAAATTTCCTTCTCAGGCAGCAGTTTGGGAACTTTTCGCCAAGTGCCGCCGCAAGGAAAAAGCACCCGCTGCCCTTCCCCTTGCGGTAAAAATATAATTAAAGTGGCAATTTGCTGCTCTTTTGTTCCACCCGGATTCTGCCACCTGAGATGTCTGCTCCTGCTGCCTCAGTTCTGGGCCCGGTGCCGACTTAGCAGAATGAGGAGAGGAAGAAAAGCACTGAGTTTGGGGGATGGCAGACTTTGAGGCTGGAGGGGGTCAAGAAACTTCACTGGGTTGTACTGGCTACACAAGAAGCAGTACAGTGGTACCTCGGGTTACAGGCGCTTCAGGTTACAGACTCTGCTACCCAGAAATAGTACCTCAGGTTAAGAACTTTGCTTCAGGATGAGAACAGAAATCACACGGTGGCAGCAGGAGGCCCCATTAGCAAAAGTGGTACCTCAGGTTAAGAACAGTTTCAGGTTAAGAACAGACCTCTGGAACGAATTAAGTTCTTAACCAGAGGTACCACTGTACTAGGTCGATCCAGGTATCCCTAAAAATTCCTGCGTAGCCCTTTTACGGCTTTAGGGATTTCCCACTGTCTGCAGTTTTCAGTTTGTCCATGAGCTCTGGAATTTTTAATTCTGAAAAAAGAGAGTGGGTTCATATTTTTGGCGGTGCCAGAAGTGGTGCTTCCGGGCTTCAGATTATGCGTGTGGCCCAGCAAATCCAGGGACACCTAGGAAAGTGCCCTGTTTATGTCTGTTTGTAAAAGCACCCAGAGGCACTCTGGTACTTTCTCTGCATCTTGCTTTGGAAGGGAATGCTAGAGGACTGTGTTAAAACGTAGGCATGGCTAGCAGGGGGCTGTGCCCATGAATGCTGGAATTGGGGGCTTGGGGAAGAAGGTGCCACGCCATCCGTGGGCAAGAGAAGTTGGGCCGCCTGAAGGAAGCTTTCGGTATCATGCAGGTATAGCTCGATGCAAAATTGTTGAACAACTGCTCCAAATTCGACTCTGCAAATTGTGTGTCTCTTCTCCCTCTCCTGCGGTGTTGAACAAACCCGTCGTAAAGATTTGTTTTAAGTGCTTGAGCACGTTTGGGTGGGTAGGGAGTCTGGGAAGAAGACAACAATTGGTTAGTGCCACGTGAAATCCTTTAGGGACCAGGATCTGCAGTGTTTTAGGAACTACATGGTCTCGCTGTTGAACTTGAAAAGATGTGCAGGTTACCAGCTGCCTTATGCTGGAGATGTGGTCGGCGTTACGTCAGATTTAGTTGTATTTAGAGGAAATGCAAACAGAAAGATTTTTGGGGGCTAAATTGCAATGGAAATCGATCAAATTGTCGTTTATGAGTCAACGATGGGCGCCGCGATTTTTTATTTTAAGGTACCGTATTTTTCGCTCTATAAGACGCACCAGACCACAAGACGCACCTAGTTTTTGGAGGAGGAAAACAATAAAAAAAATATTCTGAATCTCAGCAGCCAGAACAGCAAGAGGGATCGCTGCGCAGTGAAAGCAGCAATCCCTCTTGCTGTTCTGGCTTCTGGGATAGCTGTGCAGCCTGCATTCGCTCCATAAGACGCACATACATTTCCCCGTACTTTTTAGGAGGGAAAAAGTGAGTCTTATAGAGCAAAACATACGGTACATACATCCAACGAAAGAGGGTGAGTTTGGTGGTGCATTCGTTAGCCTTGGCGCATGTATTAATTAGCAAAATATTGGGGGGAAACTGCAGATCCCATCAGTGAATGGGGAAAAGCAATGTGCTTATTTTAAACGTATAAAGGACTCTCTCATGTGGCTTGAAGCCCTGGAGTGTTACTTCCAACCCTTAAGCCAACCAGAGGCCTCTTGAGTCATTAACCAGGCAAGTCTTGAACTATCTGAAGTGCTTTTCTAAAAATGTCAGGGCATTGATTGCAATAAGAAACTAAAACTGGCTCAAATCAAATGCAGTTCTTGTCAAGGAACATGAGTTTGGAAAGGCAGAGAGATGAAAAGCATAGAAGATTTAAGAACTATAGATCTGAACCAAAACAGATCACACACACACACTCAATCTGTAGCAAGGAAGGAATTGGTTATACGAACTGAAAGCGCATAGCAAAGAAAACCACAAAGCTGAAATCTAGATAGCATACAAGTGAGATAGTGCTAAATGTTTCAGAGTAGTGTTTCAAATTTCGGGAATGTGCTCTGCTCGCTTTCTCCCATAGCCCACCCTCGGCTGCAGCCAGAGTTGCTTTAGAGCTGTCTCTTGTTCTGTCCATTGGTGTAAGAGGAGACTTTGCTCGTCCCCCTTCCATTTGAAGAGGAAGGTGGCCTGTGCCCGCAGGCAGGTGATATCTCTTTGCGATGGCACCCAATTCAGGAAATTAATGTACTTACAGAAATTTATCTCCAACTATCTTTGGCAGCGCTGTAAAGCCTCTCCCCCCCCCCCCTTAATTCAGGTGTGCGGTTCGCTGATCTTCCTCCAGCACCGTTCGCGCTTTGTCACTTGTGCAATTGTCTGACTTCGAGATTTTTACCCTTAGGTCTAATTGTATGTTGTATTTCAAATGAGATGGTGCCGCCAAACCTTGCCCTCCCATATCCACCCTGCCATGGAGACGATACCTTGGTTTTGTATCTTCCCTGAACAAAATAAAAAAATTCCTTCCTGTAGCACCTTTGAGACCAACTAAGTTTGTTATTGGTATGAGCTTTCGTGTGCATGCACACTTGGTGTCTGAAGAAGTGTGCATGAACACGAAAGCTCATACCCATAACAAACTTAGCTGGTCTCTAAGGTGCTACTGGAAGGAATTCTTTTATTTCGTTTCGACTATGGCAGACCAACACGGCGGCCTACCTGTAACTATCTTCCCTGAGTACAGGATGGTATCCTATCCGTGGTGTGGCCTGGCTGTTGCATTTGTTCCCTCTGCATATTTTAAATTGGGGTGGTATTTGCAGAGGCTGCTCTGTTGCCAGCATCGTAGTTTGGGCTGTGCACTCCATCTCCTCTCAAGACAGGCAGACCCCAACAACAACTAAGGCTACAACTGCCAGGGAATAAACCTGGGGCCCCTCTGCCTGCAAAACGTGCACTGTGCCTCTGAGCTGTGGTCTCCTCCTCCTGCTTTTGCTCCGGAAAAGGCATGTTCCAGTGTCTTCTGCTTTGGGGGCCGCTTGCCAGGGAGGACCCAGCCCCCTTCTCCCATAGGGTGACGACATTGTTGTGTGTGTGTATGTGTTTGGCGTTACAAGGGTCTTTTCCCGGGAGCGTGTGGCCCCTCAGGCCCAGCTGCTCTGCCGTTGCAGATTTATTTTGGGGAGAGCTGCGGGCAAGGTAGCCACGCTCTTGAACGTTCCATGGCGGCACTGGGGGGCCCTGCCACGCTGGCAGGCTCAGCTATGCTATCTCGGCTGAGGGGCCGGCACAGAGCCTTGCCAACCCGGAGGAAGGAGATGGCTGCGCGTGGCTTTCAGATCTTCTGGACCCGTGGCCATGGCAACAAAGCACTTAGCGTTTGCCGCAGCGGAGGAAGCGGGGCATTCCGGTGGGCCAGCAGCTACTACAATAGGTAACTTAATTGGCTACCTGCCACTTCCCGAGCGCACTGACAGGCAGGAGGCAAGCAGGGCAAGTCACGCTGAGGCCGCTGGGAGTAGGAGGAGGGCGTGAGAGGAGCGCAGCGCATGCTAGCTTGGGAGAAGGAAGGAAAGCTGGGGGGGTGTTTCTCTTCCCCTCCCTTCCCCAAGAGAGGGAGTGGGGAGCCTGCCAGTGCCTGGGCAAACTGGCAGGCCAGGCAGAAGGAAACCCCCGCGGTTGTCTGTCTCCGCAGACTGGATCAGGGAAGCTTAATTGAAGCCAAATAGGCATATTGGTAGTTAAGCTGGCAAGCACACGCATCCCTGCACTCCCGATTGCCTGAAGCTGTGACTGAGCGGAAGGAAAGGGCATCGTTCAGTATTGCCCTGTGGGGGTTTGTCTACTTTCTTAACAACAGGGCCGAGGAAGCCTCAAGCGCCTGGAGGGTCCGTTCAGGCCTCTCCCACCTGTCCCATGCGAGGGCAGCCAAAGAGCTTGCCTGCTGGGCCACCCATTTGAGCGACCGCCCCCTGTCATCTCAATCTAATCAGCATGTGCCCCATTAACAAACGAAATGCGCCACAGCAATGTATTTACTGACCTGTGCCACATTTTAATGGGGGAAGCTGTATGTGTGTCGTCGTTCCCCCCACATCCCCCCACATGGATCTCTGTTGTGTTAATATTGCCCATGAAGGTAGCTAATCTCAAAACGTTCTGCAGAAAAGCTGGGGTAGTCTGGTACCGTGAGAAAAGAATCTTGGCTGCTTCAGGCAAACGCTTGCAGGCAGGATTGCACCTTCTTGCACCTTCTTATTACGATCGGCTAGGCTGTGCAAAATGGGCCCTGGGCTGCAGAGTCTGTTCCACTGTTGCCGTTTACCTTGGGAGCAAGATTCCTCCGCTGCAGAAGCGTTCCTGGGTGTCCGCAGGCGGCGGGATTAACGCCGTGTAAGATGCGCGCAGGACAGTAATGTGGCTTAGCAAACTGGCTAAGCCGCGCCTGAATGCGCTTTTGCTAAACCCATTAAACAAAGCTGGCACAATGCGCTCAGATCCGCCGAGGAGCTCGGAGTCTGGAGACAGCTTTGTCGAAATGCGTAAAGCACAGCGGCAACTGCTCCCGGTCGGCTAGCGAGCACGGGAAGAGCCATCGCGATGGGGTTGGAGCTTCCCACAGAGCTTCGAGATGCTGTGTTTTCTGTACTTCCTCGTTTCCCTTGTATGTGTGCGAGGCGGTTCTTCAGCCACTGAACCTGCGGTGGAATGATACCAGGGACCGAGGGAGCTAGTTCTCTAGGTCTGCCTTTTGGCAGCTGAACCCGGCCTCTGTTCCCGTGCATCTATTTCACAGAGTTAACTAGACCGTTGGAAGGTTCGGGACACCTGAAAACAAGAGCTTTTTTATGCAGCGCGTAGTTGACCTGTGGAACTCCCTCCCACCAGAGGCAGCGATGGGCCCCCAACTGGGGTGGCTTTCAAAGAGGATTAGACTCATTCCGGGAGGAGAGGGCTGTCGAGGGCTGCTGGCTGTGCTCTGTTTCCACAGTTGGAGGCAGCAGTGCTTGCTGGAAACCACAGAAGGAGTTTTTGTGCTTGAATCCTACTTCCTGGTTTCCCTCCGGCATCTGACTGGCCACTGTGAGAACAGGACGCTGGACTGGACGGGCCATTGGTCTGTCCCCACGGGCTCTTGAGTTCTTCTATCCCAGCACTTCTCTATGATCAGGGGAAGCCCATGATGTCATCCCGATGATCCGCTGGTTTCCACTGCTTGAGGTTGTGGAGGAAGCTGCTGCTGCTGTGTGCTGTGAGCAAATACCCTTCTCCTTGCACGCAAGCGTCCTGGCTCTTGGCCTTAATGGCCCTGTAATTATTACCCTGGGTCAGGCCGGTAAATGCTCTAATGTGACAGCAAACAGGCATGGCTGAAGCAAAGTGCTGCTGGCTGCCAAGTGCGTCGCTCACTTGCCGGCTGTGCTTCTGGGCCCTGCACAAAGATCTCCTGCCATCCAGCTGCTGTTAATAGAGTAATTATTAGCTTTCTGGTCTTTATGGTTAAATATTTATGTCCTGGGAGCGCTCCTTAACGCCATGTCTGCTTTTTGCAGGCAGCTGATTAAAGCAGGCAGGCGCAAAGAGGCAACCGCCGGCCCAAAGGTGGCGGCGGTCGTGGGGGAAGCGCCGTACCAAGCAAGTGAGCAAAGGTTCTGTGCCTGGACAACCCAGATTTCCCCACCACTACCACCAACAAAGGGACGCAGGTGGCGCTGTGGGTTAAACCACAGAGCCTAGGGCTTGCCGATCAGAAGGTCAGCAGTTCGAATCCCCGCGACGGGGTGAGCTCCCGTTGCTCGGTCCCTGCTCCTGCCAACCTAGCAGTTCGAAAGCATGTCAAAGTGCAAGTAGATAAATAGGTACCGCTCCGGTGGGAAGGTAAATGGCGTTTCTGTGCGCTGCTCTGGTTCGCCAGAAGTGGCTTGTCATGCTGGCCACATGACCCAGAAGCGAGATGAGCGCCGCAACCCCAGAGTCGGCCACGACTGGACCTAATGGTCAGGGGTCCCCTTTACCTTTACCACCACCAAGGAAAGCTGGAATTTGCATTCTGTACAACTGCATAGAGGACTGCGTGAATTGCACCAAGGGGATTTTTTTGCAAATTTATTTGGCTTATTTTAAATGCAGAATTTAATTCCGTGTTTGTACTGTAAACCACCCTGCGATCCTCAGATGAAGGGCAGCACATAATACATAACAACAATAATTTTAAATACTGCTGGGAGCTGGGGTTGCACAGTGCAAACCACAGAGAATCTCAGAGGGAGCTCTTGAGTTCATAAATTTTGGGCAGTGTTGCTTGCCCACTTTTTTCCAAGTGCACTTTTGCCAGTCCTCAGAATTTAGTTTCCCCCCTTAAATGAAAGCGGAGAGTCTTTGGAAATGTAAATCTGCCCCTGTTGCCACGTTCTCCTTTTCTGCATTGGGGGTAGTATTATGGTATGGATATGCATATAGCTGAGGCTATATTGGCTGATTCTACATTGGACAGCTGATCTAAGGCAGAGAACAGGACAACAAGCTCATTACTGTAAAGAGGTCCACCAGCAGGGCAATGAGAACCTTTCAGTATCAAGGATCTAATTAGTGGGTAAATTTTCCCCAACCTGGTGCCCTCTGGCCATTGTTGGACTACAAATCCCAGCAGGGACGCAGGTGGCACTGTGGTCTAAACCACTGAGCCTCTTGGGCTTGCTGATCAGAAGGTCAGCGGTTCGAATCCCCATGATGGGGTGAGCTCCCGTTGCTCTGTCCCAGCTCCTGCCAACCTTGCAGTTCGAAAGCACGCCAGTGCAAGTAGATAAATAGGTACTGCTGTGGTGGGAAGGTAAGTGGCATTTCTGTGCGCTCTGTTTTCCACCATGGTGTTCCATTGCGCCAGAAGTAGTTTAGTCCTGCTGGCCACATGATCCGGAAACCTGTCTGTGGACAAACACCGGCTCCCTTGGCCTGAAAGCGAGATGACTGCTGCAACCCCATAGTCGCCTTTGACTGGACTTAACCATCCAGGGGTCCTTTACCTTATCCCAGCACCCACAGTCAGCATGCCCAGTAGTGAGGGAGTTGGAGGCCAGCAACCCCTGGAAGGTACCAGGCTGGGCGAGGCTGTTTTAAGCTATGGGGCTGGCCTCAAGCCAGGGCTCAACTCTGGAGGAGAAGGCCCAAGCTGTGAAGCATGAGGTTTACTGCTTTTGAGCATCCCTTGTGGGGTGAAATCCTGGAAAGCTGCTGTCATGGAGTGTAGACAGAACTGCACTTCTTAGGAACCCTCTACCTGAGAGCTTGCTGAGCTGCTGCCAATTGTTGTTGTTGTTTAGTCGTTTAGTCGTGTCCGACTCTTCGTGACCCCATGGACCAGAGCACGCCAGGCACTCCTTTCTTCCACTGCCTCCGGCAGTTTGGTCAAACTCATGCTGGTAGCCTCGAGAACACTGTCCAACCATCTCGTCCTCTGTCGTCCCCTTCTCCTTGTGCCCTCGCATCTTTCCCAACATCAGGGTCTTTTCCAGGGAGTCTTCTCTTCTCATGAGGTGGCCAAAGTATTGGAGCCTCAGCTTCAGGATCTGTCCTTCCAGTGAGCACTCAGGGCTGATTTCCTTAAGAATAGATAGGTTTGATCTTCTTGCAGTTCATGGGACTCTCAAGAGTCTCCTCCAGCACCATAATTCAAAAGCATTAATTCTTCTGCGATCAGCCTTCTTTATGGTCCAGCACTCACTTCCATACGTCACTCTATATTGTTAGTAGGTGATGTCTCTGCTTTTTAAGATGCGGTCTAGGTTTGTCATTGCTTTTCTCCCAAGAAGCAGGCGTCTTTTAATTTCGTGGCTGCTGTCTGCAGTGATCCCGGAGCCCAAGAAAGCAAAATCTCTCACTGCCTCCATTTCTTCCCCTTCTATCCGCCAGGGTGTGATGGGACCAGTGGCCATGATCTCTGCTGCCAGTTAGAGCAGCCAATATAGGGTACAGAGGGGTAAGGCATAGTCATAGCTTCACATGCAGAGCTGTTTCAAAAATTAAGCCCAAACTGAACCCTGCACCAAAGCCGGAATTCCATTCTTAGGCCACCACAGGTTGGTGGTATTTGTGGATTTTAGGTTCTCTCCCACCCCCGTTCCTTGCTAGCTTGAGTGATGGATGTGAAGAAAGAGAAGCCAGAGCTGTCAGAAACCTATATAGCTCTTCCTGGGAGGGAAGGGTGGTGCAGTGGAGAGGAGTGACCTAATTAAACGAAGCCCTTTCTCCGGAGCTGGAGCTTGAAAGAATCTGGGCTGCTTGAAGACCCAGCAGATCTGAACGTTCTTCCTGCTAGAGGAATGGGCAGCAGCAAGACTCTCCCTGTCTGTTTTGCCTCGCCTTTATCCTGCTTTTTCTTCCAAGGGGCTGACTTCCAAGGAAGCTGCCTTATACAGAGTCAGACAGAAGCTTGTTATTATACACATGGACAGCTCTCCAGGGTTTCAGATGCAGGATATTCCCAGCCCAACCCATTTACTGGGGAGATCCCAGTAAATATTTATCGGCTTGGTGGATTTCTGGAGGTTGTTCCCCCGTCCTTTCTACCTGTGCTGCCAACGAAGCATCGCCGACTCTGCTTTTTATATATAATTTTTATTAGTTTTTCTGTTTTACAATTTAAAGTACTCATTTTAACATCCTTAAAATATCAGTGACTTCCCTTCTTCTCTTTCCATGGTTCATTTTACATATAATACATCCCCGCATCTTTTACAAAACTAAACCATTCAGTATTCCATTATTGCATCCATCAAAACTTATTTACACTGTTTAATTTATCTTAATGCTGCCAATGTTTTCATGTCTACACAGGTTTTCCCCCCATAGAGTCAATAAACAGTTTCCAATCTTCTCTAAAAGTATGCTCTTCTTGTTCTCTTATTCTATATGTTAAGTCTGCAAGCTGAGCATATTCTGTCAGCTTAAGTTGCCATTCTTCTTTGGTTGGGACCTCGCTCGTTTTCCATTTTGGGGCTAACGAAACACAGGCCGCAGTAGCAGCATACATAAAGAACCCTTTTTGACACCTGGGAATTCCAGTCTGAATTATCCCCAACAGAAAGGACTCTGGTTTTTTTGGGAAAAGTACGTTTAAACATTTTCTTCAATTCATTATGGATTATTTCCCAACGCTCTTTTACCCTTTTACAAGTCCGCCACATGTGAAAGAACATTCCCTCCACCTCTCTGTATCTCCAGCACTTATCTGATTCAGTCGCCACCCCTGTTCTGATTCAGCGTCAAAGTAGTTGAGTTCTACTTGACTCCATCGCCCCAGGAAAAGGCAGCGAGTTTTCACCTGTGTGAGTAAGAGAGCTTAGGTGAATCAGGGAAGCAGAGGTGTCTGGGAAGGTTTACGTATGGGATGCCGCCTGGCAACACAAGAAGATTACAAGGGCAGTAGGAGCAAACAAGTCATTCTGTTTCCTGAGCTCAGGGATAGCCAACATGTTCCGTTCCAATTGCTGATGGACTCCAGCTCCCATAAGCCCCAGCCAATGCAGCCGAGGATAATGGGAGTAGGAGTCCAGCCAGAACATCCAGGGGTGCAACACCGCACTGGCCACTCCTGCTTTAGTTAACAGAAACAGAAACTAGCAGAAATACCATAATTCTGACACAGCTCTTGAGGTTGACTGTAGACCAGGGGTCAGCAAACTTTTTCAGCAGGGGACCGGTCCACTGTCCCTCAGACCTTGTGGGGGGCCAGGCTATATTTTTTTTGGGGGGTAATGAATTCTTATGCCCCACAAATAACCCAGAGATGCATTTTAAATAAAAGCACACATTCTACTCATGTAAAAACACGCTGATTCCCAGACTGTCCGCCGGTCGGATTTAGAAGGCGACTGGGCCGGATCCAGCCTACCCATGCTGTAGAGCCACAGCAGCACATACATTTCAGAGAGACGGCACTACTTGCTAAAACAATTTTTTTGAAAAAAATTTCACCACCAATTGGGTCCCTGGTATTAAAAGATTCTTATTGCCCTGCCAGTGGGCCTCTTTGCAGTTAATTGGCTTGTTAGTCCCTCTGCTGTTCTCTTCCTTAGATCAGCTGTACTCGAGCACATCACTGAGGTCTTTTTTGTCCAGCATGAGTCTGGAGTAGAAAGGGAAGATGAATCCATGGTTTGAAGTGCTGGCTAGTCTTGCCATCTCGCCTCCCACCCCTCCCTTTATTGTTGTTCTCGTGGCTTTCTGCTTTGTCCAAAGATCATAAGCCAAATTAATCCTCTGTATCGGCGCTCTAGTGTCTGTTCTTGGCGGAAGACTGGGCTTGAAACTCTAATAAGGTCGTGTGGGATGAAGGCTGGAGAGCTCTGCTTGCCAGGGTGAAAGGATTAGAGCTGGAGAGTTTCCGGAACATTCTCCCCAGCAGAAGAGGATGAGTTACTCTTCGGATAGATAAAGCTACTTTTGTGTTGACAACACCAACGGCGTTGTCTGCTTCAGGCTTCCCCAACCTGGTGCCCTTTAGCTGGTGTCGGACTATAATTCCCATTGGCCCTCTGGCTGAGGCTGATGGATATTGTAGTTCTACAGCATCTGGAAAGGGTACCTCGCAGGATGTCCTGGTCTACCGCAGTGGGCAGTGGCTTTCCAGTGCCTTGGATAGAAGTAGCTCCTCCTGAACTTGTGTCGTGGGCTGGCTGGATACAGAGGAGCTGGATACAGATACGCCAGCTGGAGAACCCCCCAGGGGAAGAAGGCTCAGAGCCAGGCGATTGGTGGTGGGATGATGATGATGATGCGTGCTCAGAGGGAGAAGAGGAGGAGGCGTCGGAAGCTGAAGAAGCAACAGGGCTTAGTGATCAGGAGGAGTCTGGGGCAGAGAGCAGTCCAGAATCGGAGGCAGAAGCAGAGGCTGGAGAGGACCAAGAGGCAGAAGAGGAGGCCTCATTGGGGTCAAGACCTCCTGGGAACAGTTGCTGGGTTCACTAGGCCTCCAGCGCTGTTTTGGTTTCTTTGAATAAAGATATTGCTAACCTGCTCCTGACTCCAGCTCCAGACACCCTTCCATTTGCAGTCCTTCAACCTGAGACCTCCTTCATGCAAGCCATGCGAGAAGGGCCTTTCACACAAAAAATGTTTCAGGCACTCTGGTATACTGATATCCAAGGGATTAAATATTCTTCAGAGAGCTTGATTCTAGGCTCTGCTGGTGCCGTTCACAACTCTTCACGACTGTTTTATCCTCTGCTCCCAGATAATGTCACTGGTTCCTGCCTCTTTTCCTTCCTTCCTTCCTTCCTTCCTTCCTTCCTTCCTTCCTTCCTTCCTCTCTCTGTCTCTCTGTCTCTCATTGTTTGTCATAAACAAAATATCTCTCCTAAAATCGCCAGATTTACGGAGGTTCTCTCTGCATTTAAAATGTAACTTATTCAGTGACCCAATGTGACTACAGCACTATGCTTGCATCAGTTGTGTCAACCATGTACACTTGGGGAAATTGTTTCATTTTCACAGTGGAAGTTTGCAGGAGTTGGGCTTTTGTGCAGCTTTGAAGAAAGAGAGCAAGGCAAGAAGGGGGGGGCATGTATTTGAAGGAGTAGGCGCAGAAACTGATGGGCACCCTGCCCAAATCACTTTTTTCCTCAATACTTCTCTGGTGCACTGAGGGGCTGGAAACTTGCTTTTTAAAAAACGGAAGCAGAAAATGGACTCTAAATCAGCTAGTAGAGTCTATCATCTGGACCCCACAGGTGGTTGAAATTGCAGAGTTATTGGGTAATCCCTTGGCTTTGAATCCTCTCTGGCTGTGTCTGCAAACTTCATGGTTGGCTTTGTGCTTCTGTGGCCATTCCAGATCTCTCTCTATTTCTGGCTTCCCTCTTCCCCTTCTGCTTTGCTGACCAAGCAACTGGCGTTTCTCTCCTTCCTGCACTCGGCTCTTGGCAGCCGGCTTCCTACCGATTTCCAATCCCTGGTCCGGCCGCTTCATTGGCGAGCCGAGTTGCGTGAGCTTTGCCAGAGTGTACAAGAAGGCCAGACTCCCCAAATTTCTGGAAACATGATCCACCCAAAGCAGTATGTGTTCAGGTTAATTTAGACTTGAGGCCAAGAGTTCCTGAGTCACATTCTCTCTACCCGACATTCTAATAAGTCTTGCTGCCCCTGCTGCTCTGCCTTGAGCCTCCTCCTTTCACCGCACTAAGACAATCTTCGGCGCCTCACATTCTCTTGTTACAGGGCAATTCCTCTTTGCTAGAACAGTCTTTCCTTCCAGCTAGCCCTGCGTAAGGTCTCTCTACCTTCTGCACTCCACTGTGGAGATCTGTGGCCTCTCAACTTTGTCTCTCCGCAGCCCCTTATCTCCACATTCACAATGTTAATGTCCTACCAGTCATGAAGAATATTCTTTTTTCTTTTTTTTAAAATGATATTTATTGAAAATTTTAGAATTACAAAAGAAAACAAAGAAGAAAAGAAAGAAAGAAAAAACAAAAAAGACAAACCACAATCCAACAAATACAGATTAATAAAAATCAAGATCAAAAAATAACACAACACAATTAAAAAAAAAACAAAAATATGTCACAAACATTTATAAACAAATCCAATATTCTCAACTCTCCACTGTCATTACCTTCTTTCTTTGACCTCCTCCTCCTCCCATTTTTGTATCCTAGTTGTTAATTGTTGCAGCAAATCCTTTCCATATTTCGTAATATTCTGTCATTACTTTACCTTAATCTATTTTAATCCTATCTTATTATGAAAACCTTAAAACTTAAATCTTATTTTTACCAATTTCTAATGACCATAATATTCTTACATAATTCTTTAAACATTTTTACTAGAGCCAAATAATTTCGTTTCAACATCTTTCTAACATTCATCAATTTTATAAAGCATAATAAATAAATAAAGATTAACAATCCAATCTTCATCCAGCGTCTCTTCCTCCTGGACCCGGGTTTTGTCAGTCCTTTCTATCCCATCAATCTGGCGCATTACCCTGGTAACCTTATATCCGAGGCTCTTAAGTCCCTTCCATGTCCCTTCCGCAGCTCTTCTTCATATTTATAGCTGTATTTTCCTTTATCTCCTAGTTCTTTCACTCAACTCCAGCTTGAGAATGCTTTTAACCCTTCTCAACAAATCAGCCCCTTTTCCATAGTCCACACTAAGCTCCATGTGATATTTAAGAACATGTTTCAAAGTCCCTCCAAAATTGAGAGCCCCCATAACCCCAAACATCTCACGGCCCATTGCCAGACTTGAAAAGTCCAAACCTCCCTGCACAGGGGGGTCTATCCAACCCCCCATTTCCAAGCCAAACCAAACTTTATCTTTCCAAATCTGGCTTTTTCCAAGTTCATTTGTCAAGTCCAAGAATTCATGTTCCTGCTGGGCCGCAACTCCCTCCATCTCTGGCGCCCGAGATTCAGCAGCAGCATCTTCCCTCATCTGTTCTGTCAGGGCACACTCCTGATCTAATTCCTGGGTGGGCTCTATATAGTTTCCCACTGCCTGTCCAAAATTTCTAATCGCATCAGTCATCAGTCTAATCGCATCAGTCATAAAATCCGTCTTCTCATGTAGCTGTTCCAATAGGGCACTTGTTTTACAGAAAGCACTCAACAGAGCTTCTGAGTACATTGTCCTGCAAGGTCAGAAGTCTATTCCTACGATCGTAATCTGTAACAGCTGCTGGCTCCCCGATTCAAAATTGGTTACAGTTTCACAGGCTCCCTCTAGGGGAAGAACTTCTGTTTGTTCTTTTCTTTTTAAAAACAGATCTAGCAACAAAGTTTCCTTTTTCAAATATTTTGTCAGTATTTGTTCCTTTAAAAAGCGAAGGGGAACAATGAAATCACTATGTATCTCTTCCTTTGAAGAATATTCTTTTTTCTCCCCTTCTTCAGCCATTTGCTCTAAGCCCTTTCTTCTGTTCGCACAAAGGCTTTAATAGAAGAATACAGCGGTACCTTGGGTTACATACACTTCAGGTTACGGACGCTTCAGGTTACAGACCCCGCTAACCCAGAAATAGTACCTCGGGTCAAGAACTTTGCTTCAGGATGAGAAGAGAAATCATGCTCCGGCGGCACAACAGCAGCGTAGGCCCCATTAGCTAAAGTGGTGCTTCAGGTTAAGAACAGTTTCAGCTTAAGAATGGACCTCCGGAACGAATTAAGTACTTAACCTGAGGTACCACTGTACTGGCAGCAGCTCTCCAGGGTTTCAGGCACAGGTGTTTGTAGAAGATTGTGGAATTGTAAAGTTGGAAGGGACCACGGGGATCAGCTAATCCAACCCCCTGCAATGTAGGAATCTTTTGCCCAACCTGGGGCTCAAACCCACAACCCTAAGATAAAAGAGTCTCATGCTCTACCAACTGAATGATTCTGGGGCCAGTGTTTCCCCAGCCCTTCCTGGGCTTTTATGTATTACAGTGGTACCTCAGGTTACAGACACTTCAGGTTACATACACTTCAGGTTACAGACTCCGCTAACCCAGAAATAGCACCTCGGGTTAAGAACTTTGCTTCAGGATGAGAACAGAAATCGCGCGACGGCAGCGGGAGGCCCCATTAGCTAAAGTGGTACCTCAGGTTAAGAACAGTTTCAGGTTAAGAACGGACCTTCAGAACAAATTACAGTGGTGCCCCGCAAGACGAATGCTTCGCAAGACAGAAAACTCGCTAGACGAAAGAGTTTTCCGTTTTGGAGGTGCTTCGCAAAACGAATCTCCTATGGGCTTGCTTCGCAAGACGACAATGTCTTGCGAGTTCCTGCGGGGTTTTTTCCTCCCCCCCTTTTTCTAAGCCGCTAAGCCGCTTATCAGCTGATCCGATAAGCTGATAAGCCGCTAATAGCGCTAATCCTCTAATCCGTCAATGGGCTTGCTTCGCAAGATGAAAAAACCGCTAGACGAAGAGAATCACGGAACGGATTCTTTTCATCTTGCGAGGCACCACTGTAAGTTCTTAACCCGAGGTACCACTGTATAGATTTTTATATATTGTAAAGTGTCCCATGATCCAGCGTGGTATGGAAATTATATAATAAAGAATTAAAATAGAATTGTAGAGTTTGAAAGAACTCAAAAGCGTCGTCTAGTCCAGGCACGTCGAACTCCCAAGAGACTGCGATCTACTCCCTGTATTAAAAAAAACTGGCAGTGATATACCCAATGTCATTGCCAAGAGTTGTTGAGCTGTTTTTAGGGGAGAGTGACCATAATTGTTGAGCTTCTTTTGGGAAGGATGACCCAGAGTTGTTGTGCTTTTGGGGGGGGTGCCCAGAGTTGTTTACCGTTTTTTTGGGGGGGATTGGTAAGGAGCACAACAGCCATCACTTAAAATAATACCGCAATCGACCAGGAGATAGCAATCGACCTGTTGGACATGCCTGGTCTAGTTCAACTTCCTGCAATGCAGGAATAGCAGCTGAGAAACGCCGACAGATGGGCCCATCCATGTTGCCCTCCAGACATCCATCATCAAAGGTGGGGAAATGATGGCTGTGACCGCGATGGAGGAAGTCTCTGTGGGAGTTGCTTTGAGGAATCACCAATGCTTGATCCTAACAGATACAGTGGTACCTCGGGTTACATACGCTTCAGGTTACAGACTCTGCTAACCCAGAAATAATGCTTCAGGTTAAGAACTTTGCTTCAGGATAAGAACAGAAATCGTGCTCCGGCGACAGCAGGACGCCCCATTAGCTAAAGTGGTGCTTCAGGTTAAGAACAGTTTCAGGTTAACCCGATAATAAATGTTGGAAATGTAAAGAAACTGAAGGTACATTCTTTCACCTTTGGTGGACGTGCCCAAGGATTAAGGCTTTCTGGGAGACGATATATAATGAATTGAAAAAGGTATTTAAATATACCTTCTTGAAGAAACCAGAGGCCTTTCTCCTGGGCATAGTTGGCCAATCGGTGCCAAAGAAGGACAGAACTTTTTAAATGTATGCCACAACAGCAGCAAGAATACTCATTGCAAAGTATTGGAAGACACAAGATCTACCCACCCTGGAAGAATGGCAGATGAAGGTGATGGACTACATGGAACTGGCGGAAATGACTGGCAGAATCCGAGACCAGGGAGAAGAGTTGGTGGAAGAAGATTGGAAGAAATTTAAAGAATATTTACAGAAATATTGTAAAATTAATGAATTTTAGAATGATGGTGGATAGAAATTAAGGGGTTTTCAGCTGTAATACTATAAAGGAATATGATAAATGGATTATTAAGAGGTAAAAATTTAATGTTACAATAGCTTAAGATTAAAGACTAGGATAAACAAAGAGGGTAAGGATTTGCTGAACCAACAAACTGAACTGGAATACAAAAAAGGGAGGCGTGAGGAGGTCCGGGAAATAAGCTAATGAAAAATAAGTAATGGAAAGAATGAGTTGTTTTTAACTATTTTTATTTTTTGTATTTTCTTACTTTTGTATTTTTATTTTGTAACACTTTGAAAATCTTAATAAATATCTTATAAAAAAAAGAGAACAGTTTCAGGTTAAGAACGGACCTCCGGAATGAATTAAGTACTTAACCCAAGGTACCACTGTAAATCTCTTCCTTTCCCCCCACCCCTTTCACTTTCTTTGTACTACTAATTCCGCCACATCGATGCTTCTCCTTGCTTCCGCATCCTTGTAAGCGAAACTTGCCAGCTGCCTCCCTTTTCAAGTCCTGTCCTGCTTTTTGGAACTCTTGCTATAAACAGCTTCAAAGCTAAGAGCCAGTAGGCGTCTGGGTATTCGTCCCTTTCTCCACCCCCACCCAAAAAAACCCTCTTTGCTTCAGAATGCTATGAGCGCACCTGTGGATCTCTCTGCAGTCAGACAGCCGGGGATTGCAATGAAGGAGTCCGTTTTGTCTTTATTTCTGACGCGTTTCTCTGATGGGAATCCGCTTCGCCGCCAAAGTTGTCGGGAGAAGGGAAAGAGGAGCCAGCGAGTCTCTTTGCTTGGCATGTACAGGCGCTTGGAACGGGAGTTGATTGACGGCCACCGTCTAGTCAGGGTGGCTGTCTAGAACTTCCACGTTCAGAGTATTTTGTACGTCCCTGGGTACCAGAAGGAGGAGGGAGTAATTGTCTTCATGTCCTGCTTCTGATCGGCCACCATGGGAAGAGTGATACAGTGGTACCTCGGGTTACGTATGCTTCAGGTTGCAGACGCTTCAGGTTACAGACTCCGCTAACCCAGAAATAGTACCTTGGGTTAAGAACTTTGCTTCAGGATGAGAAGAGAAATTGCGCAGCAGCAGTGGGAGGCCCCATTAGCTAAAGTGGTGCTTCAGGTTAAGAACAGTTTCAGGTTAAGAACGGACCTTCAGAACGAATTAAGTACGTAACCAGAGGTACCACTCTAGCATAGTTGATGCTTTGGCATGACCCAGCACAGCTGCTCTTCACCTTTCCTAAACTCATGAGAGACTGCATTATCCCACAACCTTTGCACAAGCCTAGACGGTTGGTCATAAAAGCTGAGATTTGCTTTCTTTAAAAAAGGCTGGATTGTAAGACGCTTTGGAGACTTTGTGGCTGAAAAGGGCAGGGTGTAAATAAATTTGTGTGGAAGAGCATCCTCTTTTGGCAAGGGCCCAGTGACCTATTGTGCCCAGTCGGTTGATGAGCCTGTTCTTGCAAGAAACCGGAGAGCAAATCCCTTTTTATTCACCTTTCCTTGTTCCCCAAGCAGTGAGTTTTGGGGACAGAGAGAGGGGTGGTGATAGGGAACAAGCGCCAAAAGTAGAAGTCTGTTTAACCCTACAGCATTGTGCCTTTCTCCCCCAAACTGGAAATCTGGATTATTCCCCGTACATTGAAATGACCTTTTCAGGTAAGAGGGAGCCTAACGCTTCTGCAAAATGCCAGCAGCTGCTGCTGCTCCGACTGAAGGCGGTTTGCCTGAAGGGCCTCTTTAAAATAAAAATAAAGGGCTTCCTTGTGAGCTGGGCTTGCCGCCTCGCAGCCGATGCTTCCTTGCTCCCATCGGATTCATTTCTTCCAAATCGGCCAGCTTGCCGTATTGCTTAACACTTAGCGCCGCGTGTCACTCCTGAGCCGCCAGCTAAGCATTCTGGGACCTTGGAGGAAGGACGTGGCCAGGGGCTGAAAGGCTTGCCTTTGGAAGGAGGACGAGAACGGGACTGCTGCACGGTTTCTGCTCTGCAATCCGCTGGGAACTCCTCTCTGTCTTTCCGCTCTGCTGCCCTCTGGGCCACTTTCTTCGATTAAGTGCTACTGCTGCTTTCTTGCTTTCTACCAACTCACGGCCGTTGTGGTCCCACGCTGCCTCTCACCTTCCAGGAAAAGAAAACCGGGGATGTCGTGTCAGGATCTGAGCACTCCACTGGCTGGAAGGGCCAGGGGACAAGTAGAAGTTCCTCCCGGAAGCACAAATCTCGTAGGAACCTTAGGAAGTTGCTTCGTACTGAGTCAGATCCCTGATCCATCCTTCTTAGTACTTCCTGCACTGACCAGCAGCAGCTCTCCAAGGTTTCAGGTGGGGGTCTCTCCCAGCCCCTCCTCCCGGAGATGCCGTTGGGAATCGAATCAGGGACCTTCTGCATGCAAATAGGATGCTCTGCCACCCTTCCCGCTTGCGTCGCTCCATGCGCTCCGCAAACGTCCATTGGGCCTGCATGACGACCGCACCTTTGGGAACAGCGTCAGGGTTTTTGGGCTCTCTTGGCAAGATGGTTCTTGGCTTTTGCAGTTCCTGCATGACATTAACAGCTGGTTTGCCCGCCACAGCGATTCAGCGCTTTCGCCCTCCTTAACAAGCTCAGCATCTTCTTCCTTCTCGCTTTAGAAAGGCCTGCCGTCAGCCGTACACCCTCAATGCCATTCTTGAGATGATGATGATGGCAGTGTAAACTCAAGAGGGGCAGGAGACCAACGAGGGCTTGAGCAAAAGGGACGTTCTGCTGAACAAAGCCACTGACTTGCATCGTCTCCTCTTTCTCTTTCTTTCTCTCTCTCTCTCTCTCCCCCTCTCTCTGCCCCAGATCTGCAGACCATTCTCTGCCTGGATCCTCCATCTCTACAGACTTTGGCAGCTGGCAGATGGTAACGGGGAATGGCAGTATACAGGAGCAAGCAGACTCCTCCCTCCCTTGCAGCTTCCCGGATGAGCTCCCTAACAGTTCCCTGTAAGTGTGCTGAGAACGACGCGTTGGGAGGGGCTGCGCTGTGCATAATAACCCAATGCCTCCGGTTCGGACTTCCAGCATCCTGAAACGATAGCTTCTCTCCCAGAAGACCCGCAAGGACCATTACTGATTTGATCGTACCAGGCTAGCTAGGTCCAGCGGTCTAACTCGGTGTGACAGTTCCTTATAGGCCTTCTCGCTAGCGAGAACATGCTGGTGGCTTGCGGTGCAAGCTGACTCTTCCCACCCGAACACCCCCAGAGCGCATGGGATGCAGATATGTCTTTCACAACTCACAGGGATGTCTGCGAACTTTCCCCTTTTTTCAGCCATCACAGGTACTTCCATGCAGATGCATGTCTCGTCTTGATATCAGTCCTGTTGCTAAAAGGCAAATGCTCCATAGATGTGAGCTGGGCCCCTCCGGGGAAGCACAACCAGTTCTGAATCTTGATTTCAATGTGCTCTCTCGTCGGGCTGGTCCTTTTCCTTTCTCGTCCTCTTCAGCAGTGCAGCGCATGGAGCTGTGGAACTTGGCCTTCTTTGATTCAGTTCATTTACACAGAGGTTTTCAAGACAACTTTTGCGCGTTGTTGTTTTTCCCCACTCAGCCGAACCTTTCGTTTTCCATGGAGTTCCTTTATCTTGCAACTTTTATTTACCAGGCGGAGACCATGGCACTGTCATTTGATCCCTCTTTCTTCTGCTCCAACAGTCCAATCCTAGGAGTTCCTGCCAAGGGGCTACTGTTGCATCCACTGAACCAAGGACAGATCAGAGTGGTCAATAGCCTCTTCATTTTCTCTTCCTCATTTCAGAAGTTTTCATTTTAATAACGATAATTTTGTTATTTGTGCCCCGCCCATCTGACTGGGTTGCTATGTGGATTGGGGAGATGCACTGCTTTTGCAATTCTGTGGGGCCGGCCCTATACTCTTGGCAGCTGTTGCCCTACAAATACGCATGTCTAGCTGTGTCCCTCAAAGTGTGTTGGGACTTGAACTCATTGATTGCACCAGAACTCATTGATAGACCTCGTCCTCTTCCTTGCTGGCATCTTGTGGCTTCTTTGGTCAGTGGTCTATAACCCTTTATGTTAGTTTCACGTTCAGACCAGTGCCAGCTGAATCCTTTGTGGTCTTGCTATAAGAGGACTGTGCTCGCATTGCCCCTCTATAGCTACTCTCTCATTTGCCCCTAGCCCTTCTCACCAGGCTCAGCCAGAACCTTGCACCACGAAGTTGCTCAGTTTAAAATGCCACACTGACGGCAGCATCCTTGGCACGATAGTTCCCTGGGGTATTGACGCTTCTCCTCCTAGCATTGGAGCGAGGATGGGTCTTCTGTACAGTTGGCAATAGAGTAGAAGGTTTGGGAAATATTTGGAATGGGGCTTTGGCTGAAGCGGTGTCTCGGTGAACTATCCTGGAGGCACAGAAACGAGAAGAAGAAAGCTTAATGAGCAGTAGTCCTGTTGGTTTAGTATGGATTCATTACTTCCAGAAAAGCTAAGTCCATAAGTTGGCTAGGGCCACAGTGTAGGTCTGTAGATAAAAGACATTATACCTCCAACAGATGGCTGTTGTTGAGTAGAACTGATCTGGCTTCTGGCACTGAAACCTGGGTGGAATTGACCTCTCGGCTACATCCACCCAAGTACTCAATTCAGTGCCAGCAGGGACTAGAGAGATGATGTTGCCATGATCTATGAGAATTGCATCTCTCTCTCTCTCTCTCTCTCTCTCTCTCTCTCTCTCTCTCTCTCTCTCCAGGCTTCCTGTCTGGGTTGCAGAACTCTTGAGTATTGAGTTCTCTTGAGTATCCTTGTGTTGCACAATCAGGGCAGACTAGGGGTTGTGCTGTTTACTACCCAACCTGCGGCCCATGGGGAAGGACTGGTTAAGAGCCAGGCACAGTCCAGACGATATGGAGGCGCTGCGGGCAAGCGGTCCATCTGTCCAAGGAAATGGCTAAAATAGCGTTCCACCTGAAGAAACAGGTTTGCAGCTTAGGGTTTGCCTTGCCCGATCTTCCTCGCTTGCGGCACAAGTTGCTTCTGTGGTACAGTGTGCCTTTTAACGACCTAGCCTGGCGACCCACTTGTGGCCCACCCTGTCTGGACAGGAAAAAGCCTAGCCTTGTTTGCTTTTGGCCGGCCTCCAGGGTAGATGGCTGTAATGTGTGCTATACATGGGGCTGCCTTTGAAAACTGTTCTGAAACTGCAATTAAGGCAGAAAACGGATGCGGCCGTTGGATTACTCCCTGCGACTGGATGTTGTGGTCGTATTGTACCTGTCAGTGTCGGCTGCTGTGGCTTCCACATTGTTTCCAGGTACGTTTCAAAGTGACTTTCACAGCTTAGAACCCAGGTTACTTGAAGGTCTGCCTGTCTCTATATGTACCTACCCATACATTAAGATCTTCAGTGGAGAGCCTCCTAAGGGTGCCATCACTGTTCGAGGTGAAGCGAATTTCCTGGGGTGAAACACTCCACAGAGGTTTCCTGTTTGTTTCTTGCTTTCGTGCCCTTTTTCTCATCAGGCAAAACCTCTTTTTATCTCCCCAGAGTTTTTCAGTGCTGTTTTAATCCTGCTGACTCTGTTGCGCTGCTTGGTATAATGGCGCGTTTTGGCTTTTATATTTACATTTTAAGTGTATTCTTTCGATGAACTGCTGTGGGAATAATTGAAGGCCAGTTTTTTGTTTTAGTGCTTCAAATAAATTGAGTTGCATAGGAGGATGACAATAGTGGTACTTTTTAAGTTCGTTCCATGTTGCATGTATTCCCCCCAAGAATACAGAAATGGAGTGCAGTAGCAGACAGGATCTGCGCAAGGAGGAGGCGCAAGGTGTTAGTCTGCTAAGTTTCACTCCGAGTAGGCCTACTGAAATTAATGGGCTTACCTTGGTCAGTGTGGTCATTAATTTCAATGGGTGGGATTCAATGTGGTGACAAATGATCCATCCACACTACCATTTGAGCTTGCCAGATGGAACAATTCTTCCCTCCTCCTCCCAAGCACTCCTCTGGGGTTCTCCTGAACCCCCCCAAGGCATTTTTTAGGGGACTCACAGAGGAGAGGAGAGGAGAGGGAGAGAAAGCCCCACTGCGCAATCCTCTACTGATAGGGCTTGTGAGGTGAATCCCACCCAATGGGTCTAAACTTAATTGAATAACATCCATGGTATATATCAGGCATTTCCAACTGGTCAATTAGAATCATAGAATCATAGAGTTGGAAGAGACCACAAGGGCCATCGAGTCCAACCCCCTGCCAAGCAGGAAACACCATCAGAGCACTCCTGACATATGGTTGTCAAGCCTCTGCTTAAAGACCTCCAAAGTAGGAGACTCCACCAC
Organism: Podarcis vaucheri; assembly: GCF_965113315.1. Taxonomy (NCBI): domain Eukaryota; kingdom Metazoa; phylum Chordata; class Lepidosauria; order Squamata; family Lacertidae; genus Podarcis; species Podarcis vaucheri. The sequence goes on along the minus strand of NC_138760.1, from coordinate 111,844,911 downwards.
ACTCCTTGGCAGCAAATTCCACTGTCGAACAGCTCTTACTGTCAGGAAGTTCTTCCTAATGTTTAGGTGGAATCTTCTTTCTTGTAGTTTGGATCCATTGCTCCGTGTCCGCTTCTCTGGAGCAGCAGAAAACAACCTTTCTCCCTCCTCTATATGACATCCTTTTATATATTTGAACATGGCTATCATATCACCCCTTAACCTCCTCTTCTCCAGGCTAAACATGCCCAGCTCCCTTAGCCGTTCCTCATAAGGCATCGTTTCCAGGCCTTTGACCATTTTGGTTGCCCTCCTCTGGACACGTTCCAGTTTGTCAGTGTTATTCATGAACTGTGGTGCCCAGAACTGGACACAGTACTCCAGGTGAGGTCTGACCAGAGCAGAATACAGTGGCACTATAACTTCCCTTGATCTAGATGCTATACTCCTATTGATGCAGCCCAGAATTGCATTGGCTTTTTTAGCTGCCGCGTCACACTGTTGGCTCATGTCAAGTTTGTGGTCAACCAAGACTCCTAGATCCTTTTCACATGTACTGCTCTCAAGCCAGGTGTCACCCGTCTTGTATTTGTGCCTCTCATTTTTTTTTGCCCAAGTGCAATACTTTACATTTCTCCCTGTTAAAGTTCATCTTGTTTGTTTTTGCCCAGTTCTCTAATCTGTCAAGGTCGTTTTGAAGTGTGATCCTGTCCTCTGGGGTGTTAGCCCCCCCCCCTCCCAGTTTGGTGTCATCTGCAAATTTGATCAGGATGCCCTTGAGTCCATCATCCAAGTCGTTGATAAAGATGTTGAATAAGACCGGGCCCAAGACAGAACCCTGTGGCACCCCACTAGTCACTCTTCTCCAGGATGAAGAGGAACCATTGATGAGCACCCTTTGGGTTCGGTCAGTCAGCCAGTTACAAATCCACTGAGTGGTAGCATAGTCAAGACCGCATTTTACCAGCTTCTTTACAAGAATATCATGGGGCACCTTGTCAAATGCCTTGCTGAAATCAAGGTAGGCTACATCCACTGCGTTCCCTTCATCTACCAGGCTTGTAATTCTGTCAAAAAACGAGATCAGGTTAGTCTGACATGACTTATTTTTCAGAAATCCATGCTGACTATTGGTGATCACAGCATTCCTTTCTAGGTGCTCACAGACTGTTTGCTTAATGATCTGCTCCAGAATCTTCCCTGCTATTGATGTCAGACTGACTGGGCGGTAATTATTTGGGTCCTCTCTTTCCCCCTTTTTGAAAATAGGGACAACATTTGCCCTCCTCCAGTCTGCCGGGACTTTGCCTGTTCTCCAGGAATTCTCAAAGATGACTGCCAGTGGTTCTGAGATCACATCTGCCAGTTCTTTTAATACTCTTGGATGCAGTTCATCTGGCCCTGGAGACTTGAATACATCTAAACTAGCCAAGTATTCTTGTACTATCTCCTTAGTTATTCTGGGCTGTGTTTCCTTTGCTGAATCATTTGCTCCAAATTCTTCAGGTCGGGCATTGTTTTCTTTATCGGAGAAGACTGAGGCAAAGAAGACGTTGAGGAGTTCAGCCCTTTCTGTGTCCCCTGTTTGCATTTCACCATCCTCTCCTCTGAGTGACCCCACTGTTTCTTTGTTCTTCCTTTGGCTACGGACATACCCATAAAAGCCTTTTTTGTTGCTTTTAACCTCTCTAGCAAGCCTGAGTTCATTCTGTGCTTTAGCTTTTCTGACTTTGTGTCTACATGTGCTGGCTATTTGTTTGAATTCCTCTTTGGTGGTTTCCCCCCTTTTCCATTTTTTGTACACATCCTTTTTTAATCTTAACTCAGTTAAAAGTTCTTTAGATAGCCACCCTGGCTTCTTTAGGCACCTTCCATGTTTTCGTCTCATTGGTATTGCCTGAAGTTGTGCTTTTACTATCTCCCTCTTAACAAACTCCCAGCCATCATGAACTCCCTTTCCTTTTAGTATTACTGTCCATGGGATCTCACCCAGCACTTCCCTAAGTTTTATGAAGTCGGCTTTCTTAAAGTCAAGATATTGAGTCCTAGTATGCTTGGCTGCTCCTTTCCGCTGTATAGTAAACTTCAGAAGAGCATGATCACTCGCGCCTAATGATCCTTCCACTTCTACCCCACTAACCAGGTCATCAACATTGGTTAGGACCAGATCTAAAATGGCTGTTCCTCTTGTTGCTTCTCCCACTTTCTGGACAATGAAGTTGTCTGCAAGGCCAGTGAGGAATCTGTTTGACCTTATGCTCTTGGCTGAGTTTGACATCCAACAAATATCCGGGTAATTGAAGTCCCCCATTACTACTATCTCCCTTCCTTTTGCATGCTTGGCCATCTGTTCCAGGAAGGTATCATCTATGTCCTCCGTTTGGCTTTGGGATCTATAGTAAACTCCCACAATGAGGTCTCTGTTATTCTTCTCTCCCTTAATTTTGACCCAAATGCTCTCACTTTGGCTTTGAGTTTCTAAATCTTGGATCTCTTCACAGGTATACACATCCCTGACATATAACGCCACTCCTCCTCCTTTCTTGTCTGGTCTGTTTCTCTGAAATAGATTGTATCCCTCCATTATTACATTCCAATCGTGGGACTTATCCCACCAGGTTTTGCGATCTACCTATCGATTGCTGGGTGTCCCTGGTTGATCCTGGTCAACCGCGTGATCCTGATGGATCGCCCAAGGAAAAATAAAAGCTGAACAACTCTGGTCAATCCAATGGGTAGATCACTATCAGTTTATTTATAGTGGGAGTAGATCACAGTCTCTTGGAAGTTGGATGCGCCTGGTATTTATACATTGAGACTTAACAGAAACCATACAGGATACTTCCAGTGTTTTGCTTTAAAAACCACATATTAATAAATGCTCATAATTTTTCATTATAAGTGCAGGCTTAGCGCTCACAAACAAAAATTTGAATCTTAGCCTTTAAAAAAAATTATAATTCTAAAAGATATCAGTTCAGCCCTTACTGCGACGTCCTACAATTTATCCATTCATTTATATCTGGTAATTTCCAGTATTTAGAATGGATTATCACAGCAGGTGCTGTCATGCAGCTAGTCAGTTCACGATGTTCTTTTTGTATTAGATCTTAAGTTTAAACAAGCAAGTAAAGGGGTCCAATATCTTATCCGTTAAAAGCTTTCATTTTCTTCTGGTATTTAGTGCAAGGGCATGTTCACCGCATGTGGCAGAAGCCCCTTTGTTTTTTGTTCTTTTAGACACTTACAACAGCAGATATTGCAAATGCTTATTTTATTTACCATGCCATCTTGTAGCGGCACAGGGAAAATTATTTCTGGTCGATAAGCTACAGCCCTCCAGTTGTTAGAAACTTGTACCCACTTCTCCATGTGCAGCGGACTAAATTATGCTAAGTATTTTGAAATACGTTTGACTTGCGTTAGGTAGGCAAGATTCAACTTTTCCCTGCGCGGAACTCTTGACTGGAGTGTTTTTGTTTAAGTAATGACCTAGCTTGACTCATGGGCTTCCCAAAAGGCAGGCACATGGGTGAGACTTGCAGGGGTGCAAAATCAGCGAGTGATGGTTAACCCTGACCTGCCTGCCCAGTTCTCCCCTGCAAAATGCCCCATAAGCCATGCCTTGGCTTCTAGCTAGATGGCCAAACCAGCTTGGTGGAGAAACTGCCCATAGTGGGGCACGTTTGCAGAGAAGAATTGGCAGACAAGGGGTTACTCTTGTCTCCTGCAGACCCAGGAACGGGAGCATGCATGTGCTCCCAGATTGTGTAGGGTGTGTGTGTTGTTTTGAAGATAACAGATGCCTCTGGTGTGAGCGAATTCCTTCAGAGGACATGGAATCCTCACCCTGAGCCATATCCTGGGGTCCTTCCTCTCCTACCACTGCCATGTCTGCACAGTGGCAGCATGCTTCTGTCCCTCCTCCCCCCCCCCTTACCAGCCTCCCCCCACTTCCATGTCTTTGGTAGCTTATCAGGCTGCCAGGATCTGAATTCTCCTACCGCTGGGCAAATGGCCACAGCCTGGGCCTTGCAACGAAGGAAGCACAGCTGCTGCGTTCCGAGTGGCAAGGAATTTTTAAAGGAGCCGGAGCTGTATCTCTGGAGGAAGTCGCATGGGGGCGGCGGGGAGACAGCTTTCCTACGCGCTTAATCCAGGCCTCTTTCTCCGGCTGACCTGTAATTGGAATTATGTAGGCCAGTCTGTAATGAGGTTGGTGTGGTTTTGTCCATTGAGAATCCTGCCTTTATAAGGAGCCGGGGGAGGGAGATTCTCCTATAAGCAGGCGTGGCTAACCTGTGGCTCACCAGATGTGGCTGAACTACAGCTCCCATCATCCCTGCCCGTTGGCCATGCAGGCTGGGGCTGATGGGAGATGGAGTTCAACACAGCCTGGAGCCCGTAGGTTAGTCACGCCTGCTCTACAGCTTCAGACACATTGCAGCCCTTTGACTTCTCCTAGAATTGGGGTGGATGGGAAGAATCATGCAAGTGCGTTCTGCTCATGGTGGCCACAGTCAAATGCAGTGTGTGCTTTTATTTTTGATGTTATTTATTTGTTGCATTAAGGGACGCAGGTGGCGCTGTGGGTTAAACTACAGAGCCTAGGACTTTCCGATCAGAAGGTTGGAGGTTCGAATCCCCACAATGGGGTGAGCTCTCGTTGCTCGGTCCCTGCTCCTGCCAGCCTAGCAGTTCAAAAGCATATCAAAGTGCAAGTAGATAAATAGGTACCACTCCAGCGGGAAGGTAAACGGCGTTTCTGTGCGCTGCTCTGGTTTGCCAGAAGCGGCTTAGTCATGCTGGCCACATGACCCGGAAGCTGCACACTGGCTCCCTCGGCCAATAAAGCGAGATGAGTGCTGCAACCCCAGAGTCGGCCACGACTGGACCTAATGGTCAGGGGTCCCTTTACCTTTATTTGTTGCATTTATATCCCTCTTTCTCTCCAAGGAGCTTGAGGTGGCATACATGGTTCTCCCCCTCCTCATCTAATCCCCCACAACTACCCTGTGAGGTAGATTGGGCTGAGAGGCAGCGACTGGCCTCCAAGGCCACCCACCGAGCATCATGGCCAAGTCTGACACACTACCCACCATGCCACACTGGCTCCCTTGTTGGTGAGAAGGGGTATCTATGTACATGCACCTACACAGCACCAGGTGCAGATCAAGGAAGCCGGAAACTAAGAAATACCGAGCACAAAGCTAGATATGTGTACGGTTTTCTTTCAAGCCTCCTGCAACCCATCTTCAATAGATGCTTTGAGTTCCAGGAAATGCATGTTTATGGCAGCCCGTAGCTTAAATCTGGGAGATATTACGAATGAGCTTAATGACTTCCTGCAGCAGAAGGAAGAAAAAGAGTAAGTGAAGCTAGCTTACAACTCCTGCAAGCCAGTGTCCCCTACAAGGAAATGGGGGATTCTAAAAAGCTGACCCTCTCTGCAAGCCCTGTGGGCTTGTTTCCAAATACCAAGCAAGGAGCTGCTTCTGCTACAGACTTTTCTCCCCTGCCCTCCCCATCCAGTCTGGAGAGCTGCAGTGTCACTAAACGGGTAATTTCACCGAGGAAGCAGCATGTGGCCAAAGCCAGGGCTTATGCCAAAGTCTTGTGTAATCTCCTGCTAGCGCTGTTTGTGCCTTGGGAGTTTCTTGGGGGAGAGCCGCTAGCTTATTTGTAGTGGGGCAAATAAGCAGGGATCTCTCCTTCCTCACCGAGCCGCGTGTGTAGGTTTTCAGAGCTTGGAATTAGGTGGGTTATAATAAGGTGGTGGGGAGAAGAGCGCAAGTTCCTTCTCTCCCTGCAGTTGTTCTAGTTTGCCCAGCCTCTCACACATTCCCTGGCCTGGGGGAGCCCTGCTGCAACATGCAAACGCTGCCGTTTTGTATTAGGAGGGGGGAGAAGGGGAGATGGTAGAGTGGGGTGCATAGCTTGAAGCCCATGAGCCCATGTGGGAGCCATACCCTAAGCAGGGGGTGGGGAATCTGCAGACTCCACCTCCTATCAGCTTCAGGCCAAGGATGATGGGCATTGTAGTCCAGACCCATTTAAATAACCATTACTCTGAGATTCTTGGGGGGTCCACATTTGGCTGTGAATCTGACGAGGCTTCCTGGATCAGACTAAACCTGCGTCTAATCCCGGGTTCAGGTTCTGTCGGGAGCCTTCCAGGTGGAACCGCAGGAGAGGGGCAGGAGCATCCCTGGATGTGAAGAGGAGGAAGCCTGATGTTTCAAGGGAAGCCAAGGACAAACCCCTGCAGCCCATTCCTACACATGCTTCTTCAGAATCTAGGGTACACAGCCCTGGGCCCACTGAACCTGGGAATAAGTCCCTTGGAATTCAGTGGGGCTTGCTTCTTAGCCAGAAAGATAGCCTTGGGGCCAGATTCGGCTGCTTGGTTCCATTAGCAGAAGAAGCCAAGTGCAAGACTCCTCTGCTGGTGCAATGGTGCAATTTCCTCTCCTCTCCTCCCCTGGATACGGAGGGTTGGGAGGACTCCCAGGATAGCATGTCAGGGAAGGAAAGACAGAGGGGTCATTCCAGCAGACAAGCAGATATGTTTGCACTGGTGGAACAATCTCCTTTGCACTGTGTCGAATTCCAGTGTTCAACAGGGCTTACTCCCAGAGGAAATACAGATAGGATCGAAGCTTTTGCTGTAGCTCTCTGCTTCAGATCCTGCGATCCACCAGCCCCTTTGGGACTGGTGCGGAAGTTTTCTTTGCGAACTTCCCAATCCCGCTTAGTCCTGGACCTTTAAAAAGCATTTGGAGGAAGACTCAACAAACTTGTGCTTCCTTGCTGCGGTTTCTGAGTCTCTCGCCCCTATTCTGGCAAAACAGCAACATTTCTCTGCTTTTGCGCAGTTTCATCTTCAAATATGCATTCCCCCCTTTGACTAGTCCTGTGACATGGAGTTCCATGGGCTAGTCGTGGGGCCGCCGGAAAGGCCCTTTCCCCTTTCTGTCACACTCTTCCAAACTGTTCACTCGACGAGCCAAGCGGGCTGAATAAACCGGCTGCCTCTCTCCCTGGGCTCTTGTGTTTTTTTGTATTATTATTTTTCTTTCTAATCCAAGCCTTTCCGCCATGTCCCCTCGCTGCTCTTTCCGGACTCGAAGCTGGTGGCAGTGGGTGGCTTTCTCCTGCTTTCCATTCAAATTGACGGTGCCAGTTCCTAAGCCGGTGAAAACACTGGGGAGATGAAAGGGAATGCTTGATGGGCAGGTTTGTGCCGTGCCCTTGGGATGACCTTTTTTAAAGGGATGTCTTATTCTCTTTGAGAGAAAATGGTGAGAGAGAGAGAGAAAGAGTGTGTGTGTGTGTGTGTGTGTGTGTGTGTGTGTGTTTGAGAGAGATGCGTGTATGCACGGCGACAAAGATTGTTTTTCTTAAGACAGCTCTGAACAGATGCCTTTGAACAGTAATCTCCCTTTGCGCAGCTCTCATCTGGAATGTCTTGTTTGCTTCTCTCTCTCCCCCCCCCCCGCCACCCTGGCTTCCTCCCCACCGTACCATAGATCAGATGGAGAGGAGGCTGGTCACAGGGGGACGCCTTGCCCTACTCTACAGGATGCATTGCTCTCTTGCACCTCTTTTTCACAGAACGGGAGGGTGGGGAGTGGCAGTGATGTGGGGGGTGGAGAGAATAGCTTCCTGCTAGCAGGCACAGCCAGAAGCTCTTGGTTTCTACTCTCCCCCAGCTCCCTTTCTCTCCATCTCTGGAGATTACACTCTCAACTTGGACCCTGTGGAAGGAGGGGGAAGGAGGTGGGAGTTGGAGGAGGAGGAGGAGAAGAAGTGGACGAGGAGGAGGCCAGCAAGCGTCGGGGTAATGGAGCCGGAGGAGCGTTACTAATACAGAAGCTCTTGGCCAGAAGGCTTTATCCCAAAAGCACTTTGAGGAACGGCTGGCAGAATGCAGCACACAGTTCCTTCTCCATCTCTCTCTCCTCCCTGCAGTGGGCTTTAGGGATGGGAAGGGAAGCGTAGAAGATAAAGTTCAAGGAGAGAAGGTGGAGATCATGGCCTTTTTCTTTGCTCGAATGTTGGCTTTGAGGTTCCTCCTCAGCGCAGCAGCAGGAGACGGCAAGTGGGGCGGGCGCTCTAATTGGGGCTGGTGCAGCAAGCCGAGAGGGGGGGGGAGCAGGAATTCTTTTCGGCGGAATAATGATCTGGCCCTATGGGCGGTGGAGATGGAGGTGCGGGTTCTGACATTCCAAAGAGTTTGGCCTTCGTGGCTTCCTGAGCCTCTCCCATGGCTGTGATTCTCCCCACCTACCCAGACAAACAAACACAAAAATTCTGGGCCCTAACTATAACCGCTCGGCCAGTTTCCCCTCGTTGCGTCTCCTTTTGCCTTCTCCTCACTCTCAAGCCAAGGCGGCCCAGAAATTCTTCGGTGCAAAGGCAACTGAGCATACGAAGCTGTCTTACACAATCAGGCGCAGCTCAGTATTGCTGACACAGACTGGCAGCACCTCTCCAGGGCTACAGGCAGGGCTCTCCCCCAGTCCTACCTGGAGATGCTGGGGATTTAACTTGAATTCTTCTGCACGCAGAGCGGGGGCTCTCCTGCTGAGTTTTGCCCCTTCCCCAAACCAGCGCGGAGTGCCAGAGTTCAGGCCGCCCCAGAAGCAGCTGCCTTGAGCAGACGTTGCTTCTGTTCTGTTCTGAAGCCCTGTCAGGGACCGGGGGAGTGTTTGCCTCTGATTTGGAAGGCCCTGAGCAGCTTTCTGCCGCAGCCGACCGGGTTCCGGGACTCGTGCTTCGGTCACAGTCTCCTCGCTCGCATGGCGAGATGCAGGCGGCGAAAAGGTGCAGAAGCTTGCCAGTGGGCGTCTGTTTTCCTTTCCCCCTCCGTGCCACCGGAGGAAAGGGAAGCCAGCTGGCTTTGAAGTGTCAATCACTCCCGGAGCTGTGTGAAATGAAGTCGCGCATTTCACTGGCATCTTGAGAGAGCTGGTGGCCAAAAGGCCGAGCTGTGAAGTATGAAGTTTAGAACTTGTGGACTTCCCCCATGGAGGAAGGCCTATAGCTCAGCGGTAGGACATTGCTTTGCATGCAGAAGGTCCCAGGATCAATCCCTGCGGTCTCTAGGTAGGGCTAGGAAGAGGTTCCACGTCTGAAATCCTGGAGAGCCACTGCTATGGAGTGCAGACGATGTTGAGCTAGGCAGACAAGTGGTCCAGCTCTTGTTTTAAGGCAGCTTCCTGTATTGCCAAAGAAAAGGATTGGCCTGGAGGGGCTGGTAGAAAAGGTTGCTTAGCGTTCCTCCCTGCCTCGCAGGAATAACTCATTGGGACCAAATCCTAGCTGGTTCTCGCAAGTTTCAAATCTGGCTTCTGCTATGGCCTGGGCAAGCTACTCTCCCCACCCGTCTGCAATATAGGACACTGACACACTTCTGCAGAGGATACGGATTTCATAGAGTCGTAGAAATGGAAGGGACCCCACAGGACAGACAGCCCTGCAGTGCGGGAATCTCCACTAAAGCATCCATGAGAGATGGGTGCTAGCCAATGGGGTTTTAAGGGGAGCCCTTTGAACAGTTCCAAAAACTGCCGTTTCCTTCCTTGTCCTTACAGCCTGGTGACGCTGACGGAGAGGGAGACCCGGCTGGAGGACGTGCGCTCGGCGTTTCTGGCGGCCTACAACAGCACGGTGGGCCTGAAGCCTGTGATGCCCAGCCCATCGGGAGCCATCGGTGGCCTTCTGGAGCAGTTTGCCCGTGGCGTTGGACTAAGAGGAAGCAGCGTTCTTTGAGACCCCCTCCCACCACCACCCACCACTACCGACAACGCTGCCCTGTCTGGGTTGCTTTCTAGTCCGGAAGGTGAAGGAACCTCATAAGCCATGAGAGCCCAGTTGCCAGCTTCTGGCTTGGGCCAGAGCATCAGGCCATGCTCTCCTCTGTACGCTACCTGACTGCCAGCCCTTCTGGGTCCATCACTGACTGACTGACTGACTGACTGGTCACAGCTTTCAGCTGCCTTGGGCTGGGCTGGTTTCCACTAGAATGATGAGCTGGGGGAGCGGTTCTCTCTCCCCCCCCCACTCATACAGGATTTGGCTAGCTCTGACAAATCACCACAGTAAAATGTGTCAAACACCCCGTCTTCTGGTTCTGTCTTTGTGATTTCTCTTTGCGTTGGGCAGTGAGCTCTGCACAAAGCCTTTAGACAGGCGAGGCTTGTAGCTCTCGCCACCCCAGGCAATCTAGAGCTGAGGAGGAGGGGTCCAACCACATCTGGAAGGCTGCTGGGTCCCTCACCCTTTCGTTTACATAGAGGCCTGGTTCCCAAAGTGGGAGGAGCCTTTAAGGGAGGTTGAATCTATACATCCCACTCTGCAAAACTCCCGCAGCCCCCGTTGGGCTGTGAGCTTAAAATTAAGGTTCTTGTCCTCCATTGATCTGAATCAAGCTTTTGCATTCTTCCTGTTTGCATAATTCTGTACCTTTTCATATTTTTGCTGGACACGGGTTCGTTTGTCACCTGAAGGAGCTCCATGCCAGCCCAGTCTAACTGGCTTTCGAGGTGTCTCAGCAGACAGTCCCCAGGCAAACTTCCCAACAATCCCAACAATCTTCTTTATGCTGAATCAAACCATCAGCCCAGGGCTCATCAATGCACTTGCATCTGTTTTCTATCTCTCAGTCCTCTTTCTCCTCTTACTGTTGCAGATACAGTTTTCCCAAAACTTGTGGTAGGGTTGGATGGGCCAAAATGGCAAACTGTGTGTTTTTATTGGGGGGGAGGGGAGAGAGAGAGAATACTTCCAAAACAATGCTGCGTCCCCGGTAATCTACTTGTAAGCCTGACTGGCTGAGCTCATTTCTGTCCTATGGGTGAGGGTGGAAGTGCTCAAAAGAACTAGAAATCAACTTGTAGGACTGCCTGCCTCTCCCAGCAATCTATGAAAGCTTCAGAAAAGGCTGGATAAAATAAATAGATATAATGTTGCCTTCCCTATGGATGGCTGGGGCTCCCGTCTTGAAACCTGCAATAACGAAGCTAGGGGACGTATTAACATTTTTAAGCACTGTAGCGCCCCTCCAATTCACCCCACAAGCCCTTCAAACTCTGGATCTTGGTTGTATCAGGCTTCGGATTTCAATCAGTTTGTACACCCTGGAAATTAACCCCTCTGAACTCAGTGAAACTTGGCTCCTGAGTAAACCAGAATGGGAAATGCGATGTTTTGCACCCCATTGCCAGACCGGTTCCGCGAAAAGGCGCCTCCGCTCCGCCTAGAAGAAAACATCAACTCACTCCGATTATCTTGGAGCTGCGCAACCTCTCTCCAGCTTGGTCGCAGAGGCGAACAAGTTTCAACTTCCCCTTATACAATCGTATTCGTATTTTTATTTTAACTTTTTTTTTTTTTGCGGGGATCACGCCGGATGGTGCCCCAATCCCCGCCACCCCCTCGCGGCGCTGGGCGAGCGCTTCAAGGCAAGACCCGGGGTCGCGCCGCGCCGCTCCTCCGCCTTCCTCTCCCGGTCTATAAATAGCCCAACCCACGCATCGGAACAGCGGCGGAGCTTTCAAACTGGCCCGCTTTACTGAGAGCCGGGAGAGAGATCCAGAGAGATCTGCCCCGGTCCCATCTCTTCTCTGGCTCCCATCTGGGCGGAGCCGTAAGAAAAAGGGCGCCGAGGGAGGGTGCGAGGGGCGACCCGCTGAAAAGCCGACAAGGAAGCGAGGATCGGCTTGGACAGCCCTGCGCGCCTTTGGAAAGGCAGCCGCGGTCGGGTTGGATTTCAGCACGTCGGACAGCTCCCCGCGCCTCTCCGACGGGCGCCGGCGCCTGAGCGCGAAGGGCGCCCCCTGGGGGCGGGCAAAGGCGGGAAGCAGGAAGGGCGGGAGAGTGGGGAGCCCGCCCTGCCCTACAGCGGTCCCTCCCCACCCCACCCCCCAACATACACACGTGCTGCCACCTGGAGCGGGAGCGGACGCGGCTAGACGGAGCGAGCCAGAGCGGCGATCGAAGGAGCCTCCTGCGCTCCGGTGCTTCCGGCTGCCCGCCCCATGGAGCGCGCCGCGCTTCGCCCCTAGCGCGACTGGAGCCCGGCGGGGATGGCGTCTCCCGGAGATCTGGAGTCCGCGCCCTCCAGGGTGCCGGCCACCAAGGTGGAACTCACCGTCTCCTGCAGGTGAGAGGGGTGGGCGGCGGGGAAGGCGGGCAGGGAGGGAGGCAAGGAAGGAGGAAGCGCCCCCGAAAACCCGCTCCTCTCGCCCCGTTATTACACCTCGCGCGTGGATCGGGTGCATCCCTTCTTGTCTCAGGGCTTACAGTACTTCGGGGAGGGAAACCTGACGGAGAGAGAAACGCCTCCCCGCTCGCGAGCCCTGCAGGATGCGCGTGGATTTGTCCCGATGTAAACAGTGCCCGGGAAGCGCCCGGGGTGGGCGCACGCTTGTGCAAAAAAAAGTGCACCACGATTGTCCAACAGTGTGTGAGGGGGGTAACTAGGAGCCTAGCGTGCAAGTCATGTTGCTATACAATTTGTACGTCTCAGGAGCCCAGTGAATTGGTGCCTCGGAGAGGTGTGGGTGTGTGTACAGTTTTGTGCGTGCCACCCTGGACACAGCGAGGGCACATGAATTTGTTTGTGTGTATATATGTGTGCATGCCGTAGTCAAGTGTTACGCATGTCATTTACCTGTGTGTATGTATGTGTGTGCATGCGACGCTTAGGCTCAGCATGTGTGGTTCTCTCTGTTTGCAGCCTTCACAGATTTTCCCCGGCTGTATGTGCTCTTTCAGGTCAGCAATCCTGTTCCATTCACATATTGCAGTGAGCGTGGAGGTGCCCATATGCATTTGGTACACTCAGCATGTCAGCAGCCGGCGTGTGTTTGTATCACCCTTGGAGAGTGCTTTTCAAACATGATGTTCTTGCTCCTTCCTTTGCAATATCGTTCGTGTTTCGTGTTGGTGCTTGAATGGACCCAATCTCCATATAAGTTTAATCGGCATCTAAATGTGCGTAGCACCGGTTTTGCACTGGTGTCACTGTGTAAGTGCAATGTGCTTGAATCACAGGTTTGGAAGACGCCTGGGGTTTCTGTTGGCTCCAGCTGCTTGCCCTGACAAAATACCTGGAAAGGGAGGGTGTTCATTACTGGACAATTACTCACCTTTTAGGACTTCTTAATCACCTTATTCCCCCCCCCCTAGTTTGTTTCTGGTTAAGCTTAGCTTGATATTACCACGTACAGTTTCCTCAAAACTCATCGTCACAGCAAAACTCTGGATTTGTCCGCAACACAAAATCCAGTACTTTAGGCAGAATCCTAACATCCCCTTAGCAAAATAAGCAGGTGTCTAGTCCTCATGAAAGATGTGCAAAGCTGTTGCTGGTTGCTCCTAGTACAGAGATACTAGGTGGGGCTTCTGATGGTCTGGAGATAAGAGTTTGTTCCTCTTTAAAGCTCTACTGGTCAAGAAGATAGGCATGGAGTTCACCCCTGGCACTCTGCTCTTACATATCTAATTCTCTTTTCTCCCTTCATTTTAAATTTCTGTTTCCCTTACCCTTATTTTGATACCCAACACAGAAACTCCAAACCACCAATTTGGTCCAAAAACATGTTCAGAGAGATTCAAGCCTACTTATTAATGGTGTTTGTTTTGGGTAAGCTTGCCCGATTTATTCTGATGATCGGAATGCAAGTTTTGCTTCTGGTTGCAGAATTTGAAACCTGTGTAATAAATACAGTGCTGTATTTTAGACCTATGGAGTGTATGCAGATAAGGTATCTGGGAAACACGCTTCCTCCTCTCTTTCCTGTGGGCAGAGTGTTGGGAGGATGGGTGCGAGGGTAGCTAGAAGGGTGGAGGGGAACCTGGGCTGCAGGGAGAAGGCCTGCGCACCGCGGCAATGCCTGTAAGCCAATCAATCCAAGCCCCTGGAGGCTGTGTTTAAAAATAGACCTGAATGGACAGAGAAAATAAGCCTTCCTACTGTCAGGCAGAGGAGAGTGGTTACCACAGGCGATAAGCATCACCCACTTCACTTGGAGAATAGCAGAAATCTATGTCCCACGGTGAACAGAAGGGATGTCTCTCTCCGCAGCGAGATGCTGGGCTGGGCTGCTGAGAAAGACGCCAAGTCCGCTCGGGGGCCAAGGCATGAAGCCGAGGGTGCCGTGCCAAGGAGGGTAGCTCCTCCGAAATCCTAGCCGCGATGGTGGAATGGAGCCTCCACGTTCAGCTGCAGTAGGCTGCTGAGCCCAGTAGTGATGTATGGAAGAGAGAGCTGGACCATAAAGAAGGCTGATCGCCAAAGAATAGTTGCTTTTGAATTATGGTGCTGGAGGAGACTCTTGAGAGTCCCATGGACTGCAAGAAGAGCAAACCTCTCCATTCTGAAGGAAATCAGCCCTGAGTGCTCACTGGAAGGACAGATCCTGAAGCTGAGGCTCCAATACTTTGGCCACCTCATGAGAAGAGAAGACTCCCTGGAAAAGACCCTGATGTTGGGAAAGATGGAGGGCACAAGGAGAAGGGGACGACAGAGGACGAGATGGTTGGACAGTGTTCTCGAAGCTCCCAGCATGAGTTTGACCAAACTGCGGGAGGCAGTGGAAGACAGGAGTGCCTGGCGTGCTCTGGTCCACGGGGTCATGAAGAGTCGGACATGACTAAACGACTAAACAACAACAGGCTGCTGAGCCCCAGAGGCTGGAGACGAAGTACAGATATGGGCTCTCGCCTTCGTGCCCTGCTGGCATCCAGGTGGTCGCAGAACTCAGGACTTTACAGGCTTTTCAACCCATCTAGCCAGGCTCCTAACCAGAAAGACCTAGTCCACGGGGCTTAAAATGTCTTTAAATGGTCCCCCACCTGTCCCATGGCTCAGTCTTGCTACCTGTGACTACAGGGCTGGGGATGATGTGGTCTCCAAAAGTTGGTGGACGACAACACTCATCCTTCCCTGCCGGTTGGCTTTGCTGCGAGTCGAATCTCAACAACTCCTGTAGGGCCACAGTTCCCCAAGACTAATCTGATTTTTTTGCCCTCAAAATATGTTTTCCTTCATGGTTCATTTGTGACGCTAGGCAGTTTGCATGCACCTTCCTGCTTCCCCGCACTGCCCCTTTCCGATTTCACCAGTTTTGGGTCAATGTGCGTCTTCCTAGTTATTGAGTTATGAAGCTTCAGGTGTGCTGCTCCACAATCAGCACCACATTCTACCCAGCTGAGCCTCGACTTTTTGCTTGGGTCCTGGGAAGCAGTTAATGAAAAAGTCTGCTCACAAGAGCCAGTGTGGCGTAGTGGTTAAGAGCGGTAGACTCGTAATCTGGTGAACCGGGTTCGATTCCCTGCTCCTCCACCTGCAGCTGCTGGGTGACCTTGGGCCAGTCACCCTTCTCTGAAGTCTCTCAGCCCCACTCACCTCACAGAGTGTTTGTTGTGGGGAAGGAAGGGAAAGGAGAATGTTTGCCGCTTGGAGACTCCTTAGGGTAGTGATAAAGCGGGATATCAAATCCAAACTCTTCTTCTTCATCATCTCCACCCCCTCCTACCTATCATATGTTTTTCTGTTGTAGTCAGAAGCACCAGGGGTGTAGATGGACACCCCCCCATGTCCAAGGTGAAACGTCTGTCTGTGGCTCTCACCAAATTCTCTCCCCTTAGGACTTCCTGCACAGGATTGGGTTATTTGGTCCTGACTGTAGGAGTTGTGGGTGGGTGTGGACCATGGCACAATGCCAGTTGGTCCAGGTCTCACAGAGCAGTCAAACTACACAGGAAGGCAGGAAGCTGCCCTGTGATCCAGTACGCTTCCAAGCACAATTCAAAGTGTATACCTGAAGGAGCGTCTCCACCCCCATCGTTCAGCCTGGACGCTGAGGTCCAGCGCTGAGAGCCTTCTGGCTGTTCCCTCGCTGTGAGAAGTAAAGCTACAGGGAACCAGGCAGAGGGCCTTCTCGGTAGTGGCACCCACCCTGTGGAACGCCCTCCCACCAGATGTCAAAGAGATAAACAACTACCTGACATTTAGAAGACATCTGAAGGCAGCCCTGTTCAGGGAAGTTTTTAATGTATTTTTAATCTTTGTTGGAAGCCGCCCAGAGTGGCTGGGGAGGCCCAGCCAGATGGGCGGGGTACAATTATTATTATTATTATTATTATTATTATTATTATTATTATTATTATCCACCCAGCTCAGTATCTTCTACACTGAAAGGCAGTAGCTCCTCCATCGTTTCAGGAAGGAGGAATAGGATGGAACTGGGCACATTTTTCCTGCATGCAAAACTGATTCTCTTCCACTGAGCTACAGCCCTAATCTGGCTTCTGTGGGGTTTTTTGTTTCCTTTTGTGAAGACTTAGAACCATAGAGTTAGAAGGGACCCCGAGGGACATCTAGTCCAATCCCCTGTAATGCAGGAATATTTTGGGACTTGAGCCCAGGACCCTGATATTAAGAGCCTCGTGCTCCACCGACTGAGCCATCCCAGCTGAAGCTTATACATGAGCTATTGTGCTTTTCAGACTAGGACCTGTGAGGTCCGGGTTCAAATCCAGCCAGCACATTTCCAGACCCTGCCTATTACCTGCTGTCGCCTGGTATTTATTTATTTTTAACATTGAGATCCTGCCATTCCCCCATGAAGCTCAGTCTGGTGTGTCTGGTTCTACTGCTCCCCATTTTATCCCCAGTCGAAGTCGATACAAGGGGAGGCGGAATTAATATGAGTGATAACTGGGGTACCTATAATGATTTGTGAGATTTTCCAGAAAGAGAGCCAAAAATGAGAAAAATGGACGAGATTAAAGAAGATACATCGGACTGGCTAAACCAGGCATAGGCAAACTCTGGCCCTCCAGATGTTTGGGACTACAGTTCCCATCATCCCTGACCACTGGTCCTGTTAGCTATGAATGATGGGAACTGTAGTCCCAAACATCTGGAGGGCCGGGGTTTGCCTATGCCTGGGCTAAACTATCATCAGGCTGAGAAAGTCTTCCTGACCCAAAGTCACCCAGTGAGCCTCATGGATGAGTGAGGATTTGAACCCAGGTCTTCCAGGCCCATGTGCAACACTCTAAAGGACTACACCACGCTAACTGAGGATGCCAGGGACTGAAGCTGGGAAGACCAGTGGGGCGAGGGGAGTTGCAAGACAGTGGGGCTCTGGGAATTTTTTCAGGGCAGGAGCAATTGCCTCCTGTGCTGGGGCACCTGGGTAATTGATGGCCTCCTGCCCTGGAAAGTGCATGAGGTGATAACAAGGCTTTCAAGTTGGTTGGTAGGTAGGTTGGTTTGAGAAAAGTAATCCAGAAGAAGATGGAAACGTGTTTCCTTTTCTTTGGTGCCATTCCTGAGTCATGTACTGTTGTTGTTTGTTGTGCAGCTTACCTGCATTGTCGGATATTTCTTGTGGGTTTGGCAGTTAATATGAGTCCCTATCCCTCAAAATGTATCACAGTGCTACTGCCTGGGACCTTCTGCATGGAACCCTTGAATTTATTTATTTTATTGATCACATTTTTTTGGTAGGCATCCAATGGATTGCATATAGTGTTTGAATGATTTTTTTTAAAAAATGACAAGAACAGCAAAAAAATACAAAAATTCAAAGCAGTTCCCAAGCAATTGTACAATGAAAGGAAGCTGAAAACAACATACACTAAGTGAACTTTAAAAATTCAGAGTGCAAAGCAGACGCGTTATGTAAAACACATGAGCTCTGCTACTGAGAATGATGGTCCCTCCATTTCAACCAAAGCAGAAATTGCAACTGGGCATCAGAGGAGCATACACAGGATACAGAGAACTGTGTTAAAAGAAGGGGAAGCCAGCCTGTTACAATGCCAAGGAGGCAATAAAAGGTTTGTTCAAAATTAAAATTAAAATTAAAAATTTATACTTCGGTTTTATGTTGCAGTTCTCTCCTCCTGCCCACTTGTAGGTTATTAAACTATTGAGTTAGACACACTATTAATTGCAGCCATTTAGGACAGACTCCTTCCCTGGGGGGTCTTTCCTTTGCAGAACTGACACAGAGGTAGACGGAGGCAGCCGCTTAAACGTCACCAAAAAGAAGAGCGCAGGATTGGACACAGACCTGCATAAGATGTGGCTGGTAACTTTACCCGCAGGTGCAAATTCAGAAATAATGACTACGATTCAAATTGGGAGTACGATACGTCTCGCAGAAGCCGGCAGGGCGACTTGTCTGCTGCCAGGTAGTGCTGCAAATGGTCAGCTTCAAATCCCCAAGCCCTTGCTCCCCTTTCAAGGGACCGTTCTCTTTAAAAGAAAGAAAGAAAGATAGATAGATATCTGGACTGGATAGCTCTTTTTGAAAAAATGTATTTAATCCATTTTTCGATACAAACATCAACCGCAAAAGACACATACAACAAAAACCATAATAACAGTAATAACACAATTTGACAATTCAGATTTGGATACACTGATATACCTATGACTACACTTTTTTTAACAATATTTTCCCACCTCTCTCACCTCCCTCTACTTCCCAACACTTATTGCTTAAATATTTGTTCCAGATTTCTTCATATTTATCCATTCTTATTTTGCGTCAACATGCAATTCATTTGTATGTAGCTAATCTGTCCATATTATCAATCCATGTGCTTGATGGAATCTCTTCCAATTCATCAAAACAAGGTTGGTTTTTTTGCTTCTAATAGCTCTGGATAGCTCTTGAAACAGAGGACTCTTTCAAATCGAGGGCTGGCCCCTGTAAAGTAGGGCACATAGAATTGTAGACTTGGAAGAGACCCTGAGGATCACCTAGTCCAGTGTTTCCCAAACTTGGCTCTCCAACTCTTTTTGGAATACAGTTCCCATCATCCCTGACCACTGGTCCTGCTAGCTAGGGATGCTGGGAGTTGTAGTCCAAAAACAGCTGGAGACCTAAGTTTGGGAAACACTGATCTAGTCCGACTCCCTGCATTGCAGGAATATGCCGCTGCCCCATATGGGGATCAAACCTGCGACCTTGGTGTTATCAGCACCGTGCTCTAACCAACTGAGCTATCCAGTTGTTAGTAGCCAAGTAGAAACCTACCACATAGTCCTTCTAGGACAAACATCCCTAACTTGCCCTCCAGCTGTTCTTGGGCTACATCATCCTCAGCCATCACCTCTGACCATTGGCTATGTAGGTTGAGACTCATGGGCGCTGGAGTCTCACAACATTTGGAGGATCGCAGATTAGGATAGGCTGTTGTAAGATCCCTGCAAGTACAGTGGTACCCTGGGTTAAGAATCTAATTCGTTCTGGAGGTCCGTTCTTAACCTGAAACTGTTCTTAACCTGAAGTACCACTTTAGCTAATGGGGCCTCCCGCTGTCGCCGCACGATTTCTGTTCTCATCCTGAAGCAAAGTTCTTAACCCGAGGTACTATTTCTGGGTTAGCGGAGTCTGTAACCTGAAGCGTCTGTAACCCGAGGTACCACTGCAGTAAACAATGCCTCCGAATTTCAGCCACTTGCCATTTTCCGTCTTCTTCCTCTGTGAGCAAAAAGGAGATGGAACATCACATATTCCCAAAAATCTATTGGTTTTTGTTGTGTTTTGTTTTTTTGCCACTGGGTTGTTGTTTTTTGTCCTAATGAACGTAAAGTGTTAGGGTGACAAATGTCCTGCCTGGGTTGGAATGAGGGGAATCGAACAAAAGCTGATTTGGAAAACCAGACGACATGATGTATAGCTCAGTCGGTAGAAGCATGAGACTGTTAATCTCAGGGTTGTGGATTCAAGTCCCACGTTGGACCAAAGGTTCCTGCATCGCAGGGGGGTTGGACTAGATGACCCTCGTGGTCCCTTCCAACTCTACGACTCTGTAATTCTGCAATTAGGGTCATGGCTCAGCTGTAAAGCATCTCAGTTAGGACTCGGAGAGAAAGAGACCCCTGGCTGAAGCCCCAGAGAAACACCTCCCATCAGACAATACTCAGCTATATGGAGCAACGGTGTGTCTCAGTGTGTTCCTATACAGTAGAATTTGAGTTGGGGTGGTAAAACCATCTGTGCTGAGTTAGTTTTGTTGTTACGTTGTGGCTGCGCAGGACAGCTATGCGGAGGACAACCTTGGCTTGTCGATGGCTGCTGTGCCTCAGGTATTGAACCTGCCCTGTGCAGAAAGGTGTACTGTCATCATAGAATCATAGAAGAGTTGGAAGAGACCACAAGGGCCACCGAGTCCAACCCCCTGCCAAGCAGGAAACACCATCAGAGCACTCCTGACATATAGTTGTCAAGCCTCTGCTTAAAGACCTCCAAAGAAGGAGACTTCACCACACTCCTTGGCAGCAAATTCCACTGTCGAACAGCTCTTACTGTCAGGAAGTTCTTCAAGAGGTTCTTATTTGATTCTGTAATAGCAACATATATATATATAAAGAAAAGAGCCTGATTTCTGCCTGGTGCAGCCCATAATGAGAGAATTTGTGTTTCTGCTTCGTTTAGCAGCAGACGAAACTCCTTTGACAGCCTCGTGTCTACAGGCAGAAGTTGTTTTGGGGAAAGCGCCCGTAGATTAACTTGATCTGGGCTGCTGTTAAGGAGCACACAGGGGCCAGGGAAGGCAGACAGGGTGGCCACGAAGCAGGCTTGAGTTGCACGTAATCGGATTGGAAGCGATGCTTGCAATCTCCAGGGGATTTTCCCTCGCCTTGCTTCCTGCTACGCACCTTCTGCATCTTGGGCCCAAAGTGCAGAATGCTGTAGAAGCAGCAGCAGCAGCAGCACAGATGCAGAGCAGCAAGAAAGCGAATCCAGCAAAGAGGCTGATGTCACAAATTATTATGATCACTTTATTTATTATCATTTTGATTTATTAACCACCTTTCGCCATAAGGTTCCAGGGTGGGTCACAGCAGTTTTTGCAGCACAAGCTTCCCTAAACCCTCTGAAAGCTTATTCCACAATAAGCTTGCTAGTCCTTTTTTGCAGGTGGGATTCAAGCGCGCGCCGAGAAAGTTAGGTCTGTGCAACTAAAGTGAATTATAGCACCCTGTAGCACTTAAAACAACAGCAAGAGCAACCAGACTTTTTGCTGTTTAGAAAGTGACTGGAAGTCCGCTGAAAAGTGTGGAACGAACTAATGAATTAATGAGGCAAGAGGTGTAATTCCCCATGATGAATGTAGAATGAACATTCGCCGTCGTGTAACTTCCCCGCATACCAGTTGGAACAAATACTCAGTAAAGACCGGATTTAACCTCTGTGGATGTTTTGTACAAGCAAATAAGGAAGAATGCCAATTTGGAGGAGCCTTTAAGGGGATGCAACTCTCCAGTTATTTCGATGGAGGAGCCCCTCAATTTGTGCAGGGCTTCTTTAAACCAAAATAGACACGATACTAGGTTATCGGAAGTGTTAGTCTCTTACAGGGATAAGGAAGAAGTGCTGTGACACATTAACAAATTTGTTAAGGCATCGTAAGGTTTTACGGATCGCGCTCTGTTTCATCAGCTGCATTATACGGAGTTGTAAACAGTGAGGTCAGGAGGGAAAGACATGCAGTACCAACTGTGATCATCGGATCATTAGCAGTGGCCATTGACACCCCCACAAAAGATACACAGATGTTGTAGCATTGGAAAGCCAATTATAGGCAACTCCCCCTTTGACTGGACTTAACCGTCCAGGGGTCCTTTAAATTTACCTTTACATTCTGAGGCTCTGTGCATTTAAGTGAAATCACGTATACTGGGGACACCGTTGAAAAAGCTTCCAAACACCCTCCAAACCTCCTTTCTCAAACTCCAACTCTCCATAGACCTCAAAGGCCAGTGCAAAGGCTACTAAGGACTGCACTTGCAAAGGATTGCTAGAGACTGTTTTCGCATTTCTGGGTTTGTGGTGATGGTCGTGTGCATGTTCATACATACCTTAAATGTGCATAAATGGGGAGTTGCCTGTAGTACATGTTTTTTTTTATTAATCATCTATTGTGCCAATTCAGTCCACACACGACAGCACGGAACCTCTTTGATGAACTGTATTTCATCAGTTTCACAAAACTCTTCTATAAAACTCTTGAAGATGTAGGAGCACTGTTTCCCGTCCCCACCTGTGTGGACCACCAGGGATGCATCTCCCTGAAGCAGGGATGGACTGCCTGCAGCCTGAAAGGGATGAACTACAACTCCCATGATCCATGACGGTTGGCCATGCTGGCTGGGGTGAATGACAGATGCTGCCCAGCCACATTTGCAGGGCGAGGGGCCACAAGTTTCTCAACCCTTCCCTTGAGTAAAGAACACAGGAGTGGTTCCTCTCGCACAGCTCTGGCTCTTAGCTTTACCCAGGAAGGGCTAAAAATGCTTCCTGTTCAGGCTGGGCCTTTGCCTGGGGTGCGAGAGATGTCCTCCCCAACCGAGTTTCACCTAATGGCTACCTATTGCCTAGCTATGAGAAAAAGATGAATCAAGCGCGATGCATTTAAGGCAGTATCACGTCACTTTAAACAGTCATGGCCTCCCGCAAAGAATCCTAGGGCGTGTAGTTTGTTAAGTAGGCTGAGAGTTGTTAGGAGGCCCCTATTCCTCTCCCAGAGCCACAATTCCCAGAATCCCCTGGTTAAAAAAAAAGGCAAAGGACCTCTGGACGGTTAAGTCCAGTCAAAGGCGACTATGGGGTTGCGGCACTCATCTCGCTTTCAGGCCAAGGGAGCCGGCGTTTGTCCACAGACAGCCTTCCAGGTCATGTGGCCAGCAGGACTAAACCGCTTCTGGCACAACAGGACCATTTCCCTTCCCTCTGCAGTGGTACCTATTTATCTGCTTGCACTGGTGTGCTTTCGAACTGCTAGGTTGGCAGGAGCTGGGACAGAGCAATGGGAACTCACCCCGTCGCAGGGATTTGAACTGCCGACCTTCCAATCGGCAAGTCCAAGAGGCTCAGTAGTTTAGACCACAGCGCCACCTGCTCCCAGTACTTCCCTGGGAAGAGGGATTGACTGCTAAGCCACCCTAGTGCAGATGGTGCCTCCCACAGCTGCCCCGCTGGAATGATTGAAATGAATGGGGGCTGCTGGTCAGGGTGGGGAGCCTGTAAGCCCAGTGTTGATAACCAGCTTCCTTGAGCTGTCCTTCTGTGGGAGGCCAAAGCATCTGCCCTAACGCTCCGTAACAGCATGCCAATTTAGGACAAGTTGGGGGCTGAGGGGGGGGAGACGAATGTTGCCCTGAGAGCAGGCCGGATGCACTCAGCATCGAAAGCCTCCCGACTTCTGTTCCATGGAAACCTCAGATCTGTACTCAGAATGAATTATGCAACTCGGGTACATCTGCATATATCCAGTTTGGCTACATAATTCATTCGGTTTCTAAGATTAACAGTTTCAAAGAATGGGAAAGTGTTTGGCAAGGGCAGGGGTGGCAGAGAGAGCAAGGAGATGAGAGGATCGCTCGTGGGGGAAAGGCATGAAAGAGAGATGTACTCCCTGCCCCACTGCGATTGTTTTGGCCTCGCTGCCCCCACCCCCCCCCCACATCTGGTTTGCCAAACTGCACCACACCACAGCCAAGGGTTTCCAAGCTTTTCTAACCAACCAGGATGGCTTTAAAAAAATAAAAGTGAATGAGTCTCCAAGTGTTTCTAATCAACCATAAGGGCTAGAAAGTTGCTTTTTTTAAAAAAAATGAGTTACCAATCTTTTCTAACCAAGATGCGCTAGCATCTTGCTGCTGCTTCTTTTTTTAAAATGAAAGAGTTCACAAGCTCCATATTAAATGTGTGATTCTGTGTACATTAAGCCCACAACTTTACAGGCGTTACGTTCCAGGGATCATGCCTAAAGCAAAAATCACATATAATCATCTTGGGTTTGATGGTGGGTGGGATTGCCAAAGTCTTCCCCCCCCCCGGACGTCCACCGCTTTCCTGCCCCCGTATTATTTCTTTCTGGGATGCGGGTGGCGCTGTGGTCTAAGCCACTGAGCCTCTTGGGCTTGCCGATCGGAAGGTCAACAGTTCGAATCCGCACGATGGGGTGAGCTCCCATTGCTCTGTCCCAGCTCCTGCCAACCTAGCAGTTTGAAAGCACACCAGTGCAAGTAGATCAGGGTAGTCAACCTTTTTATACCTATGACCTGTTAATGTATCTTTCTTGATGGTGAAATTTCCTTACCACCCACTAGTGCTCGATGGACGGAGGATTCAGCTTGTGCCATAGAACCCCCCTACCGCCCACCTAGAATTCTGAAACGCCCACTAGTAGGCGGTAGCGACCAGGTTGACAACTCCTAGAGTAAATAAATAGGTATTGCTGCAGCGGGAAGGTAAACGGCGTTTCCATGCGCTCTGGTTTCCGTCACTGTGTTCCGTTGCACCAGAAGCGGTTTAGTCCTGCTGGCCACATGACCTAGAAAGCTGTCTGTGGACAAACACTGGCTCCTTTGGCCTGAAAGCGAGATGAGCACTGCAACCCCAGACGCCTTTGACTGGACTTAACTGTCCAGGGGTCCTTTACCTTTTAACTTTTACCTATTCTCTTTCTTTCTACATTTTTTGCCAAGCCCGCAAAGCTGTATGCGCACAAGTTAAATGTACATAAGTTGCAGGCTTACTGTAGTGGAAAACAAGGATTTGCCTAGCTCAGAGGGGGAGCATGACCAATTTTGCTGACCCACAGATGGGGAAAGAAAGCAATCCAGGAAAATGATAACTTCTGTTTGGCTTGAACGTTCCTATTTGTCCATCACCTCAGAGATTGGAGTGGTCTATGCATTATTGCCTAAAATGCTGCCACTGGCCTCTAAAACCACCCTACTTGGTTTGTATTGATTTAGGGGGGCAGCTAAATCTTGACTACACCCATGTCCTAAGACCTCTGCACATGTTCAAACTAATCTTCCTTCTCGACTAGAAACTTAAGGAAGCTTTGCTTGTATTATTTTCAGGGGAAATATTAAAATAACCCCTGAAAAATTACAATAATGAAGAAGATAATCGATTAGCCGGAAGCTTGCCAAACATAGGGAGTCGCCTTTGATTGGGACAGGCCACTTGTCCATCTAGCTCAGTCAGTATTGCCAACACTGGCTGGCAGCCTCCCGAATGGTATACTTCTGTGACCAAGGGAGAGATTTAAATTTCAGTTGCTTATTCAAGTTGTTTGCAGAGTTCTGGGCTGAATACAGAACTGCTGGGTTTTCTCACCCAGTTGGAGTCAGATCTGTGACAATAGCCTGGCAATCGTGACTGTTAATTGTACTTAAACCTCAGTTGAAGTGTCCTAGCAACAGAGGGGAAGGGATTCTGCATCCAATAAGGGCACAAGGTCTCGCCATGAGGGGGGCCTGTAAGTAGACTCACCTTGCCCCCTCATCTTCCTTGTTTTCATTCTCAGGTCTACTGCTTAGAAATTCTTCCCTGAGGATTTTCTTGGGGGCAGAGAGGGCTGTGAATTGGCTCTTTCCTCCTCTCTCCAGCACGAAGCTGCGACTGACTACGGATTTGATTGCCTCTTTTAATGATCTTAATTCAGATGCATTAATAAAGCTAACAACACAAGAGAAGGGAAGTGGCTGAGAACGGTCAAGGTGACTTTGCTGTCGGGGGAAACGGAAGGGAAGGGAACAAATCCTAGGCTTATAACTTTGATCCGTAAGCCCTGCCTGCACCATTGCATATTTGAAGCCGTATTATGAACAGTCGCGGCTTCCCCCAAAGAATCCTGGGAGCTGTAGTTTGGTTAGGGTGCTGAGAATTCTTGGGAGACCCCTCGTCTCCTCACAGAACTACGATTCCCAGAGTCCCTTGCAGAGAATTGAGAGGAAGAGGGGTCTCTTAGCAACTCTCTGCACCCTTAACATGCCACATTTCCCATGATTCCTTGTGGGGGAGCCATGACTGTTTAAAGTGGTATGATACTGCTTTAGAAGCATAGTGTAGATGGGACCTCAATATCTCAATCTCTCTCACACACACACACCACTTCACTTCACTTCACTTCACTTCACTTCACTTCACCTCACTTCACTTCACTTCACTTTCTGGCCTTTCTCTTATTTCCAAACTCACATTCTTATCTTTCTTTCTACCCCTTTGCTTATCGATCTCCCCAGGAACCTGTTGGACATGGATACTTTCTCCAAGTCTGATCCTGGTAAGTGTGCCAAGCTGTCGATACTTGGTGAGGAGGTGGGGTGGGCAGTATGTCACTGTCCTTGGTGGGAGGTGACGAATCTGGTCGAAAAGCCCAAAGAATATTTGTCAAGTAGGTTGGCTGCTAGAATCTGCTTCACCACCTGGGCAGCACGGAGGGCAGGGAGATCTTCTGGTCCACCTCAAAGCGCTACTGAAGTGAAGTCAAATAATGGCAGTGCTTACAAAACAATTAAAACATTTGAAATAAAATCTTACTTGTTTATCGTACTACGAGAAAGCAGAAAATTGGCTTGAACCTTAGAAATGGCCAGTAGAAGGTGGCCCATGAGGGTGGAAGGGCCACTGCCCCACCAACCTTCAGCCTGCCCTCAACCAACCCCACCTGCCTGCAGCCAATCAGGGGGCGGTTGTGCCTGCCGTTGGCTCTGGCTCCCCCTACTGGTGGCCTCCCTGCCTTCCGCCCAACCAGCCCCCACTGGTCTCCAGTGACCAATAGATGCTGCCCAATTAAATCTCGCCGCTGCTGAAAATGGATTCTAACGCCTTCACATCTGTCGTGGAGCTTTTTCCTAATATAGCTAATGGGGGAAACCTCGTTCTCATCAGAATTAATCCTCCTCCAATGGACAATGGGTAGACAGGCAGACAGCTCATTATGCCTGCAAGCCTGGAACATTTCTCATGCCGTGAGGTTCCCCCCATTGCTTAAATGCCAACTTCTCATCTCATAGCCTGCTTTTTCTCCCATCTCTTGCCTACAAGAGCTGAGGCTGCAATCTTTCATGGCAGTCACCTGGGAACGGGTTCCATGGAACTCAGTGGGCATTACTCCTGAGTAGACATATAGCAGATGTGTCCTATAAAATAGGAAACTGTTGGGCCCTTAGTACATGGGTAGGCAAACTAAGGCCCGGGTGCTGGATGCGGCCCAATCGCCTTCTAAATCCGGCCCGCAGACGGTCCAGGGATCAGCATGTTTTTACACGAGTAGAATCTGTCCTTTTATTTAAAATGCATCTCTGGGTTATTTGTGGGGCCTGCCTGGTGCCTATGTAAAGAGTAGAATGTGTGCTTTTATTTAAAATGCATCTCTGGGTTATTTGTGGGGCATAGGAATTCGTTCATTTTTTTCCTTCAAAATATAGTCTGGCCCCCCACAAGGTCTGAGGGACAGTGGACCGGCCCCCTACTGAAAAAGTTTTCTGACTGCTTGAAAAAGTTTGCATCTGCTTGAAAACCTCCAAGGAAGGAGAGTCCACCACCTTCTGAGGGAGTCTGTTCCCCTGTCGAACAGCTCTTAAAGTTCTTCCGTATTTTCAGTCGGACTCTCCTTTCTTATTACTTGAAGCCACTGGTTAGAGTCCTACCCTCCAGAGCAGGAGCAAACAAGCATGCTCCATTTTCCATCTGACAGCCCTTGAGATGTTTGAAGATGGCTATCACCTCTCCTCTTAGTCTCCTCTTTTCCATGCTAAACACACCCAGCTCCTTCAACTGTTCCTCACAAGGCTTGGTTTCCAGACCCTCCCTTGATCATCTTGATCACCCTCCTCTGCACATGGTCCAGCTTGTCAACATCCTTCTTAAATTGTGGTACCAGAATTGGACACAGTCTTCCAAGTGTGGTCTGACCAAGGCAGAATAGAGCAGTACTATGACTTCCCTTGATCTGGACACTAGACTTCTGTTGATGTAGCCTAGAATAGCATTAGCCTTTTCTGCCATTGCATCACACTGTTGACTCATGTTAAGCCTGTGGTCCACCAAAATCCCTGGGACCTTTTCACATGTACTACTAGTAAGCCGAGGACGCGGGTGGCGCTGTGGGTTAAACCACAGAGCCTAGGACTTGCCGATCAGAAGGTCAGCAGTTCGAATCCCCGCAATGGGGTGAGCTCCCGTTGCTTGGTCCCAGCTCCTCCAACCTAGCAGTTCAAAAGCACATCAAAGTGCAAGTAGATAAATAGGTACCACTCTGGCGGGAAGGTAAACGGTGTTTCCGCGCGCTGATCTGGTTTTGCCAGGAGCAGCTTAGTCATGTTGGCCAAATGACCTGGAAGCTGTACGCCGGCTCCCTCGGCCAATAAAGCGAGATGAGCGTCGCAACCCCAGAGTCGGCCATGACTGGACCTAATGGTCAGGGGTCCCTTTACTTACTAGTAAGCCAGGCATCCCTCATCTTATATTTGTGCTGCTGGTTCTTTCTGCCTTAGTGCAGAACCTTACATTTGTCCCATGGAGACCTTGGGGTCTTAACCTAGGACGTCCTAGGTTCAGATGTTCTGTCGCCGATCTAAGAGGCCTACCCCTTGGGTTTCTAGTGTAAATAGATGGTAGCCCTGGATGAATTTTATGCCCCATCCCGTAGACAAGCCCTCAATGTGAAGGGCATTTTACAAAACAGAGGAGGACAGCTGCCTGCCCTGAGGAGCTTGCATGCTGTAATTTAAAAATGGGGAGGCAAGAGAGAAAGGGGAGAGAAATGGAGGCAGGGGGAAAGTTGCCATTTATTTCAGTTGCACAAACAGAGGGCTCAGCACCTAGGACTTGCCAATCAGAAGGTCGGCGGTTCGAATCCCCGCGACGGGGTGAGCTCCCATTGCTTGGTCCCTTCTCCTGCCAACCTAGCAGTTCGAAAGCATGTCAAAGTGCAAGTAGATAAATAGGTACCACTCTGGCAGGAAGGTAAACGGCATTTCCATGCGCTGCTCTGGTTCGCCAGAAGCGGCTTAGTCATGCTGGCCACATGACCTGGAAGCTGTACGCCGGCTCCCTCGGCCAGTAAAGCGAGATGAGTGCCGCAACCCCAGAGTCGGCCACGACTGGACCTAATGGTCAGGGGCCCCTTTACCTTTACCTGCGTCTAGAAAGCACGGGTCCAATCGGTTTCCCACTTGTCTCGTGCTTTCTAGGTTGTGCTTTTGTTCAGCTGGGATGCCCCAGAGTGCCGTTCCGGCACCTCTCAGGTGTGCATCATAGCGGGCCGGTATCACGGCGCTTTAAATGTATGGGCATCAATATGTAGCCTAGGTTTCCTTGAACTGAGTCAGGCTTAGTTCTGGGACACAATGTAGAAACATATCCTGAAGAAATGTGAGGAGGAGCTCAACGGAAAGATGGGAGGAAGCAAGTGTGAAGCCGCAGTTTGTTTAACGTGGATTGTGGAATTATCCAGCTGTAGAGACCAGCTCATGTACCTGCTTGTACGGCAACAGCGGCCTACATGATCTCTCAGCAGATTTGAGGCCCCAGAGACAGGATTCAGACATACACAGACACATACACACAGAGAGAGGCTGTCTCAGAGGAGACATTCTGGTGAACGTCTAAAAGGGGCATCCAATTACAGAGAGTCTCTCTCTGCTGGTGGCTGAACCACAGAAAGCCCAGGTATTCTTTTTAAGTGGGATCAGCCTCATAATGACTGCGAGACGAGCAGAGACTTTTGGCAAGGGCTTCTTTCGAAGGGCACTTCCAGAACCGTCACGTGGGATTCAGTCACATGGCAGCGGATTCAGGCTGCGCTGTTTGTTGACTGGGTCATCTTGCAAAACAAAGCCGCTTCTTCAAAACGGCGGACTTTTTTTTTTTTGCGATAAGGAGCGTGACGGGAAAATGCACTAGGAAAGTGTGGGGTGACGCTCACTTTGCCACAACATCATCTAACCTCCGTGCAAGCAAATCAGAAACGAATGCTCAGTAAACAGGTCACCTAGAAACGCCCAATATTTTAAAACATTAGGGGTTCAAGGAGGGATGGCTCCAGGCACTGTGGGACGCTACAGTTGTGGTGAAGTTAAGAACACTGACATATATCTAAAAATGACTTTTTAAATAGACTCCTTTTTTAAAAAGATGGCTTCTAGTTAATTACATGGGGAGGGATAACCTATTCAGTAGCTAGAATGTGAATTTTCTGCATTGACTGTGTGGACAATGTGTTCCTGAAATGACCTAGTTACATTTTATTTTATCAGCTGTTGTACATGAATATAAAATCAACAATGCTTACATAAAATCCTTTCTACGAACGTGTGCCTTCTTAATGATCTTCATAAGCCGCTCTGGGAGCCTTTTTGGCTGAAGACCGAGTTTAAAAGGCTTTAATGTTTTTTAATGTAAATATTCTTGCTAAATATTTGGCTGCTTAACTTTGAATCAATGTGAAATAATCAGTCTGCCTGGTTTTGTTTTGTTTTTTACTCCCCTCATTTTGTGCCTCTTTTGTTTTCAACGGGGTCATCTCACTTCCTCCCCAGCCAGCTATATGGCCCTGTGACACCCCCATACCTCACAGCCCTTGAAGAGGTTTACTCCCAGCCAAAATGCCCACTTCCCTCACAACAGCTATATTGATTGTAAACATTCCGTGACCTCAGAATGTTTGTGAACGTCCCATTACATCAACAGCAAGGGAACTCCTTTTGGCCTGTGAACCAGATCCAGTTGTGGGCTACATTTGGCAAGGGGGCTGGACTGGGCTGCCCACTTGGCAATCGCCTGCTGTAGTAAAACGTTCAGTGAATCCAGCCCCTAGACGTAGTGGTGCAGCTTGCATTAAACACAGCTTCAGTTTGGTGCCAAAGGCAAGTCGCGCTGGCAAAGGCAAGCCGCTCTGCTGTGGTCGGATACGCTAGGGAGCTCCTCTTTGCAGGAGTTCCTGGCTGGATCGGATGTTTGCTAAAAGCAGCGCTGCTTTTAGCAGACTTCTGATGCCGTCGGAAGCTCCCAAGTGCATCCGATCCCAGCAGAGAGGTTTGCCAAGTTTCATTTTCATTTATTTATTTCATAAAAGGTATGCCCTGCTTGATTGCAAACACACACACACACACAAACACACATACCATGCCTTAGAGCATCAAATGTCAGCTGCGCTCGCAAAGGACTGGCCTGGAATGTACTCTTTAGTGTCCCCGATCTTCCTTTGCAGGTGAGTGGCAGGTGCGTGTGGCCGGGAGGAAACAGCCCCACGGACCTCTGACAGGCTTCTTTGGGGCTGGAGGCCAGAGGTTCCCTGTGACTGCATCACATCATTGCAGCCTGAGCATGTCAATGTGGAACATAGCACAACATTCACGGAAATAAAGCAGCTTTTCCCAGACGCAGGCTGGGGTACATGGCAATCTTCCTGTTGTCCAGACTGACAGGTGGCCCTGCCATTATCTCTAAAGCAAAGTGGCCGCGTCAGATGCTGGGTTGTTCCTTGCCAGCCCTGCAAAAACCTCAGGCACAATAGAGAATGTTGCTTGTGGCCAGTACTGAAGTAAGTTTACACTACCATTCCAGAAAGTGATGGACTGTTTCCTTTGCTGGAGGTTTCCAAACAGACGTTGGATCTGTCAGGGATCCTCTAGCTGTGATTCCACCACAGCAGAACTACATGGCCCGTGGGATCCCTTCCATCTCTACAGTTCTAGGATTCTGTTATTCTGTGCAGGAGAAGGCCCCATCTTGTCTTTTGCCTCAGGAAGTCAGTTTTGCAACCATAAAACCATTGACTTGGCAGGGACCTTGGGGTTCTCCAGTTCAATTTCAGCCCCATAGTAGTGCTGTTTTAAGGTTTTTGTATAGTGGCATTTGATAACCATGGAAACGTGACAAAATCTACCTGATATGTTCCATTTGTTGGTGATGCAGTCATGTAAAGATTGACTTGATAAATACATGAATACAGATGTTTTGGTCCCAGATAACTGATTGGAAAATATTGCAGATGTGGTCTGGATCCAAGGAGAGTCTTGTTAGGCTATTTTAAAAAGCTGGATTCGGAGCAGGAAGCTGAATACATTTGCTATCCATTAATGTCTGCAAAAATCTAAAAGTCTGACATTCAGCAGGAATTGAGATAGCTTAAGTTATACACTGAGGCTGATACCCAGCTAAGATGCTCATTTACAAAAGTCAGTTGATTTCAATGGGTTTACTCTGCATACGACTAATATCAGATATAACTCCGAGAAATTCTGTTGATCAGTGATCTGGCATTTAAAACTGTCCTTTTAAAAGTTCAGAAATGGCAAAACCATTCAGAGAAGATGGGTATGATAGCGTTCAGCATTTGAGCTGAAATATTAATCTCGCTGAATTTAATTGTGTTGACATATTGGATCAGGTGATGGTAATGGATTGCCCAAGATGGATAAACGTTAAGGCAGGATATGGCACTGTAATATTAAATCTTTGCCTTGATATTAATTGTGATTGCTATACATATAATATTTATCGTATGATTCATTAGGCCGCTTTTGTCATAACCCATGTGTAGTTTTGATACATTTCCCAATAAAGCAATGTTGACAAGATGCGTAGACACATTATTAAAAGAATGCTGTCAATTCTTTTGTCTAATTCATGATATCGCAGAGCAGTTTCGGGCTAAATTGCAAAAGCAGCTCATGGGGAGTTTGCTTCGCCTGATCTTAAATGCCAATCTCATTGTTTAGGAAATCTGTGTGATGAAGGTGCAAGCTAGGACTGTCAACAGATTAAAAGATATTGTAGCTGATGGATGATCAATAACATCTAGACAGACATCACAGCAGGTTCTGCTCCTGCAGTAGAAACCTGGCTTCCTTTCAACATCACAAATTAAAGGAGAGTTGCACAACGGACTAGTAACTCAAAGGCTGCCTTGTCCCTCACTCTTCCTCCTTGCCTCATGCTTCAAACAGGCTGCTGACATTTTTTTTAAAGTGCCATGCACACCTTTACCTAGCCACAGTTAATGCTTGCCTTGCTGTTGTTTTTAGTTACTGAAACTATTTTAAAAGTACTGCAAACTGCTTCAGAAAGAGAGGGTTTGTGACGTCACCAGTGCCAGCCAGTTAGTACTCAGTACAGTGGTCCCTTGGTTCTCAAACTTAATCCGTTCCGGAAGTCCGTTCCAAAACCAAGGTGTTCTAAAACCAATGCGTAATGCAAAATGGATTAATACGTTCCAGACTTTTAAAAACAACCACTAAAACAGCAATATAACATGAATTTTACTATCTAATGAGACCATTGATCCATAAAATGAAGGCAATAAACAATGTACTGTAGTCAGGCAATCAATCAATTGGTAGCTGAACTGGGTTCCACACAGTCACAAAAACAAAACAAAAAGAGCCGCAAAAACAGACAGACCTCAGCGTAACACTCAAAAGTGTGGCACTCAAAAGGGAAGCATAACACTCAAGATGGAGCATGTTCAGTTTCCAAAAAAAGTTTGCAAACCGGAACACTTACTTCCGGGTTTGCAGCGTTTGGGTTCCAAGTTGTTTGAGAACCAAGGTACTACTGTACTCAGGGAACATAGGGAAAGTTGCTGTATCCCAGGTCAGACTATCCGGTGACAGGCAGCATCTCTCTTGAGTGTCTTTTCCGGGCTCACTTGCAAATGCTAGGGAGTGAATCTGAGAGCTTTGCATGTGGCCAAGTCAAATCTGCCACTGAGCTACGACAGGGATGTTGGAGCATTAAAACTCCAATATTGCCTAGTATAGTATTTGCAGCTGGCACCCATTGTCTGTTCTTAATTTAGCTTATAAAACAAAAAACCTTCTGCAGAACAATGGGAAATTGTTATTAATTAATTTACATTTAGCTTAATGCCACGACAGGCATCTAAGCAGTTTACAAATATAAAAAAACAGCTTACACTGGAACTAAAATATAAACATCCATCATTAAAATACATAATGAAACATAATAATACTTACAACAAACCTAGCAATTGTGCAATTAAAACTTAAGCTGCGTGCCTGCCAGCTATTTAAAGTGCATTCCTTCCCAAATAGAATCCTGGGGACCGCAACACACCTACAATTCCCAGCACCCTTAACAAACTACAGTTCCTGTGACTCTTTGAAGGGAAGGTGTGTTTTAAATATAGGGTGCCTACAAAACCTTTGGCTGCAAAAGGTGCCTTGGGAGTATGACATGGAAAACACAAGTGCATGTGTAAAAAATGCAATTGTACGGAATAAGATTTCTTTTTCTGCTCTGAATGTGTTCTTCTGACATCTCTCCTTGCAGTTGTGATTCTTTACATCCAAGGAACTGCGGACAAGGAATGGAGAGAGGTGAGCAGCCGCAGGCACACACACACACACACCGTTCTGCTTCCAACGCACCTGTTACATCAAACTGGGAAAGCACTCTTGTTGCAGAATATGGCCTTGCCGCAATTTACCAGCACAGACCCTCATTGGTCAAACCTGCTGGGAGGTCAGCCAATGAGCTGCCTGCTGCCTACCTTTCCTCTGTCAAGTCCAATCCACATGGTCACCATCAGACATACTTGGCAGGTGCTGCGGTTGCATCCAGGAGATCTGAACTCTGACGCTGAAGTCCCCCTGTGCTGTGGGTGGCGTGGCGGATGTGGTCTGTGCTTGCCGCTAGATTTATTTTAGAGTCTAGACTTGATGGGTCTTACATCCCCCCCGCCCTGTTTGGAATGAGAATGTCCCACTTGCTTCAACTGAGTTTCTCACCCTGGGGCCTGGTCCTCCAACCCAAATCCTGCCCAGGAAACAACCATTGGGTATAGCTTCCTTGGCGCTTGGGGGCAAATTGCTCCCCAGCAGCTGCCGCTTCCACCAAACCTTGACTTTTTCTGGAGGGACAGCTTTTCTTTGCCCAGAGGCATGTGGCTCTTCTAGGCTGGGGTGAGAAACCTGTTGGCCTCTAGATCACTGGTGAGCCATTGGGTCATGTATAGACCGAAGTTAGCGAAGTGTAGGTGGGTTCCCACGAGGCAAGACACAGTGATAACAGCAAGAACCTTTATTGAACTACATAACTGAGAAACAGAGGCAAAGCAACTGCTTGTATACATTTCTGAAAGGTTGGGCCACTCCCCCTCCCAACGTGATTGGCTGTTTAAACTTCCAAACTGCGAATCACATCTCAAGAGTTCTAGGGCCAATGGCAGAGGCCCAAATCCTGAAGTGTTCTGTGATTGGACAACATGTATCGAATCAGGAGCTCAGAATCCTTAGTCCAGACTCAAGCTCAGACCACTGAATACATAACAGTTGGGGTTTGGCAGCGGGACCGTCACCATACAAGTGTATGTTTAGAAAAATAAGCAGTGGGCCCAAATGGGTGTTTGGGTTAAAGGCAGTTCCCGGATCTGAAAACGAAAGACTGTTTCTATTCCTGGACTACAACTCCCATCATCCCTGACCATTGGTCATGCTGGCTGGGGCCGACCAACACCACCTGGCAAGGCCACAGACTCGCCACCCTTGATCTAAGCTATGGATTGGGAGGGTTATGAGTCAACAACCCAAGAGCCCTGCCAGCCCTGTCCTCCATGCAAACATACAAGGATTGAGTATACAGTGATACCTCGGGTTAAGTACTTAATTCATTCCGGAGGTCCGTTCTTAACCTGAAACTGTTCTTAACCTGAAGCACCACTTTAGCTAATGGGGCCTCCTGCTGCCGCCGGGCCGCCGGAGCACAATTTCTGTTCTCATCCTGAAGCAAAGTTCTTAACCTGAAGCACTATTTCTGGGTTAGCCGAGTCTATAATCTGAAGCGTATGTAACCTGAAGCGTATGTAACCCGAGGTACCACTGTACACCAAACATGCAAAGTGCATGGCTTCCTGCCAAAGAATCCTGGGAACTGCAGTTTACCCCACCGCAATGCTACAATTCCCAGTACCTGTAACACACCAGTTTCCATGATTATTTCCTCCCCAAGGAGGGTGCTTTAAAGGTGTGGTGTGTTCACAGTTCATATATGCAAGGGGTTGCTACTGCCACCTCTTTAACCTGCATGTCTCCTTGTGTTTTTTCTTACCTCCCTGTCCCAGTTTGGTCGCACGGAGGTGATCGACAACACGCTGAACCCAGAGTTTGTCCGGAAATTTGTGCTTGACTATTACTTTGAGGAGAAGCAGAACCTTCGTTTTGATGTGTGAGTCGCTCCTGGTCCTCTCCCCGACTTTGTGCCCCTGCCCTGACCCCCTTTTCTCTTACCACCCCTCTGCTTGCTTGATTCCTGGTTCTCTTTTCATAGAACCATAGAATGGTGGAGTCGGAAGGGACCTTGGGCGGTCATCTAGTCCAACCCCCCCTAAATTAAGGCTCGAACCCACAACCCTGAGATTAAGAGGCTCGTTGCCAGGGGCATCGCTGGATCCTTAAAAGACTTTTGGCACAAGCCCATAACAACCGGGGCTCCATCCCTGGCACAGCTGAAACTTTAGAGTCACTTTCAAAGGGAAAGCCATCCTGAAAGCGAAACTTTTTTTAAAAAAATTAGGTTTTAAGAGGGGAGGAAGGAAGGAGATCCGGGGTCCGATGCAAAAGGGTAGGACTCAGCTCCCATGGTCCACCTCTGGCAGTGCCCCTGCCTTCTACATTCCTGTCCCAGATTGCAGTGTTGAGGCCTGCTTTCAAACCCTATTCCAAGCCAGACCTTCAATATGTTCCAGGGCCGGATTTAGGTTTGATGAGGCCCTAAGCTACTGAAGGTAATGGGGCCCTTTATATGTCCAGCTGCCCTTTGTCAAAAACAAATTCTCGCTGGTTTTTTGTGTGTTGAATACCGTATTCTTTGCTCTATAAGACTCACCTTTTCCCTCCTAAAAAGTAAGGGGAAATGTGTGTGCATCTTATGGAGCGAATGCAGGCTGCGCAGCTATCCCAAAAGCCAGAACAGCAAGAAGGATTGCTGCTTTCAGTGCGCAGTGATCCCTCTTGCTGTTCTGGCTTCTGAGATTCAGAATATTTTTGTCTTGTATTCCTCCTCCAAAAACTAGGCGCGTCTTGTGGTCTGGTGCGTCTTATAGAGCGAAAAATACGGTATGTGCTATATGGTAATTTATGGACCTAATAGGTATCTAAAGCCATTTGCACATAACAAAATATGTATTTTATCAAAGTAATTGTTGAACTGAAATACAATTAAGTGTAATAATAGTGAAATACAATTAAGAAGAAGTATATGAATAGTGAAATAATTATTAAGCTCTAACTGTATGTAGGTTTTATTTTATTAGTTTCTTATCTTATATTTTGGAAATGTACATCCAGTTGTTTTTTTCCGTTAATTTTTTGGGGGTCCCCAAGAGAGTGGAGCCCTAAGCTACAGCTTATTTAGCTTTTCATAAATCCGACACTGATATGTTCTAACACCAAGGCAGTAATGCACTTTCTCTGTGCTTTTCCCAGCTACAATGTGGACTCCAAGACTAGCAACCTTCCCAAAAGCGTGAGTACATACCTCCCTAAATACGCAAAGGGGTTTGCTGCAGAGATGAGACCTAGAAAATGCAGTTATAGTTGAGGTCCTGGAAAGTCTGTTGCAAGTTGAAGGGAGGGAGGGAGGGAGGGAGGAAGTGCTGTGTTTTCCAAAAAAAGAACACAAAATGTTGGGCAGGAAAATAACCATCTGCCTTGGGCAATGAGCATTAATATCCGGAGAGCCCAGGATATTTTAGAATTGTAGAGCTGGAAGGGCCCACAAGATCCATCTAATAGCCCAACCCTCTGAAAATGTAGGAATCTCAACTGCTTAACAACCTCTAGGGAAGTAGAGTCCATCATCTTCCAAGGGAACCTGTTCCGCTGGCAAGCAGCTGAAATATACAGTGGTGCCCCGCAAGACGAATGCCTCGCAAGACGGAAAACTCGCTAGACGAAAGAGTTTTCCGTTTTGGAGGTGCTTCGCAAAACGAATCTCCTATGGGCTTGCTTCGCAAGACGAAAATGTCTTGCGAGTTCCTGCGGGGTTTTTTCCTCCCCCCCCTTCTAAGCCGCTAAGCCCCTTATCCGCTAAGCCGATAAGCCGCTAAAAGCCGCTAATAGCACTAATAGCGCTAATCCGCTAATCCGTCAATGGGCTTGCTTCGCAAGACGAAAAAACCACTAGACGAAGAGACTCACAGAACGGATTCTTTTCGTCTTGCGAGGCACCACTGTACTCGGAATCAAGATTGGATTTCATGCTCTTTATTCAGCTCATAGTGGTGAGGAGGAATGGAAGTTCCCCCAGAATGTCTGCTTTATATACATTATTTACACAATGGGCCCCACGTGATTGGCTAATTCCGGGATTCACCTCTAGGCCAACCAGGTTGCGGATTCACTTCCACCTGGAGCTGGATTGGGTGGCTCCTGTG
This sequence comes from Podarcis vaucheri, assembly GCF_965113315.1. Lineage (NCBI taxonomy): Eukaryota > Metazoa > Chordata > Lepidosauria > Squamata > Lacertidae > Podarcis > Podarcis vaucheri. The sequence goes on along the minus strand of NC_138760.1, from coordinate 111,806,691 downwards.
GACCAATCAGACTGCTGCATTCTGAATCCTGTTGTTCTAGGATCAATCCGACTGCTGCCTTTTGGGTCCTATTCAACTCAGTACATAACACCAGCTCTTACCATCAAAAAGTTCCTCCTGATCATAGAACTGTAGATTTGGAACCGCAAGTCATCTAGTTCAGGGGTCTGCAACCCGCGGCTCCGGAGCCGCATGTGGCTCTTTTACACCTTTGCCGCGGCTCCGGGGCGGATACTAGCGAGGGGAGGAGGCACATTGTGCGCCCCGACACTCCCCACTGTGGTGGGCACTGTACTGGCTGTGACGTCGCATGGGGGCGGTGCGTGTGTTAGTCACGCACCGTCCCAACGTCACCTTCCCGCCCGCTGTCAGATTGCGGCTCCGGAGATATATTTGTTTTAAATGTCGCAATGGTTTTGCGGCTCCCAGTTTTTTCCCCTCAGAAACGGGTCCAAGTGGCTCTTTTTGTCTTAAAGGTTGCAGACCCCTGATCTAGTTCAACCCCTCGCAGTGGTGTAGCGTGGGGGTGCAGGGGGGGCCGGCCGCACCGGGTGCAACATCTGGGGTTTAGGGTTAGGGGGCGCAAATCCACGGGTTAGGGGGCGCAAATTACTTGCCTTGCCCCGGGTGCTGACAACCCACGCTACGCCACTGACCCCTCGCAATACAGGAACCTTCTTGCCCAACGTGGGACTCGAACCCACAGCCCCGAGATGAAAAGTCTCGCGCTCTACAACTGAGCTGTCTGTTTAGTCGGGATCACAGTTTGTGCCATTTGCTCACACGACATGTTTTACAGTGGGTTTGGGGTCTCTCCAGAACAGATTTCTTGGGGACGCTTTGAGCCAAGCCCAAAGTGGAAATTTGGGGTAAGGTGGGGGAACTCTTTGGGGGTTCCTGAATAGTAGCAGGGATGGTGCCTCTAACTCCTGTATCTTGAATTTTATTTCCATGCTGCGTTTCCCATTATGACCTGCGTAGAAGGTAAGCTAAGTTCCGCCCCTTGAAGCGGCCACGCTGCCCTCTGCTGGTGGAGCCGGGTAGAGTGTGGTTGGGCTGGACCAAGCCAGGTTAGCAACATAGGAAATTGCCTTACAACAAGGCAGAGGGTTGCATACTCTCCAACATGCTGCAGAGGAAAATCGGGATGCGGGTCTTTTGGAGCCACGCTCCTGCGTCAGACACATGGCTCGCAAGAGAGCACAGGCCCACAATTTTTTTTGGGGGGTTGCGATTTTGTGGGAGCCAAAACAGGACGTTCCAGGATCCAGTCTGAAGCTGGGATGGCTTCTGTATTTCTGGGATGTCCTGTGATCGGCCCATTGAACACAGAGCATTGTTGACATGCTGCCTGGCAGCAGCTCTCTGGCATTCCCAGGTGGGAGTCTGTCCCAAGCTCTACCTGGAGACACCAGCAATTGCAAGTGGGACTTTTTGCATGCAGTGCTCTTGCTGCGGCCCTTGCCATGGGTTGGGAGGGGATCAGCGATGGGAGACAGCACCCGTCTCAGCCAGCTTTTGTGTACATAGACCACGCCTGGTGTAAAAACAGTCACCACCCTGGCTCCATGCCTGAGCACAGCGACTCCAGGGCATGGGCAAAAAATAGCAGAGCAGTAGACTGCCTTAAGGAACACAGGTGGTGCTGTGGGTTAAACCACAGAGCCTAGGACTTGCTGATCCGAAGGTCGGCAGTTCGAATCCCCGTGACGGGGTGAGTTCTCGTTGCTCAGTCCCTGCTCCTGCCAACCTAGCAGCTCGAAAGCACGTCAAAGTGCAAGTAGATAAATAGGTACCGCTCCAGCAGGAAGGTAAACGGTGTTTCCGTGCGCTGCTCTGGTTTGCCAGAAGCGGCTTAGTCATGCTGGCCACATGACCCGGAAGCTGTATGCCGGCTCCCTCGGCCAGTAAAGCGAGATGAGCGCTGCAACCCCAGAGTCGGTCACGACTGGACCTAATGGTCAGGGGTCCCTTTACCTTTAGACTGCCTTAAGCGCAGCTCTCGAGTTGCTGAGCCCAAAGAAACACACATAGGCAGCAGAATTCACCAGCAATAGTTTACTGAGGTTTAAAAGAGCAAAATGGTTGCAAAGTCCAAGTTCTGACAGGATCCCCAGTAAGGTTCAGAAATACTTCTTCAGCTCATGAGAGCTCATCCAGTTACAGAAACAAAAGAACAGACAGGATAGATAGACTGTACAGAAAAGAGATACAGACCTGCTCTGCAGGCAGAAGATACAGACTGACCTCAGAGCAGGAGCCTTGGGTCTCACAGACTCACCTGATAAACAACAGCTTCAGGCTTGTCTGTTTAGAAAGCATGAGGAAGTTTTGCACCTATAAAACTCACAATCCCTGACATATTCAGAGTTGGGCAAATGGCCATGTTGGGCAAATGGCCATGTTTAAGACCTTGTGGGGGGCCGGACTATATTTTGGAGGGGGGAAATGAACAAATTCCTATGCCCCACAAATAACGCAGAGATACATTTTAAGTAAAAGCACACATTCTATTGATGTAAAAACACCAGGCAGGCCCCACAAATAACCCAGAGATGCATTTTAAATAAAAGGACACATTCTACTCATGTAAAAAACACACTGATTCTTGGACTGTCCGCGGGCCAGATTGAGGAGGCGATTGGGCCGGATCTGACCCCCGGGACTTAGTTTGCCTACCCATGTTCAAGTCCTTGCAATGCAGCTGGGATGAGAGGGTGCTTGGTGCTGAGTGGGAAAGTACCCACTAGATCTCACAGTTGCCGCAGAAAGCTGGCGATGCAAGAGGGCAGAAATGGGCATTAAATTACCAAATTGTTGGCTCTGTAATGAGGGGTGTGTGTCTCCCTTCCCATCCTCTCCTAACCCCGCAAATCATCTGTGATCTCTCTCTCTCTGCCTGGTAGGGCTTCCTAGGACAGGCGTACATGGCCCTGGGTGAGGTCATCGGTTCCCAAAGGGGTCGCCTGGAGCGGCCCCTCACGTGAGTCATCATCATCGTTTATGCTTTTAATTATTTCATAAAACTCGTACACAGCTTGATTGGTTTTTTTGGTTTTTTAAAAAAGCACCTCAAAGCCATTTACAAAAAGATGAAAGGAGATAATCAGGGGGAATACAACGATACTTTAAAAAAATACAAAAAGTTAAAGTAGTAAAAGAGAATAAAAAATTACCTACCCACCTTGGAAGAATGGCAGATGCAACTAATAGACTATATGGAGATGGTGGAAATGACTGGCAGAATCCGAGACCAGGGAGAAGAGTTGGTGGAAGAAGACTGGGGGAAGTTTAAAACTTATTTGCAGAAATATTGTAAAATTTTTGAATGCTGATGACATTGAAATGAATTGAAGGGGTTCTAGCAACAAGGTAAAATGTAAGATGGGACCAATAATAGATAAATTAATAGGACATGAATTTGCTGAACCAATTTCTAAAAGGGATACAAAAATGGGAGACGCGAGGAAGTCAGGAAAATAAGTTAACTAAAGATGAGAAAATAAGAAAGAGGGAACTTTTTCATTTATATGTGTTTTTTCTTTTTCTATTTTTGTGTTTAATGTATGTACTTTTGTATTTTGTAATTTTGTATCTTTTTCGTTTTTTGTATTTTTCTAAATTTTTCTATTGATAAAACCTAATAAAATATTATATATATAAAAAATTTATTTGAATGCCACCTTTCCATGGTAAATTGTCCTCAAGATCACTCCCTCCCGGCTGGGCAATAATTATTTGGGAAATAATTCACAAAAGCAAGACTTCCCTCCAGAGTGAATGACAGTTTGTTCGCTTCTAGGATGAAGAACCAGAGGTGATTTGTTTTATTTAGTTCGTTTTGCCAATATGTCTTTAAAATGGGGGTGGAGAATTTGTGTTGGACTCCAGGTCCCACTAGCCCAGGCCAGCATGGCCGATGATGGTCAAGGATAATAGGAGCTGTAGTCCAGCATGGACAGTACCCCATTTCCTCTTTAAAACATGGAGCTTCCACAATCACGGTTGTCCTTGAACGTGCTCGGGGGGTTTTATGCCCATTTTAGCTCCGGTTTGTAAATGTTTGATACCCCCAAAGGTAATGAGAAAGAAAATATTAATAAAGGCCTTTCAGTGCTGTAGCTTTCGTTTGTTAAATTCTAAGTGCAGGGAGACTTTTCAGCATCCTTTGCCCCCCCGGAAAGGGCACGTCTGATTCGCGTGTTTTAATTTTTCTTAAAAGTGAAGTAATTGACGAATCAGTTCAAAGCATCCTCGTTAATTGATTTATTAAGACGTTTAATTGATTGGCAGCCTAGTGAAAAGCAGAATCTAGCTCCCTAGAGGGGCATGCCAGCCAAGTGGACAGAAAGGGATGCTTATTTCAACTCTCCAAACCTGGAGATATGTTCTGCTGACCAGCTGTAGGGTCTGAGTAGCCGGTTTGAAGATTTGAGTGAGAAGCGTTAAGGTTGGGGACGTTCCCAAAATGAAGCCCGTTGGCTTGAAACACCTTGCGCCGAATGCCTCCTGCTGTGACGCAAAGGCCCCGCCAGAACCGCCCGTCTCCCCCCTTGGGGGCTTTTTAGCTAGCAGCAAGGGCAAAATGGAGGCTATCAGGATCTGTCGCTCCTTCCATCACTAATTATTTTTGACAGGGCGTCCTTCTCACCACTGCCTGTCTCCCAAATACACAAAGTCAGAATGGATTGGCCGCTGCCACACCGATTAAAGTCAATTTGCCATGTTGCAAAGGGGGGAACAGGCTTGTCACTGCCACGCTACCCACCCTCTGCACTACTCCCATCTCCCTCTATGTCTCCTCCAAGCAAGGGGTCTTGATCCCGCTAATAAGGCTCATGTCAGGGATGGGGGAAGCTACGGCCCTCCAGATTTTTTGGGACTCCTACTCCCAGCAGGTCCAGCTAGATGGTCAGTGGTCAAGGAGGATGGAAGTCAGACTCAAACAACTAGGGATGTGGGGTGGTGGTAATATAAGTGACTTTCCGTATCATGCTTCCCAAATGGCAGATTTCAGGTAGGTCCTGGGGGGTTCTTTGTCAATCTAATCTCCCTGTACCGCTTTTGTTTTCTAGTTCAGGGGAACTTTGACTTGAATGTTCAGAGTCACCCATGGTGGGCTGCTTGTTGTTCTGAAGCAATGCATTCTGGGGAATTCTCTGGCACTGAGTGCGGAGGAGTTCTTTATCTTGTGTTTTGCCAGCCACACACACAGAAAGTCACTTTATGAGGATTAGTTACATCTTAGCACCTTGTTAAGAGCCTGTTATCCCTTTTAGTTAAGGTGATTACGGAGGGATTAAAATACGGGAATTAGCAGCAAGGTAAAAGGCTGGGCCAAAAAGAGCTCGCTTTCACTTTGTTGCTGCTTTTCAGGGGTATTTCAGGGATGAGGAACCTGGGGCCCTTTAGACAGGACCAGGCTCCAACTTCCATCAGCCCCAGCCAGCATAGCCATTGGTCAAGGACAATGGGAGTTGTAGTCCAATATCTGGGAGGGCTGCCAGTTCCCCATCCTTCTTGCAGCGCCAAAAAGAGGCAGCCAAATTCTTGGCTGACAAGGCCTTCACTTGGTGGTTCAGAATAATATTTGAACTTTCTCCCCTGAGTCCTGCCCAGTTACTCCAGTAACGTTACCACACAAGTGTCAGGAAAGCCAGCACGAATGAGGCCTTTCTGTGTGCAGCCATGGGATATAGAGTACCGTATTTTTTGCACCATAACACTCACTTTTTCCCTCCTAAAAAGTAAGGGGAAATGTCTGTGCGTGTTATAGAGGGAATGCCTATGGGTGGCATGCCTACGGATTTTCCTCCTCTAAAAACTACGTGCGTGTTATGGTCGGGTGCGTGTTATAGAGCAAAAAATATGGTACTTTCGAACTAAACCTGTGTGTCTCTCTTTCTTTCCTTTTAGGGGGGTTCCAGGCAAGAAGTGCGGCACAATTGTGCTGTTCGCTGAGGAACTCAGCAATTGTCGGGTGAGTTGCCTCCCAAGGTTGCCGGGAACCGTAGTTTCTGCCTCACGAAGCTACCCTTCCTAGCACCTGCAGCAAACTACAGTTCCCAGAATTCTTTGAGGGGAAAGTCACGTGCTTTAAATGTATGTTGAATGCAGTTTGAATGTATAGCATGCATCTGCACTCACTGAACGCAGCGGGGCTTTCTTCAGAAATGTATAGGATCGCACTATAAATCAATTGTGGCAGTGATGCATTTAGGTGGATTTTTGAATCCCTGTTACATTTCGGTCAGGGCGAGCCAATTCAGTGCCCTCCAGATGTTGTGGACTACAACTCCCATCATCCCTAATCACTGGCTATGTCGGCTGGCTCCAGCAATATCTGGAGAGCCACAGGTTCCCTGTCTCTGTTTAAAAGGATGCTTCCTTCACTGGGCATAGAGGACCAGTGAAGTGGCAGTTGAGGGGAGACCCTGAGCACAACCCAAAATAAACCCTCTGGGTGGATATAACCTTATTGTTATCCCCAACCGGCGATTTCGCCAACAACTGGTGACTGAGTGGTTCTCTGGGCTCAGGGCCACAGAGTGGGATGAAGTAAGGCAACAACATGTTGGGGCAACAACTGTCCAAAAAGGAAACTGGAGTCCAGGATTTTGCAGGCCTCTGATGACTGACCTGCCTCACATTAGTTGTATCCATCCACCATTTCCCACCCTCTTGCCCTTAGCCCATGGGTAGGAAATCCGGCCCAATCGCCTTCTAAATCCGGCCCACAGACTCCCACGTCCGGGAATCAGCGTGTTTTTACATGAGTAGAATATATCCTTTTATTTAAAATGCATCTCTGGGTTATTTGTGGGGCCTGCCTGGCGTTTTTACATGAGTAGACTGTGTTCTTTTATTTAAGAAACATCTCTGGGTTATTTGTGGGGCATAGGAATTCGTTCATATATTTTTTTCAAAATATAGTCCAGCCCCCCACAAGGTCGGAGGGACAGTGGACTGGCCCCCTGCTTAAAAAGTTTGCTGACCCCTGCCTTAGCCCCTTCTTATATGCTGACCGCCACTTCAGTATGCTTCAGGTACATCACCTGACGCCTCCTTGATTTCAGGCTATAAAGCTTTCTTTCTGCTTCCCCCCCCCCTGCCGTATCGGTTTCTTCTACCCACAAACTGTTCACTCTACAAGCACAGCACCCCTTGCACTAAGCTTGTGCTGTTGGCTCTGTCCTCACGCTACAGTAAGCCCACAACTTACACAGGGGTTACCTTCCAGGGATCACACCTAAAGCCGAAACAGGCAGCGACTGTTTTGCACACATCCAACTGATGCGCGACTACTGACACATGGGTCCTTTAGGACCCGGAGGAGGGCACAAAGGGGGCAGAACTGGGGGGGGGGGCTTATGCCCTTTTAAAATGGCACCTCCTATGCCCCTTTTGTGCCTGGCGTGCTCTGGTCCATGGGGTCACGAAGAGTTGGACACGACTAAACGACTAAACAACAACAATGGCCCTTTTAAAATCTGGGGGTTTTTTTGAGGAGGGGTTATTGCTTTTATTTTGACAATATATCTTGTGGTTTTATATTTTGATTTTGTTCTGTGAACCGACCGCCCTGAGACCTCTGGGTATAGGGCGGTATATAAATTCAATAAAAAATTATTATGTGCCTTGCGCCAACATGCACAGGGACCACGAACAAACGCGCGCCCCCTGCAGAGTGGTCACCACCCGTATGGTCAAAACACATTAGGTTCAATGGCTGGTGGGATTGCCAAAGTCAATTCCCTGGAAACCCCAGGAAACTTCCTCCTCCTTGGTCTCAGTGTTGCCCTTGTAAGGAAGAGGATGGCGGAGACAAAATGATAATTCATTAGCCCTGCCTACGATTGGCTGCAGCTGTGCCTCTCATGGGCTCTGGCGCCACCTGCTGTTGTCCTCCTGCCTTACGCTCTGCCAGTCCCATGAGCTATGCATATATTAGTCTTGACGATGTCCCCACCTCAATCTGATATAGCTTTTCCCTTCCAGGACATTATCACCATGCAGCTGTGTGCGAACAAGCTGGACAAGAAGGATTTCTTTGGCAAATCCGACCCCTTCCTTGTCTTCTACCGCAGCAACGAGGATGGCACGTACGCAAGAAATACCTGACACCCGCCTTAACTGTAATGTTTGTGGCAGAGCCATTCCTTGATCCAGAACACGAATTCCAGAACGCTCCGGGCTTGCAGTAGGCAGAGGGAGAGGGGAGTTCTGGAAGGAAGAAGGTCTAGCCTGCGTGTAGCTGTAAGCAAGGAAGGATCTCTAAAATATACCTCCTGCCTAATAAGAGTGGCCTGAGTCCAGGTTCTTATTTCCCAGGACTCTGAATACAACACATGTAGAATTGTAGCTCTGGAAGGAACCCCACAGGTCACCCAGTCCAACCTCCCTGCAATGCAGCAGTTTCTGTGCTTTACTCATATTCCATTTTACATTGTGGCTCCATGTGCACTACGTATTTAAAGCAGCATCGTACCACTTCAAACAGGGCTTCCCCTTGCCCCAATGAATCCTGGGAACTGTAGTTTGTTAAGGGTGCTGAGAGTTGTCAGGAGACCCCCCCCCCATGGTCCTCACAGAGCTACAGTTCCCTGAGTTGTTCAAGAGCCAATCCCTCTTCCCAGAGAGCTCTGAGAATTGTGGCTCTGTGAAGGGTAATGGAGGTCTCCTCACAACTCTCAGCACCCTTAGCAAACTACAGTTCCCAGGATTCTCTGGGGGAAGCCGGGCGCTTTAGGAGCAAGATATGGGCAGACGCTTACCATATCACACATGCTTTTTAATGCGTGTGTAGTAGAAAGGAAAATATTGAGATCTGCAGCTAAACACGATGTGCTGCGGTCTATGGTTTCTGCTTAAAGGTAAAGGGACCCCTGACCATTAGGTCCAGTTGTGGCCGACTCTGGGGTTGCGGCACTCATCTTGCTTTATTGGCCGAGGGAGCTTCCGGGTCATGTGGCCAGCATGTCTAAGCCGCTTCTGGCAAACCAGAGCAGCGCACGGAAACGCCGTTTACATTCCCGCTGGAGTGGTACCTATTTATCTACTTGCACTTTGACATGCTTTCGAACTGCTAGGTTGGCAGGAACTGGGACCGAGCAATGGGAGCTCACCCCGTTGCGAGGATTCAAACCGGCGACCTTCGGATCGGCAAGTCCTAGGCTCTGTGGTTTAACCCACAGCGCCACCCGCGTCCCTTATGGTTTCTGCTTAGATGTAGCTAGAAGTACAGGACCCTTGTGCTCATGAGATGAATCCCTAACGTATCGTACGGCCTGCCCAAGTCATAACCCTTAACCATCCATTACCCGCCATGCCTATATTGCCTTTTCGTTTCTGCCGCCATGCCCACAAACACACACAGCAGCGCTTCCTGTTCTCCTGTGCCCATTGCCATGACCCTTTTCCTGGTTCCAGGTTCACCATCTGCCACAAGACGGAGGTCGTGAAGAACAACCTGAATCCCGTGTGGCAGCCATTTTCCATCCCTGTGCGGGCCCTGTGCAATGGGGACTATGACAGGTCAGAGTTTATATACCGTTCTGATAATTGTAAGGTTCTCACACACACTGTGGGCCGCACTACAAAAAAAAACTTCCATCAAAATTGAGAAGTACAGCGGTACCTCAGTTTTCGAGCATCTCGGAAGCCAAACGTTTCGTTTTTTTCTAACACCGAAAACCCAGAAGTAATTGCTTCCGTTTTTGAACACTTTTCGGAAGTCGAATGACTTCCGCTGTATTTTTTTTTTTAAAATCAATTGACTTTGCTGACCAACATTTGCGCCTCAGCTGTCAAACGTTTTGGAAGTCAAACGGTCTTCCAGAACAGATTACCGTACAGTGGTACCTAGGGTTACATATGCTTCAGGTTACATATGCTTCAGGTTACAGACTCCGCTAACCCAGAAATAGTGCTTCAGGTTAAGAACTTTGCTTCAGGTTGAGAACAGAAATTGTGCTCCGGCGGCGCAGCGGCAGCAGGAGGTCCCATTAGCTAAAGTGGTTAAGAACAGTTTCAGGTTAAGAACAGACCTCCAGAATGAATTAAGTACTTAACCCGAGGTACCACTGTATGTTCAACAACCGAAGTACCACTGTATTCCCTGGAAACAATAAGGCACATTGTTTTAGCACATGGAACAATCCTGAAGCCATCTTGCCTGTCTTAGTGACCCCAAATATTTCCCCTGAGGTAGAAGGATGTGCCTTGAGGGGGGGGCGGGGAGGGGAACGCTTTTCCAACCTTTCTTTTCACTTACAAATCTTTCAAATCCTGTTGAAAGAGCATATTTTGTGTATGAATAGGAGGGGGGTGGGCAGATCTGTGACAATGGTTTCAGAAACTAGGGTATTTTTACCACTTCAAAGGAATGGCCCTGCAATCAGCAACCATTATCAGGTATCTTGACAAACAGGAGAAAAAGCCACACTTCAGAATCTCCACATAGGGATGGCAGAGACCCCGGCCTGTAATTCAAAAGAGAGATTCTGTCCACTACTGTAGACAGTACTAAGCTACATGCAGTATTGCTGGGTTAAGGCAGCGGTCTGTGTTCCTGTGTATGGCATCAGTGCTAGCTCCAAGGGTTGAGTATTTCTGACAAAGGCCCTCGCAGAGCACCCAAACAGATCAGGCATTGTGGGAAAGAGTTTCACACACACAAGCCCCGCAAGTCGGGGACCTTCTCAGAACCGTAATATTTCTTTCAGCCTTGGTTTGTCACTTGCATTCCAGGACGGTGAAGATTGACGTCTTTGACTGGGACCGGGATGGCAGGTGAGGAGGTGGTGGGGTCTGCATAGTCTCTAGAGCATTCTCTAGTTCTGTGGAAGAACCAATCTATGGGTTATTTTGAGGATCAGTCACTCAAGTCAGGATATAAATCACATACATGTGCGATCTTGTAGTGCAGTCCTGTGCACATTTACTTGGAAATATTTTCTTTCTTCTTCTTTGGCGATCACTCGTAGTCGAGTAAGACTATCTTAACAGTGAGCAACACGGTCTTAACAGTGAGTCTGTAAGTGACTGTGGAGGCCAATTCTGGATCCACACGTCCTTCCACAGTGGGGACACAGGTTTCCAGGCGGGAGTTGATCATGGTGAGGGTTTGCCAAGCATGCCTTCCCTCTTTCGTCCTGAGTTTGAGCATCTTCAAAGTCCATGACACGTTTGGTAAAGGCTGTTCTCCAATTGGAGCACTCGCAGACAAGTGTTTCCTAGTTGTCAGTGTTTATACTGTGTTTTTTTAGATTTGCCTTGAGTCTTTAAACTTCTTTTGTTGACCACCAGCATTACACTTTCCATTTTTAAGTTCGGAATAGAGTCGTTGTTTGGAAGACGGTAATCAGGCATCCAAACAACATGACCAGTCCAACAAAGTTGATGCTGAAGAATCATTTGCCTGGAAATATATCACGTTGAAGTTGCAGGGTTTTCTCCTGAGTTACGTGTGTATAGGACTGCAGCTATTTAGGCTTGAATTAGTCTCTGCCAACCCGGTGCCCTGCGGATGTTCGGGGCTATAATTCTCATCAGCCCCACATGCTGGCTGTGGGGTTAAGAGAGTCACAGTCCAGGTTGATGAACTCTGACTTTAATAATGAAAATAAAGAAGCAGCAGAAGAAAAATTCCAAACAACACCATTTTCAAAGTAATTGAGTTGTTCTGTCTTGAACTGAGGCTGGAAGTAGCAAGGAAGACTTGGCCAGGGCTAAGGGAGAATCATCCCAGGACATCTAATGTAGCAAATACAGTGGTGCCCCGCAAGACGAATGCCTCGCAAGACGAAAAACTCGCAAGACGAAAGGGTTTTGCGGTTTTTGAGCTGCTTCGCAAGACAAATTTCCCTATGGGCTTGCTTTGCAAGACGAAAACATCTTGCGTTTTTTGCAAGTTTGTTTCCTTTTTCTTAACACCGTTAATACAGTTGCGACTTGACTTCGAGGAGCAACTCATAGAACGCGGTGTGGTAGCCTTTTTTGAGGTTTTTGGTGATTTTTGAAGCTTTTCCAAAACTTTTCCGACACCGTGCTTCGCAAGACGAAAAAAATCGCTAGACGAAAAAACTCGCGGAACGAATTAATTTCACCTTGCGAGGCACCGCTGTACGACATTATTAGCAAATAGGCACATAGGCATAAAAGGTTTAAATAGGCACATAGGCATAAAAGTGAGGAAAGCACTGTGTGAATAGAATAAAGGAACAGCACTAGGGTCAGAAAAGCAGAGTTGCCCTGAAGCAACGGAGGGATCTGCCTCTGCGTTAGGGGTCCCTGAGAGCATCCTCTCTGCTCCTGTTTGCAGAAATATTTCCGCTCTTCCCATTCCCGGCTTCCAAGGCCCTTTCAAAAACATTCGACCCGAAAGTGCTTTCAGCGCTCCCGTTTTGTGCAGTTCTTTACAAAAAATATATATATCACAGCCTCTGTTTTCTTTCTGAATAGGGCCAAGATCCATGCATGAAAAAGGTGGCAGAGTGAACTGTACCACTTCCGGCTGCAGGTGGGAGATACCATTTCTAATGCTCCCCTGAAAGGAACCTGCAGTTTGTGGGGAGAGAGAGAAATAAAGGAGAGAGAGAGGTTTTACCTCAGCACACTCCCTGCTGTGATTAATTCCCTGCTTGCAGGTTTCTGTTTCTGAATGCAGGAGAGCACTCAGAAACAGTTATCTCCTTCCCCGCCTGCTTTCTGGACTGGTACATTTTACCATCTCAATCTGCTGCAGCCTGGAGGGCACGAAGTTGGCCAAGGTTGTTCTGGTGTATATGTAGATCTATGAAGCAGGAGTGCAGATCCTGTGGCCTGCTGCTGCTGCTGCTAGACTACCAGATCTCATCAACCCCAGCTAACATGGCCATTTTGTCTGGGCCTGAGATGGCAGCTGAAGTCTAGCAGCCTTTCACAGAATCATAGCGCTGGAAGGGGCCACACGGGTCATCTAGGCCAACCTCCTGCAATGCAGGAATCTTTTTGCCCAACACAGGGCTCGAACCCACGACCCTGAGATTCAAGGCTCATAGGTATACCACTCTTCTAGAAAAGCAAAGAGTCTCTGGTGAGAACTGGAATAGGTGAAGTAGCTGAGATTGTCTTGGGGAGTAGGAGCTCAATGCTTGGTGTTCTGGAATTATTATTATTATTATTATTATTATTATTATTATTATTATTACTGTTCAGGGAAGTTTTTAATGTATGACATTTTAGTATGTTTTTGGTCTCTGTGGAAGCCTCCCAGGGTGGCTGGGGAAACCCAGCCAGATAGGCGGGGTACAAATAATAAGGTAAAAGGTAAAGGTACCCCTGCCCGTACGGGCCAGTCTTGACAGACTCTAGGGTTGTGCGCTCATCTCACTCTAGAGGCCGGGAGCCAGCGCTGTCCGCAGACACTTCCGGGTCACGTGGCCAGCGTGACAAAGCTCCTCTGGCGAGCCAGCGCAGCACACACGGAAACGCCGTTTACCTTCCCGCTAGTAAGCGGTCCCTATTTATCTACTTGCACCCGGGGGTGCTTTCGAACTGCTAGGTTGGCAGGCGCTGGGACCGAGCAGCGGGAGCACACCCCACCGCGGGGATTCAAACCGCCGACCATGCGATCGGCAAGTCCTAGGTGCTGAGGTTTTACCCACAGCGCCACCCGCGTCCCTACAAATAATAAATTATTATTATTATTATTATTACTACTACTACTACCCATCCTTCAGCCTAATTTCCTAGGGCACGTTTCAGCATTGAAACTCAACATTGAAACACAATAAAAAGGTAAAGGGACCCCTGACCGTTAGGTCCAGTCGTGACCAACTCTGGGGTTGCGGTGCTCATCTTGCTTTATTGGCTGAGGGAGCTTCCGGGTCATGTGGCCAGCATGACTAAGCCGCTTCTGGCAAACCAGAGCAGCGCACTAAGGCAGAAAGAACCAGCAGCACAAATATAAGATGAGGGATGCCTGGCTTACTAGTAAGTAAAGGGACCCCTGACCATTAGGTCCAGTCATGGCCGACTCTGGGGTTGCGGCGCTCATCTCGCTTTATTGGCCGAGGGAGCAGGCATACAGCTTCCAGGTCAAGTGGCTAGCATAACTAAGCTGCTTCTGGCGAACCAGAGCAGCACACGGAAACGCCGTTTACCTTCCCACCGGAGCGGTACCTATTTATCTACTTGCACTTTGACGTGCTTTCCCTGGCAGGAGCAGGGACCGAGCAATGGGAGCTCACCCCGTCGCGGGGATTCGAACCACCGACCTTCTTATCGGCAAGTCCTAGGCTCTGTGGTTTAACCCACAGCGCCACCCGCGTCCTGAAACACAATATAGAAACAATTTAAAACAACTTTCAGTTGCAGTTTTTAGGTGGCTCCCCAAAATATGCACCTCATGGGTCAAAAGCCAGGGCAAAGAGATGCATATTCAGCAATCACAGGAGAAGCTGTATAATAAAGATGCCAGGATATAGCATCTGTGGGATGGAAGCTCCACCACTTAGGGGCTACTACAGAGAATGCCCTCTCCAAGATTGCCCCACCTCAAGCTTCTGAGAGCGGAGGAACTACCAATAGGACTCCCTCTGCCCATCTTGGTACCCAAGAGGATCTGTAGGAGAGGAGACAGACTTCCAGGTGTTCGGTGCCCAGGTCATTTAGGGCTTTGCACACTTAACTTGAGCACCTCAAATGGGGTGCTTGAATTGACAGCCAGCGCAGCTGTTTTAACACAGGGGTGCCTTCAAGCAGGTATGCTTAAATAGCTGAGCTCTGACATGAGTTTAAGACTGTGCCAGAACCAATTGGCTGAACTGTTTCTTCCTCTTTGGCCCAACAGCCATGATTTTATCGGGGAGTTTGCCACAAGCTACAGAGAGCTCTCTCGGGCCCAGAACCAGTTCACCGTCTATGAGGTAAGCTTCTTTCAACTTAGATACTTAACACTGAGCAACGCTAGTTTTTGTATGTGGGGTTGTTTTTTGCATGGCTAGAGTTGTAACTTGAATCAACAGATTGTGTTTCTAGAGTGGAATCCTCTGAATGTACCAGACTTGTAAGAGCTGTGAATGGCGTTGTTCTTGTTTTTTGTAAAAACTTCATGTTTCTAGTCCCCATTGGTATGGGGGGAAAGCTCAAAAGAATGAAGGCCATGGTCTGGATTTGGTTTCCACTGTGGACTTTTTCAGGCTGTGTACAGACTATACCTTTAAAACACACTCTTTCCCTCAAAGAATTCTGGGCCCTGTAGTTTGCAAAGGATTGCTGGGAATTGTAACTCTGTGAGGAATAAACTACAGGGCCCAGAATTCTTTGAGGGGGGAAACATACTCTGAATGTGTTTTAAAGGAACAGGTGGTGTGCAGCCTTAGCTGCCAGCTTTTGAACTGGCCCCTGTCAATGTCCCTTTAATGGTGATTTGATCCACAACAATTAATAGGTGATAAGCTTTGGCCAGGGGTCAGCAGACTTTTTCAGCAGGGGGCTGGTCCACTGTCCCTCAGATCTTGTGGGGGGGCTGGACTATATTTTGGAGGGAAAAAATGAACAAATTCCTATGCCCCACAAATAACCCAGAGATGCATTTTAAATAAAAGGACACATTCTACTCATGTAAAAACACGCTGATTCCCGGACCGTCTGCGGGCCAGATTTAGAAGGCGATTGGGCCGGATCCGGCCCCCGGGCCTTAGTTTGCCTACCCATGGCTTTGGCTCTTTCCATGCTGCAATAAGCTTCAGCACTTGATTTCTGCTGATCAGGCTGATCAGTTGAAGGCAGAAGAGGGGCCGCAGCTGAGAGTCAGAGGACATACCGTATTTTTCGCTCTATAGGACGCACTTTTTCCCCTCCCTCCAAAAATGAAGGGGAAATGTGTGTGCATCCTATGGAGCAAATGCAGGCTTTCACTGAAGCCTGGAGAATTTTTTTTTCTTTATTTCCCCCCCTAAAAACTAGGTGCGCCCTATGGAGCGAAAAATACGGTACTTTTCATGCATAAGGCGCCAGGTTTAATCCTTGGCAACTACATCAGGAAATAGGAAAGAACCCTGGAGAGCTGCTGCCATCCAAGTAGACAGTATTGGGCTAGGTAGACAAATAGTCTGACCTATTCTTAGGAGCAGACTGGACTGCATTTGGAAGCTGACTTGTATTGAGTCAGACCATTGCTCCATCAATCTAGCTCAATATTGTCTACACTGACTGGCAGCAACTCTCCAGGGTTAAAGGTACAGACACTCCTAGCCATGCCTGGAGATGCAGGGAATTGAACCCAGGACGTTCTGTGTGCAAAGCAGGTGCTTTACCCCTGAGCTCTTAGATGTTTCTTTTCTTTTCTGGCCAGTTGGCAACCCAGTCATTACTCCCCAGCCACTGCTTAATGGTTTCCAATATCTCAACTCCCATTATTCCTCCCCCGCCCTAACTGTTTGGTATTGAGAACAAACCATGTACATACCCACCCTAGATGATGCTGTCTCAATAAGTATTATTATCACTTTGGGTGATGTTGCACAGTTTGCGCCTGCAGTTTAATAAAATCCAGCATCTCTGATCTGGCAGAGGGAATAAATAATCATCCTGAATCTGCTCACAGCAAACTTCAGCGTGCGGCGTTATGAGAAATAGGGGGAGCATTAGGGGCTGGCGAGAGGTGGGATACCAAACAAGATTTCTTTGGGATGCCTTGGCAGGCAGACTCTGCTCGTGCTCAGAGTTGCTTCGGATAATATATTTAGCATGCAGCCACGTCGCACGGTATATGCTAAAAAAGTTACCATTGTGTTCAATAATATACAGTGGTACCTCGGGTTAAGTACTTAATTCGTTGTGGAGGTCCATACTTAACCTGAAACTGTTCTTAACCTGAAGTACCACTTTAGCTAATCGGGCCTCCCACTGCCGCCACGCCGCCGGACAACGATTTCTGTTCTTATCCTGAAGCAAAGTTCTTAACCTGAAGCACTATTTCTGGGTTAGCAGAGTCTGTAACCTGAAGTGTATGTAACCTGAGGTACCACTGTACAGTCGTACAGTGGAAGTCGAACGGAATCCATTCCGGAAGTCCGTTCGACTTCCAAAACGTTCGGAAACCAAAGTATGGCTTCTGATTGGCTGCAGGAAGCTCCTGCAGCCCATCGAAAGCCGCGGAAGTCCCATCGGACATTCAGGTTCCAAAGAACATTCGTAAACACTCACTTCCAGGTTTGCAGCATTCGGAAGCCAAAACATCCGAGTACCAAGGTTTTTAGGGATCCAAAGTCTGACTGTATATGGATGTGTGAAGGAAAGAATTTTCCCCACAGCTGCTGCTCCCCACCCCAAAATGCTGCTTGCCCATCCCAGTCCCTGGCACTCTCCCAATTTTGTTGGGCTCCATCTCCCATCAGCCCCAGCCAGAAGGGTCAGGGATGATGGGAACTGTAGTCCAAAACATCTGGAGGGCACCACGTTGGGGGAAAGGCGTAGCTCAGCTGGCAGAGCATCAGGTTTGAATGCAAAAGGTTCCAGGTTCTGTCTCTGGCTGAGAAAGACTTCTCTGGAGAGCAACTGGCCACCAGTGTGTTCTGTTTATTTATTTCCTATCCCACCCTTCCTCTATAAGGAGCTCAAGAAGATCTACACGGTTCCCTTTCTTATTTTATCCTCGCAACAGGTAGGTTAGGATGAGAAACGGTAGCTGGCTCAAGCTCACAGGGAGCGTTGTGGCTGAGCGGGGATTCGAACCCTGCTCTCCCAGGTCTTAGTCCAACACTCTAACCACTGCACCATGCTGGTTCTCACCACTGAACTGCTGTAGATCAGGGGTCAGCAAGCTAAGGCCCATGGGCCGGAAGCAGCCGGCGGAGGTCATTTGACCTGCCCATGAGCCCCAGACTGAGCTGCCTGCTCTCGCACTGTGCTGAACCGGCGCATTGTGGCGCAGGGACCCACTTCCGCGGCACCAGAAATCACATCTGCGCATGCGCAGACGCTGGAAATCACAGGCATGGGCGCTCATGCACTCGCACAATCCTGCCCACAGAGGGATCTCTGTGGGACCGTTCTGGCCCAGGCAAGATGGCCGCAGGGTCTGTAAGGAAGCAGCCAAGAAGGTGCGTTGGCTAGTGACTAGTGGGGGAGCCAGGCTGGAGTGCGTCTTTCCTTGAATCCGGGCCCCGGCATCTGGAACTATTTCCGCATATAAACTATTTGCAGGGCGGCAGTTCTCCGCTTGTGGCAATCTGAAATGGCCAACAGATATCTCTGTGGTACCCACTCCGTTGCTGAGACAAAAAGTGTTATGTACTGACGTTCTCACCCTGGGCCAGCAGGGGGATACTGTAGATAGTTATGCAAATAAGGGATCGAAAATGACGTTCAGTGATTGGATAGTTTTAGAAAATTGTTACAGTTACGTTGTACTGGAGCTCTATATCAGCAGGCTGACTGAACCCTTCAGTTCAATTCTGTTCTGGCCTGTGAATAAACAAGAACTGTTTGAAGAATCGCTGTGTTGTCTGATATGTTCACCCACAACGTAACAAAAAGTATGGGCACAGGGCGCATGGAGGAGACCCTTCATGAACTCCACAAGGCCCGCCCCGACTCTCGCCAGATTTAGCCCCATCACCCTGCCTCATGTAGCATTCTTAAAATGGTAGCTGAGTGGGGCGTCTGCCTGTATTCCTAGCATGGGGTCACACGGTGTATTTTGCCACACAAACAGAAGAGCGTTGGGATGCTCAAGGAAGCTGCCGGCTGGCCCCCCAGAAGGAAATGCACTACAATCCGTATTGCACTGCAATCTAGATAATTGCCCTAGATGGGAATTCAAAGCAAAAAACGGTTGTGGCAGAAAAGTGACTGGATCTGAGAGAACGTGCTGGTCTCATCTCTCTCTTTTTCTTTTGCTGGCAAACCAGACCCACAGGATCACTTTTGAGTTATCTGGATTTCTAGTAGTGGCTTTGTCTATTAAAAAGGAATGAGGCAAATCCCCTATGATTGATTGCCAGCATGATTTAGAATAATGAAGGTGGATGAAGGATGTCAGGCAGGAAGGGGACTGCCGACTCTGTTGCTAAAGTGTTGGGTCGAATTGTAAATGAGCAGTATCCTTTTTTGTTTTATTTTTTTGGTAGTGAGAGTTACAGTGAAAGTTCTGTAGTTGTTCTCCTTGCAAAAGATACAGGATACCGCATAGGATCAGATGCTGCAACAGACACTGCACTCTTCTTACTCTGTTTTCATTATATTTTGAGTGGTGATGTTGTTGTTGTTGTTGTTGTTGTTACTATTATTATTATTATTATTATTATTATTATTATTATTATTAGATTTGGCAATAGCTCTTGGATAAGCAATAAACGTTTGATTTGATTTTGAGTTATAGATCGCTTTACGTACAAGATCCCCAAAGAGATGTGATGTTCAGAACCTGTCTGGCAACCCGGAAAACAAGTTTGCTTTCCCTTAAGTCAGGCATAGGCAACCTCAGCACTTCAGGTCTTTTGGGACTACAACTCCCATGATCCCTAGCTAACAGGACCAGTGGTCAGGGATGATGGGAATTGTAGTCTCTAAACATCTGGAGGGCCGAGTCTGCCTATGCCTGCCTTAAGTGAAACTACAAGCAAACTTTGAGCCATACCCCAGTTGCTTCTATCTCAGCTATCTAGTTTGGAACTGACATCCTTCCTTTGGGCCTCGTCATCCCCTCTCTCCACCCCTCAAAGAAGCCGTTGCAACACCCATCATCTGCCCTGGTTCTTACTAAAGTTTCCTGTTGCTAGACAGGACTAATAGAAATTATTGAAAAATATTGATCATGGCAACAGATCTTCTTCTTCTTCTTCTTCTTCTTCTTCCTCCTCCTCCTCCTCCTCCTCCTCCTCCTCTTTTCATTTTATTTCCATACTACTTTATATTTTTAAGGGGAGAAAATCTCAAAGCAGTTTACAACCTACATTAAAACAGCAAATAAAACAATCCAGAATAAAACCTTACTGAAGAAACCCGAATAAAAATTATACATTTAAATACAATTAACATTCATTCAAACATAATTAACAGGAAACTAAAATATTATCCTAAACATTTTTTTAAAAAAAACACAGACTACTGCAGAACACACGTTTAGCAGAGCAAAGTTAACAAAAGAATTATCTTAAACATTTCCAAATTAAAGCATCACTAAGTGAAGTCAAATATAAAACAGCATAAGTAGCAAAAGAATAAAATATTCTCATAAGCACAGAACATATCTGCTGCTGTAGCTGCAAATCCTGCCAATGGTGGTTCATGGCCGGGGCTGTGGACGCTCATGCTATATGAGCTGGGTCTGCACCAAAAGGCAATCAAGAGAGACTCTGCCCTCTTCAGCAGGTTCAGCTTTTGTAGCTGGAGTCAATCCGGGCCCTGCGCTCCCAGGCCAGGTAGAAAAACTCCTGTAAGGCAGAAGCAGGTCTTCCAGGACTCACAGCCAACTTAGATGAGCAGTTACAGTGGTACCTCGGGTTACACACGCTTCAGGTTACAGACGCTTCAGGTTACAGACTCCGCTAACCCAGAAATAGTACCTCAGGTTAAGAACTTTACCACAGAATGAGAACAGAAATCGGGTGGCGGCAGCAGGAGGCCCGATTAGCTAAAGTGGCACCTCAGGTTAAGAACAGTTTCAGGTTAAGAATGGACCTCCAGAACGAAATAAGTTCTTAACCCGAGGTACCTCTGTATTAGGAATGTAGAAGGCTGCCTTATACAGTGGTACCTTCAAGGGGCCACTAGGGGCGCATCGGAAGATGGCTGACAATAACATCTCTCCGACCCACACAAGGTAATTAGGAGGCTGTGACGGGAGTAAATAGCCTCCCTACCCCCCCCCCCAAGGATGTGGGGGGGCTGCCCTTGCCTGCTGTGCCCTACACCACCCCCGAATTTGTGGGGATGGGGGCACTAGGCAGAACCCTCCTGTGGATCTCGGGCTCCTGGACGCTGTCTCTGATCCGCGCCTCTAGCTGCAATAACTTCAAAAGAAACAATTAGGAGGAAGCGAATGCACATATTTCAAGGAAGGTGGGGGAGTAAAGACTGCTAACTGAAGAGATCTCTGATAAACAAGACGGGTCGGAGGAACAAGGATAAATCATGAGAAGATCACCAAGGCTCGGTATGGCAAAGGGACTGGATGGGGGAGGGGGAAAAAAACCTTTCCTTTCTTTCCTCTATGTGATTAACCAAGAATCCCCCCCCCGCAAGTCAGAAATGTCATTTTAATGACTTAAGCTGTGGATTTATGTCTGTGTGGAGATAATTTTCTAACCAAAGCATGTTTCAAGAAGATCGTGGAAAGTATAAGAGCTTTGGAATGACACAGTTAAAAATACCGTCGCCATGTTGGCAAGTTCTGTCGGAGGACTTGAGTCTGGAAGGAGGAACAGAGCTGTTTTTATATTGTGGGTGAGACTCCTCAGAGGGACTTAAGAGCGACAGATCTGCGAGATTAATGATGGAAAGAGCGATGTTATTTATGAAAGCGATGATATATGGAAACCATCTTGATATGAGGATTGGACGAACGGAAAAATTCACACAGGATTATAATTGGTGTTTATCTGCTTAAGGAGATTATCAGAAGAGATCATAAAGAAAAAAATAAAAAAATATACGGTCAAGATGAGATGTGGAAACAGCAAGATAAGACTGGATAGAATTATGAACATTATTTGGACTGATTTTGATATTAACGCAGTAGCAAGAAGATGATCGGAATCCCCCTTCGGAACTTGAAATATGGGTCCCCTCAACAAAAATTTAAAATTCGGCTTTGTAATTCGGAATTTATGTGATGTGATTTGATTTGATTGGTCAGCTAATAAAAATTATTTTAAAAAAATAAATAAATTATACAGTGGTACCTTGGTTCTCAAACTTAATCCGTTCCGGAGGTCCTTTCCAAAACCAAGACACACTTTCCCATAGAAAGTAAAGCAAAATGGATTAATCCGTTCTAGACTTTTCAAAACAACCACTAAATCAGCAATTTAACATCAATTTTACTATCTAACGGGACCATGGATCCATAAAATGAAAGCAATAAACAACGTACAGTGGTACCTCAGGTTAAGTACTTAATTCGTTCCGAATGTCCGTTCTTAACCTGAAACTGTTCTTAACCTGAAGCACCACTTTAGCTAATGGGGCCTCCTGCCACCACTGCACTGCCGGAGCATGATTTCTGTTCTCATCCTGAAGCAAAGTTCTTAACCCGAGGTACTATTTCTGGGTTAGCGGAGTCTGTAACCTGAAGCGTATGTAACCCAAGGTACCACTGTACTGCAGTCACACAATCTATCAGTATCTGAACTGGGTTCCACACAGTCACAAAAACAAAACACAAAAGCTGCAAAAACACAAAAGAAATAGCAAAAGCAGACGGACCTCAGCAGAAGTGTGGCACTCAAATTGGAAATGTCACACTCAAAACGGAGCACGTTTGGCTTCTGGAAAACATTCGCAATCCAGAACACTTCTGGGTTTGCAGTGTTTGGGTTCCAAGTTGTTTGAGTACCAAGGTGTTTGAGAACCAAGGTACCACTGTACTTAACTTATTCCTGCATTGCAGGGTGTTGGCCTAGATGACTCTTGGGGTCCCTTCCAACTCTATGATTCTATGACTGAGGCCCTTGGCCCACAGCGCTCAGAATTGTCTACATTGATTTGGCAGTGGCACTCCAGGGTTTGAGGCAGTGGATCTTCCCATCCCCACCTGGAGATACCAGGTATTGAACCGGCAGCCTTCTGGATATTGCTGGATAATGAATCGCTATACTGTGCTGTGTTGGACCTTCATTTGAGCTCTTTTTCCAACTGAAAAGCATTGAAGAGCGTGCAAGCAAGCAATCCTCTTGCACAAGCCGGAACAAGTTAGACCAGGGGTCAACAAACTTTTTCAGCAGGGGGCCGGTCCACTGTCCCTCAGGCCTTGTGGGGGGCCGGACTATATTTTGGAGGGGGGAAATGAACGGATTCCTATGCCCCACAAATAACCCAGAGATGCATTTTAAATAAAAGCTGACCCAAAACACCCACCCACCCCACTCTCACATGAAAACAAAGACCACCACAGCCAACCACAAATGAATAACCACACCCTAGGCCAACCCCAACCTCTCTCGCCACCAAAGGAACACAAGCGAACAGCAAAGAACCTGCACAAGCAACGCTGACACCAAACCCTACATATAGTAAGTAAAATAGAAACACCGCCACCCGACCCCACCCCCACCCATCTCCCCCCCCTCCACCTCTTTCCCCCTTTTCTTCCTAATGTCTCGACAAATGACACTGATTTGTAAAAATGTTCCATGGGGGGGAAATACGAGAGAAATATTGCACACGCTTTTGTAAATCAAGAAAATCTTTAATAAAATAAATAAATAAAATAAAATAAAAGCACACATTCTACTCATGTAAAAAAACACCAGGCAGGCCCCACAAATAACCCAGAGATGCATTTTAAATAAAAGGACACATTCTACTCATGTAAAAACACGTCCGTGAGCCAGATTTAGAAGGCGATTGGGCCGGATCCGGTCCCCAGGCCTTAGTCTGCCTACCCACGAGTTAGACAGAAATGAAACCATGGGCAAGACTACAGAATGTCTGTTGGTGATTGCTAGTCTGAAATTACTTATTATTGCTGCTGTTTATTGAATTTATAACGCTAATGCAGCAGTTCACCCTTGGAGGTGCCGTCCGCTGTCTCTCTCGAGACAGATGGATGCCAACAGTGATTGGCATCCCGCCTTTCCTCCCCACAGATCCCAGGGTGGCAAGCAAATGCACCATTTAACAATAAAAATGGAGCAGCAATATTCTGAAACTGCTAAAACACGCTAAAAGCAATTTGCATTTAAAAATATCTAAAAGCCGTTTCAGTTAAAAACATTCTGTCAGAAACTGCACTTATAAACACCATTCTATCCAACGTTTATGGGGGGAACAGGAATACTTTCAAGTTCTTCATGCAAGTTAATAATGATGGAGACAGGCAAACCTCACTAGGGAGGGCATTCCACAACCGGGGAGCCACCACTAAAAAGGCCCTGTCGCAGTTAATCATCAACCAGGCAGCCCCCAGTGGCAGGACCATCCGCAAGACCTCACCTGGTGATTACAGTGGTACCTCAAGTTACAGATGCTTCAGGTTACAGACTCCGCTAACCCAGAAATAGTACCTCAGGTTAAGAACTTTGCTTCAGGATGGGAACAGAAATCGCGCGGCGGTGGCGGGAGGCCCCATTAGACAAAGTGGTACCTCAGGTTAAGATCAGTTTCAGGTTAAGAACAGACCTCCAGAACAAATTAAGTTCTTAACCTGAGATACCACTGTATAGTGTCCAAGATGGTTGATAAAAGATGGATAACTTTTTACTTTGTATAAGGGATTGGATTTGGCTTTCCGGACTGTTTAATTGGTCCTTAAAATTCCACAATCTGTGTAGCTGCTCAGCTGAGGTTATGATAATGGCCACAAATATGAAGTATAATGGTTGCAAAGGATACAACTTTGGTGACGGTTGTTGGGAGACAAAATGGTGGCTGGAGAGTTGACAACAGAGTCACCTTTCCTTGTTCTTCTGTTTCAACCCCAGGTTTCTAATCCTAGGAAGAAATGCAAGAAGAAAAAATACGTTAACTCTGGGACAGTAAGTATGTGGGATGTTATGTTCTTCTCCTCTCCCCCCACCTTGAATTGCTAAGCGCCAGCTCCAGTTGCTGAAGGGTCTGGCTTGAACCTGTAAGACGAGGGATAGAAAATCTCATGGCTTTCCAGATGTTGCTGGACTACAACTCCCATCAGTCCTCAACCACTGTGGATCAGGGATGATGGGACTTTGAGTCCATCAGCATCTAGAGGAGTGTAGGTACCCTAATCTGCCGCAGAGCATAGATGATCTGGTGGACTGGAGTGGGTTGCTAAGATTCCTGTGTTATTTTGGGAGGCGGGACAAAAATTCCCACCGGTACCACCAGTCCTTCCTTCTGGTCACAGGGGAAGCTGATCTGGATCAGGACGGAGTGGGCAGAGGTTTAAAGCCCTCTTTCCCCTCCCCCCAGGGTCCAGATCCGCCCCCCCACATCACCAACTTCTTATTTACGTTTCCAAAAGTGGTTTGCACAGTTGCTCATTGGGTGAACCGTGTCACACGCCATGCATTGAAAACACACGGGGAGAAATTCAGTTCAGCACTATGGCGAATTTTCTGCCCGTGCAAGCTTTTCTGGTTGCCGGATGGAATGATCCCTCCCCCCCGTCCCTTAGGCTGTTCTGGGGGTTCCCCTGACCTTCCCAAGCCATTTTGGGAGGGGCGGAGAGGGGTGGAATGCCCCGTTGAGCTGGCAGATACCCTTCTGTGGGTTTCCACTGGCAGGACTCGGGAGCTGAACACAGTAGGGAGTTTAGAAATGGAAGGGCAATCCCACAAATTTTCTCTATCACAAATACCCTCAATCTTTTAGGGGGGAAGCAAGCTTGTTGTGCAAGGTCAACCGTAATTCTGCAACCTGAATTTGCCAGCATGTGATCATATCCCACTCCCAAAATAGCAACGGTCTAGAACAGGGGTCTGCAACCTTTAAGACAAAAAGAGCCACTTGGACCCGTTTCCGAAAAAACAAACAAACTGGGAGCCGCAAAACTCGTCATTATAAAAATAACTTTTTTGTCACTTTTTATTATTTCTTTGTTTGACCCCTCAGAATTACTCCTCCTCATAGAAATAAACATTAAATTAACAAGTTCCCTTTTTGTGTGTGTGTGTTCACTCACCTTCAAAACAGTGACCAGCGTACATGCCCCCTTTCAATGCAGTGACCAGCGTACATGCCCCTTGCATGGGCCCCCATGCGACGTCACAGCCAGTACAGCGCCCGCCACAGTGGGGAGTGTCGGGGCGCACAATGTGCCTCCTCCCCTTGCTAGTATCCGCCCTGGAGCCGCGGCAAAGGTGTAAAAGAGCCACGTGCGGCTCCGGAGCTGCAGGTTGCAGACCCCTGGTCTAGAAGCACCTTTAGGCTGCTACAGAACAGAGCCTCCAAGCTGCCTTTCTGACTACATGCGTTTCACATGTTGTTTTTTTCTGCCTGTCTCTGTTTCCGGTAGGTAACGCTGCTGTCCTTCGCAGTGCAGTCGGAATACACCTTTGTCGACTACATTCGAGGCGGGTGCGTTGGTTGAAAAGCTTGGGTGCCTCCTTGGGGCCCTGAATCTGGAGGGCCAGGGGCTGGCTGCCCTGTTATTGATGGATGGAATGCCCATCTTTCACCCTAAGGTCCCAGGGTGGGTTACAACACTGAAATGCCACTTTGCAATACGATATTAAGTCCTGAAGGACCTACATTGGCTCCCAGTACGTTTCCGAGCACAATTCAAAGTGTTGGTGCTGACCTTTAAAGCCCTAAACGGCCTCAGCCCAGTATACCTGAAGGAGCATCTCCACCCCTATCATTCGACCCGGACACTGAGGTCCAGCTCTGAGGGCCTTCTGGCGGTTCCCTCACTGCGAGAAGTGAGGTTACAAGGAACCAGGCAGAGGGCCTTCTTGGTAGTGGCGCCCGCTCTGTGGAACACCTTCCCATCAGATGTCAAGGAAATAAACAACTATCTGACTTTTAGAAGACATCTGAAGGCAGCCCTGTTCAAGGAAGTTTTTAATGTTTGATGTTTTATCAATTATTCTTCTCATTATTATTCTGTTGGGAGCCACACAGAGTGGCTGGGGAATCCCAGCCAGATGGGCAGGATATAAATAATGAAATTCTTCTTCTTCTCATTATTATTATTATTAGTCATTTAAAACAACTTACCATTTCAGAAATATCTATCCTAAAAATATATTCCAAAATTATACACCTCAAGCATCAAAAGCCAAGGTAAAGAGGTTCGTCTTCGGCATTCTCCGAAAGGTGTATAAAGAAGGTGCAGACACGCTTCTGCGGGGAGTTCCACAGCTTAGGGGCCACCATGGAGAAGGCCCTCTCGCAGGTCACCACTCCCACGCCCAAGCCTCTGATGGCAGAGGAACTACCAGCAGTGCCAATCTCAGCACCTGAGAGGATCTGTAGGGAAGGAGGCTGGGCTTCAGATATTTGGTCTCTGAGTTGTTTAGAGCTTGAAGCACCAACGCCAGCCTTCACAGCTTCTCGGGTATTGCCCAGGAGGAGACTAGACAAGGGTGGGCTAGGCAGGAAGGCAGAACAAGACAAGCGTGTGAAGCATTGAGAGAATAGCATGCCTGAAGTCTGGCAGAGACCTTTGAGGTTGGGGCTCTGATTTTGGGGTACTGGCAGGAGACCAAAGGGCGCTGGTGGGATTAACCTATGAGGAAGAACACAGCTAAGGGCATTTTGGGGGGCTCGCAAGAATGATAGCATCCATTTCTCTCTCTCCTCCATCCCACCCCTTAGGACACAGCTGAATTTCACCGTCGCCATTGATTTCACCGCCTCCAACGGTGAGTGCAGCACAGCCCTGAGTCGCTATGGGAACAGAGGGAGAGTTTAGCTGCCGGTAACCAGGCAGCCGAGGACCCTTGGGCTAAAGGCAGATCTTTAACCTTCCACCTCTGTGGGGTTGCCTGCCCCCGCTCTCAAATGTGGGGCTGTGGGAATCCTCCCACAAAGAACTTCCACACTTCCATACCAGAGTTTGGTCACAGGACAGGGTGAGGGGAGAGAAATGCCATTGTCCCAGTGTCTGAGGAGTCAAGGAAGAGGGGAATTCACCTGTGGGAGAATGAAGTGGAAGTATTAGGCCAAGTATTGGGACGCGGGTGGCGCTGTGTGTTAAACCACAGAGCCTAGGGCTTGCCGATCAAAAGGTCAGTGGTTCGAATCCCCGCGATGGGGTGAGCTCCCGTTGCTCGGTCCCTGCTCCTGCCAACCTAGCAGTTCAAAAGCATGTCAAAGTGCAAGTAGATAAATAGGTACCGCTCTGGCAGGAAGGTAAACGGTGTTTCCGTGTGCTGCTCTGGTTCACCAGAAGTGGCTTAGTCATGCTGGCCACATGACTTGGAAGCTGTACGCCAGCTCCCTCGGCCAATAAAGCAAGATGAGTGCCACAACCCCAGAGTTGTCCGCGACTGGACCTAATGGTCAGGGGTCCCTTTACCTTATTAGGCCAATCAAGGTGCCATTGAGGAGAAGAAGGAAAGTATGAAGAGCTACCCAAGGTTCTGTGAATTCCCAGAGGAGGGAGAGAGCCAAGCCAAGCCAAGATGGCGGAGGGTTGCTGGCTTTTTGACATGGGTTTCCGAATGCTGTGTGTACGGCCTGTGGGAAGCCGTGGGGCTGAATTGCTGGGGGAATGGGGTTGTGGGATTCTGGAGGCTGACCAAATGCCTTTTCACAGGGATTCCCTCCCAGCCCACCTCCCTCCATTACATGAGCCCCTACCAGCTCAGCTCCTACGCCATGGCTCTGAAGGCCGTTGGAGAAATCATCCAGGACTACGACAGCGACAAGCTTTTCCCGGCCTACGGCTTCGGAGCCAAAGTCCCGCCAGACGGCAAGGTGTCCCACCAGTTCCCTTTGGTAGGTGGGAAACCCCCCAGTTGCAATGATAAGAGGGGTCTGATGTGTGTATGGCCCCAGATTCAATCCCTGGTGTCTCCATTTGCTCGCATCTGGAGTAGCAAACATACTGCCAAGTCAGATAGGGCAAAACTGGGCTAGAGGGATCATTGTCCTGATTTATGAGGCAGTTTTTTTGCATACCTGCGGAGTCGGGTCTTAGGGAAATCTCTGTGGGTTAAACCACAGAGCCTAGGGCTTGCCGATCAGAAGGTCAGCGGTTCGAATCCCCGCGATGGGGTGAGCTCCCATTGTTCGGTCCCAGCTCCTGCCAACCTAGCAGTTCGAAAGCACGTCCAAGTGCAAGTAGATAAATAGGTATCGCTCCGGCGGGAAGGTAAATGGCGTTTCTGTGTGCTGCTCTGGTTCACCAGAAGCAGCTTAGTCATGCTGGCCACATGACCCGGAAGCTGTACACCGGCTCCCTCGGCCAATAAAGCGAGATGAGCGCCGCAACCCCAGAGTTGGTCACGACTGGACCTAATGGTCAGGGGTCCCTTTACCTTTACCTTACCTGGATCGTTGTATTCCCCAGAGGTTCACAAGCTGAGCTCCATGGACCATTAATGGTCAGTGAGCTCTGTTGAGGTGATTTGTGGAAAGGCTTTGGAACAGTCAAGCCATTTGTACCTAGTTTTGTGCTTGATTTTCTTTTCCCCCTGACAACGGAGATCAAGACTGTCTTAACCAGAGCCAGATTGACCAGCCTGGGACTCTGGATTTTCATAATATATAGTTTTCCCTTTAAAATATGCTAGTCAAAGAGGCTGTTCTCAGAACACCTTGGCCCCTGACTTTCCTAATACGGTACTGGTTTTGAGAACGAACCTCCATTGTCTCCCAAGATGGATGCCATCAACAACAGCAACAACAATTTTGTATGGATCATTTTGATGTTTTATTTTATATTGTTGAAAACCACTTAGAAGTGTTTGGTTTTTGGTGCTGTTTTTTTCCTCCTTGCTTTTTTTTGTACATTCAAACAGTATATAAATGCTGTCAAATAATTTGATAAATCAGTGATGGCGGCACCATGGTTAAGTACATGGTTTGCCAAGACATCTCACCCTAGGAACTTTGCAGTGGGGCAGGGGGAGTTAGAGAACTACCATTACATAGACCCCAAAAAGAAATTCAGAGTGTGTAGTCAAGACTTGCTGCTTGCTCTCTGTAATGACACCTGGTGGATCTGCAAGAGCAAGAAGATTCAAGGTTGTTGCCAATAACTACGTTCGCTGCAACACACAACACACTCCACTTCTGAGCCACTGCAGAAGCCTTTGCCCTACTGTAAGTAGCAAGCATGTTACAACGCAACAACAAACCAGGCAGGCAGCCTTATAGGGGACATTGATATCCATCAAACCAGCTTTTTAAAAAACCCACTCTGTATCTCCCTTTGTATTATGAAGTGAATTGCCTAACCTGCATCCATAGTTACCCAACTGTTCACATCCAACTCTTGTCTTCGTTTTCCTTCTCCTTTGCTCCAGTTACTGGTCAGTGCTGCATTCCTTTTCAAGACTAGCACAGGTGATGGGATGCAGTGATGAGTTTGTGGCAGAACTCCAGGGCTCAGGCCTCTAACCTGTTTCCAACGCCAAGTTTTATCTCTGGATTGTGCAGAACAGACACATGTCCCTCTCCACCAAATAAATGAAGCCCCTTGCTCACTGTTCTGTGGTTAGTGGGGCAGGTCTTCCAGCTCAGGGTTTGTCTTCCAACAGAGGTTCCTTAATCGCCCCTTTCTAAAAGTTTAGTAGTGGTGGAAGGATCCTTAATATTGTTTTGCTCATCACCTGTTTTCTATGGCTTTTAGTGCTTACAGTATGAAACATGCCACAGGTATCAACAAATGCGTGTGACCGAGCTTCTTTAGAAAAACCAGATTGTGGGGAGGGAAGGAAGCTTAACTTTTTTACACGCACACAAAGTCTCCATTCCTCATGCCTCTAAATACTTCTTAAATGCGTAAAGACAGCCGTAGCTACAGGCGAGCTAGCCGGGTATTTTGCCCTGGGTGAAGCCTCCAGAGGGGCGCCATTGAGTCTCCCAGCCTGTGTGTGGCAGGGGTGCCAAACTGGGTCTTTAACCCGGGTGAAAGAAAGCCTAGTTTCACACCTGGCAAGGAATTATCTGCTAAGGACTGGGGGGGGGGGGAATCACACTTCCTAAATAGGGAAGTCAGCCCAGTTTGCACTGCCTTCAATAAAGCACACCTGATCCAAACTCTGGAGCTGGGATTGCTGCCGGCTGAGCTGTCCTAAGCCCGATAGAGGGAAAGCAAGCCTTTGAAATAAGAGTTTTCAATGCCATCCTTTTGGCAAGCATTAGTTCCATTAGGTTAGTTTCCAAGCTGAAAAGGGGCTCATCCCGACTTCCCTTTGCCCTGGACGCTCTCTCGGGAAAACAAGCAATTTGCCATTTGTTCTGATTCAGAGGTAAATAGAGTGTTCTCGGGGGGAAAGCTGCAGAGCAAACGCAAATCCACTCGGACCCAGAAGGCACTTTCTAGGCACGGAACCAGCAGAAGTGTGGACAAGCTCAAAGTTAGGGTCCAGCATAAGTCCCCACTGCCTGGTCCAATCCCTGCCACTCCCTGCTTTTCAGGGCTTATGCTAGAGTAAGGTCCACTGGTCTTTATATACCGCATTTTTTGCTCTATAAGATGCACCAGACCACAAGACGCACCTAGTTTTTGGAGGAGGAAAACAAGAAAAAAAAATATTCTGAATCTCAGAAGCCAGTACAGCAAGAGGGATCGCTGCACAGTGAAAGCAGCAATCCCTCTTGCTATTTTGGCTTCTGGGATAGCTGTGCAGACTGCATTGGCTCCATAAGACGCACACACATTTCCCTTTACTTTTTAGGAGGGAAAAAGTGAGTCTTATAGAGCAAAAAATACGGTATATTAATTTTTTAACATATCATTTTCAACAATTATTAAACATACTCTCAGGGGTTTTATATCTTATACAAGTTTTTTTACTTCCAGCGATCACATCTGAAAATTTTCCAATCTCTTCACTTAATTTACATTTCTTACTTTCACTATTACATTTAAATATCATAACTAATGTCTCTCTTCTTTGCAATGTTTCATATATTTCTCCTTACAAACTTCTTGTAGTCCTACTAGCGTAATTTGTTGATTACTGTTGCTCTTCAAATAATTCGTATATTTCTTCCAATCTTCTGTAAATCTCTGGTCCCGCAGATTTCGAATCCTTCCTGTCATTTTATCCAATTCTGCGTAGTCCATTAATTTTGTCTGCCATTCTTCTTTCGTCGGTATTTCTTCTTGTTTCCATTTCTGGGCCAACAATACTCCTGCCGCTGTTGTTGCATATAAAAACAATTTAACATCTTGTCTATTAATATCCTCACTTAAGGTCCACTAGTCTTAGCTCTAGCTAAGCCAGGATTAGGGAGCTCCACTGGTATAGCCCGGCGGTGGTAGGAACTGGGTGGCTGAGCCAGAAATCCACCAGATCCTATCTTGCAGATCTCGGCTTTGGGTTCACCTGTTACTGGCTGTTGTTGTTGTTGTTGGGGTTATCTTGGCAAAAAATATCCATTTACCTCCCTTCCTATAAAATATGTCGTGTTTGCTAAACAGCACTGTTCTTTCCTTAGAATCACAACCCAGACAACCCCAGCTGCGAGGGCATCGAGGGAGTGCTGGAATCTTATTTCCACAGCTTACGCACAGTGCAGCTATACGGACCCACCAACTTTGCGCCAGTCATCAACCAGGTGGCACGGTAAGTGGGCACTGGAAAAGGTCCTGCCCTCTTTCCTTTTGGGAGCCTTGCGTTGGGCTGGGGGCAGAACATCTCTGAGTTGGTCTTTCCAAGACACAGTTGTTGCAACACCCAGACCAAAGTCACCTCTGCCTTCAAAGGACCCCAGTCTGGCTCCAGGGCTTGCATGTTTTCAATGGCACCTTAGGGAACATCCCCTGTTGCCCGGCCGATCCGAGCAGCACGATTTGAACCAGTGAGGACAGCGGTGGAGAAAGGTGGAGGAACCGCCAACCCAAACCTTCTCGGTAGTGGTGCCCTCCCTGTGGAACACCCTCGCTTCAGATGTCAAGGAGATAAGGAATTACGCAACTTTTAGAAGACATCTGAAGACAGCCCCGTATCGGGAGGTTTATAACGTTTGATGTTTTTAATTATGGTTTTAGATACACTGCAAGCCGACCAGAGTGGCTTGGGAAACGCAGCCAGATGGGCGGGGTATAATAATAATAATACTACAGTGGTACCTCGGGTTAAGAACTTAATTCGTACTGGAGGTCCGTTCTTAACCTGAAACTGTTCTTAATCTGAGGTACCACTTTAGCTAATGGGGCCTCCCGCTGCCGCTGCACAATTTCTGTTCTCATCCTGAAGCAAAGTTCTTAACCCGAGGTACTATTTCTGGGTTAGCGGAGTCTGTAACCCGAAGTGTCTGTAACCTGAAGCATCTGTAACCTGAAGTACCACTGTAATAATCATGCCCTCTGTTTCAACTCTCCGGCTGAGAACTCTGTTTGCTTGGCGGGCAGAGCTCCATAGTGCAGTGGGAAACGGTGAAGAAGCAAGGCATGTCTTTGTCCTCTCGACTCTCCCTCTTCCTCAGGTTGGCAGCCCAGGAGACCGACGGGTCCCAATATTACGTCCTGCTCATCATCACGGACGGAGTCATCTCTGACATGCTGCAAACCAAGGAAGCCATTGTCAGCGTGAGTCCAAACTCTGTCTTTCCATGCTAGGAGAGGGGTGGGGAAGAAAAGGAACACCCTCAAGACTTAAGGGGAGGCATGAAAGCCGGTCACCAGCAGCTCCCAATGTCACCTTAAATGCCTTCTTGAAGAAACCGGTGGTCTCCACCTGCCCTCACCGCCTTCTCGATTGAATTTGCAGTAAAGTGGTGAACACAGAATTCCTCATTGCCCACCCCCCCAAACCCCATAAAAGGCCTTCTTTACATAAACGATGGTGCGGACATTAACCACCGGCAGAATAAGGCTGAGAGGTCCCAGTTGTGCTGAAGGGTAAACAGCTTTGCAGCCAAGATACTTAGCAATGTCTACTGCGCATTGCTGTTGTATGTAACATGTTTTTGCATGTGTGCATACATAGCTGCAAATGTGTGGGTTTAGATTAGTCCAGGGCTCCTTGTGGCCTTGATCTGGATCTGCAAGGCTAAACACCATGCGGGCATAGCTGTCAACGTTTCCCTTTTTTAAAGGGAAATTCCCTTATTCCCAATAGGATTTCCCTTTAAAAAGGAGGAAAGGTTTTTTTTAAAAAAAAAAAATATTTATTAAGATTTCAAGAGCAAAAA
The DNA here is from genome assembly GCF_965113315.1 of Podarcis vaucheri. NCBI lineage: Eukaryota > Metazoa > Chordata > Lepidosauria > Squamata > Lacertidae > Podarcis > Podarcis vaucheri. Next base: position 111,772,746 of record NC_138760.1, on the reverse strand, counting down.
ATTACACAAAAGACAATGAAAAATATAAAGAGAAAAGAGAAAAAACATACAAAATGCAAAGTATAGAAAAAATATATATATAAAAAAAACCCTTAGAAACAAATTTATCCTTCCGTATCTTACATTTCATTTCCTTACTTTCCTGACCTCCTCTCACCTCCCTTTTTTGTATTCTGGTTCAATTGGTTATTTCAGCAATTCCTTTCCCTCTTTGTCTTAGTCCTTTAACTTAATGTGTTATAACTTTAAATTCTCACCTATTAACCAGCCATTTTTTCATACAGCTTTATGACATTGCTGCTAGAACCACTTAATTTCATTCTGACATCATTCTAACATTCATTAAAGTTGACAGCTATGCATGTGGGGGAAAGTTGACAGCTACGCATGTGGGATGCATCTCAGACAATGTGGTTCTCCCCACAGGCCTCGTCTTTGCCAATGTCTATCATCATCGTGGGAGTAGGGCCGGCTGATTTTCTGGGTAAGTGTTGCCCTGATCCAAGATGTGTGATGGGCCAATGATGGGAATTGTGTTGGGTGGGCCTGGACCAACCCGGTCCGACAGGGTGACACAACGACAAAGTCGGTGACTTGCTATGCTTCAGCACTTCGCACAAAGCACAAAGCGGCGAGAGGGCCACCACCAAAGGCCATGCTGCGAGGCCGATGACTAGGCCTTGTGGAGCTGGGTTGCATGCAGGGAAGAGGGGCTTTTGTAGGTACCCTGTACTTGGGCAGCGACCCAAGGAGGAGGGCAACGAATCTTAGCAGTAATTCATTCTTGTGTGATCCTCAGCTATGGAAGAGCTGGACGGAGATGAAGTGCGAGTCTCCTCCAGGGGGCGCTATGCTGAGAGAGACATTGTGCAGGTAACTCTTTTCCAGAGAGCATGGATGGATCAGCAATGCCAAAGGGTGGTGGTGGGGTTTGGGGGGGCGGGATCTGGCCAAGCACCCACCCCCTTCTCTCTCTTTCCGCCCAGTTTGTGCCATTCCGGGATTACGTGGACCATTCTGGGAACCACGTCTTGAGCATGGCACGCCTGGCAAAGGACGTCCTGGCAGAAATCCCCGAGCAGCTCCTCTCCTACATGAAGACCCGCGACATCAAGCCCCTTTCTGCTAGTCCGCAGTAGTTCCGCCCTCTGCCATAGCCTGAGCCAATGAGGGTGTTCCGCTCCGGCTGGGACTGAGACAACTCCTACTAATTGGGCAACGTTGGCTGTCCCCAATGGGCCGGGTGGCTGGGACAGCTCTGTGGGAGGTGGGCTGGGGCGTGACCTCCCTGCCTCGCACAGGTGCCCTCGGAGATGCCAGCACAAAAGCATGAACCCACCCAGAATCTCCCAAGGGATGGCACCAGAGTTCACAAACCAGCCCTTGGCAAGGGGCACGGACCAGGAAGGAGTTCGGAAGGAAGCCTGCATTTCGCGGAGGGCAGCCAGGGACGATGTTTTTCTTCAGGTTCGCTAAATAAGGCGCCACCGAGTTCTGTTTCTGCCTGGTTATCGACAATAAACCATCCTTGGTCCCAGGTTCTCTTGCGTGCGTGTGTTGTTGTTGTGTCAATGAGGGATTGTGGAAACCATGCCTTGTGAGGAACGGTTGAGGCAGTTGGGTATGATTAGCCCAGATAAGAGACGACCGAGAGACGATTTGATAGCCATCTTCAAATATCTGAAGGGCTGTCAAATGGGAGGTGGAGTGCGCTTGTTTTCCGCTGCTCTGGAAGGTAAGACCCGAACCGATGGGTTCAAATGACAAGGAAGGAGATTCCCACTAAACATCAGGAAGAACTTTCTGGCGGCAAGAGCTGTTTGAAAGTGGAACGGATAATAATAATAATAATAATAATAATAATAATAATAATAATAATAATTTATTATTTGTACCCCGCCCATCTGGCTGGGATTCCCCAGCCACTCTGGGCGGCTTCCATAGAAACCAAAAAACACTAAAATATCATACCTTAAAAACTTCCCTGAACAGGGCTGCCTTAAGATGTCTTCTGAATGTCAGGTAGTTGTTTATTGTTTTGACATCTGATGGGAGGACGTTCCACAGGGCGGGCACCAAAGAGGCAAAAATAGTTGTAATATTTCATTTAACTTTTCAGAGTCCAACATCATCTGTTTTTAAAAGAAATATAAATACTTCAACATTGGGCAATATATTGGTTTGGTGTAACTACAAATGTTATGCAGTTTCAGTCTTCTTTAAGGTATGGACTTGAAAACAAAATAATTATTGAGGTGGAGTTGGAATGTATTCCTCAGTTCCATTGGAAGGTGGCGGACTCTCCTTCGTTGGAGGGATTTAAAACAGAGGTCGGGTGGCCATCTGTCAGGGATTCGTTAGCTGTGATTCCTGCACTGCTGGGGTTGGACTAGATGACCCTCAGGATCCCTTCCAACTTTACAAAGTTCTATAATTCTATGATGTTACAGGGTAGTTGTCCCAGTGGGGTGAACCAGCTGTGGGGTTGTGGCTTTCTGCCATCTCAGGCTATGCTTCCCAGTTAAAGACCAGCTCAAGAGTTAGGCCTAGTAAAGTTGCAGGGCTTTTTAAAGATTCAGTTTACTGATAGCAACAACACCACAGCCCCAAGTACAAAATGAATTGCTAATCTGATGAAGCCACCGGGATGTGGGGATTTTGGACAAGAAAACACAGCACTGGCAACAGAGGCAAGGAAGGCAAAAGTTATTTTCTTCATTTAATAGCTTAATTCAGAAAAGATCAGAACTTAGGCTAGAAACATATACCAGACCGTGGTAACATTTTAAAAGGCACACAGTTTTCTAGCCACACAGGCACCTGCTTTTCCAAGCCCTTTGAAACAGAAGCTTCTTCCATGGCCAGAGCCCAGGCCAAATATCCCATTTGCCCAATGGCACCTCGAGAACAGCAACTGAACACTGCTGGGTTGTTCTTTTGCAGACTAAGGATATACCCACCATACTATGAAAGCACATGAAACGCATATGGCTTTCACACACAAACAACATTGGGAACTATAGTTTGCCCCTCAGCAGTGCTACAATTTCCAGCACCTTTAACAAACCTCAGTTCCTAGGATTCCTTGGTGGGGGAGCCCATGTGCTTGAAATGTTTGGTGTGGCTCTGACCTAAGTTTTAGGACAAATCTTTCATTTCCCTGACAGATGGGGAAACCCTGATATTGTAAGCCTATAAGCTAGGAGCTTCTTTCCACCGATGCAGCAATTCTCCAGCCCCCTAAGACTCTCCAGGAGGGATATTTCGGTGCACAGCAGCGGCAGCGGCCCAGCCTGGTGAGGCTCAATTGTTTGAAGCCAGCAAGCAGATGGGAAGGGAGTATTCCCGCGGCAGGGCGTTTGGCCTACTTTATCTCTGCTCTCAGGAAGCGAAAGCGCAGCCCAGGGCTGAGCCTGCCTGAATAAAACATGGAACAGCAGAAGCTGGCAGGATGCCTCCGCTCATCTGATCCAGCGGGAGGGCCACCTTTCAAAGGCTTCCCATCATCGCCATCACCCCCCACTCCTCCCACATCCCTGGCTGGGGGTCCACCTTTTGTCTTTGGCCAAGAAGGTGCAGGTAACTCGGGGAGGGGCTAGATTCCTGGGCAGTTTCTCGTGAAGGGCAGGCAGTATGCTTAGCAAACGGCCTTGGCAGTGTGTAAACCCTTAACTGCGTGGGAAGCAATGATGGAAGGTGACCTGATAGGACAGAAAGCAAGGAGGCCAACAGCAGGGGGCACCGCAGAGCCAATGACAGGCACTGCCAACCAAGGGTGTGTTCACACTACCACTGACCCTGTTAAGTTGTGGGTGAACATATCAGACGACACAGCGATTCTTCAAACAGCTCTTGTTTATTCATAGGCCAGAACAGACCTGAACTGAAGAGTTCAGTCAGCCTGCTTATATAGAGCTCCAGTACAACGTAACTGTAACAATTTTCTAAAACTATCCAATCACTGAACGTCACTTTCAATCCCTTATTTGCATATGTGGACCTGAGTGAAAACTATCCCCCTGCTGGCCCAGGATGAGGACTTCAGTACATAACAGACCCCACACCCAGTGTGCTGCCACGGCTAGTTTTTCAAGCCACATTCACACGGTGTTTGCCACAGTCTACATCGGTCCTGGACTTTCTTGACAAATATTGTTGTCGGATGTGTGTGTTTTCCCCTCAGACCAGCTTCAATCCAGCTGGAAAATTTAAGCCCCACTCACTTTGGGCTTCCTCACAGTGTGAATGTTTATTTGAGACGGCCGTTGTGCATGCACAGACGACAGCTTCCTTTGTGCTGTGCATCCCAAACACCTGAAAGCCAGCCTGGTGGGCGTGGTTTGGAGTAAATGGCCCAACTGGGACCCATGCTGGGCCAAATTTGACCCATGGGCTTGGGGAGTCCTACTCTAGGTTGACCCAATGGCCTGACTGTAAAAGGCAGTATCTTATGTTCTAATGACTATAAATAGGAACTAAGAACAGGCTAGAGTGACAAAGAGCTGTCTCTTCTTGTTCTAGAGAAACCTCAATTTGTGGGGAAGGAGGATGATTCACATAGAGAAAGACAGTCTGATCCTACATTTGCCTGGCATTAGTCACCACCACCAAAATGGCCACTTTCAGTTAGAAACAGGACATTCCGCCTTAGCGTCATTATGACGAGGGTACCTTGGTTCCATGGCAACTGGTGTAAGCAGAAAATGAAGACCTCTGGGTGAATATAGGAAGTGGCCACAAATGTTAAGAATGGCCAGCAAGGCTGCTTTTAGGAACTAACAAGGAATTTCTAGAGCTGCCTAGTTACAGCCGCCTAGAAAAGTCTTCCTTAAAGAGATATCCAAGGAGAAAGAGCGTTCATAGATTTCTCCCAGGTCAGTCCTGAGTTCGCCTAAGTTTCTGGATTTTCCAACAAAATAAGTTTGTTTCTCTGCTCTTTTTTTACTCTAGCCATGGTGGAAATTCAGGACAGCCTTTAGGCTGCAATCCTACACATTCACCTTGGAGCAAGTAGCCTTTAACTAAATAGGACTAACTTCTGAGTAGGCCTTCATAGGATTGTACTATGAGTATATTTGTAATAAATAATCGGCAATGTCTCCTAAATCTTCGCGCACGTAAATAAACAGGGGTGCACAGCTATACACACATAGGCTGGCGGTCGGCTTGTTGTCTAATCTAGGTTGACTGGGCCTCACCTCTTAGCAACTACGACCTGGTTTGCACGTAACATTAAACCCTGGTTTAAATCAACCTTAGTGAGTGAGTTAGTCTTAAATGCGAATCCAGCCCAGTATCTCAACTATGGTTTATTAATTATAGTTTGTTAAGGAAAATAAGAATCAAAGAAATGTAGAATTGGAGGGACCACTAAGATCATCTAATCCAACCCCCTGCAATGCAAAAATCTTTTACCCAACATGGGCTTGAACTCACAACCCTGGAATTCAGAGTCTCAAACTCCACCAACTGAGCTATCCCAGAAGCTTGTTGTTGGCTTACTTGATCTCAGCTATGGGTTTATATGTGAACCTGGACTATGCCACACCAGGCAAATATGGTTTTATGCATCCTGTGACACAGCAGGACAACTCACATTTCAGATTCTCAGGACGGCCCCGTTCCGTGGACGTTGTTCCTTAACCATGATCATTCCTAAGAACAGATCCCAGAAGCAAAAACAGCCCTGCAGCAACATCAAGAGTGACAAAACAACCGTGGGCTTCCTGCTTGCCATCTGAAGCCATCTGGCTGAGCTCTGAAGAAACAGGAAACTGGAGTAGATGGGCCTTTTGGTCTGATCCAGCAGGGCTGTTCTTCTGTTCCTACATAATGGTGTCATAAGCATTTGTCAAAAGAACGAATTGACCAGTGAAGACAAACTCTAGGGGGAGAGAGCCATCCCTTTCTCAAGCGAAATACTCCCCTCCGAAGAGTATTTTCAATGACCAATCTCAAGTCCTCAGCCTTTGGGTCAAGATATGCTCGAAATGGTAAATAAACAGCTTGCCTCAGCTTACAGCCTCCACCATGGCTTTATTAAAAAACATCATGTAATAATTATAGATTCTTTCCTTAAGGTTCTGTGATTAATGGGAGTAATTGACTCACTAAGAGGCCCCTGATGTAACAGCAGGCTCCAAGACTAGGCAGCTCAAATGAAAATCAGGTTGTTTTTCCTCCTTTTGCTGACATGGAAATAGGAAGATTATTATTTTTTTGCAGCACTTGAGTGACGATACAAGATTTCATTACTTATTTTTTTTCTTAAGAACATAGGAAGCTGATTTGTTCTGAGTCAGGTCACCATTGGTCCAGCAATTATGTATGATGTTTGGCTCCAGGTCTCCAAGATTTCAGATGGGGGAATGCCAGTCACGGAACCTGGAGCCCACTTCCCGCCCCACACGTATACAAAACATGAAATCACCACCCATTATCAGATCCCCAATTAACACACTGCCAGGAAACAACAACAGACTCTGCTGCAAACAAAATAAGAGCCTACTGGATCAGGCCAATGGCCCATCTTAGCACAGCATCCTGTTGTCACTGTCGTCACCCAGGTCCCTGTAGGAAACCCGCAGGATCCAAGCAAGAGAGCCCTCTCTCCTCCTTTGGCATTCAGAAGCATTGCAGCCCAAGACCAATGAGGCAGAGCATAGTCATCATGGCTAGTAGCCTGAAAAATACTCGGAGTCGAGAGTGGATTTCATGCTCTTTATTCAGCTCATAGTGGTGAGGAGGGAATGGAAGTCCCCTCAAAGTATCTGCTTTATATACATTATTTACACAATGGGCTGCACGTGATTGGCTAATTCCGGAATTCTCCTGTAGGCCAATCAGGTTGTGGATTCACTTCTATCTGGAGCTGGATTGGGTGGCTCCTGCAGACCAATCATACTGCTGCATTGTTCTAGGACCAATCAGACTGCTGCATTCTGAATCCAATTGTTCTAGGACCAATCAGACTGCTGCATTTTGTATCCTATTGTTCTAGGACCAATCAGACTGCTGCAGTTTGGATCCTATTCAACTCAGTACATAACATAGCCATTGATAGCTTCCTGCCCCCCGCCCCCGAATTTGTCCATTCCTCTCTTAAAGGTAAAGGGACCCCTGACCATTAGGTCCAGTCGTGACCGACTCTGGGGTTGCGGCGCTCATCTTGCTTTATTGGCCGAGGGAGCCGGCGTACAGCTTCCGGGTCATGTGGCCAGCATGACTAAGCCGCTTCTGGCAAACCAGAGCAGCGCACGGAAACGCCGTTTACCTTCCCGCCGGAGTGGTACCTATTTATCTACTTGCACTTTGACGTGCTTTTGAGCTGCTAGGTTGGCAGGAGCAGGGACAGAGCAGCGGGAGCTTACCCCGTTGCAGGGATTCAAACTGCCCACTTTTGATTGGCGAGTCCTAGGCTCTGTGGTTTAACCCACAGCGCCACCCGCGTCCCTCTCTTAGTCACTGCCTCCTGTGAGAGCAGGTTCCGTAGTTCAGTTGCACGCTGCCGAAATGTAAACAAAATATAAACTTATCCTCAAGGTCAAAGATGCCTTGTGTCAATATCAGTAATTTATTAATAATAATAATAATAATAATAATAATAATAATAATAATAATAATTTATTTATACCCCCGCCCATCCTGCTGGGTTTCCCCAGCCACTCTGGGTGGCTTCCAACCAAATATTAAAATATTAAATTTTAATTTTAAGGAGCCAGTGTGGTGTAGTGGTTAAGAGCGGTGGACTCGTAATCTGGTGAACCGGGTTCGCTTCCCCGCTCCTCCACATGCAGCTGCTGGGTGACCTTGGGCCAGTCACACTTCTCTGAAGTCTCTCAGCCTCACTCACCCCACAGAGTGTTTGTTGTGGGGGAGGAAGGGAAAGGAGATTGTGAGCCGCTTTGAGACTCCTTCGGGTAGTGATAAAGCGGGATATCAAATCCAAACTCCTCCTCCTATTAAAAACAATACAGCATCAGACATTAAAAACTTCCCTCAACAGGGCCGCCTTCAGTTGTCTTTTAATAGTTGTTTATTGCCTTGACATCTGCTGGGCAGGCGCCACTACCGAGAAGGCCCTCTGGCTGGTTCCCTGTAACCTCACTTCTCACAGCGAGGGAACCGCCAGAAGAAGGCCCTCGGTGCTGGACCTCAGTGCTGGATGATGGGGGTGGAGATGCTGCTTCAGGTATACCGGACCGAGGCTGTTTAGAGCTTTAAAAGTCAGCACCAACACTTTGAATTGTGCTCGGAAACGTACTGGGAGCCAATGAAGATCTTGTTATATGGTCTTGGCGGCCACTCCCAGTCACCAGTCTAGCTGCCGCATTCTGGAAGCAGCCTAAGCAAACAGAAATTATTTACTGGACAGCAGACAGCCCATGAATTTATATGAATTATATGGATTTGTATAAAAGTGTACAAAAGAGATAAAGGAGCAAAACTGGGTTTCTTCCTAGTGATTTTTTTTATTGGTTAGTTTCTTTGTGGCGTGTTGGTGGGACTTTGCATGGTGTGTTCTGCTTGGTTTAGCCATGTTTTGGCTAGAGACAGTTCTTTATCATTTTAATTAAATTTTCCATTTTATAAATTAGAATACTCCTTTAAACATCCTTAAAATATCAGTGACTTCCCTTCTTCTCTTTCCATGGTTCATTTTGCATATCATAAATCCCTGCATATTTTACATAAACTTCCGTTCTTACCCGATATGGGTAGTTTGGACTAAATGAGCCCAGAATATTTAGAATACGCACTAACAGAAGTGGCTTTAGAAAGGAGTAGGTACGTTCATGTCCTGCACTGAAGCAGCAAGGCTGAATGACAAGGCCTCATCCAACTCCAGGATTCTATAAAGGGGTGGTGCTGTGGGTTAAACCACAGAGCCTAGGACTTGCCGATCAGAAGGTCAGCGGTTCGAATCCCCGCGACGGAGTGAGTTCCCGTTGCTCGGTCCCTGCTCCTGCCAACCTAGCAGTTCAAAAGCACATCGAAGTGCAAGTAGATAAATAGGTACCACTCCAGCGGGGAGGTAAACGGCGTTTCTGTGCGCTGCTCCGGTTCGCCAGAAGCGGCTTAGTCATGCTGGCCACATGACCCGGAAGCTGTACGCCGGCTCCCTCGGCCAATAAAGCGAGATAAGCACCACAACCCCAGAGTCGGCCACGACTGGACCTAATGGTCAGGGGTCCCTTTACTATCGATGACTACTACCTCTGAGAATAATAATGTTTCTCCTGTGTCGGTTTTTAGACTGCAAGCTCCTCAGGGCAGGGACCTATCCTCGTGTAATCTGGCAAGTGAATGGACACCAATACAGCTATATACAGCGCCAGAAATTGAGTATCAGAGGTAAGCTGCCTCTGATTTCAAGATATGAGGGACTAATGCTAGAGGGTTGGCTGGTTTCATCAGCCTCAGTGGTGATGAGAGCGAGCACTGAGCTCAGTGGACTTTGATGCTAAGCTCCTTCCAGATTCCATGATTATTCACATTTTCTTTATCCCCTGGATTTTGTTCACTCAACAGCTTGAGGCAGAGAAAGATCCCGTGGTTCCTGGCTACCAATTTTTATTTTTATTTTTTTGTTTATTGCATCCTGCATCTCAGAGGAATAATCTTCCACCCTCATTACATCACTTGTGTCAAAGGGTTGTTTCGTTTGAAGTAGCTGTTTTAAATCTCAGATGTGCAGCTTCTTTGGCTTGCGGTCTCTCTCTAGAGAAAGACAAGATTATAATGAAAAGCTGGCAGCTGGCAACAGAGGTACATCTGCTACCTTTTCCATCAAGGGGAGGCCCTCTCCCGCTTGAGGCCCTAGCAGCAAATGCACCCAGGGTTAGCTGATGTCACAGCGCCACCTCTCGGCCATTTCACTTTCGGCGGTTCCTTAGGTTTTAAAATCAGAATCTGTTTTTTATTTTTTAAGGAATACGTGTTCCTGTTTTTATGGGCCTGGGATAGTTTAATGCCTTTCAATTTGCCCCTTAAAAGCTCTTAATTGCCATTTCCTGTTTACACTCACAGGGATTGAATAGTGAAAGGTCAACTCACCGCCTCTCCCGGTATGCCCCGCGGAGGTCCATAAATAGCAACACCCTAGAGGTCCCGGGCCCTAAGGAAGTCAGATTAGCCTCAAACAGAGCCAGGGCCTTCTCAGCACTGGCTCCAGCCTGGTGGAACGCTCTGCCTCATGAGACCAGGGCCCTGCAGGATCTGCTTTCTTTCCGCAGGGCCTGTAAGACAGAGTTGTTCCTCCTGGCCTTTGGCTTGGAATCAACTTGATCCCCTCGCCCTCTTTACTTTTTCCTTTCTCTTTCTGTGATGGAACTCCTATTTGGGGACTTCCCTGGCTTTTTTCTGGCCCACGTAGGACCAGTCTGGATAGTTGGCCTTGGTGAAGATTTGACGTTTTCATCCCCAAGAAGTTTTTGATTTGAGTGTCTACTGAAATGAGGCTGCATTTTAATGTTGTATTTTAATCTTGTTTTTAAGTTGTATTTTAATCAATTGTTTATATACCTGGTGTTAGCCGCCCTGAGCCCGGTCTTGGCTGGGGAGGGTGGGATATAAATAAAATGTATTATTATTATTATTATTATTATTTACCCAATGGTTCACTACACTCTGCAGGCAAGTGCCTTGTCAGAAGGCCCAGCCTGCAAAATGTGGGAATGAGGCCTTTAGTGTTGCTGCACACCAGCCTTTGGAATCCCCTTCTCCTGATTCTTAGGCAGGCCTAGTCTCTGCTATCTTTTCAGCACTTCCACTTTCAAATTGGGAATAGTGGAAGTCTGATTTTACAAACCTTTTGATTAGTTCAAGGGGCTGTCTATCTAAAGTTCCAGAAATTACCGGTAGATGCTAACTGCTGCTTGTAAACTGTTAACAACTAGGGGGACGGGACAAACTCCTTTGTTAGAGGAACTGAAAAGAAGTATATGAAATAGGTTACTGGGGGGGGGGGTTATATAAAAAAAGCATATTATAATAAATTTAAGGGAGGACGCAGAACTCAAAGACACTTTTTGGAATGTTGGTATAATTTCATACAATATTGGAATGAAAGAACATTAATCACCAAAAGGCTGAAAAAAGTAGGTTATGTTGAAATAAATGAGGGATTCGTCTAAAATTATGTTGAGAAATCTGATGTTTTACCTTCCCTGCCTCCTCTTAACTCCCCGACTGCACACATTTTATTTAACAATAGCAATAAAAGCAGCAGCAAATGTGCACATGGAACTTAAAACTACAATCCTGCACTCCAAGGGTGAGGGACCTCAGGCCTGGAGGCTGAATGTGGCTCTCAAGGCCTCTCTCTCTAGCCCTCAAAGGTCTCCCCACATCACATTCCTCACTGGCTTTCCTCCCTACCCAGACAGTGCACTGATCTTCTGCTGGATGGAGATGGGTGTATAAACTTGAAGCTTTTGCATGGCTGGAATCTAGCCCACGGTACAGAGGCAACAGTCAATTACATTTCCCCAACCACTTTTCACCTTTGAACCTGCCACTGGCATGTGCTTCCCCACCCAGAAGGTTGCCTATGTTACGAGAAAAAACTGCTCCGTTTCCCTTATGGGGTACCCAAGAGCCCATATAGAGTCCTTTTGTAGTTTCTCTATCGGTAGAAGAATAATAACAGAGACCAACCAGAGAATATTGAGAAGCAAAGCAGCTAGTAAGCCTGATCTTTTTTAAAGCTATTGCAACAGGGTGCTCCCACACACAGAGAGGGAAGGAGGGACCCAGAACAAAGGTGTGCTCACCCTTATATAGTTGTTGTTGTTTATTTGTGTCTGGCTCTTCGTGACCCCATAGACCAGAGCACGCCAGGCACTTCTGTCTTCCACTGCCTCCCGCAGTTTGGTCAGACTCATGCTGATAGTTTCAAGAACACTGTCCAACCATCTCGTTCTCTTCTCCTTGTGCCCTCCATCTTTCCCAACATCAGGGTCTTTTCCAGGAAGTCTTCTTTTCTCATGAGGTGGCCAAAATATTGGAGCCTCAGCTTCAGGATGTGCCCTTATATAGACTTTTTAAATTGCCCACCCTCAAACTCCAGACCACCCCCAGAAACATAATAAATACATCACAGAAGGGGTGTATCCCAGGACCACCTCCCCCAATACATCATACATACATCACAGGGGGCGGTCTAAAACAGAATCCTGAGTGTGTTGTTTATCTCCTGTCTGCCATTTACCTGATTGCATTATCTGGGTTTTGGCCACTCTTTTGTTATTAAAACTACTTAATTCCTGAATCCGGGTCACAGGTCACAGGCTCACCCTATTCACACCTTAAATGTGCCCTTAAGGCAGGATTTGTGAGCAAAGAGACAATGGGGAGATTTCCCATTTCCTTTGACCTTGCAGAGAAATATTTGAGGCCATTTTGGGAGACAGAAAATGGTTTCAGGACTTTTCTATGGGTTTCAGACATGTGGTTTACATATTTGTATGTGTTTGCTTGATACATTTATGAACATCTATTATATATATCTAAGACCTTAAAATTCTTAGAACATCTATCAGAGATTGTTACTCTCAGGTGGTTAAAGTTTCCCCATCCCTGCTATAAAACTCACTTGGGAAGAACGCTGTGTACCATTTTCTCTGCACTGCGTTCACTGCACTCCCACTGCTGGTTTGGGAAGAAGTGTGCATACAGCAACAGTCATTTTGAGAAATGTTGCATTTTGATGCACCCCGCCCCCCCAAAAAAACCCCCAGTTTCCTTCCTTCTCTCGTAAACTGTTATGTACTGAGTTGAATAGGATCCAAACTGAAGCAGTCTGATTGGTCTTAGAACAATAGGATCCAATGTGGATAGATCCATGTTGGAAGATTCAGGCCAGACAAAAGAAAGTACTTATCACACAATGCACAGTGAAACTATGGACCCACAGAATGCAGTGATGGCCACCTATTTGGATGGCTTTAAAAGAGCAATGGACAAGTTCATGGAGAGCAGGCTCTCAGTAGTGGCCATGGAAGCGTTTCTGGGTACTGTGATACGGACTCTATATGGGCTCTTGGATACCCCATAAGGGAAAAAGGGCAGATTTTATTTACAACAGTACCAGTTGTTGGAAACTGCAGGAGGGGCAAATGCTTTTCTGCTCAGGTCCTGATTGTGGGTTTTCACAGGCATCTGGGTGCATAGGCGAAGCAGGCCTTTTGTTGAAGGAGCAGGCTTTTCTTATGAGAGGGGGGAGAATCTCAGTTTGCTATGTATTTTATTAATTGGGGGCTGCTCCTCCTTGGCTACACCCATGTCTGGGTGGCCACAGTGAGAACAGGATGCTGATCTACATATGGACCGCAGGCCTGATCCAGGAAGCCTTTCTTATGTTCTTATGATCCGGACTAAGAAAAAGAACGACCCGGCTGCATTTTAAGCTAGCGATAGGGCCTACATCTGCACACTCTATAAGAACTGAGCCTAGGTTCATATGTTGCCTCTGCCAGCACCTGCATGAATACCAGCCTAACAGTCACCTTTCTTGCAAAGCAGCGCTCGGGAACTTGTGGTCTTCCCATGACGGCAGGCTGGGGCAACTGCGGTCCCCTAGATGTTGCTGGATTTCAGTTCTAACCAGCAAGGCCAGTGATGGAAGTTGCAGCCCAGCAACCCCTGTTTCCCTATCCCTGCTCAAAAGCAATGATGGTCAGCAAGAGCAATATTATTATTGTCGTGGAAAGCGACATTTGCTATTGTTACACATCCCTGAATGAATGTCCAACCACCTAGAAGGTCTTCCAGGCCAAGCTTTGCGCCTCTCGTTTTATAATTCGCCTTTGGAGCCTCAGCAGCAACCTCTCCTCTCTTTCCCTGGGGAAAGCTGTCAAGAGAGGGGTGGGGCTCCACTCCCCAGCCCCCTACTCCTGCCTGGATGCCCTGGGAGTTGGGGTGGGGGGTGTACGAAAGTCCCAGTCCAAACCCCGGTGGCCCGGAAACGGGGCTCCCCCTCCTCCTCCTCCCGGAGCTGGCCCGGAGAAGGACCCAGGAGTCCTGAGCGGGAGACCCCCTCCACGCTCCCCCCTCTTCACTCTCGACGGCAGCACAGCCTTGACATTGGCGCCAGCAGATTCGCCCATGGCCGTCGGCCGGGAAGTCTGACCTTGCAAATTGGAAGAAGACGGGGTGTGGGAGGGAAACACCGGGGTGCGTGTGTGGCGAGGCGGGGGGGATCGGCAGGTGCCCCCCACATACACAAACACGGAGGGCGAGCTGGGTGGCGAAAGTGCGGTTGCCAAGGAGCGGCTTTACCCAGCGGGGCCTCCCCGCGCAGGAGCTGCTGCTGCTGCCGCCGCCGCCGCCGGAGCCTCCTCCTCCTTCTCCATTGTCCGGGCCGGGCCGGGCTGGGCCCATGGGCCCTGCCGCCACGAGAGCCGCCCAGCAGCCGCCCAGCCGCCGCCGCCGCGGGCGGGGGGCCTGAGGCCGAGCGCGGTGAGAGAGCCTGCGGGCGGGGAAGAGGAGGGGAGCGGGGAGCGGCGAGGGGAAGCCGCCCGGCGGGCGGGCGGGTTTCTCCCGCGGAAACAGCGAGGGAACGGGGGCTGCTGCTGCTGCTTCTGCGTGGGTCTGTGTGCGCCTTGCAAAGGGGGGAGAAGGCGGCGGGCAAAGCATTGCCGGGCCGGCTGCCATTTCCTCCGATATCCCCCCCTCCCGCACCGCTCCTGCCCCGCCAACCCACAAGCCGCCTTCTTCTCCTGCCCCACATCCGACCCACACTTCCCCCACACACACCTCCGATGCATGCAGGAAGTGCGCGCGCGTGGGAATGAGAGAGAGAGAGTGCGCGCGCTTGACAGCCCCTCTCCCTCCCATTGCAGCAGGTATCCGTGGGGCGCCCCCCCCCCAGGGGTGATGGGTTTGCTGTGAGCCGCCCTGAGATCTACGGGGGGAAGGGCGGTCTACAAATCCAGCACATCAGAATAATAATAATAATAATAATAATAATAATAATAATAATAATAGGAGCAGCGTTGTTGTCCAGCAATATCTAGGGAGGGCAACAGCTCTTTAGTGCCCACTGGGACAATGTGCCCAGCAGCAGGGGATGTGGCGTGCGGACTTCTCTGTGCCCCCCTCCCTGCTCTCTCACCACCACCATGAAGAGGGAGAGAGAGAGACTTGACAGCTGCTTTGCCCAGGTTGCCCCCTCCCATGACAGCTGCTGCCCTGCTGTTGGGGGAGGTGGTGTGGGGTTTGCATGAACCACGGGCACCAGACCTGGGAGAGATTGGCGTTTCCGTGCCTGCTCTTTTGCCCTGCCCACCTATGCTGGAAGATGCCACAAAGGTCCAGGGAGCGAAAGGTGGGTAGCCTGATGGCTGCCACCTGTTTGCCCTCCTGCTACACCGCAGGGTTACTTGGACAAAGGTGGTGGCATACTGGGTTGGCGTCTTTCTCTGCCTTCTCTGCTACCCACTCATTCTCCTGTGATCTCTCTGTGGCAGAGGGTGCCTTGGAGATAGGGAAGGTGGTGTGTGATGGGAGCAGCTTCACGGCCACCCGCCCTCCCTCGTTCTTCTCCCTTAGTTATCGTTCTCCTTATAGCTGCTGGCACAGCGTGGGATGAGAGAGGTAATGTAAGGTTTGCAGTGTGTAAAGCAGGGTCAAGCCTCTCTATCTGCTTTCCTATCCTTTCTGTGCTAATTCTTCTTCCTTGCTCCAAGCAAAGGATGCCGCAGGTGAGAAAGGCAATGTGGGAGTTATCAGGGCCAAAAGGTGTGGTGGGCTGATGGGCGTCCTTCAGTATTCTCTTTCAGCCCTTTTCTGTTTATTCCTGGTGCTACAACAACAACACATGCACACAAACAAACACAGAGTGTACTGCTAAAGGGAAAGAGCAGTTGGGAGATATTGTTTGTTACTATGTTGCACATTTTTGTGTTTTTATATTGTAAATTGTGATCCTCGGATGGAGGGCGGTATAGAAATGTAGTAAACAACAACAACAGGTGCAATGAGGAGTTGGAGGCTGCACACACAGGCAAAGCTTGGGATTTTCATTCCTAGTACAGTCTGATTCCTGATGTAGAAAGGAAGTCAATGCAACCTGGGGTGCCTGACACCTTTCCCATTAATTTTCATTTCCTCTCCAGCTAGGGGACACCATGGCATGACAGAGGCAATGTGTGAGACAGAGCCTGAGCAAGAAGTGGCAAGTGACAGCCATTCTTTCGCTTCCCTTTTTGATGTTGCTACCAGTTGCACAACTGTGGGTAGTATTAAATCGAGGGCCATTCATGTTGCTAGCCAGACTTTCCTTGTCTTAGTTGTCATTCTCTGCTGCTACGTAAAGGTAAAGGGACCCCTGACCATTAGGTCAAGTCGTAACCCACTCTGGGGTTGCGGTGCTCATCTCGCTTTATTGGCTGAGGGAGCCGGCGTACAGCTTCCGGGTCATGTGGCCGGCATGACTAAGCCGCTTCTGGCGAACCAGAGCAGCGCACGGAAACGCCGTTTACCTTCCCGCCGGAGTGGTACCTATTTATCTACTTGCACTTTGACGTGCTTTCGAACTGCTAGGTTGGCAGGAGCTGGGACAGAGCAACGGGAGGGATTCGAACCGCCGACCTTCTGACTGACAAAAGTCCTAGGCTCTGTGGCTTAACCCACAGTGCCACCCGCGTCCCTGCAGCTAGTTTACATTAAAAGCCGGGGTGAACAAAAGCCTTCAGCTGGTGCTGAAAAAGCTGGTGCTGAAAAGGAAGTGGTGCTTTGCCATCTACCTCACTTCAGAGTGGGCCTTGGAAGGGGGATATGTTCGTGGGGAGGAAAAGGTAGCACTTTAGATACCTGGCTATTCAGAGCTTTAAAGCTGAGAACCAGAAATGGATTGGAGCTGGTTGAGTTGTTTCAGAACTTCTGATTCACGTTTCATTCTGCCAGTTGCAGTTAACATTCTAAGCCACTGTATTGCATCCCAGCTGAAATTCCAGAGTAGTCTTCAAGGGCAGACCAGCATGTAACACATTTCAGTAGACCACATGGGATGTTACCAGAGCCTGGATAACTGTAGCCCAGCTTGTCTCTTATGCAGCTGCGGGGTAGTGGGAGGATACCATGAGTAATTTGGTTAATGCTAATACTCTCAAACTCTTCCCCTTCCTCGCCGCTGCCAGACTCCTGCTGCTTTAAAATTTAGTGGTAGCAGCGTGCCTAACAAAGAACAGAAAAGACAAGTGAGAAGGATCCCTGTCTAGAGGGCTTACGGCCTGCCTTGGATGGAGAGAGAAGATGGGAATGGATAAAAGGGTAAAAATGGCTTTGAATGTTGCAGGACATCACAGGTGTAAAGGTCACAAAAAACAAAATACGAAGGGAAGGAAACTGGCCCCATGCCTTATAAATAGAGGTGGACACAACAGAGACTTGTTACATGGTTGTGGCTTATTGGTGCAGCCAATTGGTGGTATTTTTGGAGCTGCGTGCCTTGCCTTTGCAGTTTACCACGCCAAGCACTATTAGAAGTCCCCTGCCGACAATGCTATATTAGTTGGCTCTGTGAGGCTGAAATACAGGGAAGTCAGACGGCAAGAAAGTGAAGAGGTTCAGGAAAAGCTTTGCTGAAAAAGTGGGCTTTGAGGAGTAATTTGTAGGAGGAGTGGAGAACAGCTAGACCAGGGATGAGAACCTCAAGGCTCTCCAAATGTTCGACTGCAGCTCCCATCAGCTGCAGCCAGCATGGCCGTCTGTCAGGGGATGATGGGAGTTGTAGTCCGGCAACACCTCGAGGGCCACAGGTTTCATGTCCCTGAGCTAGACAGACAGAAAACCGGAACCTGTTCTGCTCCCTGCTCAACCAGCAGAAATTCCTTAGATGAGCAGCATCAGGCAGGGTGAGTAGAATAACATCCCACGTCCCTAGTGCCCAGATGGCTGCTGCCCACGTTTTTCCTTGTGTGATTTAGCAATAACCCGGGAGAAAGAGGACGAGGTGTAATACCTGGTTAGGGAAAAGAAGCAGTACAGTTCTGTGCAAAATTTTGCACAACAGTCTCTGATGTGGTTGTCACGTTCGTGCCAGTCTGCCTCTGGGAATTGGCCTGGTCCCAGTGTGCATTTTGTGCTAGATCAGTCTGGGAGTGGAGCAGGTCCTGTTACGACGTGCTAGAAGCCTGTTTGCGAAGCTCCTGGCTCCTCCCGGCACAGTGTTTTGGGTCGTATCTGTTGGTAGGTATCCGGGTGGTGCGCCAGCCCTGACCTCTCCGCTCTTGGTTCCCCCTTCCCTACAGAGCTAGGAGGCGCCATGGGGGTGGACTTTGACGTGAAGACGTTCTGCCACAACCTGCGGGCCACCAAGCCGCCGTACGAGTGCCCCGTGGACACCTGCCGCAAGATCTACAAGAGCTACAGCGGCATCGAGTACCACCTCTACCACTACGACCATGACAACCCCCCGCCCCCGCAAAGCACCCCTCTGCGAAAGCACAAGAAGAAGGGCCGGCACGGCCGGGCGGCCAACAAGCAGTCGCCCAGCCCCTCCGAGACCTCGCAGTCGCCGGGCCGAGAGGTCATGACCTACGCGCAGGCCCAGCGCATGGTGGAAGTGGACCTGCACGGCCGCGTGCACCGCATCAGCATCTTCGACAACCTGGACGTGGTGTCTGAGGACGACGAGGCGCCCGAGGAGGTCCCGGAGAACAACAGCAACAAGGAAAACACGGAGACGCCATCCGTGGCCCCCAAAGCCGGGAAGCATAAGAATAAGGAGAAGCGGAAGGACTCCAACCATCACCACCACAGTGCCTCGGCGGGCAACATGCCCAAGCTCCCAGAGGCCGTGTACCGGGAGCTGGACCAGGACACACCTGACGCCCCTCCTCGCCCCTCCTCGTATTACAGGTACCACCTGTGGGTTGGGGGCACCCTGTGGAGCTGTGGTTCGGAGGGCTTTGCGGGGTCGTCTTTGGGTTTTGATTGTGTCCTATGTAAGCAACTTAAGAGATTCTTCTTCTTATATTATGTGGTATGTTGTTAGCACCCATCTGTCTCGAGAGACAATGGAGTTCACCTCCTGGGGTGAAGTCAAACCACTGGAGAATAGGGCTGGGCGATAACTGGTTTTTCAAAATCATGATATATTACCAGCTAAACATCGTGATATACCGACATATCACAATGTCTGAAATAAGGATGGAGCTATGTACAGGCATTGTCCGGCTTCACCGTTTCCCCCACATTGTGATTTTTTCATAGCACACACATCATGATTTGCAGTATTTTGTACCAGGTTAAAAAACTATGGAACCAATATCACAATATGGACTTCAAACTTGTTTTGGGCAATGTATCAATATATCACCCAGCCCTGCTGGAGAATCACAGCGCCTGCTGTGGCTGCGGAGAGTGGTAACTCGTAGCTGCTACCTCCCGTGTTGTTTTTGCTATATTAACAGCACTGAAGTGACCTCCCTGGGGCACCAGCCTGGGCAGTGTGTGGGGAGGACCTGGGCTGCCCAGCCTCGCTGATCTGGTCCGAAGGAAAGCAGAGCAGTACGTTTGGCACCAGCGTGGCTGCAGGAGTTGCAGGAAGGAGGTGTACAAGGTGCCATCCAACCGCCTTAGGGACCCCACTCAGGATTTGTGTGGGTTTACTCCATGGGTAGGCAAACTAAGGCCCAGGGGCTGGATCCAGCCCAATTGCCTTCTCTTGTCCAGCCTGCAGACGGTCCGAGAATCAACGTGTTTTTACATGAGTAGAAGGTGTCCTTTTATTTAAAATGCATCTCTGGGTTATTTTTGGGGCATAGGAATTCCTCCCCCCTTCAAAATAGAGTCTGGCCCCCCACAAGGTCTGAGGGACAGTGGACTGGCCCCCTGCTGAAAACGTTTGCTGACCCCTGGTTTACTCCTTAGCTTTTTCTTCTCCTGATGGTATCCTGCAAGGCAGTGGTGGTTTAGGATCAGAGTTTTCCTTCTCCTAGATGGGCTAGGTGCCCCCTTAAGTGGTATAGTAAAGGTAAAGGGTAAAGGGACCCCTGACCATTAGGTCCAGTCGCGGGCGACTCTGGTGTTGCGGCGCACATCCCCATCACGGGGATTCGAACCGCCGACCTTCTGATCGGCAAGTCCTAGGCTCTGTGGTTTAACCCACAGCGCCACCCGCATCCCTTCTTAAGTAGTATACAATATTATTAATCATACCATCTCCATCCAAGCTGAGGTTCTCAAATGGGGAGGAGAGCACTTTAAGGAGGTGCTGCTGAGCATTTCTCAGGGGGCCTCTGCACTTCCCTCTCAGAGGGCATCACCTGGCTGCGCCTTGCTGCAGCTTGGAGACCGAGGCAGCCTGTGTCCCTTGGGCAAAGGAAGAGTTCTTCCCTTCCTAACGGGGGGGGGGGGGTTGCACCTCGGGAGGAGAATCAGGAACAGCAGTATTCCTACCCAGTGGCCACAGAATTCCCTGGCATCAGGGGGCAGGGTAGAAAAAAGGTGCTCTTGCCTGGAGAGACACCTTAACTCTCCAACACCACCTCCCTACCCCTGACTTTTGAGAGGTACGTTACGCTGAAGTTGGAAGACTTTGTCTGATTGTAGTGGTGTTTCGCCCAGTCCGGTTCACTCACCTGTAAGTAGTGCGGTGGCTTGCATGAAAGGATTTTCACAAAGTGACGTGATAGGTTTCTCTCCCCACCCCACCCCAGGTCAAAGAAAAAAGGACTTGGATGGCTGTGACCCGAATTCTCAGCATAGAGGAAGAGGGATGGCATGCAGAGCTCATGCTGGTACTCAGCTGATTCTGCCAGGAAGAGAGCATTGAAGCAGCCAGTCGTGGCTCAGTCAGTAGAGCATGAGACCCTTAATCTCAGGGTCGTGGGTTCGAAGCCCACATTCTCTACATAAAATGGTGCAGGTGAACAAATGATAAGTGACTCTAAAGGTGGAACAAACTGGCAACACTTAGTATTAGGCTGCCAGTCAAAATCTGTCCTGTTGTGCTCCTGCTTTCAGGCCTAGGGGTAACAGGTCTCCCTCTGTAGGTCAAAGCAACCAAACCTTAACGCTTTTGAAACAGACTGTGTAGCTTCAGAACTGGGCTAGATGCAGGTCAACACCCTAGCTGTCAACCTTCCCCTTTTTTGCGGGAAATTCCCTTATTCCAGCTCCGTTTCCCGCTGTTATCCCGGATTGTTAGATATCCCGTAGACTGTCCTCAGGACAGGTGAGGCTGCTGATCCCTTATTTTCGAGGCTGCTGATCCCTTATTTTCAAATCTGAAAGCTCACAGCTATGGTCAACACACAAGACGCAGAGTTAGGCAGTGTAGTTAATTCTTGATTTGAGAAAACTGCACACAGCTCAGCGACACATCCCGACAGGACTTGCCCCTACAGAGCAGTTGCCAGGACCGATGGTCAACTTCTTTACCCCATCTAAGTTTCCTCCCTCTGCCAGACCTTTCCCAAGCAGCCTCAAACTACGTCAGGCCTCCTGCAATCTCTGTTCCGCCCTATGCATCGCCCTGTGTGACCTTAGAGACAACGAGGGGAGGAGCTCGTTGCAGCAGGAGAGGCAGATTCCTGGGATTCTCCTGCAGCCTCTTGTTCCCTCTGTGCTTCATCCTCTGGGTCTGAGCTGCTCCCTGTCACAGGCTCTCCTTGCTCACTAAAGCCTGTTGCTTCTTCAGCATCCAACCATTCCTCCCTCCCATTTTCCCTCGGACCTCTCCTCTGTGTCCCACCACCAATCCCCAGGCTCGGAGCCTTCCTCCTCTGGGGCTTCCCTTGTGGGTCTCCCAGCTGCTGCCTCCCACTGCTCCTCATCATCTCCCCTGACATCTAGCACTTAAAGGGCAGGCCCGGGTGGAAAGATGCAAGTAACAGCCAACAACCCTATAGTCGCTTTTCTCAGTTGTAAAGGCGCTCAGTCGCTCCCGGTCACCGAGCTGTGTGCTTTTGTCCCTTTCCTTCCCCGCTCGCCCCCAGATACATTGAGAAGTCGGCCGAGGAGCTGGACGAGGAGGTCGAGTACGACATGGACGAGGAGGATTACATCTGGCTGGACATTATGAACGAGCGCCGGAAGACGGAGGGCGTGAGCCCCATCCCCCAGGAGATCTTTGAGTACCTGATGGACCGGCTGGAGAAGGAGTCCTACTTTGAGAGCCACAACAAGGGGGACCCCAACGCCTTGGTGGACGAGGATGCCGTCTGCTGCATCTGCAACGACGGCGAGTGCCAGAACAGCAACGTCATCCTCTTCTGCGACATGTGCAACCTGGCCGTGCACCAGGAGTGCTACGGCGTCCCCTACATCCCCGAAGGCCAGTGGCTGTGCCGCCGCTGCCTGCAGTCCCCCTCCCGGGCCGTGGACTGCGCCCTGTGCCCCAACAAAGGGGGCGCTTTCAAGCAGACGGACGACGGGCGCTGGGCCCATGTGGTGTGCGCCCTCTGGATCCCGGAGGTGTGCTTTGCCAACACGGTCTTCCTGGAGCCCATCGACAGCATCGAGCACATCCCGCCCGCCCGCTGGAAGCTGACCTGCTACATCTGCAAGCAGCGAGGCTCGGGCGCCTGCATCCAGTGCCACAAAGCCAACTGCTACACCGCCTTCCACGTCACCTGCGCCCAGCAGGCCGGGCTCTACATGAAAATGGAGCCCGTCCGCGAGACGGGGGCCAACGGGACCTCCTTCAGCGTCCGCAAGACGGCCTACTGCGACATCCACACGCCGCCCGGCTCCATGCGGCGCCTGCCCGCCCTCTCGCACAGCGAGGGGGAGGAGGAAGAGGAGGAGGAGGAGGACGGGAAAGGCTGGAGCTCGGAGAAAGTGAAGAAGGCCAAGGCCAAGTCCCGGATTAAGATGAAGAAGGCGAGGAAGATCCTGGCTGAGAAGAGAGCGGCTGCGCCGGTGGTGTCGGTGCCCTGCATTCCTCCCCACAGGTAGGGCGCCCTCTCTCCCCACCCCACCCCAGCCGCTCGTTCCACATCCTTAATGAGTTGGAACCACATCACAAAGCGGCGAGGTTGTTGTCTGGGTTACTTGGGGCTTTGCAGGCCGGTCTGTATGGCCCAGGCAAAAAATAATCCCTGGGTTTTTATTATTTATTCTTATTTGTATATTTGCCCTATACATGTAGATCTCAGGGCACTTCACGGCATAAAAGTACAATATAAAAAACCACAAAATATATAATAAAGTAAGAACAGGAGCAAACCAGTCATACCCCACCCATTTAAAGGGGCATCGGATGTCAATCAATATTTGGGGCGCCTAATCCAGAGGCCTGCTATGTACAAACTGTCTTGGGCTGCATCCATCCGCTTGAGACAAAAAAGTGTTGGGTCCTTGTGAAAGGGCTCCTTTTTTATTTACTACGTTTGTCGTTCGTCTACTTTCAAGATAGCGTTTTAGCCTCAGAGTAACGAGTGGGATAATCTCCAGAGAGGCTGGCTTGTCCAAGATCACTGTGCAAGCTCCACTGCTGATCAGGGGCTTAAACTGGGCTTTTCTGAGACCTTGCATACATTGCTGGACTCCAGCTCCCATTGGCCATGCCATCTGATGGGAATTGGAGTCCGGCTTTATCTGGAGGGCCACAGATTCCCCATTCGCTTCTCAAGCTACTGTGCACATGTCTCTGCACGAGGGTGCAAGTTATTTTATTTTTTACCATCATGGGAGTTATGTTCAGTAAGTTTGCATGCGACTGTTCAAGATTTAATTTTAAAAAATAACTTAATATATCATTTTTTTGCTAAAGGAGATGCACTTTGGGAATAAGTGGAGAAGGGCTACTGCTAATGTTGCCATGGACAAACATTTCAGGAGTTAGGGGCTGTGCTTTTTTCTGGGGATACTCAAGGGTACCTTATGTTTCTTTAAAAAAAAATAACACTGTTTAGGGGTGTGTATTTATTTTATCCATTTTACAAAAATTCATATATCACTCCGCCGTCATGAAACCCCTGAGCGGATTACTATCAATAAAACAACAATTTAAAAACATTTTAGAAACTGTCCGTAAACAGCACCCCGTTTTTTAAGCGGTAAGGTGGTGCTCCTGTTTCTTCCTTCCTTTTCAACTCCTCTCTCTGTGAGTACAGACAATTGTTTATGGCCAGAGAAACTGTTCACCCAACGGTTTGATGACAAGGTTGGGCAGGACTCCATTCTGTGTTCCCTTGGAACCCTGCTTTTGAATTTGTCTCCCCTCTGTGGGCAAAACGGCAAGGCAGCAAATTACGCCAGGCTGAATGTAACTTTCACTGTGTGGTGAAAAATGCTCTCCTGCTGGACGGCGGTTCTGCGATCCTGTCCGTTGGGAGCAGGAAACAAGCCCGGCAGTGGTGGGTGTTTCCTCCGCTGTGTGTCACCACATCCCCGAGCAACCCTTGTTGCTTTGCTTTGGGTTTCTCAAGAGTAACACGGCCGGCTGTGGCTGTTAACAGAATGCTGGTCTCGATGGACGCTGGTCTGTTTTGCCGACAAGGCAAACCTTTAATTTGTTGCTGCATACTTTTTGAGCACCTTTTCCAGTGTACAAAATGCTTTTAAAAAAATACAGAATTCCATCCCACCGCAGCTAATGAAACCAGCCTTGTAGCAAAGGCAAATTGCCTGCAAATCTGTACCTTAAGGTCCTCAGAGGATAAGGCTGCCAATAGCTACAAGCCTTATTGGCTAGATGCTCCCTTCAGGTTCAGAAGCAACACGCTTCTGAGTCCCAGTTGCACCAGCAGCTAAGAAAGCTGTTGCCCTGATGTTCTGCTCTGCAGGCTTCTCGTAAGAGAGCCAAATGTGGTGTCGTGACTGGGGTGTTTGACTAGGAGCTGGGAGGTAAAGGTAAAGGGACCCCTGACCATTAGGTCCAGTCGTGGCCGACTCTGGGGTTGCAGCGCTCATCTCGCTTTATTGGCCGAGGGAGCCGGCGTACAGCTTCCGGGTCATGTGGCCAGCATGACTAAGCCGCTTCTGGCGAACCAGAGCAGTGCATGGAAACGCCATTTACCTTTCCGCCGGAGCGGTACCTATTTATCTACTTTCACTTTGACGTATTTTCAAACTGCTAGGTTGGCAGGAGCAAGGACCAAGCAATGGGAGCTCACCCCGTCGCGGGGATTCGAACCGCCGACCTTCTAATCGGCAAACCCTAGGCTCTGTGGTTTAACCCACAGCGCCACCCACGTCCCTAGGAGCTGGGAGACCAGGGTTCAAATCCCTACTTGGCCGTGAAGCCCGCTGGGTGGCCTTGGGCCAAACACAGCCTCTCAGCCTAACTTAACTCGTAGGGTTGATGCGAGGATAAAATGGGGAGGCAGAGAACACCTGTGCCCCCTTGAGCTCTGTGGAGAGGAAAGGTGAGATATAAATGTCATAATCAATCAATAGAATAACATTACTATTTTCCAGGGCAGGGGCTCCCAGCGGTTTTGTTGCTGCAGCCACCAGCCACTCGTCTTCCTGACTGCAGAGAAGTGCTCTTGTCCCATGCAGGGGCGAAGAGGCAAGTGGCAACTGTGGCTCGGGGTTAAGCAGAGAGACAGTGAATTGGCGGCTTAGGAGAGATTTGAGGCCAGGTCAGATCCAAAAAGTTGTCCACTAAACCTCAGTCATCCCAGGTGCATCCTGGTGCTTTAGTTGGCAGTGTGATGTTTTCAGGAAAGGAATTCCACCCCACCAGATTCTTCGGAGGCCAACAATGGGATGCCAAGCAGGCTATTTTAGCCATGGAGAAAGTTGGTGGGTGGATATTGCCCCCTGTTCAGGATCTAACCGGGTGCCACATCCATTTCACAGGCTGTCCCAGGCTTGGGCAAACCAATTTTAGCCTCATCCTTCACCTAGCTCAGGGCTGCGGGACCTTTGGCCGTCCAGATATTTTGCAGGACTACAACTCCCATCAGCCCCAGCCATCATAGTTGATGGCGGCGGATGATGGGAACTTGTAGTCCAGCAGCATCAGGAAGGCCAAAGTTTCCCTGCTCGTGACCTAGTTCCTTGGCTGCCCTTCCTCTGGTCTCCTAGCGGTGCACAGATGGACGACTTCTGAAGCAGGGCAGAGTGAAAAGGCCACTGCAGAACTCTCATTCACCAGCAACGTAGCAATAATAACATTAACGCCACATCTCTGACTTTGTGGTTGATGAAAGTGGTGGAAAAGGCTGAGAGCTAGCAACACGGCCGAGGCTGCTCCACGACCTTCCAGTTGCGTAGGAGATTTGAACCCAGGTTTTCTTTCCCCCCCATCTCCAAACCCCGCTGTCAGTGTGTTCTGCAATACAGTAACGCCGCTTAACTATTTTCCTTGGGCCTGTGGTACAGGCGGAACAGCTGTGCCTCCCTGGCCTTGCCACACGACCGCTTGACCCTCCCCACTCCGCCCCTTCTCCCCCTGCAGGCTCAGTAAGATCACCAACCGCTTGACCCTCCAGAGGAAGAGCCAGTTCATGCAGAGATTGCACAGCTACTGGACCCTGAAGAGGCAGTCCCGCAATGGAGTGCCCTTGCTGCGCCGGCTCCAAACACACCTGCAGTCGCATAGGAACTGCGAGCCCGGGAGGCCGGCCCCTCCTCCTCCCGTGTCCAAGGCTGAACAGGTACGTCTTGCCTTGAAGTTGGGGGCCAGGGCGAACGTGTGGGGAGGGGAAAGAGTGGGGCGTGACTGCCGGGTGCCTGCAGGGCCAAGAGCAAGGCCTCTGGTGCCTGGCCACCCGCTTGCCATCGTTTGTTGGACTTGAAGGAGCATGGGGTTGTGCGGGAGAAGCTGAGGCTGATTTCGCGGCAAGGCCGGGCAATGTGCTCCCCAGTTTGCATGCAGGAAGGAAGGCCTTGGCTGCTGCGGCAAGACGTGGTGGGTGCGGGGACCTATGGATTTCCTCCGGCCAAGGCCAAAGCCAGCATGAGCTTAACCCATGGGTAAGCAAACTAAGAACTGGGGGCCGGATCCGGCCCAATCGCCTTCTCAATCCGGCCCGTGGACAGTCGAGGAATCAGCGTGTTTTTACATGCGTAGAATGTGTCCTTTTATTTACAATGCATCTCTGGGTTATTTGTGGGGCATAGGAATTCATTCAATTTTCTCCCCAAAATATAGTCCGGCCCCCCCACAAGGTCTGAGGGACAGTGAACCGGTCCCCTGCTGAAAAAGTTTGCTGACCCCTGGCTTAACCCAAAAGGACCAGCTTTGCATGCAAAAAGTCTCAGGCTCACTCGGCGGGCGGGAGGGTGGAAAGCCCTCTTCCATGACCATAGAGTTGCCGCCATTCAGGGTAGACAGTCCATGCAGGGCGCTCTGACTCTGTGCAAGGCAGCTCTGCGCATCTTCCTTCTGCCAGGAGGGAGAGAGAAGGCACCGGGCCTCCTCTTGCAACCCCGCCAAAGGGGTCTCTGCCCTCGCCATGCCCCGTTCCGCTCTGGCGTTTGCCACTGCCCCCCCCCCCAGCTCCTGGCAGCAACCCTGGGCGGAGCCAGCTGCCGCTCTTCTTTTGAGAGCCGTGGAAACCTGGCAGGGGGCAGGGATGCCCCTTCCTCTCATAGACTCTGATGTTCCTGCAGCGAGATAACACAGAGGATAAGAACTGGGCCCTGAAAGAGCAGCTGAAATCTTGGCAGCGCCTCCGCCACGACCTGGAACGAGCGCGCTTGCTGGTGGAGTTAATACGCAAGCGGGAGAAGCTCAAGAGAGAGACGGTAACTGCGGCGGGAGAGGGAGATTGGGGCGTCCTCTCCTGGGGAGGGGAGGGAGGGAGACGCGCTTAAGGGAAGCGCTCGACCTCTGCAGCATAGCCAAGTGGCACGATAGGAGGGGAGCACTGGGCTTTCCTGGGGGAGTTACGGGATGAGGTGGTAGAACCTTTCCAGAAGGGGTTGTCTGAGGGGTGTTTGGGGAGGTGTCAAGCTTCTCCAGATAATAATAATAATAATAATAATAATAATAATAATAATAATAATAATAATAATAATAATAATAATAATAATAATTTTATTATTTTTATGCCACTCATCTTTCTGGGTTGCTCCAGGCATTCTGGGCAGCTCCCAACGAAATATTAAAAAGGCAACGAAACATCAGCCGTTAAAAACTTCCCTGTGCAGATGTGACTTGTTGGCTCCAGTGCGAATTCTGCTCCCCTCTTGTTCGCACTTAGTTCCCGTTGTCCCCAGAGCTCGCTCACAGGCCGTGTTCCGACATGGCAGGAGCAAAGCAGCACCAGGATTGCCCATGATGCACCTCTGCATTCCCCGGGAGGAGTGGGGGGGGTAAGGGTGTATTACAGCAGCGCATTAGGGGCTTCCACAAGATCCATAATGGCAGGCCAGCTGCCCCAAAGACGGCTCGGTCGCCCCGTAAGTGAAATTCTCTTACAGCGCAGAGTTTCTGGGGGACTCCCAACTTCCGGCAAGCCCCAACTAGCACAGCCAGTGGTCAGGGACTTGGTGGGGTGGGTGGGGAGTTGTAGCACCTGGAGGGTCACCGGTTGCCCCTCCCCCCAGCCCCTCTGCCCTGGTGCTTTCTAACCCCATGCTACTTCAGAGGTCCCCGGCTGAGGCGCAGCGGACTGTCCCAGGGACCCGGGAGCTCAGTGTCTCCCCCCGCTCTGTGTTGCAGATCAAAATGCAGCAAGTGGCCCTGGAGATGCAGCTGACGCCTTTCCTCATCCTCCTGCGCCGGACGCTGGAGCAGCTCCAGGAGAAGGACACGGGCAACATCTTCAGCCAGCCGGTCCCGCTGTCTGAGGTAACAGAACTCTACGAAGTAAGAACCCCTCCACCCCCAATTTATACTTTGCTCTGTTCCCATCCAGCCCTGGCGCTGGGCCTGTCCTGTCCTGTGCCCCCAACGACCCCGACCCTTCCTTCGCACGCCCACAGAGTTGGGCCGTTGTGTGTGCGAAAGGCACCAGAGGCCCCGCTGGCTGGGCAAGTAGCTCGAATGTACTATGGTCCAAAACCTCCTGACAGGGTTAGACGCCGTTTCCAGGCCTGGCGTCAGTAGATGGCCTCCTTGCGCCTCCGTGCTCTGGGACGGCCCACTGCTGACACCTGCCCTGGGCCCTCTTTTTAAAAACAAAACGAAACCACCCCCGTCCACTCCAGTTGGCCGCCATCTTTGTTTTTGGTAACGAATGAGAAGGTAAATTCTAACGCCACCGTGAGTGGGGTGGGTTGCGGTCACTGTCACCACCGAAAATTGCTTTGGGAATTATCCGTTTTGCAGGGTGAGGAGAGGAGGGAGGCCAATGTGTTGAGTCACCCAGGTCACCAAGATAAAAGCCCCAGGGGTTTCCCGTGAAGGTGCAGGGAGGGGGTTACAGGTTGGCAATTTGACAAGGGCCGTCTAAACTCAAGCTGGACTGTTCTATTCCTTTTGATTTTGTATGGGGTTATGTGACTTCTCTTATAGAAGAGGATCTGTTTGCCCTACAGGCTGGTCACCACCAGGGGAAATAATGACACCGTTGCCCAGCCAGACCACTTTTAGAGCTTCTACACACACTCAAACTGGAGATAGAGGTTCGCAAAGTCCTCGTTCTGGTCATGCGGAAGGCAGTGAACGAGTTCAAGTCTCACTGTTGCTTGTTTACGTAGGACCAAGTCATGGTTTAGCGTTACATTCCCAACGTGGCCGGTCCTTCACACTCTAAGCCGTGCTGCTATTTAAGGTCAATGCGTCATTCGTATTAAGGAATTAAGGAATTAAGAAGATTGGAGTACACATCTTTATTGTTTTTAATTTCAATAAATACAGAAAGTAGAAAAGCTATGAAGAAGCCAAACTCAGCTTTCAAGGGATACCTTGTCTTCATCAGAAAGAGGGAACAATTCAGTCCAGGTTTAGATTCTGCTTCTAGGTTGGGCAGTTGGGAATCAGCACCACTCCATCAAAGTGAATTGTCTACTCTAAAGCCAAAGTGGTTTTTGTTGTTGTTGTTTTTAAAGGTTCATTTTACATTTCCCTTCTGACTGTTGATGAAAAACAAATTGTTTGAATAGATCACTGCAGGCTGGGGCAAATAGCTTACTGAAAATGTCTGGTTATCAGCCCCCTTTTTTTGCGGACGCTCTCTTATTTTATTTTTTTGCTGACCCACTTCTTAGCAGTACAAACTTGCCATCAGATTAGTCTTGCTCTATCCCATCCAGTACAGCATAATTATATTAAAAAACCCTGTTTTTCTGTCACACAGCTTTGTTATATATGGGAGGAGGAGGCAGGAACTGTCTTTGGCTAGAAAGAGGAAGAGGTCTGTCCCCAGCCTTAAATCAGAGTGGTGCCGGGCCTGGCAAGAGGGGTTTCGGAGAACCTCCTCTGATACAGAGAGAGAGTTGTGTGTTGAGACTGAGGCCTATTGAGAAAGGAAATTGAGAGGTGATAGGTGGGGTAGCCAGGTATGGCGAGGAAGACTGCAGGCAGACACTTTTAGGGGACTTGCAGCACATGCAGAGGAGCAGAGGTTGGGAGCAAGGTCCCAAACCTCTGCCAGCTTTGCTTTTGCTTCCCCTTGCAAGCCACCCGCCTTTCTGAATGTTCGCTCTTCTTTTTTCGGAAGGTGGGGGTGGGAGAACGCCGTTCACGGGGCCTTGGGGGAGGGTGCCCGACTTTGTGTGCCCGCGCTGAACGGCAGTGCCCCTTTCTCAGTGGGGAAATTGCTCCAGATTGGGCGAGAGGCTTTCGGGACTGCTTCTAACTTTTGTTTCGTCTTCTCTTGGAGCAGGAATCCCCCACCCCGGGGCGGCGATCTCCCCCATCTCTGAGCCGCGCCGCTCTCTCTCTCTCTGCCCGCTGCAGGTCCCTGACTACCTGGACCACATCAAGAAGCCGATGGACTTCTACACCATGAAGCAGAAGCTGGAGGGCTATCGCTACCTGAACCTGGACGAGTTCGAAGAGGACTTCAACCTGATCGTCAGCAACTGCTTGAAGTACAACGCCAAAGACACCATCTTCTACCGGGCAGCCGTCCGCTTGCGGGAGCAAGGGGAAGTCGTGCTGCGGCAGGCGCGCCGGCAAGCGGAGAAGATGGGCATCGACTTCGAGACGGGCATGCACTTCCCCATGGCCGCGGACGAGGCGCCTCTGCGAAGCACCGAGAACGGTCAGTATAAGTAACGGCTAATGCCCAGAGATTAGGATGGTGGCTGCCCGGGTAGGGGCAGGAGTGCCAGAGCTGAAACCTGCCCCAGGTTGCCTGGGCGGAAGCTGGCATTCACTCGGGTTGGATCCACTGGGAAGAAAGGGGTGTCTGAAGAGAAAGCCCCTGCCTTCTCTCCCCAGTGAGATTGCATCCATTGCCAAGATGCCTTCATCACAAAGCACAAAAAGGGTTTTGTGGGAGGGCTGAAGCTTCTGGCAGTGTTGGCTGCCTGCCCTAAGGGCACGTAGAGGGAGGGACCCGGCTGGCACCATCTGAGCTGCTGCGATTTTAGAAAGAGGCGGGCCTTCTGGGGAGGAAGTGTGGCGAAAGGAGGGGCTGGGCAAGGAGAGCCTCACGGAGGAAGATGGAAGTGGTCCAAGTGCGAGAGGAGCAGGTCACAGGGGTGAATTTGGAAAAGAGGAAGGCTAACTAAAGGAGGCTTTTCTGGAGCTGCAGGGGCTAAGAAAGTGGGAGCTTGGGCCAAAACTTCCCCGTTGCAGCAGCCCACCAGCTTTCAAAAATTGCAGTTTGGTATGTTGACAAGTTGCCAGAGGTGGCTTGCAGAATTTCAACTACTAGAATCCCTCTTGGCAACTTTCCCCTTCCTCTCCCGTGCAGGAAAAGTCCCAAGACAAGAGGTTGCCTAGTGGCATTTGGCTCACGTCTTTCTTCCTTTTACGGGGCACAAGCATTAAACAATGCTCCAGTGTGTATCTAGGCCAACAAATAAGAAGGTGGGGGGTGGGATTCATTTTCCTCCAGGAAGGAAAACGTCGTGATGTGCTTTCTTTACACAAACCATCCTCCGGCGGTCTATCCTCTCTCCGGTCTATCCTCTCTCCCATCTATCCTCTCACCCAGCAACTTACAATTACCCTGAGCCTCTACGGTTGTTTGTTTGCTACCTTGGCTTTTAGCCAAAAGGACCCTATGTTGCCTTGAATCCTTTTAGCACTGAGCCCTTTGTATTATGGGTTAGACTCAAGAATCTGCCCTCCTCTTTGCTTTGTGATGAAGAGGATGCAAAGATGATGATGATGATGATGATGATGATGATGATAATTTATTTATACCCCACCCATCCGGCTAGGTCTCCCCAGCCACTCTGGGTGGCTCCTACAGATTAAAAACTGAATAAAACATCAAACATTAAAAACTTCCCTAATCAGGGCTGCCTTCAGATGTCTTCTAAAAGTCAGATAGTTGTTTATCTCCTTGACATCTGAGGGCTTCTTTAAGAGCTGTTGGTACTGGTCTTGTCCTTCGGTCTTTAACACCCCTGTCTGAAAGATCTCTTTGATCTGCCCCCTAAAGAAAGTATGCAGACAACCGTGTTTTTCTTAAATATCTTCATTGTTTGTTTGTTTTTAAATTGCAATATTTAATTTATTCATTTTTGCAAGAATTACAAACCAGTCTGTTTCCAGTCCGTATCAGTCCCAGCCTTTCCTAACACCCTGGATGTTGATGGACTACAACTCTCATCATCCCTGGCCATTGGCCATGCATGCTGGGACTTGGAGCCCAAAACATCTGAAAAGCACCGGGCTGAGGAAGGCTGGTTTTCATGTGTTCAGCAATAAATTCCTTCCTTTCCATCTCCATACAGATCTGCATTTTTTAAAAAAAATCCATATCAACACGTGTACTCCAGATGTAGCTTTGAATGCATTTTCTCACACACTAAACATATTTTGTCTCAAAGGGACATATTTCTACACATTTTTTTTAAAGCACTTTTATGTGTATCTTAGTACTTTTTCAAGTCGAGAACTGTGCTGCAAAATTCAGAAAAGTGCAAAATCTGAAGGGTCTAGTCAGATCTGCACATCGGAGAAGCTAACCACCAAAGTCTGGTATATCTTTTTGTTAGAGCTTCATATGTTCCTCGCTTTTCCACATCATTGAAACTATTGGTGAGGCTTTCACCATGCCTTAAGATATTGGTAGCCAGGAGCCAGATAAGAATTATGTATGGGGCAGTGGTGGGTAGCTACAGTCCACGGCAGCCATCCTTATAGCTAGGCTGTTAACAGTTGGACTTGCTCATGCCAGAGTGCCCCAGAAACAGATGGTCCAATCTACTTTTCCATGTGCTTGGCTGCTGGAGAGGAGGAGGAAACTACACAGATCTTATCACCAGAAATCTGGAAACTAACAAACTTTCAACAAAAGGAGGCGGGGATACAAGCTACTTGAATTCCCAGGGATGTGAAATGCACCTAAAACTGCATGCATATGGAATTGTGGAAGGCAACCTCCCCCCTCCAGATGCTTTCCTGCTCTCCATTTCCCCTCCTTTTAGGGACTGAGATGCTGCATAACAATGGCAGGCCTGGGGAACCTGTGGTCCTCCGGCTGTTGTCTCATCCCAATTCCCAATATCCCCGGCCACAGGGGCTGATGGGAGTTGTAGTCCCGTAATGCCCAGAGAGCTACAGGTTCCCCCATCCCTGCCTCCTTTCTTTGCCTTCCCGGGTTCCGGTCTCTCCTCGGTCCATCGGCGGAAGCCTCCTTCTTATCCTGGGCTTTGTTTCCTTGTTGGCGCAGACGAGGAGCGGATGCTGTTGTCTGAGAACCAGAAGCACCTGCCCCTGGAAGACCAGCTGGGCCTGCTGGTGGAACGCCTGGCCGAGGTGAGCGCCGGGAAGCAGAGCGTGGGCCGCTGCCGGCGGGCCAAGATGATCAAGAAGGAGATTACGGCCTTGCGGCGCAAACTGGCGCACCAGCGGGAGTCGGGGAGGGATGGGCACGGCCCCCTGACCCGCATCATCCTGCCGGCCCATAACCCCTGCGAGAAGGACACGCAAACCGACAGTGCCGCCGAGGAGAGCAGCAGCCAGGAGACCGGCAAAGGTGGGTGGCGGGGCCTGGGACCGCATGGAGCAGCCAGGTCCCAGCCTGGGGTCGCTTGTACCACAAGCAGGGTACTCCACGAGTGGGAGGGGCTCGGGCAGGGGAGCAGTGAAGCACCTCCTTCTCGGGAGGATTCCCAGAAAATATTGCGCAGGGGCACTTCAGTTCATGATCCCTCAGGTCTGTGGAAAGGGGCATGGCAAGCAGACCGGGGTTGAGGTTCAAGGTATAACACCTAGGGCTTGGCGATACCTGGTTTTCACCATCGTGATACAGTGGTACCTCAGGTTACATACGCTTCAGGTTACAGACGCTGCTAACCCAGAAATAGTACCTCGGGTTAAGAACTTTGCTTCAGGATGAGAACAGAAAGTGTACAGCGGCAGCAGCGGGAGGCCCCATTAGCTAAAGTGGTGCTTCAGGTTAAGAACAGTTTCAGGTTAAGAACGAATTAAGTACTTAACCCAAGGTACCACTGTATTGGGCTTGCCAATCAGAAGGTTGGCGGTTTGAATCCTCGCGACGGGCTGAGCTCCCATTGCTCTGTCCCAGTTCCTGCCAACCCGGCAGTTCGAAAGCACACCAGTGCAAGCAGATAAATAGGTACTGCTGTGGCAGGAAGGTAAATGGCATTTCCTTGTGCTCTGGTTTCCGTCACGGTGTTCTGTGCACCGGAAGCAGTTTAGTCATGCTGGCCACATGACCCGGAAAGCTGTTTGTGAACAAACGCCAGCTCCCTTGGCCTGAAAAGCTAGATGAGCGCTGCAACCCCACAGTCGCCTTTAACTGAACTGTCCACGGGTCCTTTACCTTTAACTTTATTATGATATATCACCAGCTAAACATTGTGCTATACTGATATATCACAACATCTGCAATAAGGATGGAGCCATGTAGAGGCATTGGCTGGCTGCGGTTTTCCCCACATTGTGATTTTTGCATAGCACACACACACACCATGATTCATGATTTATAGCCAGGTCAAATAACTATTAACTATCACAGTATGGTCTTCAAACCAGTTTTGGAAGATATATCGCCCAGCCCTAACAGACATCACGATTCACCGTATATTGCCAGGTCAAAGATGATGAAACCTACATAATGATAGGCTTTGGATCATATATCAACGTATCACCCAGGCCTAGTAATGTCTTCCTTGGCATCAGCCCTAATAGATTCCCAGTGTTTACCCAGAGGCTCATAGAGTGGGATTTGCCACTTCCAATTAGCATTATCCCCTACTCTGGAACTCCTGAGTGAATGAATTTTATTATTTTGGTCACAGCCCACATACAATATCAAGGAAGTCATAAAACACGATAGGGATGTATTTGAATTTGCAATTAGGTATAACAGGGACAATACAGATATAGCAACAGTTTAAAAATACCGTATTTTTCGCTCTATACCACGCACTCGACCATAACACACACGTAGTTTTTAGAGGAGGAAAATCCGTAGGCATGCCACACGTAGGCATTCCCTCCATAACACGCACAGACATTTCCCCTTACTTTTTAGGAGGAAAAAAGTGAGTGTTATGGTGCAAAAAATACGGTATATAAATTGAAACTTTGTCACTAACATATAACCTAAAATTATCATTTAAGGCCTTAATCACAGCTTGTTCCCTAAGTTTTATGGCAATCGCACAGAATTTGGCCACCCTTAACATGATCTCAGGATTTGAGACATTGAAGTTCGGATTCAGAACTCCTGAGATCTGTTCAGCGGCTGCTGTGGGTGACTCCCATCACAGGAGAGGGGGCTGCTCAGTGTATAGGGGGAGCAATCCCTTCGAATGAACCCGTTCAGCTTCCAAGGACGGGCGGTGGGGATCCTGAAGGGAGATCCTCATGTTCATCCTCTGAGCAATGTCACCGCTTGCCCTTCCAGGCCTTGGCCCCAACTCATCCTCCACGCCTGCGCACGAAGTCGGCAGGAGAACCTCGGTGCTTTTCTCCAAGAAGAACCCCAAAACGGCCGGGCCCCCCAAGCGTCCGGGGCGCCCACCCAAGAACCGCGACAGCCAGCTGGCTCCGGGTCACGGGAACAGCCCCGTGGGACCCCCTCAGCTGCCAATCATGGTGTCCCGGCGGCCGCGCAAGAGGAGCCCGCGGCCCAGCTCCACCTCAGACAGCGACAGCGACAAATCGGCAGATGACGCTCCTATTGGTGAGTGAGGAATGGGTCCAAGTTGAGACGGTGTTTGGACGGTCTTCATTCCACAACAAGTCCCATGTCATGAGAGGAGATACTTAGATTGGAAGGGAGGTGGGATTTGCTGCAAACTCGGCATATGTGCAAGGAAGGAATTAAATAATGCAAGCCATTTTTGTTAGCTAGTGCCCTGCCGGTTTAGTTCAGTGCCACATAAAGTGGCCACAGTTTAATACGAGAGTATTGCCTGTGTCAGGTTAAGCATCTTGTCCCGGTTAACAAAGTGGTAAAAGTAACGTCAACAGTGAAAAGAGAGGGGCTGGGTCCTCTGGGAAGCCAGTGGGGCACAGAGGCTGAAAGTATATTGCTGGGAAGGGCACAGAAAGATGTAAAAAGCATGAGGGGGGAAGAACAGGGAAGGGACAGAACAGATGAAAAGAAAAGCTTGCAATGCAGTGTTTCCAAACTTGGGTCTCCAGCTCTTTTCGAACTACAGTTCCCATCATCCCTGACCAATGATCTTGCTATGTAGGGATGATGGGAGTTGTAGTCCAAAAACAGCTGGAGACCCAAGTTTGGGAAACGCTGTTGTAATGGATCCAGCTTTCACAATTCGTAGTGTAACGGTTGGCCAGGTAGAAAACCGTTGCACTTGCCAACTGGAGAATTCAGCTATAGGTATTATATCGTAGCCTGTTGTGATTTGCCCTCCCCTCCCCACCCTCTGCAGATCTGCCAGCCAACGGCTTCAGCAGCGGCAATCAGCCGGTCAAGAAGAGCTTCCTAGTTTATCGCAATGACTACAACCTTCCGCGCAGCAGCTCTGAATCTGAGTCCAGCAGCACAACCAGCAGCAGCGCCGCCTCGGACCGTACCAGGTACCAGGAGATCCTTCCCATTGTATTGAGCGGTGAAGCCTGGCCTCTTTCCCCCTTAGCCTAGGTGCACAGTGCAGAATAATGGATAGTCCCAGGTCAGGCAATTTCCCAGGTGGAAAGTGCGAACTCTGTAAACTGCCCTTCCGGTTTCAAAGGGAATCTTGTCAGACACATGCACCGCCCTGCCACAAGGTCTTAGCACAACCGCTCGCCGGGTATGCATTGATATGTTCCGGATAATGGTGGGCCAAAAGCAGAAGAACTGTGCCACAAGGAAATGACTGATTTAGCAAAAGTAGTGGCTTTGACAAGGTTCTAGGCAGTGTATCGTGAGTCATGGCCATGCATCAGGCACTGTTCCAGATGAAGCAGTGTACACAACACGCCTTTCAGTGCTGCTTGCGTTTGTATGCCTCTATAAAAAGAAATTTATGCACATTTCAAGGCTATGAGCGACTAGTAGTCAAGTTACCTGCATGCTGTTTCCAGTATCAGGTTGGCCGCAGCAAGAAACAGGATGTGGGATTAGGTAGGCCTGTGGTCTGCTCCACGAGGGCTTCTCTGACATATGCCGCAATGAGAGGCTGAGGACATTTTCTTCACTTGCCATGCTTGCCCAAAGTTCTGGTGGCGAGATCAGTCCTGGCATTGAACGCAGGAAGTTCCTGCAGTACAGTCGTACCCCGGGTTGAAGTAGCTTCGGGATGAATATTTTCGGGTTGCGCTCCGCAGCGACCTGGAAGTAATGGAGCGCATTACTTCCGGGTTTCACCGCATGCGCAGACACTCAAAATGATGTCACGCGCATGCACGGAAGCAGCGAATCGCAACCTGCGCAGACGCACGGACGCAGGTTGTGTTCGCTTCAGGATGCAAACGGGGCTCTGGAACAGATTCCGTTCGCATCCAGAGGTACCACTGTGCATCCTTCTTGGACTTCCCAGGGAACGGGTCTCATTCCATTCCCCCTTCCGTGTTTAATGCGGAGGTAGCAATCTCCCAGGCTTCTGCGGAACGTGGAAAGTTAACGTTACTTCTGCTTCCTCCCATTTAGCACAACTCCTTCCAAACAAGGCAGAGGGAAGCCCTCTTTCTCCCGCGTGAATTTCCCGGAGGACAGCAGCGAAGACACGTCGGGAACAGAAAACGAGTCCTACTCGGTGGGAACCGGCCGAGGGGTGGGCCATGGCAGTGAGTATTCGGGGCAGCGTTTCCTCTGCTTTCCTCTCTGGAGATGGGGCTGGTGAGAAGGATGGCAATTACACCCTTTCCCCTCTCGTTCTGTCTTTGTGCAGTGGTGCGGAAGAGCATCAGCCGATCGGCCGGCTGGCTGTCCGAGGATGAGGACTCCCCTCTGGATGCCCTGGACCTGGTGTGGGCCAAGTGCAGGGGTTACCCCTCTTATCCGGCACTGGTGGGTTTGATGAGCACGCCTACGTATGCACTGAGGAGGGTTAAGGAGGGTTAAGCCACTGGAAACCTTGGTAGGGGTGATGCCCCTTTTGAAACAATAGTAGAAAATGAGATGAACCAAGTGAAGGTTCAAGGACAGTTCTTGCGAGATAGTAAAGTTTATGCAGAATAGAAAATGCTACTTAGTGTAGAAACCAACAGAAACACAGTATTCAGTTGTTGCTTTTTAGTGAACTTTTCTAATTCTTGCGGAGAAAAAATAGGGTAGTTTTGTGTGTGTAAGAGAGAGAGAGAAAAAACTGACTCGCATCAGCCCCAGCCGACATGGCCAATAGTCAAGGGCGATGGGAGCTGTAGTCCAGCAACATCTGGATGAGCAAGGGTCCCCAGCTTCTGCCTTACTACCTTCTGTCAGTGCTTTTTTTTGTTGAAAATTGAACTCAGGATTTCAGCCTCCACATCCTTAAACCCTAAACTGTGCAACCATAAAACGATATAGATGGACTACTTGCATAATCAGTACCTTTTAGCATAAGCCTGGTGTTAATGGAAACGTTAAATTAAGTAATTTATTCTAAATGCAACATTTAAGTCTTAAGATTGCGCACTTTTCTAATGTCTCATCACGTTACTGTGCACGACACAGCCTTTGAAATGTTTCTTCGACACCCATGAAGGACAGAAACCTGTTTTAAGGGGAGAAGGGACAGGAAGAATCGCAGACAGCAAAGGTTTGGGGGAGAATCCCAATTATGTGACTGCCAGCAGCATACATGTGCAATTGCGAGCGGTGAACAACTCAGGCTGTTTAATGGGTAAAGGCCATATTGGTCCTTAAAGCCTCAATGCTGAGTTGCCCAATCTGTTTACTTGTCACATTTCCATCTCCTCCAAGCAGCTCAGGGCAGTCAATTTGCATGCTGTGTGGGTTAGGCTGACATATACAAACTTGCACAAGGCCAGCTGGTGAGTTCCACAGTTAAACTGGGGCTTGAACCTGGGAGTTTCCCCACTCCAGCACTCTACATATGAGTGCAGCCTTTCCTTGTCTGGTGTGTGTGTGTGTTCACGCGCAACGATTTCTCTATTGCAACATCTGTGTAGCTGCCCTTCTCTGATGTCCGATCTTCCCCTGTTGGCAGATCATTGACCCTAAGATGCCACGGGAAGGGATGTTCCACCACGGCGTCCCCATCCCCGTCCCCCCCTTGGAGGTGCTGAAGCTGGGAGAGCAGATGACTCAGGAAGCCCGGGAGCATCTCTACCTGGTCCTCTTCTTTGACAACAAGCGTACCTGGTAAGGGCCTACGAGGGAAGTTGGCAGAGATGGGGGGCTGCCATGTCTGGACCGAAACCTGGTGGATAAAGTTGGGGGTGGAGCTGCCCCATACCGAGAAAGGATGAGGGGGGCGAGACTTGGGAGAACGCGGAAGCCCTCTCCTTTCAGGGGAGGCAAGCACCCCTAGTGAGTTTGGGTCTCTCCGTTTCCTTTGCAGGCAGTGGTTGCCCCGCACCAAACTCGTGCCCCTGGGTGTGAACCAGGACCTGGACAAGGAGAAGATGCTGGAAGGGCGCAAGTCCAACATCCGCAAGTCTGTCCAGATCGCCTACCACCGGGCCATGCAGCACCGCAACAAGGTGCAAGGGGAGCAGAGCAGCGACTCCAGCGAGAGCGACTGACCTTCCCCGGGGCTCCCGCCCAGGCTGCTCGCTCGGTGCAGCTGGACTGTACGGGAGAGGGGAGCGGGGAGCTCCAGCCTCGAGAAGCCCGGGCCCTCGGTGGCCAGGCTGCGGGAGCTTGCGTAGAGCACCCAACGGCCCCTCCAGTGTGCTGAGCACACCCCCAGAGCACTGTGCCCTCCGTGTGGGCAAGCCTACCTCTTGTGCCAGCCTGCCGTTCCTTCTTCCATGCCTGGAATTGCCCTGACCAGCTGCGTGAGCAACACCCAGCTGCCTGTATAGCTCCCAAGGACAATACCCCACTGTCTGGGTCCTGAGGTCCCCTGGGCCTGTGTAAAATACTGTACAATAGTGGGAGAATGTAAATTATTTGGGCTGCTCCATAAACACTCACCAACACACAGACCCCGGCCCCTCCTTTCCCTGCATCATAGTACCTGCCCTGATCCATTATCCTTTCCTCGGCCCAGTCCTACCGACACTCTGCAGAGCAGGGCCGCTGTCTTCTCACTCGCACATTTTGATACTATAGCTTTTTGGAACCTGGCTCTGCCTGATCCCACCCCCCCCCCTTGCCCTGTAGGCCCCCGGCTCTTCTTTCTGCTGCAGCCGGGTGGGCATTTGTACTTGTATTTATTTTGGAGGAAGAAGATCTCTATCAATTCTTAGAAAATAAAATGGCTCTTTTGGAACCAACGGTGTCTGTTTTCTCTCTCTCTCTTTCTTTCTTTCTTTCTTTCTTTCTTTCTTTCTTTCTTTCTTGTTACCAGAAGAGATGAGGGAAAGTGTTTTGTTTTTTCATGTTCTCCTGCCTTTTTATACTTTTGTCCATTCTTGGTCTGAAAGCATGGAGTTGTGTAGCTGCAGATTCAACTCTGCTGCCAGGGTGAAAACACCACTGCTGCCATTATTTTCTGTTCATTTAGCACTAACAATATGTGCCCAAGTGCTGATGTGATTTTGGTTACCTCATTTGCTTTTTAAAAAGTGATTTTGGTAACC
Source organism: Podarcis vaucheri (assembly GCF_965113315.1). Classification (NCBI taxonomy): domain Eukaryota; kingdom Metazoa; phylum Chordata; class Lepidosauria; order Squamata; family Lacertidae; genus Podarcis; species Podarcis vaucheri. The sequence continues at coordinate 111,731,654 of NC_138760.1, read as the reverse complement.
TCATTTGCTTTTTAAAAAGTGATTTTGGTAACCTCATTTGCTTTTTAAAAAGCAACCACCAGAAACAACATATGGATAAGGTACCTTTTTTAACAATCCCTATGTTTCTCTTACCCAGCTCACTCCAGAGGACTCAAAGCAGGCTAAATATGGTTCCCGAGGGGCCTCCCATCCTGGGAGTTCACAGAACCAGGTTAGATTCATTCAGCAGCAGAAGTGCATCAGATCATTCTCTGAGCCACATTTTGGGATAGTGATGCTGAAAGTCACTACAGCCTTTAAAAAAATAGCACTTTTAAAAAACCCACTTTATTCTATGGAGAGCCTTCCAATCATCTGAACTAATTCTTGCACACTGTACATTGCGTGCTTCAGGTATTGAATCTCCACATTTCCAGCACTCTCAACAGCAACATAATTTCTCCCTACTTTGTCCCCCATCTCACAACCTGATCTGCATTCTGGTCTGTGGGACCAACAAGCCTGTGGAAGAGACTTGATGTGAAGTGATGCTTCAGAGTTCTTCTCAGTACGTAATTGTATCATGGGTGGTGGCAGGAACGCGGACACAAACCCCTTTCGCAACGGGGTGTGCACCACAGCCTTGATTCCATTTTACAGAGAAAAGAAGTGCAAATGCCAATTTGCACAAAACACACTAGCTTCTCTTTCAGGTGGGGGATATGAATTTTATTCGATTTCGGCCCAAAGGCAAACCATTACAAGTATTTCTTGCTTAGAATCAGTCAGGTGTTTGCTTGTTTACTGACCTAGTCAGTGTTGAGGGCAGTTTTTAATGTTTGATGTTTTATCAAGAGCCAGTGTGGTGTAGCGGTTAAAAGTGGTGGACTCATAATCTGGGGAACCGGGTTCGCGTCTCCGCTCCTCCACATGCAGCTGCTGGGTGACCTTGGGCCAGTCACACTTCTTTGAAGTCTCTCAGCCCCACTCACCTCACAGAGTGTTTGTTGTGGGGGAGGAAGGGAAAAGGAGATTGTTAGCCGCTTTCAGACTCCTTCGGGTAGTGATAAAGCAATTGTGTTTTGAATATTGTGTTGTGAGTCACCCAGAGTGGCTGGCGAAACCCAGCCAGATGGGCGAGGTATAAATAACAAATTATTATTGCATTATTATTATTATGGTCTCCACTGCGGGACTTTAATTTAATAGAATGTATTGAAAAGAGTAAGCAGAGAGAAAGGACTTCCCCAATCATCTGTCCCATGTTGTGGCCATATGGATAAAAGATACAGAAAGTACTGTGCCATCTCGAACTACAGATATATACATATATTTAATAATGCATTAATAATATATTTAATAAATACACATATAGTGTAACAGGTAGAGTGTAATGTCTATAGATATTATTCGATATATAGTGTTGAACTGAGCGGGGGGGAGGGCCACAAACAACCTCCCCTCCCTTCCATTTTGTGGCCGTTTCTCCTGAGAGGCCTAGCTCGCGGCGCCCGCCCAATTCCCAGGCGCAGGAACGGGCTTCTCAGGGACGCCTCCCAGGCCAGTACTTCCGCCCACTCGAGCCACAGAGTATACCCCAGCGGCCTAGAGCGGGCAGCGCCGGCGCTCCGTCTACCCCTGCGCGAACTCGGCGGAGAGCGAGGGGGCGGTGGGGGGGGGAGAGAGGGAAACCAACAACAACTCTATGGTGATTTTGCGGGCTTCTTCGGAGCTGCTCTGGTCTGGCGCTCGGCTGCAGCTGCAACAACGGCGGCGGCAGGAGCAGCACCCCCGCGTCCACCCCGAAGGCGGCGGCAGCTGCAGCAGCAGCAGAAGGAGGAACGGCATGGAGTCCCGCCCGGCCCCGCTGCCTCGCGCTACCCCCTGGCGCTCCCTGCCTTGCCCGCGCGCCCAACTCCGCCTCGACCTGGTGCTCTGTGGCGGGCAGACCTTCCGGTTAGTTGCGCCCCCTGGCGGCTCCCGAGCGCGGAATGGCAGCCTGCTAAGAAAGGGTGTCCCGTCCCCCTCTTGCTCCCTCCCTTGTATTATTATCTCCAAGGTGCCCCTGTCTCGCTGCCCCCCCTTGCCTGCTCCCCCTCTCTCGGGTTGCCACCTTCTCTCTCTCTCCTCTTTCTGCAAGGCTCTTGTGCAGTGCAGTCCCCCCCCCCTCGTTGGCATGGAGATGAAGCTGCGCGTCCGAAAAGCACAAAAAAGCCTCCATATATGTATAAATATGGCCAGCTCTGCCCTCTTGCCGATGGCTCTGCATTGCGCTTTCAGCAAAGCACCATTGTGTCTCCCGCACGGAACCTCAAGATCACCTGCAAATTCTATTCATCCTGGCCACGGGCTTGCAAAGGATGGGTTGCTTAGTTATTATGGCAACTGCTCTTTTTTTAATAATTCGGGAGAGAGAATCCGTTTTGGGAAAAATGGACTCTTATTTAGACTGGCGGGCTACAGCACAATTCTAACCAGGGCTGTTTTTTTCTAGAAAAGGGTGCCAGAACTCACCATGAACAGCAATGAATGGCGCCCACCTGAGAGGTGCCGGAACTGAGCTCCTGTGAGTTCTCCCTGGGGAAAAAGCCCTGATTCTAACAGTGTCTACTCAGACATACGTCCTATTGAATTCAGTGGGGCTTACTCTCTGGTAGGTGAGGTTAGGATTGCAGCTTTAACTCCACGTCTCTCCTGCTCTCCACAACCATCTGCGGAAAACAACTGTGATCAGCGTTAGAACCTCATATGGTCGTACCTTGGTTTTCGAACAGAATGTGTTCCGAAAGTCCATTTGATTGGCTTCCAATTGTGCAGGTGCGCCAGAAACAATAGCGGAAGCCGCATCAGATGTTTGGCTTCTGTAAAAATGTTCAGAAACTGGAACACACACTCCCAGTTTTCAGTCGTTTGGGAGCCGAAATGTATGAATACCAAGGTGTTCGACAACCAAGGTACGACTATACAGTATATAAAAACTAGGCAGCAGGTTAAACTAGGGTTGCAGTCGCTGAAACGGAATGCCTAGTTGCCATTTGGGGGCCAGACGGCTTGAAAGCCGTATTTTTCAATACGACTTTTTGCTTCCTGACATTCATCTATCTGACTGCACAGATAGAATTCTACAGGATGTGTTGCTAGTGTGTGAAAAACGTCAAGATCCAAGGATCCCCAGACATGTACTTCCAGGTGGTGGAAACATCAGGCATCATCCTGGTACCTGAGTGTCTTTGCTTGGTTGCGAGTGGCTGATAGCCAGGTGCAAAATGTGCCTGGCGCCTGGTGAATCTCGAATGCTGGCTGTGATATGTCAGAGGGGTATATCTGTCTGTGTGGCAGAGTGCGTGCGTTGCATACGCTTCAGGTTACAGACTCCGCTAACCCAGAAATAGTACCTCGGGTTAAGAACTTTGCTTCAGGATGAGAACAGAAATCGCATGGCAGCGGGAGGCCCCATTAGCTAAAGTGGTGCTTCAGGTTAAGAACAGTTTCAGGTTAAGAACGGACCTCCAGAACGAATTAAGTTCTTAACCTGAGGTACCACTGTAGTTGGTGGAAGTGTACTGTAGGATAGTGTAGCATAGCTGTGGCTGTGAGGTGGTGACGGGCCTTGTGACTCCAAAGATACAGGTCTTGCCACCTTCTGGAGCATAAAGGGACAGGCGGAGGAAGGCCTAGGTTAGCTTCTCCAAACTGCAGTCGGTCTGTCCCTGCTGCTAATTAGCCTTGCGTTCCTCTCAGGTGGTCCGAAACCAGCCCTGGCTACTGGACTGGTGTGTTGGCAGGCCGTGTCTGGACCCTCACCCAGTCAGAAGAACAGCTCTGGTACACGCTTCATGAAGAGGAGAAGGAGGATGGCAGCAGAGAAGAAGACAGCCTCTCTGAGCCACCGCTGAAGAAAGGCAGGAAGCAGGCACAGCCCGAAGCCATCCGCGCTGGTACCAGCGAGCGCCCGGGCGGCCATTTGTCAGGAGAGCTGGTCCGGGGGACGGATGGGCTGACTCCCTCGCAGATCCTCCAGGATTATTTCCAGCTGCACGTCAACTTGTCTGCATTGTACCAGGGCTGGTCCTATGTGGACTCTCACTTCCGAGAAGTGGCCATCAAGTTCCCAGGTAGGTGAGGTTCAGGATGGCATTGCAACTCGATTAACTGTGATGGCACCAGGGAAGGATAACTAATATGATGGAAGAGAGAGATGAGAGGGTGCAGTTTTCCCAGTTAGTTCACCAGCACATCTCAGGAGATGGAGGCAGGTGGCCTTGGTGTTTTTGCTGTTTCCTTTACCTAGGACTAATAGAGCTACGTCAGGACTGCATCGCACGATACCAAATGCACACATTTTCACACAGAAGCAGGTGTGAGACTTGGACTCCCAGTCATTTTAGCTTCATTTCCCCCTTCTTATTTTAAGGGAATAACATGTCTTGTCCTTCCGGCTGCAGCAAGGTCTTTGGATACATGCAGACAAGCAATGTTAAAGAGGGGATCTATTGTTCTGATCGCCATATGTAGTAATAATAATAATAATAATAATAATAATAATAATAATAATAATAATAATAATAATAATTTATTATTTATACCCCGCCCATCTGGCTGAGTTTCCCCAGCCACTCTGGGTGGCTCCCAATCGAGTGTTAAAAACAATACAGCATTAAATATTAAAAATTTCCCTAAATAGGGCTGCCTTCAGATGTCTTTTAAAGATAAGATAGCTGCTTATTTCCTTCACATCTGAAGGGAGGGCGTTCCACAGGGCGGGCGCCACTACCTAGAAGGCCCTCTGTCTGGTTCCCTGTAACCTTTCTTCTCGCAATGAGGGAACCGCCAGAAGGCCCTCGGTGCTGGACCTCAGTGTCCGGGCTGAATGATGGGGGTGGAGACGCTCCTTCAGGTATACTGGACTGAGGCCGTTTAGGGCTTTAAAGGTCAGCACCAACACTTTGAATTGTGCCTGGAAATGTACTGGGAGCCAATGCAGATCTCTCAGGACCAGTGTTATGTAGCCCTAGTGTTTGCCACGACGGCTTTCTACTACTGCATTTGAAAAGTCCAGAAATCTGCTGCAAAGTCACCTCTGTCCAGCAGCAAAAAAAAAAAAAAAAAAAGTTACATCGCATTACTTGTATAAATAATGCCAACTAGGTACATTTGCTCAGTTTGCTAATTTGAGAGTCTTCTGCTTTTAATGGAAGATTGGGAGGAGGTCCTGGATTCCCGTTTCAGGCCAACAAACCACAAGCCTACTTGGCCTCATTTTCCCTCTCCGCAAGGTATATGCCTCTTGTATTTCACAATTTGTTGCCTACATGTCTTCAACCCTAGTTTGCTGCCTCAGAGACTAGAAACTAACTTGGGGGTTGGGGGTTGGGGTTAAAACACACTGTACCTGATAATGAATTTGACAGGGTTGTTCAGTGCATACAGCCCTTAGCCACCGAGAGCCATCAGTCTGGGGACACCCTTTTCAGCTTATTTGAAAAGTGTGTGTGTGTGTGTGTGTGTGTGTGTGTGTGTGTGTGTTTCAAGCTCTATCAGTTAGGTGGGTGTTGGTTATAATAATAATAATAATAATAAAAATATTTCTATCCCGCCCTTCCCGGTTCTGAAAACCGGGCTCAAGGCGGCTAACAACAAATTTAAAACACTAAATTGATGCAACAAAACCAGCATAAAATACAGTATAAAACGTGAATAATAATTTCAGAATTCAAAAATCAATTTAGGGGGAAAATCCATCCAATAAACATTAGATGATCACCAGGGCTAGCTGGCTAAATTAGTCCTATCTGGGCCAGTGAGGAGACCAGGGGAGAATTAGCTGTGGGATCCCATAAAAAGGGGAGAGGGAGGGAAGGAAGGGGAATAAAAGAACAGGCTAAGTTCAAATTGAAAGTCAGGCGGAATAGCTCTGTCTTACAGGCCCTGCGGAAGGAAGTTAAATCCTGCAGGGCCCTGGTCTCATGGGACAGAGCATTCCACCAGGTCGGAGCCATCCCTGAGAAGGCCCTGGCCCTGGTGGAGGATAGTCTGACTTCCTTAGGGCACAGGACCTCTAAACTATGGTTATTCATGGACCTTAAGGTCCTCAGCGGGGCATACTGCAGAATGCTCCTTACAGGGTCCTTGCTGAGGGATCACATTCACCCAGTGCTTTACCAACTGCACTGGCTCCCGGTGGAGTGCAGGGTCAGGTTTAAGGTGCTGGTTTTGACCTTTAAAGCCCTATGCAGCCTAGAACCCACATACCTACGGGTATGCCCCGTGGAGGACCTTAAGGTCCACAAATGACAACACCTTGGAGGTCCCAAGTCGCAAGGTGGTTAGATTGGTCTCAACTAGGGCCAGGGCCTTTGCAGTACTGGCCCTGACATGGTGGAACACTCTGTCACAAGAGACTAGGGCCCTGTGGGACTTGACATCTTTCCGCAGGGCCTGCAAGACAGAGCTGTTCCGCTAGGCTTTTGGTTTGGACTCAGTCTGACCCTTATGTTTTCCTCCCCTTATGGTCTTGATTTATCAGCTATTTTAAAATGAGGCTGCATTTTAAATTGCATTTTAACCTGTATTTTAAATTGGGGGTTTTTTTACTGTGATTTTATTTTATTGGTGTCAGCCGCCCTGAGCCCGGCTCTGGCCGGGGAGGGCGGGGTATAAATAAAAATTATTATTATTATTGTTATACCAGGAGAGACTGTCCTGTAAATATGACGTTGCCTCCCTCCCACCCTCTTATCTTCTCAGGGGTGCGGGTGCTGCGACAGGACCCTGTAGAATGCCTCTTCTCCTTCATCTGCACCTCCAACAACCACTTGTCGCGCATCACCAACATGATCCAGCATCTGTGCCAGGTCTTTGGGCGCCGCCTCTGTCAGCTGGACACCAAGACGTACCACGCATTCCCCTCGCTGCAGGCAATGGCAGGTAAGGATGCTCTTCACGGGTGACCCAAGAGGAATCTGGACTCAAACTGCATGGCGGCTGCTGTGCCTTAACAACTGAGCATGGAATATGGTGAAATGCTATAAAATCTTTGCCTCAAGTAGCTTTTACCTGGTTGCCTTTGTTGGTGCTGCTTCTTGAGTATCTGGAACAATGAAAGGCGGCAAATTTATTGACTGCTGCAGAAACTGAGATGTGTGGAATTAGGACGTGGGTGGTGCTGTGGGTTAAACCACAGAGCCTAGGACTTGCCGATCAGAAGGTCAGCAGTTTGAATCCCCGCGATGGGGTGCGCTCTCGTTGCTCGGTCCCTGCTCCTGCCAACCTAGCAGTTCGAAAGCACGTCAAAGTGTAAGTAGATAAATAGGTACCGCTCCGGCGGGAAGGTAAACGGCGTTTCCGTGTGCTGCTCTGGTTCGCCAGAAGCGGCTTAGTCATGCTGGTCACATGACCCAGAAGCTGTACGCCGGCTCCCTCGGCCAATAAAGCGAGATGAGCGCCACAACCCCAGAGTCGTCCACGACTTTAGGGGTCCCTTTACCTTAATGTGTGGAATTATCCAAAGGGGCCTTCTGTGAAGGATTGGCTGACATTCTTTTGAGAGACTGAAAAGGGAGCGGGTGGCGCTGTGGCCTAAACCGCTGAGCCTTTTGGGCTTGCCGATCGGAAGGTCGGCAATTTGAATCCTCACGACGGGGTGAGCTCCCGTTGCTCTGTCTCAGCTCCTGCGAACCTAGCAGTTCGAAAGCACACCAGTGCAAGTAGATAAACAGGTACTGCTGCAGCAGGAAGGTAAATGGCATTTCTGTGCGCTCTGGCTTCCATCACAATGTTCTGTTGCGCCAGACGCGGTTTAGTCCTGCTGGCCACATGACCCGGAAAGCTGTCTGCAGACAAATGCTGGCTCCCTTGGCCTGAAAAGCAAGGCAAGCACCACACCCCTAGTCCCCTTTGACTTGACATAACCGTCCAGGGGTCCTTTGCCTTTTTTGCCTTAATGTTGATTTAAGGAGGATAAATCTCCTGAGGGTTAGGAAAGGATAGCCTATAACAAATTCCAGGTGGATACACGGAATTAATTATCTTTATTTGCGTTCTATTGAGAGTATTACAGTGAGTTAAAGTAAATAAGAAAGAGAAGAGAAGAGTAAAAAGAAAAAGAAAAACATACATTAAAAGAATTAAAAAAACAGGAAAACAACAATAACAAAATAACAAAAATATATAATTAAGGTTGCAGAACTATGTAGTATATATGTAAATAAATAAACTTATTGTTTTCCTCAAGCATACGCTGGTTCATCAGTCATTATGGTGTCGATAAATAGGTTCCAAAGATACAAAGATACGCTTCAGATTACATACGCTTCAGGTTACATACGCTTCAGGTTACGGACTCCACTAACCCAGAAATAGTACCTCGGGTTAAGAACTTTGCTTCAGGATGAGAACAGAAATCGTGTTCTGGCAGCGCGGCAGCAGCAGGAGGCCCCGTTAGCTAAAGTGATGCTTCAGGTTAAGAACAGTTTCAGGTTAAGTACGGACCTCCGGGACGAATTAAGTACTTAACCCGAGGTACCACTGTATTTGTTTTTGGGATGTGGAGCGTGCGTGTTACAGTGGCATTGTAGCCAACCTGTAAGCTGTGTGCTCATCTTTTATTTTAGAGGACTGGTTAATTGACCAATGTTGTGTTAGCCATTTCTTTTAGGAAATAATAATGGCTGCCGGACAGGCGTCTTTCTCTAGACGACCGTAGCGTTTCTTCAAAAGGCTGCCATCCTTCTTTGGGTGTCCTGTTGCAGGAGCAGACACAGAAGCCCGGCTGCGGGACCTTGGTTTCGGATATCGGGCGAGGTTTGTTAGCGAGAGTGCCCGCGCTGTTCTGAAGACCCTTGGGGGTGCTGCCGGCCTGCAGCAGTTGAGAGCCGTTCCTTATGAACAGGCTCGACACGCCTTGTGTACGCTGCCTGGAGTGGGAGCCAAGGTGAGTACAAATTAGGCACCTTATCCCTCTGTTATTATTGTCCACCAAGCGCCTCCGTTAACATCTTTTGGGTGCCAGGTAAAGACTTGGGGTTTCCCATGCAATATGATGTTGTTTAGCTACTAAGCGTGTTACCAAAGATTCCTGTGGCTTTTACAGGGTTTGTTTCATTCTGCTTTTATGGCATATTGTATTTTTATGTTTTCAGTGCGTTGTAAGTCAATTGGAGTCAATTGGAAACTAACAAGTTTGAAGATGGTGTTGATAATGTTAACAATAGTTGTATTTTATTTTATTGTTCTTTCCGACTGTTGTTCCTGATTTGTGTTATAGTAGGGTAGGAGAACTGGTGGAGGAGGGGAGCTACACATCTGGCAACCAATGCGCCCCTTTGGTTTCATATAATACATGGGTAGACGAGTCTAAAAAGCCCAGGATGCAAATTTTCACAGCCCTCTAGCCGCTATGGTGGCTCATTTACCAGAAGTAATGTACAGTATTTAGCGTTAATTCTAGAAGTGTTTGTTTGTTTGTTTATACATACAGTGGTGCCCCGCAAGACGAATGCCTCGCAAGACGGAAAACTCGCTAGACGAAAGGGTTTTCCGTTTTGGAGGTGCTTCGCAAAACGAATCTCCTATGGGCTTGCTTCGCAAGACGACAATGTCTTGCGAGTTCCTGCTGGTTTTTTTTCCTCCCCCCCCCCTTTATCCGATCAGCAGATAAGCCGCTAAAAGCCGCTAATAGCGCTAATCCGCTAATCCATCAATGGGATTGTAGCTGCTTGTAGCTGTGTGTCCTCCAGCAGTGGCAAACAAGGGCCACTATCGTGGTGCAATTTTCTTTGCTTCCCTTTGCAGGTGGCCGACTGCGTGTGTCTCATGTCTCTGGACAAGGCGGAGGCCGTGCCGGTGGACACCCATATATGGCAGGTTGCCAAGCGCTACTACGGCCAAGAGCTCGGCATGGGGGCCCGCAGTGTGACCGAGCGGGTGCACCGAGAGATCGGTGAGGGCCAGTGGGGTCAGGTGCCTGCCTCTTGTGAACCCTTCCTGGATTTCGGTTCAGAATGCAACCTCAGACTTGCATTCCACATTGGGACCCTTGCCACAGTGGGTGGCACTGTGGTCTAAGCCACTGAGCCTCTTGGGCTTGCTGATTGGAAGGTCGGTGGTTCAAATCCCCGCGACAGGGTGAGCTCCCGTTGCTCTGTCCCAGCTCCTGCCAACCTAGCAGTTTGAAAGCATACCAGTGCAAGTAGATAAGTAGGTACCGCTGCAGTGGGAAGGTAAACGGAGTTTCCATGCGCTCTGGCTTCCGTCACGGTGTCTCATTGCGCCAGAAGCGGTTTAGTCCTGCTGGCCACATGACCCAGAAAACTGTCTGTGGACAAACGCCAGCTCCCTTGGCCTGAAAAGCGAGATGCGCGCCATAACCCCATAGTCGCCTTTGACTGGACTTAACTGTCCAGGGGTCCTTTACCTTTAGGTCTCACTGCCTGCTGCTGTATACTGCCAGAATAACTTTAAAACAAGGTGACGGTGACAAAGTGGACAGCAATGCCCACTGCTTCAGAAAAGCGGCAGAAAATACACAATTCGCTTGCTCAAGGCCCAGAGGCTTGCAGAGGCTTCATCAAATAGAGGGGTTAATGGTTTGCTGAGATGCCACTCAACTGTGGCTGCTCAGTTGCAACTTCTCAAACTCACTCTCACCTTCCTCCCAAAAAGCAGGGGGCAGCAGAGCCCTTTCAGTTATGGAACAAGTTGGAACCAATCATTGCCAATTGCTGCAAGTGCTCACTATGGTTTGTCAGGGAACTCCTCTCCTAAATATAAAGAGATTAGGGCTCTAATCTCCAGAATGGGGGTGGAAACATCCGTGTAGATAGGAAGCATTCTGGCCAATGCGAGCCAAGGAAGAGATATCACCATGTTTTGGCGGTAAAACACCTGCTTTGAGTGCAGAAAGTCCCATGTTTTGTCCAAACCTGGAGAGGCAGGGCAGACAGTACACAGCTAGATAATAATAATTTATTATTTGTACCCTGCCCATCTGGCTGGGTTTCCCCAGCCACTCTGGGCGGCTTCCAAGAAAGATTAAAAATACATTAAAATGTCACACATTAAAAACTTCCCTGAAAAAGGATGTCTTCTAAATGTCAGGTAGTTGTTTATCTCTTTGACATCTGATGGGAGGGCGCCACTACCAAGAAGGCCCTCTGCCTGGTTCCATGTAGCTTTGCTTCTCACAGTGATGTGAGAAGGCCCTCAGTGCTGGACCTCAGTGTCTGGGCAGAACGATGGGGGGTGGAGACGCTCCTTCAGGTATACTAGGCCAAAGCCATTTAGGGTCAACACCAACACTTTGAATTGTGCTTGGAAACGTACTGGGAGCCAATGCAGATCTCTCAGGACCGGTGTTATATGGTCTCAGCAGCCGCTCCCAGTCACCAGTCTAGCTGCGTCATTCTGGATTAGTTGTAGTTTGCGGGTCACCTTCAAAGGTAGCCCCACGTACAGCGCATTGCAGTAGTCCAAGCCGGAGATAACCAGAGCATGCACCACTCTGGCCAGACAGTCCGTGGGCAGGTAGGGTCTCAGCCTGTGTACCAGGTGGAGCTGGTAGACAGCTGCCCTGGACACGGATTTAACCTGTGCCTCCATGGACAGCTGTGAGTCCAAAATGACTCCCAGGCTGCGCACCTGGTCCTTCAGGGGCACAGTTACCCCATTCAGGACCAGGGAGTCCTGCATACCTGCCCACCCCCTGTCCCCCCAAAACAGTACTTCTTTCTTGTCAGGATTCAACCTCAATCCATTAGCCGCCCTCCATCCAATGGGTCTTGCTTGGTATAAGGGCGCTTCCTTTGAAGAACTGGTTGTGTTAATCCACTCCCTTGTCAAGGCAGCTTGTTGCCTTCCAACTCACTAAGGCTGCCCTCTTGACTGCTCTGCCTTCAGGGAACTTCTTCCGGAGCCTGTGGGGACCATATGCTGGATGGGCACAAGCGGTGAGTAAATGAGTGGAAAATCCTCTTCTTTTTCTTCTGCGGCTTTGTTCAAGGCCATGCGTGAGAAGGGAGCACACAAGAACAGCTAGATCGTCCAGCTGCAGGAATCGGCTTGAGGGTAAAGTAATTCAGAATTGTAAGAATCTTAGCTTTCATTGATTTTATTTTTTTAAGGGCATCTGAGTGAATGGTCAGTGTCTGGGGATTATCTCAGAAGCAGGAACAGTTAAATAAATCTGATCCAGCTTTTCTTGCCACAGCGACTTGTAGGGGAATATTTACTTCATCTAGGCCAGGGGTCAGCAAACTTATCGCGCCTCGGGCCGGTGTCTCCAGTGCCGATCACATGGCAGGCCAGAGGGCGGGGGAGTGCATCCCCATATGCATGTGCATGTGCTATTTCCGGCGCATTTCCGGGTCGGAGGAGCACCAGAAAGAGCCTGTGCACATGTGAACGGGCCTCCTCCGACCCAGATGTGCACCGGAAATAACACTTGCACATGCGCAAATAACGCTTGCACATGCGCAAATAACGCTTGCACATGCGCGCAAGCTATTTCCGGTGCTCCTCCAACCCAGTAGTGGGCAGCCGCGCAGTGCCGGTAAGTGCAGGTGGTGAGGGTTGCCGCAGGCCGGATAAACAAGTCCCTCGGGCCTTAGTTTGGGGACCCCTGTTCTGGGCTATGTTAAAACGTAAGAAGAGACCTGCTGGACCAGACCCAGAGTCCACCTGGTTTAGCATCTTCCTTGCTGTAATGGCCAGCCAGGTGCTCCCAGGAAGCTCGCAAGCAGGCCTTGGAGGCGGTAGCTCTCCCCACTCCTCCCCAGCACTGGCGGAGGAAGAGGGGTGCGGGGGGAACACACCGCTCCCGGCAGCTTGATCCCGGTGGGGTGCCATCGCGGCTGCCCCCCCCCGGTGCCGTGCCCCCGCAGGTGGCGTGCCACACCCCTAGGATGTGCGCCAGCCCCTTCCCTTCCTGCTCTCCTCCCCCCACCCCACCCCGGTGCCGGAGCGCGAAGCTCCGCCACTGCTCCCCCGTCATCGGTATTTTTGTGGAATACTTCCTCTGAATATTAGCCAACGTGGAGAACAGGCATTGACAACTGGGACCAGCAAGTTTTTGTCCCATGTTTTTGCTGTTCCAGGTCCCTCTCCCCGCATGTCACTCTTCTCTGCCTCCTCTATTCCTCGCTTTCCTCACCTCCTCCTTTCACTTTCTACTTTGGATGCAAAGTTGTCTCCCCCCTTTTATCCATGAGTGCGGGAGAGATGTGGTGGCTGTCTCTTTTTCCTATGTGCCTCTGCAAGTCCAAGGATTCTCTGGAGCCTGCAGTGGACCCTATTGTTTCCGAGTGGAACGGTTCGCCATCCATAACAATCAGAACACCTTGCTTGAATTGGCCATTAGAAGGAACAATAGACCCACCACCCAAATTACCTGTTTCCCTTTTCAAGCCTTCTGGCTTAGGTGACCATCCCTTGGTTTTGTGGCAGTATGTTCTCCAAATTAATCAACATGTTGTATGAAGAAGTTTCTTCCTTCAGTCTGTATATACAGACAAAATAATACAGAAAATGCTAATCTGAGGTATGCTTACCTGCACTGTTTTAAACTGGTCTGAATGGTGCATTTGTGCATACCGCCTTTTTGCCTCTAGGCCTGTTTTTGTTTTGTCTTGGCCTCAGTGTAAAATTGCCAATTTGTGTATACCATATTTTTTGCTCTATAAGACGCACCTTTTCCCTCCTAAAAAGTAAGGGGAAATGTGTGTGCGTCTTATGGAGCGAATGCAGGCTGCGCAGCTATCCCAGAAGCCAGAACAGCAAGAGGGATTGCTGCTTTCACTGTGCAGCGATCCCTCTTGCTGTTCTGGCTTCTGAGATTCAGAATTTTTTTTTTCTTGTTTTCCTCCTCCAAAAACTAGGTGCGTCTTGTGGTCTGGTGCGTCTTATAGAGCGAAAAATACAGGTTGACATTTGCTTCTTCTGACACAGCTGGCAAAACTCTTACCTGGCTCACACAGAAACCTGCTTCCTCCTTACTAGGGGGCCTATTTCCAAACCACCTTTCGTAAACATTCCCCCCCCCCGCGCAATTCTGACTCTCTGCCCTCCTTCACCAGGTTCTTTTTTGCGCCGATCTACGAAAGTACCAGGAATCTTCCGATCCGGATGCCAAGCACCGCTGTGTCAAAGTTGCCAGGAGCACCCTTCCCACCTTGACGTCGTAACCTCTCCCACAGCCTCCTGTTTTGTGTGCCTGGCTTGGGCAAGTAAGAAAAACCATTTCCTCTACAGGTCTGGAGAGGCACAGGAACATCCACACCGAGAACAGGGGCTGCCAGAGAGAGGCAGGCTGGTGTGCTGTGGAGCTCTCCTCTTAGTTAAACTGCTGTTGTCTTTTTCCACCAGGGGTCTCCTGTGGTGGTTGTAAGCTTGATGTGTAACCGCAATGTATTATAGAATAGAATCCTCTTTTTTTGTTTTGTTTTGTTCCTGTGGCTTTGGTCATTTGCTTTGGGGTACAGTATTAAGTGTGGCGTAGGCCAGTTTCTCAGTTCAGGCCAATTCAGAGGCCCTCCTTATCAGAACCAGGGTCTTGGTTCTATAGACCTAGACCTAGGAGTTACCTCACTTCAAAAAGTATTTCTATACATAATGGATGTGTGACAGGTAGACTTGAAGGCCAGCTGCTGAGGGCTGGAGTCTCGTCGATATCTGTGATCTTGTTGACATTGGGTGGGGAGTTAGCTGGTGGCGGTTTTCCCAGATCCCACCATGCTTAGCAATTTCGGTGGGTCCTATTAAACTTTAATCTAGGTGTGGTTTAAAAGTTAGGCTAGAGTGTCCTTTGAAATGAGAAGATTTTAAGTCGTGTGTATGCGCGCGCAAGGGAGCAGAGAAAACGCTTTTAACTCCACGGCGCTCTCATTTTGTACGTAACTTGTAAATGTACATGTTTGTATATACATACATACAACGGTGTCTTTGTGCATGTGCCCTGCGACGGCAAAACCCTCGCCGCTGGTTGGATTAAGGAATTCCCACTGTTTGCCGGACATCAGTTTGTGCAGCAAAATACACTCTCACTCTGCTGGGCCT
The DNA here is from genome assembly GCF_965113315.1 of Podarcis vaucheri. Classification (NCBI taxonomy): domain Eukaryota; kingdom Metazoa; phylum Chordata; class Lepidosauria; order Squamata; family Lacertidae; genus Podarcis; species Podarcis vaucheri. The sequence continues at coordinate 111,716,645 of NC_138760.1, read as the reverse complement.
GAGGAACAAGTTTGTAATGAACTCAAGTCCCCTTGCTTTCAGAGGGACCAAGGCTGAAATTGCAGGCATGCTTACCCAGGAGTAAGCCCCACTGAACCCAATGGGATTTACTTCTGAGTAGAGGCATACAATTGTGTGGCTCATCGGGACCAGTTTTAGTTGAACTGGGGTTATTGTGTTTTGCTGGTGATCAGCTTTCTAGGGAGAGGACTAGCCACCCGCTGTCAAGGTGGGGATAGCGGAGAACGCCAGGTGGTTTGCTGGTATTCCAGACACTAAAAATGGCTGCTATTTGGGCCGAAGCCCAGCCCAAGAAGCTCCCCTCTTGCCTCCCTTCTGGCTTCATATTATATTCCCCATTCCAACCACTGAAGAAGTACCTTCTGGCCTTGAAAAGCAGGCCGTCTTCCCCCTCCCTATATGCATCCATAAACATCTACCAACACATTCACCCTTCTGGCTTTTGCATCAACATAGTCTCCATCTGAAGGAACGTTCGTCTTGTTTATTTAACAAGCCCAAGTTGAGTTTTCTTCCTTTATTCTAGTCTGGGCTTTTAACCTCATTTTTTTTCTGCTCGAACCTAAAACCTCTTGTTGTATTAAATATTATTATCCCTTTTCTCTTCCTTCCACTAATATGGAATGTTGTTCCTGAATACATTCACTGCAGCTCAATATGTTATCTTTTTTAACATCTTTGTCTTTCTTTCTTAAGTGTCCTTTTCCCTCAATTTCTGTTTGTTTGTTTTGGTAAAACATCCTCCATTTCTATAGTGGAGTTTAAAATTACATTTTGTAACCTGTACCGTGAGAATGCGCTATGGTCAGAGCTAAGCCCTTTAAAATCCCGCTGATTTCACTGGGAGAGACTTAAGCGTGCTTGTTTCTTCCCCATCAAAATCCATAGGATTTGAAAAGCTGGCTGTTTTGGTTTTTTTTAATCATCCAGCGATTTGACTTGCCGTTCCCTATACCAACCCCTGCCTTTTTCGTCTTGACTATTTCTAGATTGTAAGCTGCTTTGGGCAGAGACCTATTTATTTCTACCCTTTTATAAAGTGCTTAGCTGACTTCGAGGTGCTGTAACGATAACAATAAACAAGTTGTGTCCTCCTAAAACTCTCCTGGCCTTCTTTCACTTTCAGAAACAGACCTAGACACTGCTGGGTGTCTGCAGTGCCCTCCTTCGGTTGGTTGCTGGGTGAGGGGGCACCAGCGGCAGCTCCCTTCTTTCCCCCCACCCCTTTGCCCGCAGACAGGGTAGATGAAGACATGTGCGCTTTCTTCCTTTTTAATACAAGAACAAGCAACAAAATAGAAACTTCGAGTTAGAAAGTCCTCTGGAACCAAGAGAGTGCAGAGACAGAGAGAAACATGGAGCTGTGAGCGTCAAGAGCAGGCAGGAGAGCGAGAGGGGAAGGGGACCCAGCCAGTCTTCTTCAGTCTGGTGCTTCTCCAAACGTTGTTGGAGAAAGCTGACTACAGAACTCCCATCACCCCCCTAGACATTGGCTGTGCTGGATGGGAGTTGTCGTCCAAAACCTCTGGAAGTCACCAGGATGGGGAAGCCTGGACTCTATACACAGTGGGAAGAATCCTGGTTCTGCCAGTTGGGTGGTGCAAAGGCCAGCTTGGATGAAGGCAGACCCAGCGCTTCAAGGGCTGCCTCAGTGGGAGCGTCGTCTATGGTGTGAACTTCCCTTTTCGGCAACTGGCGTTGCAAACGCATCGGCCCAACAAGCCGAATCCTGCATCGGCGAGTTGCTTCCCGTGCCGAAACGATGTTTCAACAACCACTCAATCTTGCCTTCCCCCTTCTGCTCCAACGCTGTTTTCGAAAACAGAGGCATACACATATCTCTGCAAGTGCGCTCCTTCTTCCCTGACCCCCCCGCAAAAAGAAAAATACAAAACGCAAAGCATTTTAAAAACAGCTGCAGGATTGCTCTGGAGGCCGATGGTATGGTATGGGCCATGGGCAGGAACTGACAAGGTACCCAAACACAGTTCCCTTTTCCCCATAGTTCAACCGGAACCATACGGAAAGTCGCCAAACTGTTTCTCTCCCACCTATGCCTGGGTATATATATATATATGTTTAAAACATACATCTGTGTCAAGAGTAGCTGTGGTTCTATCAAACCACCACTCTTAAAAAATAACGTGTCCTCGCCCACAGACAGCCAAATGACACCAGAAGATTGAAACGGCCTTTCAATCTAGCTTCACGTTTCTCGACAGTGGAAATGCACTTATTGGGAGGCGCGCCTCAAGATCAAATTGGGAAGGGTCCACAAGCAGCTTTTGTTTTCCTTCGTGACATGATTAGGGTGATCTAGAGTTAGGCTTGCTCTTTGTGAACCTGCTTGCTGGCTGGAGGTGATATGATCTGAGTGGGGGACTTGGTTAGGGTTTTTTATGGGGGGGGTGAGGCATCCTCAAGCTCCACAGCTGCTGCAAAGGGCCTGAGCAGGCCACTGTGTGGTCTTTCCTAGACAACACCACGCAATTGGGCGAGGAGGAGGACGACATTGTCAGCTCGGGTAGGGGGTCAGCATAGGGCATAGACAGAGCTGGCTGGCTGCGGCCAGCATTTGGCTGCTCTGTGTTAGAGAGAGAAGAAGAAAAAGAAGAAGAAGAAGAAGCATCTCCAGGGAAGTGTGGGGCTTATGAAGGATCAAGCCCCATGTCCAGATTCAGGAGGGCGTGGCTTAGCAAGGGAAGCTTTCCCTGCAGTGGGGCTCAGCCACACTTAATTGGGAGGGGTGTGGGGCAGTCCCAAACCCTTCCCTGGCTCCACTTGTGGTAGCACAGCAGAGTGGGGCTTCGGCCACCCGCCCCACAGTGGGTTGATCCTGGCACCACCATCTGTGTCCTCTGTCCACTGGGGAACGTTCAGTCCCGCATCTGACGGTGAGAACCATTCCCCAAGGATTCCTCGCTGCTACTGGACGCTGAGCCTGCCGAAGAGAAAAGGGACTGTCAGGACTGGGCTAACTGGTACTACAAGCACAACACAACACAACCACCACAGCACAAAGTCAGCGAGGCAAAGCTGCCTAGCCACTGTCTTCTGGTCAGCAGACTACAAAGGATAGGCTTTTGCACTAGGTTATATATAGCACCTTAATCCTTTTGTGTTTACAGGGAATCCCAGCTGCGAGCAAAACCTCATTTTTCAGCCGTGGTAAAGGGAATCCCTAACAGACCATGCCTAAGTTGCTATTGCCATGCCACCCAAATGGCGTCTCATTGACTGGCCAAACTGCAAGGTGAAGCAAGGGAAGGGGGACTGCCCCCAAAGGTTAATCAATATACCCAATTTAAGTGTGTGCATATTGTGTTCAAAGCATGTAAACTTTTTTAAAATAAAAAGAAGTGTGGAAAGCAGTTAACGTGTTTAATTTTGATATAAAGCGCGCACACACAGGGGAAAATACAGTTTAGTTTCAAAACAAGCTGTAACGTCCTCCTTCACCCACATCCTACTCCCAAATCCCCCCATTCTTTCTCCACAAGCCCACCCATCCTTCCCAGACAAATACTAAATTTGCTGAATTTCGGACAACAGTAATTGGTGAAGCAACAAGACATTTTCCTTATTTTCTAGCTCAGGAAAGGCCAGGCAGTGGCTCCCTGGACAAAGCAAACAGGAGTGAGTTTTCAGGGGCACCAGGAAGGAAATGGGAGTTGCCTTTTCCCGTTTTCTGACATTGCCATCACTAGATGGCAGAAGCTATAAATGGCGGGAAAAGACAGTGGGAGTTACAAGGACAGGGAACTTGTGGCCTTTCAGGTGCTGGACTGCAACTTCCATCAGCCCCGGCTAGGGATGATGGGAGTTGTAGTCTGGAAAAACGTCCAAAGGGTGTCCAACGGATCCCCAACACTGGAATAAAACCTTACAAAGGGCGAGGGAGGGAACATTAAGTCAAGTGTGAGGGTATCACAGAGAAGCAACTGTGAGGGAAGCTGTTGATGCACGGCCAGTTCGTGAGCCCACAGAACAGCATATGCCTGAATACAGGTCATGCGCCTTTGAAACTGCTAGCCCTTACAACCATTTATACCAATTTACTGCCATTCTGTCCCAAATAATAAATGGAAAAAGAGGAGAGGAAATCCTCCAGCTTTGGAGAAAGTGTGTTTGTTAACAGGAAGGAGGGGATGGGATTGGGGTCAAAGGGATACAAGCTTTCGTGTGTATTTAACTTGACATCACTCACTGCTTTCAATTTAGCCATTCAAGTTCCAAATGCAGAATGTCAACACTGAAGCAAAATTTTACCTCAGAATTCAAATGCCTAGGATTTGTCAGTGTATCCGGGGGTGTGGGTGTGTGTCAAATAGTAAGATCAAACCTTGCCAGATACCAGACACAAATATTAAACACCAGCCATGAGTGAATATCAAGATTCACCGACAAAGGTCTTGAGGATAAAATCTGTTTCAGCCCTGCAGTACACAGAGAGGAATACCCTATGGCACCAGAGGCCATTCCCAGCCTCTCACCATTGCTCTCTTGCATGGCTTGACCAGGCCCATCTTGGCTGGTTCCAAGCTGTAGCTTCCTCATATGCCTGATCACAGCAGTTGCGTTGAAGGCTTGCTGCGTAGGACAAAAAAGAAAGAAAAAAAGAAAAGCAGATTGCTGTCAAAGATGGGAGAGATGCTGGCACTGTACACCCCATTCCCTTAAAGCACATCATTTCCCCCCAAAGAATCTTGGGAACTGTAGTTTACGGCTGCTGGAATTTGTAGCTCTGTGTGGAGTAAAACTGCACTTCCCAGAATTATTGGGGCGGGGGGGAGTCACGTCTCTAAATGTATGGGGTGTGTGCAGCCTGTGTGGCAAATGAGACAAACAGAAAATGAAAGCCTTTCTTCTTTTCCCTAGCTGTCGGCACCAAGGAAACTCGAAACTGCAAATATCTATTCTCAGCTGTGTTTACTATAGAAGTATATCTTCACCATGGACCTAAACTAGATCAATAAGTTGCTTCCTTTTTCCGGGGCGTTCCTGGGATGGGGATAGATAGGAATCTCAAAACAAAATTCTAAACAGCTTCAACAAACGAGTTCCTAGGAGATTTTGAGGGAGGTTACCATCCCCATCAGGCAGGTGGCGCTGTGGGTTAAACCACAGAGCCTAGGACTTGCTGATCAGAAGCTCGGCGGTTCGAATCCCCGCTCCCGTTGCTCGGTCCCTGCTCCTGCCAACCTAGCACTTCAAAAGCATGTAAAAGTGCAAGTAGATAAATAGGTACCGCTCCGGCGGGAAGGTAAACGGCGTTTCCGTATGCCACTCTGGTTCGCCAGAAGCTGTACGGCGGCTCCCTCGGCCAACAAAGCGAGATGAGCGCTGCAACCCCAGAGTCGGTCACGACTGGACCTAATGGTCAGGGGTCCCTTTACCTTTACCTTACCATCCCCATCTGCTTAATTTGTATGCCACATTCCCACAAAATTGTGCCAAAGTTCACAACATAGCAAATGAACAGTAAGTATAACGATTCCCCCCCAAAAAATTAGCAGGAACAGTTAGAAATAATCATAAAATCAATAATACAAAAAATCCATCCATACAACTGTATATTAAATACTAAAAATATGCAAGAGACTCTGACATGCCACAAGTGAATATCATTGGTAAAGGTTATACTAAGGCAAAGAGCAAGCATATATTCTGGCGGACAAAGGCTTTGCATACACGTTGCAGTCTGATTTGAGCAGGGACAGATTTAAGGTTCGTGGGTAAAAGCACCCACTGACTGCTTCTCTGCAGGACGTGCCCTTACCTTCCACTTGCTCTTGGCAAAATTCTTTTTGATCTGCTCGCTGACTGACTGGTGGATGTTCTTATCTAGTGCGGTGTCTCCAGCAATCCTGGAAGAAAGAGCAGATTGGTTCTTATTAACACGCCCCATAGGAGAGCCTTTGGCCTGTAAAGCCTTCTACGGTCCAGGGCCCCTGTACTTAAAGGACCACCTTTCACCATGTCAACCCACCAGGATCCCAAGATCAACATCTATACAAGGCATTGAATACCAATAGATGCCTTCACCATTCCAAGCGATGCGAACTGCTAATAAGAACAGGACCTAAGGGAATTCCTGTTCCGATCAGTTCGCCTGGTGCCACCTTTGAAATCCTGTAGGCCAGCCTTCTCCAAACCAATGGCATCCAGATATTTGCAGCTACAACTCTCATCAGGTACAATAGGAATACAGTGGTACTTTGGTTTACGAACTTAATCCATTCCAGAAGTCCGTTCTTAAACCAAGGCGTGCTTTCCCATAGCTGCGAGGGACTCAATTTACAAAGGAAACACACTCAACAGGAAGCAGAACATGTTCTTATTCCAAGGCAAAGTTCACAAACCAAAACACCTACCTCCAGGTTTGCAGCGTTCTTAATCCAAGTTGTTCATAAACTAAACTGTTCTTAAACCAAGGTACCACTGTACAATGAGAGGCTTACTCTCAAGTGGGTGCAAGATCACAGCATTGATTGTATTCCCACTTTCTTTCATTATATATATATATATTTAATGCCACTTTTCTTAGACAATTATCATCTCCCATCAATTAGGAGGGAGGGAGAGAAGTCCTACCATCAGGCTTGCAAACTGAAAAGAAATGACACACAAGGAAAGGCGAGTGGAGGGAAAAGGCAGAGGGGAGAGATCGCTTCTCCAACGCCAGAATAAAATGGTGAGCTATAAAAGGGCATTTACATCCAGTTCAGACCAGGCTCATCTTCTTGGCTGGTAAAAAGTAAAGTAAAGGGACCCCTGACCATTAGGTCCAGTCATGACTGACTCTGGGTTTGCAGCACTCATCTCGCTTTACTGGCCGAGGGAGCCGGCGTACAGCTTCCGGGTCATGTGGCCAGCATGACTAAGCCGCTTCTGGCAAACCAGAGCAGCGCACGGAAACGCCGTTTACCTTCCCGCCAGAGTGGTACCTATTTATCTACTTGCACTTTGATGTGCTTTCGAACTGCTAGGTTGGCAGGAGCAGGGACCAAGCAACAGGAGCTCACCCCGTCACGGGGATTCAAACCGCCGACCTTCTGATCGGCAAGTCCTAGGCTCAGTGGTTTAATCCACAGCGCCACCCGCATCCCTTTCTTGGCTGGTATTCCTGCTCAAATAGCAATTGACGCCCCTTGTTCCTTTGGCCAATGAATGGTAGCCAATGTGCCCTTTCTTCTTGCTTCCGCAGTCCCAGGGCACCGGACAGCTGGAGCTTAATGATCTTTCAGACAGGGAGGAGGAAGGAAAAAGCAAACTTCCTGCAGGTGCTCCTTCTCTGACCAGGTTGGTCTCCCCCTTACTTGCCTTTTACAACTGGACAACAGGAGCCAAGAGACTCAAAGCCAGCTAAATGGATGATGGGGTGCAGATTCCTCCTTACCATGGGTGTTGTAGTGCCTGCTCACAGGTGAAGCGTTTCTTAGGGTCCCTCTCCATTAAATGCTGGATGAAATCTTTGGCTGAGAGGAGAAAGGAAGTGAATGAAGGCCTGAGTTAGCCAGTGAGCGGTGCCACTGGCCTCCTCCCACAGCACAGATCCACTTGATTCCGTTTATTATTATTTTTAATTAATGAGAGTTATCTACCAATTGATTAATTTTTTTTAAAGCCCACTAAGCTGTTTAGATAAAGCGATCTAAAATATCCGCAAGAAAATACTGAAAAAACAAGCAATAAATGTTATCAAATCAGCAGTTAAAAAAACACAACAAATATACATAATATGTGCCTTGGTTCTAGCATTGGCATTCAGAGAAGCCACCATTTCCTTTCCCTCACCTGATTCTGATATGTCGTCCCAGTAGGGGGAGTCAAATTCATATTCGGCCTTCAGGATCTGCTCAAAGAGCTTCGTGTCATTCTCATCGTAGAAGGGGGGATAGCCACACAGTCTGAGGGGAGAAAGTGGGGACAGGGCATGTGTGACACTCAGAAGGCATGGCAATATACAACGGGGAGAGTTGGAAATAAATGTATAGGCTGTGAAGGAGCAAAAGAATGTGGGGAACTGAGGTAAATGGACTGGAAAGCGAGGGGAGAGAAGAAGAAAAAAGACAGAAGGTTACTTCCTGACCAGGGGATTAGAGGGGTAGAATCCTTGTCAGGGCCGGCCCACCTATGAGGCAAGGTGAGGCAACCACCTCAGGTGGCAAGATTCACCTGGGCTGCAGAGCCCAAAGTTGATCTTTTCTTCCCCTCCGTTTTCCTGAAGTTGATCTCCCCTGACCCCTTGTTTCCTGGCAGAGAGAGGGGGAGCCATTTCTGGGTCCGCCTCAGGTGCCAAAATGTCTTTGCCTTGCCCAGATAACAGCAGTTGCACCGTTTTTGTTTGTTTTACGACGGCATCTCTCTTTTTTGGTGCTTTTCTATTGTAAACCACCCTGTGATCTTCAGATGAAGGGCGGAATAGAAATTTAATAAATAAATAATAGTTGCCGAAAGAGAGAGGCGGAGCTGTTTCATTTGGGGGGTGGCGGCCTGCCCTCTCCTGGACACACCGAGGCACCAAGCGAGTCTGCTGCTTGATGCGCCTCCTAAGCCATTCACTGACCAATCTTCTTACACAGTAGCGATGGGCAAACCAGTTTGTTTTCATGTCATCTGCATGTGTCTTTACCCATAAGTCCATTCCAGCCCATTTCCAACCGGGGGATTTGTTGCTTCTGCAAGTAGGAGATTGTGAGTGGTGATTCTGCGGGTGATTGGTGAGTGTGGCAAGGGCTGCCATTGATTGGCTGCTGTTGTGGCAATTGGGCGGGCAAATGGCGGCTGCTTGCAGCGATCGGGCAGGCGATTGTTGGGTTATGCGACGTGTGCACGTTGCAGCATTGGACAGTCTGGCGAGCAATTTTTGGCATTCTCCCCCCCAAGAAAAGCTCCAAAACTCTGGGCAATTCCCCCCTATCAAAAGCTCAGCAACTCTGGACAATCACACTCCCCATTTTCTAAATTTCGAGTCCCACAAAATACATGGGGGTGTGTTATACACGGATAAATACAGTAATAATCCCCAAGAGAGGATGTACCACCTCTGTGGGCGGTAAAGGGTTAAAGGTGGCTCTGGTGGTTGAGTTGTGGGCCTTGGTGGGGGACAATATTATGAAACTTTTCAAGCTGTCTGTAAAGGAGAAATGAAAGGCCCATAAATGAACGGGCAAAAGTAGCTGTGTGGTGCCAGAAGCGCCGTGGAAGGAGAAGAGTGGAAGGGAGTGTCCAGTGTTTGGCTGAATAGGACTCCCTTTGCATATGTGAATTCAGGAGCAATAGGAGGCAGGGCCTCTGGCTGCAGGCCCTCTGCCATCTCAATTCAACTCAGTACGTACAAGATGTAAGCGATGACTCCAATGGACCAGCAATCCACCGCTTTGCTGTAAGGCTTCTGTGCCAACACCTCAGGAGCTGGACCAGACCCAAGGGGGGAAAGAGGAAGAAAGTGACCATTAGAGATGGAAATTCCCTGTTGCCCAAATGTTGTTTGCGGACAGATGGGGAAATGCAACCCTTGTACTAGGGATTTCCTTCTAAAGGCTTGCTCTCCCAGGAACAAACACACACACACACACACACACCATGCCAGCCATCTCTCCCTTGTAAAGATTTCCACCTTCCACAACCCCGACTTGTAAGTCTTCTCCAAACTTATTTCATCCCTAAGTGACATTCTCACCAAAGTCCATTGGTACCTCTGGTTACGTACTTAATTCGTTCCAGAGGTCTGTTCTTAACCTAAACTGTTCTTAACCTGAAGCACCACTTTAGCTAATGGGGCCTCCCGCTGCCGCCGCTGCACAATTTCTGTTCTCATCCTGAAGTAAAGTTCTTAACCTGAAGCACTATTTTTGGGTTAGTGGAGTCTGTAACCTGAAGCGTATGTAACCCGAGGTACCACTGTAGCTAAGTTGCAGTCCAGGTTGACCCAAAATACAACAGGGTGGACAACAAAACATTGGTGAAACAATTGGCAACCAAGCCTTTCGCCCACAAGCTGGTTTCTCCAAAATGTATAGTTAAAAAGAGGGCTACCAGAGAAAGTTTTAAGTATATAGATGAAGAGCTGCAAACTCAACCCTTGGGATATGATATGGTGAGGAATAATCCTGATGGGATGACTATGAATTCCTGGCTGAGCTATCAGAAATTAGCTTCAAATGAAATAGGTGGTCCTCCCCCGAGAATCAAAAAAATATACTAACACCGTCGAATGGGTTCCCACTGATAATAGGAATGGAAGCATTTTTTTAGATGAAATTGGGTATCTGGACAAAGTGGAAATGACAAGCACAGAGCCTGAAAGGAACTGGGGCTAAAACTGATGCCATGGAAGAAAGAAGGTTGGCGTTCAAAGCAGAATAATAAACAGCTATTTTTGAGCAATTTGATATTATTCTGCTACAAGAAACATGGCACAATGACTCTATAATGCTTAATGGATACAAATGTCCAGCCCTTTTTTTCTATAAAAAAAATGTTTAGGGGTACTCTCATTTTGACTCACCATTTTGTAGTTCAAATTGGAGGGAAATAAATACAGTAAATGGACAAAAGTACAAAGATTCACAAAATGTTTAGGGGTATGCGTACCCCTGCGGCCCACCCCAGAAAAACAGTACTGCAAATGCTCATTGACAGCCACTCCCTCAACAAAAGATGGTAGGGCCAGTGGCGGGTTGAGTATGTTTCATCTCCCGCAAAGTTGAATGAAACTTATTTCATCCCACCCCAGGCTGCCATTCTGTCCTGTAAAGTCCCAGCGAAAGGACTGTTTTAGATATTTCAGTTTTAGTACCCCTGTGCCGGAAACAAAGCATGAAATCCTCATGCATTTATTTTAAACATCTATCTATCTAATCTGAATTTGCAACTATAACAGGAGAGGGGAAAGATAGAAATATCTCCCTCTGACATATGAAAACACTCCAGCAATAGTAATTTAAACATTTACTGTACATTAACGTAAGCAGTCCATACTGTACAGTAGATCATTAATAATAATAATAATAATAATAATAATAATAATAATTTATACCCCACCCATCTGGCTGGGTTTCCCCAGCTACTCTGGGTGGCTTCCAACAAAAGACCCAAAATACATTTAAAAATGCGTACATTGAGCACATGTTGGGAGGTTGTGGCCAATCATAATTTCACATGGCGAAACACATGAATGGTGCCCCTCTTACAATGTACAGTGGTACCTCAGGTTAAGTACTTAATTTGTTCTGGAGGTCCGTACTTAACCTGAAACTGTTCTTAACCAGAAGCACCACTTTAGTTAATGGGGCCTCCTGCTGCCACCGCGCCGCCAGAGCACAATTTCTGTTCTCATCCTGAAGCAAAGTTCTTAACCTGAAGCACTATTTCTGGGTTAGCGGAGTCTGTAACCTGAAGCGTATGTAACCTGAAGCATATGTAACCTGAGGTACCACTGTACACTGGATTTACATGCTTTTTCCTACACTGAAGTGCTATCCATATTTAGAAAGGCACTTAATACATCCCTCCTGTCTGGAAAGCTGGAGGCAAACTGTAGCCCCACCTCCTCTTAAAACCCCCCTCATGGCATGCAGTGATTGTCTTTGTCAGCCAGATCCACTCTTCTCAACTGGGGGGCAGGGGGCGGAATAAGAAACCTCTGCAGCTCACCCACATAACCTGGAGTCCCACATGCCGTAGACATGACACTTCCTGATCCTTCTATCTTCGACAGCCCAAAGTCGCTAATCATGATCTTGGAATCTTCATCCAGACTGTAATAGAGCAGGTTTTCGGGCTAACAAGGGCGGAGAGCAGAGGGGAAAGAGGGAGGTAAATACTGTCAGACTAGAGCTCCAAGTAACAATTTATTTAAAGCATATTTTTTTAATCCCATACTTCAGCCCCCTCACAAAAAGGGTCCTAGTGTGGCTTACAGAAGAGTAAAAAAACAAGACAGTTCCTGCCCTCTATGCTTACAGTCTAAAAGACACGACACAAAAGGGGAAAAGGATGAGGAGGGTAGAGGAAAACAACAAAACTCAGGCACTAGTTGTTAAAGTGCAGTTCTTATAACGACCAGTTGGGACAGTTCAGGTAGCATGGTAGAATGCAGAAAGAAATTATGCAGGCAGTAGGGAGAAAAGACCATTCTAAGCATCTTAAGAAAGAACCCCACACAAAGCCAAATAACCAAGACAAGCTTGGTCCAGAAAAGAACACGGAACTGTCCTCCACTGGAGGTTCTTAAGCAGTGGTTGGATGGCCATCTGTCATGGATGCTTTAGTTGAGATTCCTGTATTGCAGGGGGTTGGACTAGATGACCGTCAGGGTCCCTTCCAACTCTACAGTTCTATTCTATGGACATAAGTAAATCAAATGTGCATAAGAAATGCATGGATTGATCTGTTAAACTTACTTCTAAAAGCTGATTAAATTTAGACTTATCGCAATAAGGTAAACATAAGATTTTGGGGGGGGGGGGCATTACACAATACATTATTTGAGATACCAATTATTTTTCTCCTGGAGCTCATTAGCCCCTCACCGAACTAAAGTTCCCTGAGGGAAGAGGAAGAGGTCAAGCTGCAATAGTTAAATTGTAAGTGTGTAATGTTAAATGCCTGCCAATCGCTACAACCACGAGACTTGAGATTCTTGAAATCTTACTGCTCAAAGTGGAATTAGCAATTATGATGTAAAGCGAAGAAGGAGGGGAAACCTCAGAGGTTAGGACAAGCAACAAAAACATCTAAATGCCAAAGCTAGATGTTTCTGCCTTATTGCCTGAAAGCTTTTATCACTCAAAAAGAGGCAGCTAAGAAAACATGGTTTCTACAAGAGAGAGCTGGAACAGTCCAGGCTATCAAGTTACGGTATGTAAAATAATTCCAGACTAAGTGCTCTGACCTAAAATGAGGCTGCATTTTAAATTGTATTTTAACCCGTATTTTATCCCGTATTTTAATTAACCCTTTTTCCTTTTTCTATTACGTTTTATTGTAATTTGATTGGTGTTAGCTGCCCTGAGCCTAGTTCTGGCTGAGGAGGGCGGGGTATAAATAATAATAAAAAATTATTCATTATTCTTTATTTAGTACAGAGCAGCATATGAGAAGCCACTTCATAGACTCACATTTGAGTGTGAAATGGTGCCAAGTTGCCATCTGAGAAAATTTGTCTTTTAGCAGAATACCACCCTTATTATAAATACCATCCTTATCTGTTTCCTTTGGGCATTCGGACCTGTTTTGCAGGTTGAAAAAATCTCAACCTGTTTTGGTTCTGTGAGCTAATTCTTATCTAATCTTTTGTGGTTATATCCTTGTAGTTGTGCCAGCCATTGATATTTAAGTGCTGTACAGGGATAGGGTTTGAAAGCCAAAAAACGTCATCCGTTTTGTAATCTCCCGTTCAAAGCAACTGCTACATAGGAAAGCCAGCCTTGCCCTGAGGAAAACAGTAATCTGAGCTCTGTGCTATCGTTGGGTTTTTAAGTTAGTACACCTTCTGTACTTCATTAGAACTCAGGGGCTGCTAAAGTGGTTGTATTGATTTGTCCAGTATGCAAGACATCAGGTTTGGGGATAGTTTCCCCAAAAATCTCAATTGGCCTAGAACACAGAGTTCATGATGCATAGATGCTGAAATGGAAGCCCAAACCAAAATAGAAAGCTGAGAAGATGATGGCTGGAGGCAGTAATGCTTCTGAATAGCAGTTGCACAGAAGTACAGGATCAGGTTTAAGGTGCTGGTTTTAACCTTTAAAGCCCTATACGGTCTAGGACCCTCGTACCTATGGGACTGCCTCTCCCGGTATGTCCCACGGAGGACCTTACGGTCTTCAGACAAAAACATATTGGAGGTCCCAGGCCACAGGGAGGTTAGGCTGGCCTCAACAAGAGCCAGGGCTTTTTCGGCTGTGGCTCCGATCTGGTGGAACGCTCTGCCACAAGAGACTAGGGCCCTGCGGGACTTGACATCTTTCCGCAGGGCTTGCAAGACAGAGCTGTTCCACCAGGCTTTTGGCCAGGGCACAGCCTGACCCCCTCTCTCTTTCTGTAATCCTCATAGAACTCAAGCCCAATGCTGCCATCAATTTGATTTGAATTAATTTTATAATGAAATGATTTTAGAATGTTGTATTATTTTATTGTTGTTAGCCGCCCTGAGCCCGGCTTCGGCTGGGGAGGGCGGGATATAAATAAAAAATTGTTGTTGTTGTTGTTGTTGGAAACTGCAGAAAGAAACAGTGCCTTTGTTAGTCTGGCTTATGGGTTTGCCACAGATATCTGGTTGGCCATGGTGAAGACAAGATGGTGGACAAGTTGGGCCATTGGCCTGAGGCAGCAGGTTCTTCTTAAGCTCTTACGAGACATCTAAGTTTCTGTTCCAAAACCCATGCGCTAATCCAAGTGGGCCAGCAATGGGAGAAGCAAATGTTCACTTAGAGACATGTGAGGCTGTGGTTGCAGCCATGGCCAAAAGAACACAGATGCATGGAATTCATCACCCAACAGGGGGGGAAATGGTTCTCAGTAGATCCGTACTAAGGCAATACAGTGGTGCCCCGCAAGACGAATGCCTCGCAAGACGGAAAACTCGCTAGACGAAAGAGTTTTCCGTTTTGGAGGTGCTTCGCAAAACGAATCTCCTATGGGCTTGCTTCGCAAGACGACAATGTCTTGTGAGTTCCTGCGGGTCCCCCCCTTTTTCTAAGCCGCTAAGCCGCTTATCAGCTGATCCGATAAGCCGCTAAAAGCCGCTAATAGTGCTAATCCGCTAATCGGCTTGCTTCGCAAGACGAAAAAACCGCTAGACAAAGAGAATCACAGAACAGATTCTTTTCGTCTTGCAAGGCACCACTGTAGAGGCCAATCAAATGTCACAAAGCAGTGTGCAAGCTTTCCAAGTTCTATCATCAATAGCATGCAAATTATTAATAATAATAATAATAATAATAATAATAATAATAATAATAATAATAATTATACCCCACCCTCCCCGGCCAGAGCTGGGCTCAGGGCGGCCAACACCAGTAAAATTACAGTAAAAACGTAATAGGGGGAAAAAACACAATTTAAAATACAGGTTAAAATGCCATTTAAAATGCAGCCTCATTTTAAAAGTAGTTCATAAATCAAAACCATAAGGGGAGGGAAACATAAGGGTCAGACTGATTCCAAACCAAAGGCCAGGCGGAACAGCTCCGTCTTACTACAGGAAAAAAGCAGCCCATCCATTTTCCCAAGACACAGAAACGTGCAAAACTGGAAAGTTTGCAATAAGGCAATTGGTCAAAATCTGCTGCACAGACTGGCAGAGGACTAAGAGAGGTTACTAAATGAGATCAGTAATGGCAAAGCAGCTTCCATGAAAATTGGCTTGTTGGGCACTGCCAGCCTTCCCTTGTGACACCATGCAGCCATTGGGCAGTACAGATGGTGTTCTAGGGTGCACTCTTAGTTCATTTGGGGCTTCAATGAGGCCCAGACAGGCATACTGCAAGAACTGAGAACGCACCCTAGAATTCTCCACAGGGCCTGCCCTACCATTAGGCGGAGTGTAGGACAGACTACAGCAAGGTGCTGGAGGACAGAGATGAACAGCCACCAAACTTGTTGCTCTTCCCTCTTTTGCTGAATGATCCAAGGAGTGCTATACTGGGAAGAATTGTTCTCTCTTTGTCCTGAGCCAGCCGAGGTGAAAAGAGCCATTCTCTCCTCCCTGCTCGCTAGCGGCAACAACATCCCGATTTGTATTTTTCATAGCTGGAGCTAGCAACAACATATGGTGGTAAAGACATTCAGCCTCAAAAGGCCAAAGGCCAAGTAAGTTCAGGAAGGAGACTTCCTCAATTGAGCCACGAACCGTGTTTGTGACCCAACTTCTGGAAGAAAGCATGAAGTGAAACTGTGCCGTCCATTCCGTAAAATAAAATTAGGCGAACAGCAGCATGTTATGTACATATGTAAGCACACAGTTGCCAAGCTCACAGGGAAATCAAAACACATGCAAAAGAGCAATCAACTATTGGCAGAGTGCCAGCCTAAATCATTGGGCTGCTATAGATGCCCAGGCCCAAAATTAAATGTGCCTGTGTTGCATTTTCTAGGCAATTTCCCACCGATATACATATATTGAATTTGATGGTGTTGTGGTCACTGTTCCCAAGAAGGTCCTCCTTTGACTTGGAAAACCACCACACCATGCACTCCCTTCCCATAGTATTCTTTCTACAGATTTAACATCCATGGGTTATAAGTATCCAATTGTTTCTAATATTCCCACTGTGTCCTGTTCTCTTTTTAATATGGCACACTCTTAATTCACCCACCTTCAATCTGAGGCATTCAGAATTGGCCTAAAGAATAATTCCCTTTTTTATGTAAGTCTTTCTTTTTCCTTTGGGGTTTTTCCTATGCTATTTTTGACTACTTGAACGGCTCTCCATTGTCTCTGCATGTTGTTTATCAACTTGTATCCTGTCCTCAACTTTGAGGGCACAGAACCATTTCCACCACAACCACGGGACCTGTTATCCCAGAATCAGAACTTCTCTAAGGGACAAAATCAAGATGTTGCGAGAGTAGTGGACTCTCCTAATGTTTTTCTCAGCAGAGATTGGGAGTTTAACCCCCCCTTCCTACACCAGTTCTCTGGTACAAAAATCACTCTTTCCACATAGCTTCCTGAAGTTGCTCTTGAACACAGGGCCCAGACTGTGTGTGTGTGTGTGTGTGTGTGTGTTGTGGGGTGTTGTATTCTGAAATATGTCACTGACAAAATAACAGTGCACTTTACAGTGGATTTATACCGGACCATCCACACATCATCCTGCTTTGTAAATTGTTATGCAACGCTTCCCTGGCGTTACCAGGCTTTTGCCATCTGGAGGAGCAATCCTGTGCTACAGGGCAAGAAAAGAGGGAAAGAATAAATTCCAGGAAATTTGTGGCATAAGAAGTCACAGGATATCAGCAGGACGTTACGGGACACACACCGACAGGAAATGAAGTGTTATGTCTGCCCCAAAACGTTTACAGGCAGGTAATAACAGTATTGAAAGCAAGATCATGTATTACCGCCCCAAAATCTGCAGAATAAGAAGAGGCTCACAGGGTGAAATGCAGACAGGCACAATAAATGAACGTCCACTTGCCCCTCCACAGCAATGAGAACTTTGTGGGGAGAAGGAATGATTTGCATCAATGAATGGAGGCAGGGAAGAAGGCTATAATCTCCCTCCTCTTCATTGCAGCCCCAATTCAGTCCCCATCCCCCCCCCGCCTCCAATGCTGCTTTCAAGGGACAGGAAAGAGATCTAATCAAAAACTACTGGTTTCACATGTTGTTTAGGTCTTAAACCACAAGACAATGGAGGAAGTAAGCTCTTAATACTTGACTGGTAAATACAAAAGCTGTATTTCTAGTTTAAGGTAAAGGTAAAGGAACCCCTGACCATTAGGTCCAGTCGTGACAGACTCTGGGGTTGCGGCGCTCATCTCGCTTTACTGGCCGAGGGAGCCGGCATACAGCTTCCAGGTCATGTGGCCAGCGTGACTAAGCCGCTTCTAGCGAACCAGAGCAGCGCACGGAAACGCCATTTACCTTCCCACCGGAGAGGTACCTATTTATCTACTTGCACGTTGACGTGCTTTTGAACTGCTAGGTTGGCAGGAGCTGGGACTGAGCAACAGGAGCTCACCCCGTCACGGGGATTCGAACCACCGACCTTCTGATCGGCAAGTCCTAGGCTCTGTGGTTTAACCCACAGCGCCACCCACGTCCTACAGCAGATTAGGGACCAGACTAGTCAAGATGCTATTCACCCCAACTAGCAAATGAATAGCAGGTATGGGGCACCCCCTATCTTGGACTGAGGTTTTGGCAGGGGATAAGGGGGCCTTTGACCCCTGTTGTGGTCCCAGTCCAGACTGGGCATGGGATGGGAGGAGGCAAACAGAAGCTTTCCTTCCAACTCGTGGAGAGGGGGGCATGGAGCCCCAAATCCAAATTGGAGCAGCAGCAAGAGACAAAGGATTAAAGCCCCCCCCAAACTATGCCATAGCAAGGTCCTAGTCCAAGGACTACAGCAGAGGGAAATTGCCAGCTATTTTTATTTTGGAAAGGCCACCCAAGCAACTGCTAATAGGATGAATTGTCTAGTCTGGCCTTCAGCAAACAGTTGTGCAAATGCACATCTTAACCCCGAGGCGGCTACAACAGAAATCCCCACACAGGTACATGCCCCTACCTTAAGGTCACGGTGTACGATGCCCATGTCATGCAGGTATTTGACAGCGTCAAGGATCTGCCGGATGAGCTGGCTGGCATCTCGTTCCGTGTAAAACCCCTTCTCCACAATCCTGTCAAAGAGCTCCCCGCCTGAGACCCTACATTAGGGAGGAAAAACATAGGTGAGGCCTGCTTTCCTAAAGGGACCCCTTCAGGAAGAGGGGGGTCAGGGTGAGCTCTGCCCACAAGCTCCACCAATGCTGCCAGGCTGTGCCAAGAGACTCCTCCCTTCCCTCACCCATAACTGGGACTCCTCTAATTCCCGGCCTTCAACTCACAGCTGCATGATGAGGTAGAGATGTCCTCCACTCTCATAGATGTCATCCAGAGCCACAATATTGGGGTGCTTGATCCTGCAAGAGAAAGAGAAGCTCCTTCAGCAAGAGGTCCGTGGATTATCATCACTCTGCCTTGTTTAGCCTGAAAGGCTTGCTTCCCAGCTTCTCTGTCGGGCAAGGCTATTTTCACAGACCCCATGGCAGAGGCAACTTATGCGTGGGTTACTCTTCGCCCTGCCCCGCCCCGCCCATAAGCGATATGAGCATGTGGGGAGCACCCTCTAAACCAGGCACAGGCAAACTCGGCCCTCCAGATGTTTTGGGACTACAACTCCCATCATCCCTAGCTAGCAGGACCAGTGGTCAGGGATGATGGGAATTGTAGTCCCAAAACTCCTGGAGGGATGAGTTTGCCTGTGCCTGCTCTAAACACCTGTTTTTACATGCTCTTTTTCTTTTCTTCAGTCCCTTTGCCTCCAGATCGCCAGAAAGGGGAAAGGAACAGCACATCCGAGCCCACTGCAATTCGGCTTCCTGCCCAGCAGCTGTTGAGCAGGGTAGCGAGGTAGCAGCAAGAGTTCCCTGCGCCATTTTGGAACCCATAAGTGTGTGTGTGTGTGTGTGTGTGTGTGTGTGGTTTTTTAAAAAGCATTTTTAACATTTATTTCTGGCCTTTGGCTCACTGACATCCTCTTCAGACTCTGGGGAGGGTCTCCTCGCGAGCCACAAGAACTCTCCAGCTCTCTCCCACCACTTCCAAGTTTGAGAAGGATTATTTGTTTATTTCGTGGCGGTGTACGCGGTCGCACCCAAATAAATCATAGGCAAGTGGGGAGTTGCCTGTACCTTCGTTTCAAAACCAAGGGGGTGGGTGTCCAGGTGGCAACTCCCATCCATTTTATTCCTAGCTTTGGCCACAACCAGCACCGGCTGTGCAACACCCTTTCTCCCGAGGGTTTCCACTGTACAACTTGGATGGGGCACTTTTGGCCCTCCGTATGTTGCTGGACTCCAACTTCCACCAGTCCCAGAGAGCACAGCCAATGGTCAGGGATGATAGGAGTTGTAGTCCAACAATACTGGGAGGCCAAACAGAGGTTTCCTCATGCTGCCTGAGAGGAACAGGCTGACAAGCTACTTTAAAAGAGAGAGAAACAGAGAGATAATGTCCCTGTGATAAGCTGGTTGCTGTGCGACAGAGCTATGCAACAAACAGTCCCCAGAATCAAATCTTGCCTCTGCTGTGAACCCAGCAGGTGCCCTTAAGCAAACTACTGCTCTCAGCCTCAGGCCACTGCCCCACAAATACACACACACACACACACACACACACGTCTACAATAAGGGAATAATAGCAAAATCTACATTGCAGGGTTGCTGTAAGGATTCCCGAGCTAATGTATGTGAAGTACTTGACTGAAGAAACATATGGGAAGGGTCAAATAAATGCTATATACAGTGGTACCTCAGGTTAAGTACTTAATTCGTTCCGGAGGTCCGTTCTTAACCTGAAACTGTTCTTAACCTGAAGCACCACTTTAGCTAACGGGGCTTCCGGCTGCTGCTGCACCACCAGAGCACAATTTCTGTTCTCATCCTGAAGCAAAGTTCTTAACCCAAGGTACTATTTCTGGGTTAGCGAAGTCTGTAACCCAAAGCGTCTGTAACCTGAAGGTACCACTGTATATATATATTACATACTGGGAAGAATGAGCACACAAGCCAGAAACAGCTATTTAAATATATATGAAAGAAAGAAAGAAAGAAAGAAAGAAAGAAAGAAAGAAAGAAAGAAAGAAAGAAGCGTTATATTTTTAAAGAAATGCACGGTGTTGCCACGCAGACCAGTTTGCAGGCATTAGGTGGAGCTTTGTTTTGAAGAGGGCTTAAAATGAGTGGTTCGGCTTCAAAAGATTTAAAAAACAAATAATTTTGTAAAGGTACCGATCTGTGTCACTCACTTGTGATGTCACTGGTAGTAGTCAAGAAGAACCTATAGGAGGGGAGACTGATGAAAATTCATAGGGGACTGTGGGTGAGCTACACATTTAAATGTGCAGCCATTGTTTTTGGTGACAAAGGAGAACCACGTCCTCCTTCACCGCTGAAATAATAATGTATAGCAATTTGGTATAAAAGAAAGAGGAGGTGGAATTCAACATAGAGGTACATGCATAGAACAAGGTCCATTAGTGTAATAAGAATTCCTTCCCTTCCAAGCAATCCCTAAACCTACTCAGGGGTTCTCCCCGCAGAGCAGCTTTGGGGGGGGGGGCACAAAGGGGGGGAGGGGCAGGGATTCCTGTTGTGCAAGCAGACCTCTTTCCTTGCAAACAACAGCTTGGATGAATCCCACCCAGGGGGAAATAATGAAAGGAAACCAGTAATCGAAGCCTCCCAACATCACAGACACAGGGGCAGAAGCCAACATTAAGGCAGCAATTAAAGGAAAGGGACACGGGTGGCGATGTGGGTTAAACCACAGAGCCTAGGACTTGCCGATCAGAAGGTCGGCGGTTCAAATCCCCGCGACGGGGTGAGCTCCCGTTGCTCGGTCCCTGCTCCTGCCAACCTAGCAGTTCGAAAACACGCCAAAGTGCAAGTAGATAAATAGGCACCACTCTGGCGGGAAGGTAAACGGCGTTTCCGTGCGCTGCTCTGGTTCGCCAGAAGCGGCTTAGTCATGCTGGCCACATGACCCAGAAGCTGTACGCCGGCTCCCTCGGCCAATAAAGCGAGATGAGTGCTGCAACCCCAGAGTTGGCCACGACTGAACCTAATGGTTAAGGGTCCCTTTACCTTTAAAGGACAAGGGAAAGCCATCAGTGATCCCACTGCCGTGCTCAAGAGGAAGTAGCGAACGTAGTAGCAGAAGTGATCAGCAGAAAGCTTTAAATTAAAGTCACCCCAAAAAGGCTCAACAGCACTGGACAGGCTGTTGCTGGGGTTTTTGCTCTATATATACACTATATTTGCGCTAGTATTTAAAAACAAAACAACTCTGAAAAAAAGAAAGAAAGAAAGCCATGGGACTGCAATAATTGGGGAATGATGTCATATGGATTCTCCGTAAAAAGTGAATGAACAAAGGGTAGCAATTCCAGGCTAACTCTGGAAGCAACCTTAACACCCAGATCATATTCTAGAGCTGATTTTTATTAGTAGGAGGCAGACCGTCACCTTTTATGTGTACAGAAGCTCTTTCCTTTAACCTCACCTCTTCCCTACCCTTCCGCCTTAAGCAGAAGAGTCACTATTGAAACAGGTTCCTTGATAATAATATAATAATATTAATTTATTATTTATACCCCGCCCATCTGGCTGGGTTTCCCCAGCCACTCTGGGCGGCTTCCAAAAGAATATTAAAATACTGTGATACATCAAACATTAAAAGCTTCCCTAAAAAGGGCTGCCTTCAGATGTCTTCTAAAAGTCTGGTAGTTGTTGTTCTCTTTGACATCTGGTGGGAGGGCGTTCCACAGGGAGGGCGCCACTACCGAGAAGGCCCTCTGCCTGGTTCCCTGTAACTTGGCTCTCGCAGTGAGGGAACCGCCAGAAGGCCCTCGGAGCTGGACCTCAGTGTCCGGGTAGAACGATGGAGGTGGAGACGCTCCTTCAGGTATACTGGACCGAGGCCGTTTAGGGCTTTAAAGGTCAGCACCAACACTTTGAATTGTGCTCGGAAACATACTGGGAGCCAATGTAGGTCTTTCAAGACCGGTGTTATATGGTCTTGGCGGCCGCTCCCAGTCACCAGTCTGGCTGCTGCATTCTGGATTAGTTGTAGTTTCCGGGTCACCTTCAAAGGTAGCCCCACGTAGAGCGCATTGCAGTAGTCCAAGCGGGAGATAACCAGAGCATGCACCACTCTGGCGAGGCAGTCCGCGGGCAGATAGGGTCTCAGCCTACGTACCAGATGGAGCTGGTACACAGCTGCCCTGGACACGGATTTAACCTGTGCCTCCATGGACAGCTGTGAGTCCAAAATGACTCCCAGGCTGTGCACCTGGTCCTTCAGGGGCACAGTTACCCCATTCAGGACCAGGGAATCCTCCACACCTGTCCGCCTCCTGTCCCAGTGAGAAATCACTCACTAGTTCCTGGAAAATACTTCCTTTGAGTGAGCGTCCCACTTCCCAGTTTCAATGGTCCACATTATGGTCATTGATGCTGGACTGGTTGGGAGAACCTGCCTTTCTTTTGTTGGACCTTACACCCCAGAACTCACAGCTTTGGACCCAGAAACCCTGTGGCCCAGGGTTGTTGCTAACGCACAAATTTGCATATAATTTGTATGTGCTCATGTATATGTATAATATAATAATAGAATGGCAGATAGCTGGGGGGTCTCATGAGCATCGTGCCCTGCATTATATGCCCATCAACTCCAGCCAGCATGGCAAATGGTCAAGGATGATGGGCGTTGGAGTTCAGCCACGTGTGGAGGGTACAGTGATACCTTGGGTTACATATGCTTCAGGTTACAGACTCCGCTAACCCAGAAATAGTACAGTGGTACCTCGGGTTACATACACTTCAGATTACAGACTCTGCTAACCCAGAAATAGTACCTCAGGTTAAGAACTTCGCTTCAGGATGAGAACAGAAATCATGCTCCGGCGGCACGGCAGCAACAGGAGGCCCCATTAGCTAAAGTGGTGCTTCAGGTTAAGAACAGTTTCAGGTTAAGAACGGACCTCCGGAACGAATTAAGTACTTAACCTGAGGTACCACTGTATTGTTATTGTGTGTGTGTGTGTGTATTTGTGGGGCAGTGGCCTGAGGCTGAGAGCAGTAGTTTGTTTAAGGGACCTCCAGAACAAATTAAGTTCTTAACCAGAGGTACCACTGTAGTCTGTTCTCCACCCCTGTACTTAGAGCATGGGAAGTGCAGGTTCCAACTCTGTAATGGAGACTCCAGATGTGGCAGCCACTTCTCCAGAATTCCCCTCTCCTGTGCTCATGACAGAGGTCATAGATTAGTTGCCCTCGCTGAACATGAGAGAGTCACAGGAACGAGAATGTGGCACAAGGAGACACTGTGCATTGCCAACCAGCACTATTTTCAGAAAGGCTGATATCCCAGGCCCAGATATCAGTTGTAGGAAATTATGCGCCCATGGAGATGATGCAAAGAGCTGTTGACACGTGATCAGGCTGGCAGGCCAGATGTATGAGGGGAGAGATTCCCTGCACATAGGGCGCACTCATGCGCAGACCTCTCTGCAGCTGAACTCACACAAGCCAAGGCACGCAGCATTAACTACTCTCGTTGAGGTCACATTCAGATGAGCACTCACCTTATTTTTGCCAACAAACTTGGCTCACAGTTTCACTGGGCTCCTTCATTTTCAGCAGGCAGCAGTTATACCTTTTCAACCCTACCTATGCAGCCAGAACAGCTGGAAACTTGCTTACTTTTTTTTTGTTTAAATGGAAAAATTTGGGATCCTGAATTCCAAGCCCAATACCAACATTCATTGCTTTTGCAGAACATACAGTGGTAGCTCGGTTTTCGAATCTCTCCGCTGACGAACGTTTCGCTTTTCGAAGGCCATAAACGCTGGAAGGAAATGCTTCCGTTTTCAAACAAGCCTTGGAAGTTGAACATGCCACGCGGCTTCCGTATTGAGTTTTCAGACATTTCAGAACTCTTCCAGTCTTCTAGAATGGATTACATTCAAAGCCTCAGGTACCACTGTATATACATTTTGCAAGAACAAAGCAAATGTGCATGGCTGTGCATGACATCCAGAACAAAGCCATTCTAAGCATAGGTTTTACACGTGGCCGAGCTGCAGACAAGAAAGTAATACCAACCCTGTTATGTATTGAAGTTCTCACCCTGGCCACCAGGGGTATCGTGTATATAGTTTTCACTCAAGTCCACGTCAGTTAATTTAGGCAGGAAACCCTGGGTTGTTGTTGTTTCAATGTTGACAGCCAGCTGCCTATAAAAGCAGGCCGGCTGAGCTGTTTGCTGTTCAGCTCAGTTCCAGCTTACAGTAGTACCTCAGGTTAAGTACCTAATTCGTTCTGGAGGTCCGTTCTTAACCTGAAACTGTTCTTAACCTGAAGCACCACTTTAGCTAATGGGGCCTCCTGCTGCCGCCGCACCACCAGAGCACGCTTTTTGTTCTCATCCTGAAAGTTCTTAACCTGAAGCACTATTTCTGGGTTAGCGGAGTCTGTAACCTGAAGCGTATGTAACCCGAGGTACCACTGTACCTATAAAGGACTACTTGGAGAAATCTCTGTGCCGTCTGCTATGTCCACCCACTATTTAATAAGCCCTTGCTAGCTCATACTGGTATTGACACTTGGAGAAGGAGCAGGAAGGAAGCAGAGCCTGCGAGGAAGTCATGTAGTCTACCAACATGTAGCTACTAAAAGAACAAGAAGGAGGAAGAAGGAAGAAGAGGTTGCCTTTCTGTCTATCAGCCCACCCCACTGGTTCAGGTAGCTTATTGCAAGCGCCATTGCTTTGTTCTCAACGCCACACATGCGTGTCCTGGGGATGTGGGGGTAAGCAGGGATGGGATGGCTGTTTCCACCTTGCTCCTCTTTCCAGGGACTGTTGGACGCGGTCGCTGGAACAGAGTGGAGGACTTTTGGTTTGACCCAGCGGTGGCTGTTCTCAAAGGGAGGGGTGGGGGACGAGAGGGAGCGCCACTCACTTGTGTAGCACAGCTATCTCATTCTCGATGCTGCTCTCCTTCCCTTCCAACACCTTCTTTGCGATGCACTTGATGGCTACCAGCTTCTGAGTCGACCTCTCTTCAGCCAGGACCACCTCGGAGAAGGCACCTCTGGAAAACAGAAGGGGAGGGCAGGGAAATGAGACGGTGGAGCAGGCCAGCCTAGCCCATTCTTAGCCAGGTATGTAGGTCCCCTAGTTCAGAGGGCCTGGGGGTTTCAAGGCCATTTCACAGAAGACACACTCCAGTAGATGCAGGTGTCTATCAACAGGGGTAGCCCAAAGGTGATTATTAGGGTACACATGCCCACTTTCTTATTTATCGTTTTCATCCGGGGTCAGCACACGTTTATGCAGATATCTTCAGATGAAGGGTGCAGTTATACCTCATGTTACGTCTGCTTCATGTTACATTCTTTCAGGTTATGTCCTGCGGCAACCCGGAAGTACTGGAAAGGCTTACTTCCGGGTTTAGCCACTCGCGCATGCGCAGAAGCACAAAAATGACGTCACGCACATGCGCAGAAGCGGCAAATCACAACCTGCCACTGCAGGTTGTGCTCTTTTCATGTTGCGAACGGGCCTCCAGAACGGATACAAATTTTATAAATAAAAATAATAAAGTCAAGTGTTTTGGCTGGGGGAAATGACTGCGGATCTTGAAGTCATCCCCCCATCACGATGAGCAGACCCAAGCTTATTTCGGAATTCAGGGTGTGGCGTTTACCTCCTAGGTGGGTCATAAGGAAAGGGTTAAAATGAGTGTGATGTGATTGGCCAGTGGAAGCTGATAGGAGGAGTTAGGGTTAGAGGGGGAGTTGTGTGAAAGTCAGTTGAGAGTTGGGAGTTGGAGAAGGAAGAGGGAGGAATAGTCTGTGGGTTGGTTGAGTTGTGTGGTGAGAGAGTGAGAGGAATTGTTAGGTGGAGTCAGATAGATAGTTAGTTGGGATAATCAGTTTGAAGTTGTTAGGAACGAATAGGACAGTTAAGGAACTAAGATTAAGAAACTGCCAAGAAAAATTAACTGAAACCATAAGCTTGTTCATGCCTATAAAATAAACTTGATTATTTGTTAATGTTACCAACTGACTGGACTCCGTGTGTCCCCTTGAGGAGAAACGGGTTGGTGGCAGCGAAGAACGCAATTACAGTAGTGGCACAGGGTCAATAGACCGTCAAACATCCAGGGGCCCTGTGTGATTGCCACACAGGGGCATCTAGTTCCTTACCTTTTCTGACCGAGATGTGTTTTAAACCCACGTGCAAAATAAGGAACTTGTAAGCAACTTCAACATCGTGCACAGGAATACGGCATGGATGGAGCTCCAAACAGTGAAAGCTATGGGGTGAAGCCAACCCATAAACACAGAGGGGGTGTGGGGGTGTGCAGACAAGGCCCCTGTCATCTTCTGACCTGACATCCTGCGAGCACCAGGCCCTCCCCATCACACCCAGCTGGATCTCTCACCCAGCCGCTGTCACCACAGCAACCTGCAGAATTTCAGCTATTTATAGGAGAGCATGTGAGAGATGGAACCGGGCTGGCAGGAGAGAATGTGCCAGGAAGAAAGGCGTGAGAGGAGGAAGGGAGGAAGCGCTAGGTAAAGAATTGGGGAGGAAGCGCCAGGTAGGAAGAAGACAGAGACTGGGCACACTGTGTTCCAGCAAGGGAGGGGGTGAGTTTAAAAGCAGAACCACGCAGGTTGCATCCGTGGAAAAGCAAATCTAGCCAAGTCTTCCAGGAGCTACAGATGGATGAGAAAGGGAAAGGGATTCATAGCTTGGCACCCTGGCCGCTGTCCATGCTGCCTGGGAGTCGTAGTTCAGTGAAATCTGGGCAGCAGGAGGGTGAGGATTGGGCTATAATAGGAGGAATTGCCATGGATTCCTGGTAAGGAGTGATATAGGATCTGGAGACAAGAGGAATGGCCCCTTCTACCTGAGCAGAGAGCTTCTAAAACCTGTATCTCTGTGGTGGTGCGCGCGCGCGCACACGCACACCCACATCCACACACACCCACACACACCATACTGGTTTCTTGGCTGGCCTTGGCTGTGCCACCTTCAGAATAAGAACACAAGTTGGCAAACAAAGGGCACTATCTATATTCCCCTCCCTGCTTATCGCCGGTTCTTGCGATTAGAGCCCTTTGGCTTTTCGGCCCCATCTAGGGCAGGGGATAAAAGAGAACAGGCAAATGGCACAGTTTCAGAGCCAAATAGGCTCCGTCTCTGACCAGGAAGAAAAGGGTTTGTTATCGGTACAAAGCGGCACTCGGGGCCGAGCCAAGGAGAGATGGGGAGAGGCAGGTTCTGAGGAATCAGCTGCTGCGAGGACAGACACAGTTCACAACCTGCAGCCCCCGTCCCCTCCATGGCACCATATGCCACTTGGCATATGCCAGTGAGCCCTGTTGCCCCACCAGAGAATCTCCACCTGCCAGCTGCTTTTTATGGTCCAGGAAAATTCGTAGGAGGATAAGGCTATCAGTGGGTACACATGATAGGTACCTACTACCTCCACACAATCAGAGGAGGACCTGGATACGAGTTACGTACATATTTGCCCATCCAACTCAACACAAAGACTGGCAGCAGCTCCCTAGCGCTTCAAACAAAAGTTTCTCCCACCCTACCTGGATTGGCCAGGGGTTGAATTTGGGACCTTCTGTGGACTGTGCAGAATAAGATAAATTAACAGGAAGGATTCAAAACCTGCGGGACCAGAGATTCTTAGAAGACTGGAGTAAATATACAAACTATTTGAAAAGTAATAGTAATGAACAGATTACGCTAGCAGGATTGCAGGAGGACTATTTGAAATATTGCATGAAAGACTATGAGGAGAATGATTAGTTAATGATAATTAAGAGTAATAGAGAAATTAAGAAATGCAGAATAAGTTATAAAGAATGAAAAATCATCAGAGTTGTTGACAGAAGTCTAAAACATTGTATAAGATAAGAAGTTATGTTATATGACTGTTGGAAATGATATGTTAAAAATCTAATAAAAATGTATATAGATATATAGATATATATATTAAAAAATTGGGACCTTCTGCATACAAGCAAATGCCCCACCCCCTGAACTATGGCCCTTCCCTGAGTTGCTAGAGGAGCATCTTCAAGAGTAGGCTATTGCCTCCCCACCATGCTTGTGAGGTTCCCAGGCGCCTCTGACCGGCCACTGTGGGAAACGAGATGCTAGACCAGAACCTTCCTATGTTCTCGTGAAAAACAAAGTCATATGATGGCTTGCGAAACTTGCTGTCCAATCTGACTACTCCCACTTCCTCCTGACTCTACTAGCATAAGTCAGCACCCTTCCCCCTCCCCCCAATTTAACAAACATAACAAAAATCTGACGCCACTGTTTTGCTTGCCATTATTCGGCATCATCGTTCCTTCCTAAGCATGCATTTTACCACTTTTTTAATCATCCTGGCTGAGAGTACCCCCTGCACCCCCCCCAAAAAAGGGTTGCTAAAATATATTCAGGAACTGACTAATCTGATTTAGGGATAAGTACATAAAAGGACATGGGTGGCACTGTGGGTTAAACCACAGAGCCTAGGACTTGCTGATCAGAAGGTCGGCAGTTCAAATCCCCGCGACGGGGTGAACTCCCTTTGCTCGGTCCCTGCTCCTGCCAACCTAGCAGTTCGAAAGCACATCAAAGTGCAAGTAGAGAAATAAATACCGCTCTGGCGGGAAGGTAAACAGTGTTTCGGTGCGTTGCTCTGGTTCACCAGAAGTGGCTTAGTCATGCTGGCCACATGACCTGGAAGCTATACGCCGGCTTCCTCAGCCAATAAAGTGAGATGAGCGCCGCAACCCCAGAGTCGGTCATGACTGGACCTTGTGGTCAGGGGTACCTTTACCTTTACCTAAAAGGAGGTTGTGACTGTCGGAAATCAAGCCTTTATCAAGAGAAACTGGCAACTCTCCCAGGCACCCGGCTTGGTCTCCTGTTGACCTCCCTGTCTGCTTTCCCGGCAGGATCCAGGCAGAG
Source organism: Podarcis vaucheri (assembly GCF_965113315.1). NCBI lineage: Eukaryota > Metazoa > Chordata > Lepidosauria > Squamata > Lacertidae > Podarcis > Podarcis vaucheri. The sequence goes on along the minus strand of NC_138760.1, from coordinate 111,687,346 downwards.
GTCGCGATAGGCGATCCTTCTCAGCGTGAGAAGAATACACTCCTCTTTCCTGCCCCCCCCCCCGGGCAGGGGAAAGAGATAGACAGAAACGTATTTACATGCCTTTATTTCTGTCTTTGCAGCGTTACAGAAAACATGACTGCTCTCTTCATACTCCTGCAGTCGAGAGGGAGCAAACACTTCCTGTTCAGCTCATATTACACTCTGAGCTAATTCCGGTGCCCTCTGCACTGTGAATTGACTGTCCCTCTGTTTCCCACGGAACAGTCCCAACATTCCCATTATGTTTTGTTTTCAAGCTACCAGCAGCTCGCAGCTGCATTGCTTCAATATCGTAACAGTGACCCTGAAGCATTTGTTGTGCTAGCGCCCATTGCAGCAAAAGCAACTCAAGAGTTTTGTGGCACCTGAAAGATTAGCAAGTTTAGGGTGGTAGAAGCTTTCCTGGACTAAATCCCACCATCAGATGTGGTGGGAAGGGCTGGCCTCAGCTGGCAGGTGTGGATGCTTAGGAATGCAGATCAGGGGTAGAGCATGTGATGCTTTGCATGCAAAATTTCCCAGGATCAGCCCCTAGTGTCTCTAGGCAAGGGCTGGGAGAGACTCCTGCCCAAAACCCTGAAGAGCTGCTGCCAGTTAGTGCTGACAATATGGTGCTAGATGGCCTAGACTTTGTATGAAGCAGGTTCCTCTGGGTTTATGTATGAGTATACAGAGGGGGTAGGGACGCGGGTGGCGCTGTGGGTTAAACCACAGAGCCTTGGACTTGCCGATCAGAAGGTTGGCGGTTTGAATCCCCGCGACGGGGTGAGCTCCCGTTGCTCGGTCCCTGCTCCTGCCAACCTAGCAGTTCGAAAGCACGTCAAACTGCAAGTAGATAAATAGGTACCACTCTGGTGGGAAGGTAAATGGCGTTTCCATGCGCTGCTCTGGTTGGCCAGAAGCAGCTTAGTCATGCTGGCCACATGATCTGGAAGCTGTACGCCGGCTCCCTCGGTCAATAAAGCGAGATGAGCGCCACAACCCCAGAGTCGGCCACGACTGGACCTAATGGTCAGGGGTCCCTTTACTTTTACTTTACAGAGGTGGGGGTAGGTGATATATTTGAGTCAAACGGCCTTGAAATGCACGAGGCAGAATCACAGAATTGTACAGTTGGAAGGGATCACGAGAGTCATCTAGTCTAACCTAAACGGCCTTGCTCCAGTATATCTGAAGGAGCGTCTCTACCCCCATCGTTCAGCCCGGACACTTAGGTCCAGCGCCGAGGGCCTTCTGGCGGTTCCCTCACTGCGAGAAGCAAAGCTACAGACAACCAAGCAGAGGGCCTTCTTGGTAGTGGCGCCCGCCCTGTGGAACGCCCTCCCTTCAGATGTGATGGAAATAAGCAGCTATCTTATCTTTAAAAGACATCTGAAGGCAGCCCTGTTCAGAGAAGTTTTTAATGCGTGACATTTTAATGTTTTTTTAATCTTTGTTGGAAGCCGCCCAGAGTGGCTGGGGAAACCCAGCCAGATGGGCGGGGTACAAATAATAAATTATTGTTGTTGTTGTTGTTGTTGTTGTTACCTCCTACAATGCAGGAATATTTTGCCCAAGAACCCACGACCCTGAGATTAAGAGTCTCGTGCTCTATTGACTGAGCTGCCAGAGCAGAAAGGGCAGTCCGTGCCAATTCCACATAAGGGCCAAACCACACTTTTTTAAAAGGATGCTTAAGATAGCCTCTTAAGAAGAGGTTTGATGGGGAACTGGAGTGGGAACCCCATCTGGACAGGTCTGCTTCAGGTCCCTGCATGGCTACTTTTCCTTCAAAACACAAGTGACCAGACTGAGCCTCCTCTTAAAGACACCTGAATGTGTCATTTGGCACCAAAATGGACGCAAGATAAAACACGGTGCCTGTCCGCGGCAGCAGTAATCTAAACAGGTAACTTAGGGAGGGTGGTATGACTTGTCACACGGAGGCCTGCAGGAGAAGAACCCCACAGTGATTGTGAGGAACCAGAGAAGTTTTCCTCCAGAGATTGGACGGTGGTGACCTCTACGAGAGCTCTCACCTTCTAATCCTTTCTGTAATTAACACATTAATCCCGCTTAGGTGTCTTAGGCAGTCTCGGGTGCTGGCCTCCTTTTACTTTGCAAGCCAGGCAGTCTGAGCTCCTTTGCTGCCAGGCAGCTCCACCTGAGGGGTCAAACACAGTCCTTGATCACAGGGCTAAGGTTCATTGCCCTTTATGAAGGGGGGAAGTTGTAGAGAGAGAGAGGGAGAAAGGGCTGAGATCTGCCTGCAGAATGTCTCACCAGAGTGGTGCATGCTCTACGTATTTCTCGCTTGGACTACTGCAATGTGCTCTACGTGGGGCTACCTTTGAAGGTGACCCGGAAACTACAACTAATCCAGAATGCGGCAGCTAGACTGGTGACTGGGGGCAGCCGCTGAGACCACATAACACCGGTCTTGAAAGACCTACATTGGCTCCCAGTACGTTTCCGAGCACAATTCGAAGTGTTGGTGTTGACCTTTAAAGCCCTAAATGGCCTCAGCCCAGTATACCTGAAGGAGTGTCTCTACTTCCATCGTTCTGCCACTGAGGTCTAGCGCCGAAGGCCTTCTGGTAGTTCCCTCATTGCGAGAAGCAAAGCTACAGGGAACCAGGCAGAGGGCTTTCTTGGTAGTGGCGCCTGCCCTGTGGAATGCCCTCCCATCAGATGTCAAAGAGATAAACAACTACCTGACATTTAGAAGACATCTGAAGGCAGCCCTGTTCAGGGAAGTCTTTAATGTGTGACATTTTAATGTATTTTTAAACTTTGTTGGAAGCCACCCTGACCCAGAGTGGCTGGGGAAGCCCAGCCAGATGGGCAGGGTACAAATAATAAATTCTTCTTCTTCTTCTTCTTCTTCTTCTTCTTCTTATTATTATTATTATTATTATTATTATAGAATCATAGAATTGTAGAGCTGGAAGGGACCTTGAGTCTCACTTAGTCCAACTGCCTGCAGTGCCGGAATACGTAGCTGTCCCATACGGGGACCAAACCTGTGACCTTGGTGTTATCGACACCACACTCTAACCAACTGAGCTACGCAGTGCAGTGGCATAGCGTGGGTTGTCAGCACCCGGGGCAAGGCAAGTAATTTGCGCCCCCTAACCCGTGGATTTTAGCACTCGAGGTAGGGGCAGAGAGCTGCGAGTGCGAGCGCGCCCCCCCAGATGTTGCGCCCGGTGCGGCCGGCCCCCCCTGCACCCCCCGCGCTACGCCACTGACGCAGTGATTTCAGTTCTGGTCCTGACAGCAAATTCCTGAACCAAGCGTGTGCTCTGTGGCACCTTAACTCTTGATTCAAAAATGCCCTGTGCCATCATCTTGCATCCGCCCCTGGTTTGTAGATCTTGAAGTTCTTTCCTCTGCCCTACATGAATCACCACCAGTTGACTTGAACATATTATAAAAGGGCTTACCTTCTTGCCCAGGGTTTCCCCCGACCCATAAGATTGGATAGTGACGTATGGAAGTGAGAGCTGGACCATAAAGAAGGCTGATCAGCAAAGAATTGATGCTTTTGAATTATGGTGCTGGAGGAGACTCTTGAGAGTCCCATGGACTGCAAGAAGACCAAACCTCTCCATTATTAAGGAAATCAGCCCTGAGTGCTCACTGGAAGGACAGATCCTGAAGCTGAGGCTCCAATACTTTGGACACCTCATGAGAAGAGAAGACTCCCTGGAAAAGACCCTGATGCTGTGAAAGATGGAGGGCACAAGGAGAAGGGGACAACAGAGGACGAGATGGTTGAATAGTGTTCTCGAAGCTACCAACATGAGTCTGACCAAACAGCAGGAGGCAGTGGAAGACAGGAGTGCCTGGCGTGCTCTGGTCCATGGGGTCACGAAGAGTCGGACATGACTAAACAACTAAACAACAACAACTGCATACACAGCACGCACCATATATCTATCTATCCATATATAGATATCGATATAGATATATAGACATAGAGATAGATATATAATGTAATATACAATGTAAAGCAATTTAAAAAGGCTTTTAAATAAATAAAACACACCCACACCCAATTAGATTTCTCAAGCACAAAGTCTTTCTATCCTTGCCTTATATCACAACCATGTTGGAAGAAAATATGGACACATATAAAGAAGTGGGGGACAGGGTGGGGAGAGAGAAAGGCTTTCTTTTTGTTTCTCGCCCAACAGAAAAGTTCATTCATTTCTTCTGCTGTTGCTCATGAAGACCTGCATAGATAGCTGAGTTGCTTTGCATCCAATGGTACTGGAGAAAGGAGAGGCTGAAAATAGCTACCTAGATAAGAGAGCCCTTGCCACTTGCCAGACCTGAGCCTTGAAAACCTCAAGGTAGCACCTGTGAGCATGTGCTACCTGAGGTAAAAACCCCTCCTTTCAAAAAATAAAAAATAGGGTACTATTGACTGGCCACATACTTCAGCAGCAGCCCAGGTCTCCTGTCAATATTGACGGAGCCCTGTGCTAATATTTGAGGCCACAGGTTTCCAAAGCGCATTCGCCACCTGTTGGCCCAGCCTTGGTACAAATTCAAGGTGGAGTGTGCCCAGCAGTTTAGGATGGGGCAGGGGAGAAGATGCTTGCCACTAATGGAGCCTGGACCCTGCATCTCACCCTACAAATGGCTCCTACATTTTAGACTGTCTCCTACTGGGGCATGAGAAGTTAAGAACCTAAGGGGAGTCCTGCTGTTGTGGCACCCTGTTCTCATGGCAGGAAGTCTCCAAACAGGAAATGAGCTATCAGCCAGCTTCCCCTGCTCAAGCGGAACACAAGGCAGAAATCAATAAGCAACAGCAGCCTCATGGACTCCTAACACATTTTTTCAAAAACTGATCAGATAAACAATACTAGGGTTATTATCTCTGATGGGTGTAGCACAAAATATAAGGAAGTGGCTGTGTTTAGATATCATTATAAGCCATGGTTTATCTTGACAAGAACGAGCCTAACACTCCCTGTTCTCTTCATGTGCTCTCTTCCTCATCCAGCATAGCCGAGAGAAGATGAATGGAGGCCTCTAATTTCAATTAACCGCAGTCACTGTTATGCTCGAACCTTAAACTGTGACTAATCTTAACGATGGCTTGGTGAAACGAGACAGCTTCGTAAGCTATTGCTTGAAGTTGGCTGCTTTCAAACAAACCATAGTTAAGGTTAAGCACAAGATGTGGTTAACAAAATTTAAAAAGCAGACGCAAAATATTCCAAGCCCCTTCTTGCAGCTGTGCCAGAGGAGAAGCATGAGGCCCCAGGGGAGGGTAGACTCACTCCCACCACAGTAAACCATGGCAACCAGTGTGACTCTGAAGCATTTTTTAATTCCTGTTTCATGTAGACAAGGTCAATTAGCTTAGGCCTTGGAATCTTGATGATAGAAAACAAGCTCTTAGAACATCAGCTGGCAGCATCTACTGCTAGGAGATTTGCAGAAGGCGCACAAGGGTCCTTCCAATTGTTTAATAACAGAAAGAACAACAAAGGCAACCTCTTCCCGAAAACGAAGAAAGCTAAAATGAAGACAACAAGCTGCTATTTTGAACCTGGCTTGAGTTGGTGGGCCTTGAGGTTTTCATGAAAATACAGTACTGTAAATCCCCTGCCTTAGAGGAGTAGCCCTCACCCAGATATCCCTAATAACCACATGGCTGTGTGGTGTAGTGGTTAGGGTGCCAGCCTAGGACCTGGGAGACCAAGGATCAAACCCCCACTCATCGCTGAAGATGGTGACCTTGGGACAGCCACTGCCTATCAACCTAAGCTACCTCACAGGGTTGTCGTGGGGATTAAATGGGGGGGGGGGACGACCACGGGCCCCTTGGAGAAAAAGGTGGGATGTAAATGCAATAAACAAACGAACAACGACTCACGTGCCCAGCACCTCCCGGAATTCATAGATCTCCCGGATATCTTCCGCTCGTTTCTTCCAACTGGGCTCCTCCTCTTCCAAGGGCATGGCTCTTATCGGGCTGAACCTCTGGGCTGCCCTACGCCCAGCTGTCCCAGAGCAGAGGGGCAGGCAGGTGGAGCAAACTCAGGGCCTAGAGAGGAAGAACAGGGATATCGGCATTAGAACACGACCGCAAAGTAGTAGTAGCTACTACTATGCCATAAGATCCACTGTCCTGTAATACAGTGGTGCCTCGCAAGACGAAAAGAATCCGTTCTGTGATTCTCTTCGTCTAGCGGTTTTTTCGTCTTGCAAAGCAAGCCCATTGACTGATTAGCGGATTAGCGCTATTAGCGGCTTTTAGCGGCTTATCTGCTGATCGGATCAGCTGATAAGCGGTTTAGCGGCTTAGAAAAAGGGGGGGGGACCAGCAGGAACTCGCAAGACATTGTCGTCTTGCGAAGCAAGCCCATAGGAGATTCGTTTTGCGAAGCACCTCCAAAACGGAAAACCCTTTCGGCTAGCGGGTTTTCCGTCTTGCGAGGCATTCGTCTTGCGGGGCACCACTGTATCACATATGAGCTTTAACTACTGATGAAGCCCAGGACAGCAAAACAAGGCCAATATTCCAGAAATCCTTAGACTCTGTGAAAGGATTCTGTGGAACTGCTACAACCTTTCATGAGGATTGCTTGGACCTTATGAACAGACAGGTGGAATAGACACTACAGTGGTACCTCAGGTTAAGTACTTAATTCATTCCAGAGGTCCATTCTTAGCCTGAAACTGTTCTTAACCTGAAGCACCACTTTAGCTAATGGGGCCTCCTGCTGCTGCTGCGCCGCCAGAGCACGATTTCTGTTCTCATCCTGAAGCAAAGTTCTTAACCCAAGATACTATTTCTGGGTTAGCGGAGTCTGTAACCTGAAGCATATGTAACCCGAGGTACCACTGTATTACACGGATAGTCCTTCTGCATGAACTGTCTAGAGAATGATTTGATCCACTGGGTCTTCTGCTTTGTTCGTTTGTTGAACTTTATGAGTTACTTCCGTTGAAATTTATGATTTGATACATGAATAGTATACCTTATTTATCTAAGTACACAGCCGGTTAGGTCTCGTGTGTTTATTGAATCTTCCTGGAGCTTAGCACTGCCTAGGAGGAGAGCAAACAGGGGCCATCCTGAGTGTTGCAGGAATATTACATATTCAGTTTGGTTCTGCTCATCCCATGCATATGAAGGAAGAGAGTTCACCTGCCTCCCGCCGGCAGAAGGCTCTCACACTGTTCAGCTGCTCAGCATCAACAAAGCTGGGATCCGGAACCCAAGATGTGCCACAGCCTTCCCCAGCCAGATGTTTCGGCCTACCGTTTTCCGTCAGCCCCAGAAGCCATTGCTGGTGCTCAGGACTGATGCAGTCTAAAACATCTGGAGGTCACCAATGTCCAGGAAGGCTGCTATATCATCTTTGGTGAAGCAGCTCATTTTAAAATTAGCTGGTTTACAAAGGGACCTCAGAATTCAGATTATAGAGTCCGCCCCCCCCCCAAGGCTTAGCCCAAGGGTCTACAACGTAGTGCCCTCCCTCTGGATGTCTCTGGACTCCAGTTCTCATCATCACTGACCCTGGGCCTTGCTGGCTCTAGGGCTGATGGGAGTTGATAATCCAGCAACATCTTGAGAGAGGCACCATATTGGCTCCCCCTGGCAAAGTCTTTCAAGGAGGGGGCAGTGGGGTGGGGTGGGTTACAGTGGCCAGACACAAGGGCTTCTTTCGCTTCCCCTCATCTCGCCCTCCCTCTTCCCAATTCCTCTTCACTTTTGTGCCCTTCAGCATATTGCTCAGGCTTTTAAGCCTGTTTGGTAACACTGCAGCTGTCGCCATGACAACAGCTGTAGCTCCTGCAACACCGAAAACACAGCTCCTTCCTCTGCCTCAACCTCCATCTCCCAAGGGGCCAGCCTTGCCCCTACTTTTGCACACTCATGCGCAACACACAAACACACACACCCTCAAAGCAGCCTTCTCCAACCTCATGCCCTCTAGATATGATTTGGAGTGCAACTTCTCCTCAGCCAGCATCTAAGTTGGCAATGGCTGACTTAGGGCCTAGCCTTCGTGCTGCGATGTGAGCTACCGTGTTCAACTTTAAAGCGAGCAGCATTTGGAGGTTTCCGGAAAGGCTAAGCAGGAGGGTGTCCATTTCACTTGAAAGACTTACTCTGGGCTCATCCACATTACCACTTGCCCTGTGCCCTGAGTGGTTTTCCGCTTCCGCCCGCACCTTTCCCACAGAAAACCCATCATTTAGTGCTAAATCGGAGCAAACGTCAATCCGGAGAAAACCCGAATTGCCATTTGCTCTGACTGAGTGCTAAAGAGCAGCTTTCTCCGAGGGAAAGTGGTGGGAGCGGAGGAGGAAGTGTGGACAAGGCCTCTGATTCACTTCTGCTCCTTATGCCTGATGCTGAAGACAAGGGCTGCCTCCAGAATGTCAGTCTTTTCAAGCAGGGATTTCCATCGCATAGCAGGCACTTGGGTTTGCGCACTTGAAGCGGACTAAAACGTTCCATGACTCTGGCGCAATAAACTCACTTGTTAAAGATTGGCCATTTTTGCTGTTAGGAAAGTGATGGGAAAGACATTAATGGGAAGCCGCACAAGCAATTCAAGGTGAAAATGGCTCCCTGCAAACAAATCAGATCAATAAAGACTGGGCATTTTCTATTGTCTGCTTCGCACAAGCAAATCAGGATTAATGCTCAACAAACATGTTGCCTGGAGGAGCCCTATGTTATCAGTCAAAACACAATAAAATCTACTGGGTTGCAGCCAACTGAGGCTGTGTACACACTAATACAGTGGTGCCTCGCAAGACGAAAAGAATCCGTTCTGTGATTCTCTTCGTCTAGCGGTTTTTTCGTCTTGCGAAGCAAGCCCATTGACTGATTAGCGGATTAGCGCTATTAGTGGCTTTTAGCGGCTTATCTGCTGATCGGATCAGCTGATAAGCGGCTTAGCGGCTTAGAAAAAGGGGGGGAAAGGAAAAACCCCTGCAGGAACTCGCAAGACATTGTCGTCTTGCGAAGCAAGCTCATAGGAAATTCGTTTTGCGAAGCACCTCCAAAACGGAAAACTCTTTCGTCTAGCGAGTTTTCCGTCTTGCGAGGCATTCGTCTTGTGGGGCACCACTGTACCTTAAAAGCACATTTAAGGTACAGTCTTTACCTCAGAGAATTCTGGGCACTGTCATTTACCCCTCACAGGGTTACAATTCACAGCTGCCCTTAACAAACTACAGTACCCATAATTCTTCGAGGGGAAAGAATGTGCTTTGAATGTGCTCTAAAAAATATAGTGGATAATGCAGCCTACGTTGTACTCCGAGGAAAGCTACTGAAATTAATGGACCTAAATTAGTCATACCCACTCATTCCCAAGCGCCTACTCAAAGTATGATTTAACGCTGGATGCGATCTACCGTTCGCAAACATTTTAAGAAGAGAATTACGTAATGCTGTTCCCTTCCTCCAAAGGAAGGCCACATTCACCCGAATCATGTGAGGCCACCTGAAGTTCCTCTTGGCTCTGTTTTCTGAAGTGAAAACAGCTCTGCTCACTGTAGCAGACAGGAGCACATCGGGGGGAGGAAGTCAAATCTTATTTCTGTAGCATTCACCCAGTCAAATGGGATTAGGATGTTCGTCCTCTTTTTTTTTTTAAGAGAACATTTGTACCCCTGTTCTCTTCCTGGTTTAGGTCTTCTCTCCCTCCCTGGGAAAGTTGGCATGTTAGGGATTGAGAGGGAAGATGATGCTACTTTATCCTTCTCCAATTCCCAGAGGTTGTGAGAACAAGAAGCTGGAATAGATGGACCACTTGGCTAGATACCAGCAGGCCTGTTCTTGGGCCACCCATATGATGTTGGGGTTGATGCGAGTGGTAGTCCAAAACATCTTTCTGGAAGGCACTAGGTTGGTGAAGGCTGTGCTATGATGTTGTCTTTCCACAAGGGGGGAAGAAAGGTTTGTTAAAAGCACAGGGAAGCATTCAAAACATGCAATTCTGAACTGGTACAGTGGAACCTCGGTTTTCAAGTGTCTCAGAAGCCAAACATTTCAGTTTTCGAACGCCAAAAACCTGGAAGTACAGTGGTACCTCGGGTTAAGAACTTAATTTGTTCCAGAGGTCCGTTCTTAACCTGAAACCGTTTTAACCTGAGACACCACTTTAGCTAATGGGGCCTCCCGCTGCCGTCGCCGTGCAATTTCTGTTCTCATCCTGAAGCAAAGTTCTTAACCTGAGGTACTATTTCTGGGTTAGTGGAGTCTGTAACCTGAAGCATCTGCAACCCAAGGTACCACTGTAATTGCTTCTGTTTTCAAACACACCTCGGAAGTCGAACGGCTTCCGAGGAATGTTTCTCAATTTTCTCAACTGAATTTTCCGACCACCCATTGAGCCTCAGTTGTCAAACGGTCTTCCAGAACGGATTACGTTCGACAACCGAGGTTCCACTGTACCACTTCAGGGGGTCTGTACCATGAGTCTTTCTTTAATATGTTGTCTGGTTCTGGCTGAACAACACAGGTGTTAAAGAGGCAAGAGGATCTGTGGCAGCTCACGACATAAATGAAAACAGATATAACTAAGAACATATGCAAGAAATATGAATACTAGGAAGCAATTGAATAAGTAACTCTATTTAAAAGCACTGAGAACACTTATAACTTAAGAAAAATAAAAGTATAACACTGAAAACCCTGCCACAACAGACAATTAGTGGCCCAAAGGCCTGTCGGAACAAGGGGGGGGAAAGAGTATTTTCCTGTCAGCAAAAGGAAAGCAGAGAGAGAGGGCCAGGCTATCCTGCCATAGAAGAAATAAAAAAATTCCTTCCAGTAGCACCTTAAAGACCAACTAAGTTAGTTCTTGGTATGAGCTTTCGTGTGCATGCACACTTCTTCAGGTACCATGCACACGAAAGCTCATACCAAGAACTAACTTAGTTGGTCTTTAAGGTGCTACTGGAAGGAATTTTTTTATTTTGACTATGGCAGACCAACACGGCTACCTATCTGTAACTGCCATAGAAAGGCATTGCACAATCGGAAAGCAGTTGCCAAGAAGGCCCTCTCTTGTGTCATAAATCCAAACAGGGTGTAACTGTCACCATGGCCAGAGCAGACATCTCCAGGAACAGGCGGAGCTGGCACACTAGTTTTAAATGTGCCCACATGCTCCTGGTAGTCGGCGCAACTGATATAATTGTCTATGAACTTCAAGGATTGGAGCCGCTGCCTTTCCACGCTACCCACAATCAGGTCAGCTGTTCTTTGATGAAGCTGCATCCACTAGGTTCGTTGATGGAAGTGCTGAGGAATTCTAACAAACAAACAAACAAACAAACAAACAACAAAACCAGTGCAGTTTTGAAATTGATTGTTAAAAGCAGTGCAGTTTTTGAAAGGTTCAGCCTGCCATCTTGGGACAAAATGGTATCCAACTGTATCCAAATCCGGACCAAAAAAACTGCTCCTTGATTCCAGGAACCACCGTGGAAAATTTGATTAATATACCCTTTGTTATTTGAAAATTTAACAAATGGGGGGGCAGAGAGAGGGAGAGAAGCAGAAGAAAAATAAATGAGAGAGAGAGAAAGAAAAATAAATAATATATGAACAACAACAAATAGCAGCTCATATTAAGCATGCAATAACCGTAAGTGCAGCCATCCTTAGTTAAACATATAGGTTCATATAAGCCCTCCAAAGGTTCAAATAGGTATCTACATAAAACCGATGTGTACAAGAAATACATTCAAATGCAGCCACAATATCTTAAGAGGTGTGCAAATGCACAGACAAACAACTTTCCAAAAGATATTGTTATGAGTTTTTGAGTGCTGCATACCCTAAATTCCTGGATTCAGTAAATGTTAGAATTTAATCAATGCTTGGAGTGTTAAAACTGGATGCCAGACACTGGATTTAGCAAGTATTACAATATGAGCCAGGACAGCTTCCCGTGGCAGGAAATTGCCTGGGAGACGAGCCATTAAGAAGGACAAAGGAAAGGTAACGAGCCATTTGGAAAGCCAAAGCAGAGTTCAAAAGCAGAGTTTCAGAACTGGCTGTGAGGTGGCTTAGGGGGGAAAGGTTGCACTCTGTAAAAGTCAGCAAGCTGCAAAGAACCACAGCTGGTGTCTTTCTGAATCCAAGGCTACCACTAGGGGAGAAGCAAGACTCTCTTGGAGTGTCAATGCTGGGAGGCCCTGTGCTGTAGGATCAGGTTGCATCATATCATAAAGACACCACGGACGCCGCTGTGCCTTGTTCCCAAAAAGAAACACAGACCCTGGATAAGAACGCCCGGAACCCCGGGAATCTCACACCACTCAGAGATAGGTCCAGTCGTGGACGACTCTGGGGTTGCACGCTCATCTTGTTCTATAGGCCGAGGGAGCTGACGTTTGTCCGCAGACAGTTTTTCCACATCATGTGGCCAGCATGACTAATCTGCTTCTGGCGAAATCTGAGCAGCACACGGAAACACAGTTTACCTTCCCGCCGGAGTGGTACCTATTTATCTACTTGCACTTTGACGTGCTTTTGAACTGCTAGGTGGACAGGAGCAGGGACCAAACAACAGAAGCTCACACCATTGCAGAGATTCGAACCACCAACCTTCTGATCGGCAAGCCCTAGGCTCTATGGTTTAGACCACAGCGCCACCTGCTATGTTGGAGGCAATATGCCTCTGAATAACAAAGATGGGGTTCACAAGTGGGGAGAATGTGGTTGCATGCCTGTCCTGCTTGGGGGCTTCACAAGGGCACCTAGTTGTCTACTGTGACAACAGAATGCTTAGCTACATGGGACATTGGTCTAATCCAGCAATTCTAACTGCTCCCCAGCCAGATCCAGACCCACACCAATGCTGTCCAAACTGCAGAGGGACACTCTGCCCTCTAATAACAGGGATGCAGAACGTTTTTCCACATGTTATTGTTGGACTGCAACTCCCATCCAGGTCTAGCTAGCATGGTCTGGGGTGATTTTAGTGAGTCGTTCCTCATCTCTTCATTATATAGCCAGGTTTCTCCCACCTGGGCAGAAATATTTGCGTCACGGCTATCGTTAAAAACGGCAACATTAACAGCCCATTTTACACCAGCCTGCATTTAGATGAATTGACACATGATGCCATCGAATGACACTTCCTCCTACCAGGAGAAACAGCAGCACTATGCCCCAGGCAACCTAAGTGCGGAATCATCCAGCCGAGATAGCTAAGTGCCAAAATGCAACTCTGAAACGCAAGCCAAGCACCTACAGAGCTTAACATGGAAGGGCCGGATCTGGTGTTCATGAGTCAGTGTTGTATAATTGCAGATTCCTCTTCACAAAACTGCCTGGAGTTGAAGGCTACATCCGTGGTCAACATATTATTATTATTAGTCCCATGTTGACTTGAACAAGTGCTGAAGGACCAACAGACTGGTTCCACTCCCATTACACAGTGGAAATGTGTCAGTCTCTCCCAACGTGTGTTTGTGTCCATGTGCAAGAAGTCTGGGGGAAATGGATTTATTGTGCTAGGGTGAAACAGTGGTTTGCTTCGCTTTAACTGCACAAACCTAAGTTTTGGGTATGAGCTTGAATCCCTCCTGCAAAACAGAGACAACATGAAGGCAGCCTGAATAGCATGCAGGCAAATCCAGGATGCTCTCATAGGGTGGGGGATATGTAATGTGTTAAATCACCTGGTCCTGCCATGCCAAGGCACCGGCAAAGGCAAGAGAGTTCTCCCCTTCTGAGCGATAGTTAATTACAGTGGTACCTCAGGTTACATTCGCTTCAGGTTACAGACTCCGCTAACCCAGAAATAGTGCTTCTTAACCTGAATAATAAGGATAAGAACAGAAATTGTGCTCCAGCGGTGCGGCGGCAGCAGGATGCCCCATTAGCTAAAGTGGTGCTTCAGGTTAAGAACAGTTTCAGGTTAAGAATGGACCTCCGGAACGAATTAAGTACTTAGCCCAAGGTACCACCATACAACTGTTTTGCACGCTTCTTGGCTTTCACATAACAGAGAGCAGTTGAGGTGCATAAGAAGGGGATAAACCTGCAACTCTCTGGATCAAACCTCTGTGTGTGTGGGTGCATGTGTGTGTGTGTGAGAGAGAGAGAGGGGGGGGAAGCGCTTTTCAATTTTGCTGTTGATCATTCTGGGGAGGAAGAGGTTAAGGAGAAAACAGTACACATGCCCAGGGAATGCAAAGAGACACCACTGGGTCAGAGATCTTGCTGCAGGGGGCCGGAGAGGACAAACTGGGATCTCAGGCTGCCAGTTGACCAACCGCTACCTTTAAGCAAGAGTATTGCAGCACTTTAAAGACTAACAAGCTTTATTATGGTATAAACGACCATGGAGTAAAGTCTGCTTCATCAGGCTTTACATTAGGTAAAGTAAGAAAGACAAGGCAAGCCAGACAACCAGGGCTTCTTTCCCCCCAGCCAGAACTCACCGGAACTCAGTTCTGGCACATCTCAGGTGGTGAGAGGTTGTCACTATAAGAGAACAAGAGAGGAGTTCGTGGTGAGTTCCGGCACCTCTTTTCCTAGCAAAACAGCACTGCAGGCAACTAAAGACAGCTTTGCATACGAAGAACTGGCAGGTGGGCAGTGACGTCTGATGGAAAAGGTGCCAGTCTTGAAGGTGTCACAGGACTCTGAGTTTGGCTTTGCTCCAACAGACTAACACGGCTGCTGCCTGCCAATTCGTACCCTACAAGTTGCTACAAGGTTAAGAGACAAGGACCTGGCTTCTTTGAATGGCAACCGCTCTGTAAGGTCTCAGGCGGGACCCTACTACCTGACATTTTAAAAAAAGAAAGAAACTGGAGTTGCAGGGGATTGAAGAACGCAAGGACTTTAATATGGAACTACAGACTCCGCTTCCCTTGTAGCTACTCTACTGCATCCCCATCCCAGGGATGTGAAACCTGTGGCCCAGCAGATGATGTTGCACTTCCATGAGCCACAGTAAACATGGACAATGGGGTGAAAACGGAGTTGTACTTCAACAACGTCTTGGGCTTCCCATCAGATCCCCCTGTATTTTCAGACCAAGCCACAGGGAAAGGCCAGAGTCGTCAATAAACTCTCCATCAAAACCTTTGTATCTGGTAAATGGAGCGCTGCGTACGCAGAAGAGGCAGGCAGGAAGAGACTCAGCGCTACCCAAGGCAAATGCCATCATCGCAGGGATGTAAACAGATAGGCACACACCCCTCTACAGAACCAGGCATAGGGGTCATCTACACAGATACACACACAGAGCCAGTGATAATGCAATATTCTAGACCAACACACACACACACACACACACACACACCTCACGTGCCCCATTTGCCCACCAATTGCAGCATTCGTGCTAATCGTTTGCAGCAGAAATTGCTGACGGCATGTTCCCCTTTAGGGGTAGGAGTGTGGTGGATAGGGGTGACTGCAGGGAGGTACAATGCAAAAGTGTCATCCTGCTGTTTGCCTGTATCCGGAGGAAGCAGAAAGGGAGGCTGCTGCAGTGGCTAACAGGCCGCCCATGAATGGAAGCACCGAGTGGAATGGAGTAACTGGAAATCTGCCTGATTCTTATTATTTTTTAATCTCGCTGGATGAATCATCTGTGCTGGTATTAAAAAAATCTCAGGTACGCAATTATTATTTCCCCCCAAGAAAAGGAAGGTGAGAGGAGTTTTTAAATGGTATACGGTGGGGGGGAGTGTGTGTGTGTGTGTGTGTGTGTGTGTGTGTGTGTGTGTAAGGAGAAAACACGACATCAGCACAGTCCAATCAGTGCCCATGATGAGTGTGCAATTACAGCAGATTATCCATAATAATGCTACAAAGAGGAAGAATCCTGTTTTCACCAAACACCCAAAGTAGTGTGATTTGAATATTGAGGAAATGAGTAAAAAAAGAAGCAATACTTGGATGGAGAAGGCTGGCTTGCCCAAAGAGGCTAAATGGGCTTCCCTCCCTTATTATTGGTAGTATGTGTCCTTTTTATATATTAATTTTTAAAATTCCCACTTTCTCAGTTCTCCTTTTTACAACAAGTGTCGCCCCCCCCCACTTGTTCCACAACACCATTCCACAACAGGTATTAAAAGGATATATATATATATATATATATATATATATATATATATATAATGTATGTATGTCCATATGCATGGGTTAGAGCTTTGCAAAGGTAGAGCGTTATAGAATCATTTGGAAAGATCCTAAATTCACCCATATGAGGACAGCCGCTACACGGAAACAGGCACCAACAGAAACAAATACGTTCAACAAGTAGGCAAAGACACAGCCACACGGGTAGCTTCACATATGCACTTGTACCTTCACATGGAAGAACTACAATAGACCTACTGATAGAGACAGGTTCATGCCTATAAAGCAATTGCATAACATCAGAGACAGATGCAGGCAGGTGACAGTGATAACCACAGTGATAAGCATCATCATGGCTCGACACATGTACATTTGCTTGGAGATAAGCGCACATCAATGCACAGGGAAGAGCAAGATCTATGCCCATTTCTTCACTCAGACATGCATCATTTATCCTTTTTTATGAAAAAGATTGTGCAGACGGAGAGCCTGGGCAGAGGCAGGCATATTTGGCAACGTGTCTCTCCTCCCCAGCTGCAGAGAGGCAGAGAAAGGCATGTGCCACTTTTTACGCAGCCCTTCCAGACATGGCATCCTGCTCCAAGGCATGCACAGTGCGCAAGTATGTGCATGGGTCAGATATAATTACACGCAGGCAGAAGTGCAGAGCGTTGCGCAGACAATGGCTGCGGCGACTCAGGCACACCTGTGCACCTATTCATACAGGTTCGAGCCATTCACACACCCTCTCCACGCACCGGACACACATTCGCACAGGCGATTATGCAGATCCCTTTTGGAGGGAGAGAGAGAGAGGGAGGATTGCACAACGCTGATCCTGCTATGCATGTTTACACTCCTCCCCCTCGGGCCAGCATGCCGAGGACTGGGAGCCTCAAGCAGGTGCAGAGAAACGGCCAAGTGCCGAGATGATGTGCTGCGGAGTGAGAGGCAGGCAAGGCACACGCGCAACGACAGCTCACCATAGGAGGAAGGAAAAGGAGAAGTAAATCGCGCGGGCAAATGCAGGCAGCCAAGGCTCACACAGCGCAGATCTGGCGGGGCGCAGGTCGAGATCCACGCCGGCCTCCCTACCCGCACCCGGGCGAGCATGCATGCCCAGGAGCGGTAGAGGCGCGCGGGCGCAGCAGGCAGAGAAAGGCGCACGGCTGCAGCCAGGGAGACAGACAACGCCGCCAGCCGCCCATTCATCCGTCTCCAATCTGTCCCCGGGCGGCGCAGTCCCGAGACGCCCTCCTTACTTACATGGAGGGATCTGCGGTGGCGGTTGCGCCGGGGCTGTCCCGCTTCGCGAGCTGAGTGCGCGGCAGCGGCTCCCTCGGGTCCTCCGCGCCCCGCCGCCAGCCGAGATGGGGGAAAGGCGTCCGTCGTCGCGCCCCTCTCCGCCTTCTCCTCCCCAGCTCTGTGCGCGCTCGCCCTCCAGCCAGCGGCGATGTCACCGCGAGAGGGCGGAGCTGGAGCCCGCACGAAGCCAATCCGAGGCTCGGGAGGCGGGAGCTGCCTGGCGACGGGATTAAACCGAAGTGAAAGGGGGCTGGATGGAGGAGAAGGCAGCGCCGCCGCTCCATTCATAAATACGCAGCGCGAGAGCGCGCACGCTCACACACCGCGGCGCTCTGGGCTACCTGATTTAGGGATGGAACAGGCAGGGGAGGAATTTTATCGCGGGGGGGGGGTTTAAAAGGTTCGGGGGGGGTCCCTTTTTACAGGAGTCATTTAGTTTTTATCCACTACGGTTTGTAACGCCATGAGCTGCAGCCCCTAAGGTCAACATTAGGGTACTATGGAAGGCGAGACGGGGTGGAGTGGAGCGCTCTGTTAATTGTCTGCTCTTATTCTCCCTCCACGATAAATAAAAGTATATGAGATAAGGAAGCACATTTGATTTAAACGTCTTCGTTTCTGCTACAGTGCACGCAAGAAGAAATTCGCATCGGAACATCCTTTCCCATTGTAACGCTGATGAGATCCTCAGAATATGTTCGAAACAAATGATAATAATTGCTTTTTACTCTTTTAAAGAAAGCTTTTCTGCAGCTGCTTGAGGCTCCCAATCCTCTGCACGCTGACCCGAGTGAGGTGGACTTCTGAGTAAAAACATGCATAGCAGGAAACCTGACGAAGTGCAGATCGAGATCCCAGAATCTGAGGAAGGGGTGGGTGGGTGGGTGGGTGGTCAAATTGCTATTCCAGCAAGGTGTTTTTCTCTGTTTTCCACCAAAACACCTCTGTACCTTAATCGCATTGAGATCCAGTTTTGCCCATTAAGGCATTAGAGAACAAGTCTTTGACCTTATCTATGCAACAGCACTTCAAGTACAGTGGTACCTCGGGTTACAGACACTTCAGGTTACAGACGCTTCAGGTGACACTCAGCTAGCCCAGAAATAGTACCTCGGGTTAAGAGCTTTGCTTCAGGATGAGAACAGAAATTGTGTGGCGGCAGCGGGAGGCCCCATTAGCTAAAGTGGAATCTCAGGTTAAGAACAGTTTCAGGTAAAGAACATACCTCCAGAACAAATTAAGTTCTTAACCCGAGGTACCACTGTATTTGAAGAACGCTGTAGTTTCCCTCAGTCTCCTGTATGCTAAATATACCCAGCTCTTCCAACCTTGTCTCAGAGGACTTTCTCGAAGCAGGCTACCTCAAAAGGACTAGTATACTGGAGGAATTTTAAACATTAGCCCGGATATCAAAGGCACAGAGGGACTCTGCGTGTACAAGGTGTACAACTCTCCCAAACACTTTAGGATTAACACCCACCCACACCTTAGTTCAGAGGAGACTTGAAACCTGCTCCATCAGATCGGGGACACGAAAACCGTCAAATACATATGCCGCACAAAATTTTTAAACAAACTTAACAAAACAAAAAGGTGCTATAAAAATCTTATCTAATTTACCTAAACTCTGTAACAATTTTATTAACCATTTTATAAAAAGGCAGGACTTCCAATGAAAAGTGGTTACCTGCCACTGTTTTCCCTTCTGGCATAAATTATTACATCTTCTATTTAAGATTACAGAGAGTTTCCCTTAAGGGAGAAGACAGGAAAACAGTTGAGCAGCTCTGTTCACTTTTCACCACCCATACTGAGCAGCAGGAATTGAACCATTGCTCCAAATGCACATGAAAACAGCCCTTTTCCATTGCTCTTCCCATTGTTTACCAGTCTCGGCTTGTTCCGAGCTTTTAGCTTTCCTGACACTGGCCCTACAAGCCAGGCTTTTCACCTGGTTACTTGGTTACCTGTCGTTCCTTACACTTCTCAAACACGTGCTCTCTATTTCCAGCTCCTCATTAAGCTGCGGGGGCCGCCCTGGCTTTCTTAGATGCCTCGCCATTCTCTCTCATTGGAATGGTTTGAGATTGTGCCTTTAGTAACTCCTTCTCCAGAAGATGCCGCCCAACTTTGACTCCTGTCCCTATCTAGCTGCGGAATTTATTTATTGCATTTGTATCTGCCTTTTACCTCTAAGGAGCTCAAGGTGGTGAACAACCCTGTTCTTACAACCCTGTTGAAGTGGGCCTAAGGTTTCCCAGTGAGCTTCATGGCCAAGTGGGGATTTGAACCCTGGTCTCCCAGGTCCTAGTCTGACACTCTGACCACTACACCACATTGGCACTCAAATCCTATGTAGTATTTTCCTGAACTTGTTAAAAACAAAACCAGCTTTCCCGAAATCCAAGGCACACATCTGATCCTTAGCTTTGGGCTTTACACAAAACGACGAGTTCCATCATTACTTGCAGCCACTTCCCCCCCAAATTTCCTGCCACTCGGATCTCGTTGACTAACTCTTCCCTATTAATTCAGATCAAGGACAGTCAACAACCCCCCCCCCCCAATTCATTCCTCCACCTTCTAGAAGAGGAGGTTTTTGTCAGCAAGGTCTGGCAGGAATTTGTTGGGCGATTCCCTGATTAGCAGAGCTTGAAGCCTAGCAGATATCGGAGCAGTTGAAGTCAATTAAAGCCTTGCTTCCTTGAAACGTTTCCTTGTAATTTGTTTCACCATCCCCATCCTTTCCTTGGTTCAGTGGGCTGTGAAAGCCACAATGTGGCTTTTATTTCTTTCTCTCGATTTTTTTTTTTACCAGTTCCTCTTTACAGGCTACCTTGCTCATCTTTCCCTGCAGGCAGTACACTTTAAAAAAAAAAAAACAAAACAAAAAACCTCCCCCTCTTTTCTGCTACATCAATACTTTTTGTATTAGTTATATCCTCCAGCTGATCTAATTTGATCAGGGAGTTGTCTCCACCAAGCTTCAGTTATACAGTGGTGCCCCGCAAGACGAATGCCTCGCAAGATGGAAAACTCGCTAGACGAAAGAGTTTTCTGTTTTGAAGATGCTCCGCAAAACGAATCTCCTATGGGCTTGCTTCGCAAGACGATAATGTCTTGCGAGTTCCTGCGGGTTTTTTTTCCTCCCCCCCCCTTTTTCTAAGCCGCTTATCAGCTGATCCGATAAGCCGCTAAAAGCCGCTAAAAACCGCTAATAGCGCTAATCCGTCAATGGGCTTGCTTCGCAAGACGAAAAAACCGCTAGACGAAGAGAATCACAGAACGGATTCTTTTCGTCTTGCGAGGCACCACTGTACAGTGCTACCTCGGGTTACATACGCTTCAGGTTACATACGCTTCAGGTTACAGACTCCGCTAACCCAGAAATAGTGCCTCAGGTTAAGAACTTTTCTTCAGGATGAGAACAGAAATTGTGCTCCGGAAGCATGGCAGCAGCACGAGGCCCCATTAGCTAAAGTGGTGCTTCAGGTTAAGAACAGTTTCAGGTTAAGTACAGACCAAATTAAGTACTTAACCCAAGGTACCCATGTACCTTCCCAGTAGTATTGACCTTTCCGTCCTACGAGTCCGGGCTCACCTGGTTATATTTCAAGAATACATCCAGAGCCTTGGCTAGCCTGCTCCAAAGTCTCCTGTGCTTTTTTAGGGTGGGGTTTGCTAGATCCCTTCAGCTTCTGTCAATTTCTCCTACAGCACTCAAATTTATCAGTAACATCCTCTTGGGTCCTAGCCAAACCCTCCGGTCCTTGACAAAGTTTACACCCAAACACACCAGCTGCTCTCGTAGTCATGGGTTTATTGACACTCTGGAAGAATTTCTAGTGAGGCACCATGTTGACACAGACTGGAAGAGACCGCAGCTTGTGAAGAACTCATGTGATCCTTTCCCAAATGCCAGGCCTTTCTCCGGGCTTCTCCGCTGCTGCCCTTTCCAGCCCCCAATACCATCTGTTCCCAGAGTCGCCTCACGTCACAGACCAATGAGGCTTGAAACCACCTCTAGGCAGGCACAGCAGGAAGTGTTTGAAAGTTGCTGGTACGTGAAAGGAGTGGGGGGGGGGAGAGAACAGGCCCCAAGTGCATTTTTAAATACAGGCATTGTATGCTTAATTAAGACAGCCATCAGCTGCCCATCAAACTTTCAGGAGGTAAAGTCAGCGGAGGTGGAAGAAGTCTGCAGATGCAGCTGGTGAGGTGTGTCCAAGAGGAAGCCCAAAGCCTTGCTTCAATCTCCTCCTACTGCTGTGTTGGAATTGTGCTATGGTGCCAGCCGGAGTTTGAGGCTCCCTTGCGCAGCGCTGCAATACGGCATGACTACAGTAAACGGTGAACACACACTTACAGCCAGCTGCGTAAAGCTGGGAGCAGGGCGCTAGTTCCTCAGCTTCCTGGCCCCCTCCCCTCCAGGCCATTCTGACAGGCCAGTGGGGCCTGTCAATCACCTGACATCCCAATGCCATATAAAGGGAGCAAGAAGAAGGTGAAACTGAGGCAGAGTGGGCAGGACCATTCCAACCGCTCTTGGCAGGCAACAGAGGAAGAAAAGGCAGTGCTGGCCTCGCCTGATCTGTATGCCCTCCGAAGCCTGGCTAGATATTATGCAGTTGGCAGGGTTGAGAGTTCTCTACATGAGTTCAGCCCATCTCAGGTGATCTCTGCTCTGCCCCCTCCCTTTCCCTCTCCCCGTGGATCTGAGAAGTCTGCCCTTAAGGCAGCTCCTGCTTGTTTCTCTTTCCCACAGGGGATGGGGAAAGAGACCCTGATGTTTTACTTCTTCCCCACTCGCTTTCTTAGGTCTGCGCCTTTCCCCAGGATGATGCCAGGGGAGACAAGACACAGGTTCGCAGAGAATGGAAGATGACTCTCTATACCCAGCTGCTTTCCACAGTGGGTTCTAGCTGCTATTCTCATTAGTGATTTTCTTGTGCGGCTGGGATTGGTGCAGGCCCAGCCAAAGCCACTCCAGCCTCTCCCTTCTGCCCAAATGCCAAATCCCACCTGCTTTGCTCTGCCCTGCAGGGAACGTACTGCCCTAGGGCCTCTTCCAATCAGCCATTGCATCATAGAACCCAGGGGACTCCTTCACTCGATTCCCACACCAAGGCCAACCCCTCGGTAGGTCCTTTAGACAATCAGAGAAAGGGGAAGCAGGGGCAGAAGACATCACACCACCAGAGGAAGAGGCTGAGCAGGACAGGGAGCAGAGGAAAGCCGTCAGGGCTGCCTCTCAGGCTCACAAACACCCACCATCCTCCACAGCGCAGGGACCTTCACTATTTGTCACAGGCCAACGGGGAACAGTCCGGCTGAGACCCTACAGGAGACAAGCAGCTCCCTCTACTGCTCAATGCCACGCACTTCAGGCACCTATTTACACTGCCTAGGGGTCAGGTATTCCAGTTTCTGAGCTTCATTGGCCACTTTAACTTGGGTCTGTCCCAGATTAGGGCACCGGAGTGTTGTGGCAAATTGTTCCCAGCTGAATGCCACTCAGGCGCTTGGGGAATTCTGGCTGCCGCCTACGAGGTTTCGCTGTCTCTGCAGCCTCCGAAGGTTCGCATGCAGCGTGGCGAAAGAGGGGCAGAAAATATGAAACAGAATCCGAAGCCATCCGCCTCCACAAGTTTATATGCTGCAGGCAGAGTCTGTGCGATGCTCAGACCCGACTCGTAGGTTCTGTCCCGTTCCCCGTCTCCAAAGCCGCAAGCTGGCCCTGCCGATGTCCGAGGAGGAACTGCCAACTTTAGAGGCAATCAAGGCTCGCCCTGCCCCAGCTCACCATGCAACGAGTGCTCCTAGCCACACACAGGAAAGAGGGGTGGCAAGCAGGCCAAATCCAGCCTGCCCAGGTCCCTGGCTGCAACAGGATGCTGGTAAGCTGAATGGAGGGAGCTGCTGCAGTCCATATTTGCAGCTGTCGCCTCCCTCAAAGCTGGGGCCTACACCACGGTTCAAAATGGAGGCGCTTGGGCTAAGGGGTTCCCAGTTAACACGACCCCGGGATGCAAGGGCTTAGCCATCAAGCAGTTTCAGGATGCTCTCGCGTTCCTTGAGGCTCTTCCAGGCCTGGTCTTTTTCCTTCTTCGTCGGGGTGCGCTTCTTCTGGCGGGCGGCCATGATCTTGCGGAAGGCGTCCATCACCTCGTTGTCAGCCATGCGCACCCGGTGGCGAAGCTCCTGTCTGTGCAGCTCCTCCTTGGCCAGCCTGCAAAGGGTTGCAAGGAGTTAAGGGGTTTGCGGGATCCGCGGGTTGCTTTTCAGAAACGGGAAGCAACCCCCAAAGCAGGTTTGCAACAGGAATATAACACGGTAATTAAAGAAAAAAACTTATTTATATTTGACACACAGCAGTATTTAAATAATACGGTCACTGGTGCCATTCACATGCCCAGGAAAACAAAACCATATTCGCCTGGGGATGAAACGAGGGCAAATTTATTAAATAATAATAAGAAGAGATTGGATTTGATATCCCACTTTATCACTACCTGAAGGAGTCTCAAAGCGCCTAACATTCTCCTTTCCCTTCCTCCCCCACAACAAACACTCTGTGAGATGAGTGAGCCTGAGAAGTGTGACTGGCCCAAGGTCACCCAGCAGCTGCATGTGGAGAAGCAGAGACACGAACCCGGTTCACCAGATTATGAGTCTACCGCTCCTCGCTCCTAACCACTACACCACACTGGCTCAACCACCAGGCAGGCCTTCCCGAGGAGAGCATCCCACAGACAGGAGGATAAGGCAGGAAAGGCCTCTTTCTGACACCGTCCGGCTCTCCTTGGAAGGTGGCATGTATAGAACAGTCCCCAATGCTGATCTGAGGGTCCGGACAAGCTCCTATGGGGAAAGGTGGTCCTTAACGCAAAGCGGTCCCAAACTGGATAAAACACGGGGAGGTTTCAACCACACCATGGAAACCCTAAGCCCCGGCAGTCTGTGCTTCCATCTTTATCCAGCTCTGGTCCGGAACACCAACCCCCAAGGAGGAGGAGGGCAATAAAAATGAAACGAAAAACATCTGCATGGCCAAGAAGGCAAAGGGATGAGGCTACTAGATTCTCCACCCACATCTGTTTTTCTTTAAAAATGGTAAATTATTCTAACCGGTTTCCACCTTGCATTTTTACAACGCTGCCACCCACCCTGGGGGATAGGGGTGAAGGATGGGCAAGAAATCATTATCCTCCTCTTCCCACCTGAGCAGCTCGACTTTCTTGGCTCGGTTGTGCGCGCTCAAGGCTTTGAGTTCAGCCTGCCTCTTCCGCAGCTCGGCCAACACCTCGTCCTCCGAGTCCTCAGCAGGCCGGTCCTCCGACTCCAGCAGGCCTTGAGCAATCAGCTCTTCTTTGATGCGGCCTTCCAGAGACTTGGTGTGGGGCACGCTGCGAGAGGACACAAGAAGCGGTGCCACGGTGAGGGAAACCTCAGCATTCACGAGAGGTCTGGTGGCAGCGAGCAGAGCATAAGGTCCAGACCAGTGTGTCCCAACATCTGGTCTCCAGCTGTTTCCAGACTACAATTCCCATCATCCATGGCCACTGGTCTTGCTACCTAGGGGTGATGGGAGTTGTAGTCCAAAACAGCTGGAGACCCAAGGTTGGGAAACACTGGTCTAGTAAACTGGAACACCTGGTAAGCTTTGGCTGAGTCATTCGTTCTCGGTCTCGGTTTCCCCCTTCCGTATAGTTGGAACTGATTGCTCTCTTTGGCAATCTAGCGGTATGCAAAATTAGCATAGTTTTGTAGTTTATGTTTTCACCGGGTTCCACTCATGCAGCAGCAGATTTCCTCTTCGTCTCCTCTCCCCAAATCTGCTCCAGAGGGGCCCCAACTACCAGTTTTTGGGAGCGTGCCAGGTGTGTGTGTGTGCGCATGCAGGGGAGTGGAGGGGGATGAGACAGTGCTGGATAAAGCCCATTGTGTCTCATGGTTTGCATTGATATTATCATTTGTAAGCCGTCTCAAGGTCACCTGTGACAGAAAACGGTATACAAAAGCTGTAAATAAAGGTGACGCCAGTGGCTAGTCCTGGGCTGCTTTTGTGGGGGGGGGGGGTTGGCACTGACAGCTTTCCCAGAGTTACCCCACCACCTGACAGTGCCACCTTTCCCACGAAACTGTCACCAACATAGCCACTTTTGAGATGAAAGGTTAATATTTTTCTCTGTTTTTAAGTCCTGTTTTTTTACAAGCCTCCGATGGCAAATAACTTGGGACTGCTTGTTAGTTTTCACAGCTGCCCTTTTACGCAGCTAAGATTTGGAACCCATTTTTAGAGTTTGGTTGCTGTGATGGTATACAGTCATGATTTACAGTCTGATTTAGTCAAACCTCGGTTGTCAAACGTAATCCGTTCCGGAAGACCATTCACCTTCCGAAGCGCTCAACAACCGAGGATCAAAGGGCGGTCAGCAAAGTCAATGGAGATAAAAGGGAAAAACTCCCTAGAAGCCGTTTCCGAAAATAGTTTGAAAACCAGAGCAGTTACTTCAGAGTTTTCGGTGCTTGGGAGCCGAAATGTACAATAACGGAGGAATTCGGGAGCCAAGGTTTGACTATATTCGGAACTCCCCCAGCCTGCACCCCAAAAAGAGCCAATGAGGGAAAAGAAAAGGACCAGATTTCTAGAAGGCTGATTTAAAAGGAACAAGAATCTACTGCAATGTGCTCTACGTGGAGCTACCTTTGAAGGTGACTCGGAAACTGCAATTAATCCAGAATACGGCAGCTAGACTGGTGAATGGGAGTGGCCGCCGGGACCATATAACACCGGTCCTGAGAGAATAGCATTGGCTCCCAGTACGTTTCCGAGCACAATTCAAAGTGTTGATGCTGACCTTTAAGGCCCTAAACGGCCTCAGTCCTGTATACCTGAAGAAGCATCTCCACCCCCATCGTTCAGCCCGGACACTGAGGTCCAGCTCCGAGGGCCTTCTGGCGGTTCCCTCCCTGTGAGAAGTACAGGGAACCAGGCAGAGGGCCTTCTTGGTAGTGATACCTGCCCTGTGGAATGCCCTCCCATCAGATGTCAAGGAAATAAGCAACTACAGTGGTACCTCGGGTTACAGATGCTTCAGGTTACAGACTCCACTAACCCAGAAATAGTACCTCGGATTAAGAACTTTGCTTCAGGATGAGATCAGAAATTGTGCTCTAGCGGCGCGGCAGCAGCAGGAGGCCCTATTAGCTAAAGTGGTACCTCAGGTTAAGAACAGATTCAGGTTAAGAACGGACTTCCGGAACGAATTACTGTAAGTTCTTAACCGGAGGTACCACTGTATCTGACTTTTAAAATACATCTGAAGGCAGCCCTGTTTAGGGAAGCTTTTAATGTTTAATGCTGTATTGTGTTTTTAACATTTGATTGGGAGCCACCCAGAGTGCCTGGGGAAACCCAGCCAGATAGGGGGGGGGGGGATATACATAATAAATTGTTATTACTTATTAATTATAATTATTACTATCCTACAAAGCGCTCACCTGAAGGGTTTGTTTTGGCTGCGGGGGGAAGTGCTGGCCCCATCAGCTGCAGAGTCCTTGCCTGCTATCTCAGGAATAGGCGAGTCTTCGATGGGGGAGATTATGTTCTCCTGCACAGAGAGATGGAAGATGGGAGAGGTGAGGCTTACAGGGTCTTGGGCCTTCTGATGCCACCACCTCCTCTCCCCGAGAAACCAGGGCCTGCTGAAGCCAAAGGAGGACCCAGTGTGGATTTTGTCCGCTTACTTCTACTAATGCCTGCAGAAGCCGCTGGGTCAGAGGTCCAAAGGGGCAGCCGTCCTCAGGCTGTTCATGCTGGGACTCGGACTTCTTCAGCAAAGCGTCAACATCTGGAAATTGTGGGAACAACGGAGCAGTTGAGTAGCAGGATGGGCTGGTTGGCTTGGGACCTTAGGCAAAAGCGGGAACCCCTAGGCAGACGCCCAACCGCATAGGAATGTTCTGTAGTGGGAAGAGTTTGGGCTTTCCCATAATAACCACGCGGCCGTAGGGGAAACCAAACCCTTGGGTGCACCACAAGTCAATGGGAAGAACCTTATACCAACCTAGATGAGCAGTCCATCAAGCCGAGGGCCATCAAACCTTAAAGGCACTGCCAGCCTAGGGGTATAATAGCTCAGTTGGTTGGAGCGCGGTGCTGTTAATGCCAAGGTTGCAGGTTCAATCCCCGTACAGGACAGCTGCCTATTCCTGCACTGCAGGGGATTGGACTAGATCAGGGTTTCCCAAACTTGGGTCTCCAGCTGTTTTCAAACTACAGTTCCCATCATCCCTAGCTAGCAGGACCAGCGGTCAGGGATGATGGGAACTGCAGTCCAAAAGCAGCTGGTGGCCCAAGTTTGGGGAACTCTGGTCCCTTCAAGCTCTATAGTTTTATGATTCTATCCGAAGACTTCCGCCCGGGAATCCTTAGTTAACCAGGAGTCACACCTGCAGGCTGATCTGCATAAAGGAAGGGTGGGGAAGATTTAAAGCACTACATGCAACGGTGGATCAAAGGCCACTTGGAGGGGTCAGGGCTGGCAGTAGGTGTGGTCAGGGCCTGGGTCCTCCCTTTCTCTCTCTCTCTCTTGCCCTCTCTCACTCACTCCTTGCCTCCCTGCCCACCAATATCCTGCCAACTTTCCCCTCCATCTATGACAGCAATCAATTGCACATTGCTTGCCTCTCCAACTGATTAGCGCTGGGAACAGTTGAGTGGTGCTACCGTGCCAAATGCAGCAGGAAGCGGGAGGCAAACGACGGGATCTCAGTGATCCTGCCATGTGCCTCCCACCCATCTGGCGGTCCGGGAACGGGGAAGAAGCACCCCCATGGGAGCCCTTCTCAGCTGTTCCTAGGGCTAAACAGCTCAGGTGTGGCAGGGAAAGAGACCTGCAGGGCAACACAAAGTTTGACTCAGGGCTGCATGAAGCCCGCGGTATGTCGATACATAAAAGTGTGCGCTGTATTGGTGACATACAAAGCGTGGCCCGAATTAGTGAGCTGCAAGCTCCCCCAGAAAAGATGGCACAAGATTCCGCAGAAGGCTCTCGGGTACCTTTAGTGTCCAGCTCTGTCAGGGGCCCCAAAATGCCTTTCTTCTTGTCAGCAGTAACGGCGGCTCGAGCCCCGTCCTTCTGCTCCTCCAGCATGTCTTCTTGGGCCCAGCGCTGGGAGTAATGCTTCCCCAGAGGTGGGATCTATAGGGGCAGGAAAACCGTGCATTCACATTGTGCAACAACAGGGTGGAACGGCGAGTCTAACTCTGCCTCCGCTCATCAATGTCCAGATGTTTTGCTCCCTCCCTCCCCGGATGTAGCTCCACACAAATCCCACTGCCCTACCCTCTACCGTTTCCTCTTCCTGCCTGCTGGTAAAGGTAAAGGGACCCCTGACTGTTAGGACCAGTCATGGATGACTTTGGGGTTGTGGCGCTCATCTCGCTTTATTGGCTGAGGGAGCCGGCGTACAGCTTCCGGGCCATGTGGCCAGATTGACTAAGCCGCTTCTGGCAAATCATAGCAGCGCACAGAAACGCCGTTTGCCTTCCTGCCGCAGCGGTACCTATTTATCTACTTGCACTTGACGTGCTTTTGAACTGCTAGGTGGGCAGGAGCTGGGACCGAGCAACGGGAGCTCACCCTGTTGCGGGGATTTGAACCGCCGACCTTCTGATCGGCAAGCCCCAGGCTCTGTGGTTTAGACCACAGCGCCACCCACATCCCCGGATGTAGCTCCACACAAATCCCATTGCCCTACCCTCTGCCGTTTCCTCCTGCTGCTAGTCCTTGCCTCCATTTCACCATGTGCACTACCTTATTCCCTCCCCCAACAAACCTGCTCCATGCTGAACTCCATTGCGCTCCTCAATGTATCAGGCACCCTCCCTTTTGTTGCTTTTAGTGATATCCCCATCACCTTTCGCTAGGCAACTGAAACAGGCATCATAGCTAAACGCAGCGGTCAAAAGGCAAAGAAGGGAAGAGGAGCACAGAAATTGTCTGCTTGCCACCTAGGACAGTTGTCCAACACGCCCAATGGCAGGTGCAGCCCACTGAGCAGGCAAAACCACAGAAGAGAGCCATGTTAAGCAGGGGCAGAAGTAACACTGCCGACGCTCAAATGAAATACTGATGCAAGATGGATGCAGAGGAGAGCTCTTTCGTCTTGCCAATGCCAGGTGTTACTGAGGGTATGCGTGAAGTTTTATCTCCATTTAGTAAGAGCTGCATGACAGTCTCCCTCCGGAAGTTGTGGATTCTCCTTCTTTGGGGGGTTTTAAGCAGAGGTTGGGTGGCCATCTGTCTTGGATGCTTTAGCTGAGATTTCTGCACTGCAGAGGGCTGGACTGGGATAACCCTTGAGGTCCCTTCCACCTCTACAATTCTGTGACTCTCTGATGTTCATTATACACCTTTAGGCACCAGGCAAAAACGTGCCTTTTTAACCAGGTCTTTGGTTGATCCGATTTACCTCCTATGCCCTTTTAAAATGTTTTTGGGGTTTTTTTGGGGTGGGGGAAGCTATTAGGTTGTTGTTTTTATTTTTATTAGGTATTTTGTGGTTTTATATCTTGATTTTATTCTGTGAACCGCCTTTAGACCCTTAGGGTATATAGGGCAGTATACCAAATCAAAAAATAATAACAATAATGTGACAGCTGTTGTTTAAGCTGGCTTTGGTATTTTATATAACCCCAGCTGTTGCATCTTTTATTCTTCCAATCTTATGGCAGAAGGCCATGTTGAATTCTTGAGTACAAAGGACAGATAAAAGCCTTTCAAGGTAAAATATATAAAGGACAAGAGAGGTGTTTCATGAAGCAGGGGAATTTCCGAGGTCAAGAGAGGGAATGTGAACAAGAGGCTGTTTGTGTTATCTGGGAAGCATCAACATGTGACCTTGCTGCTAAAGATAACGGAGGTGGCTCGTGTGGGGAGGCTCCCTTCACTTTGGCACCCGCTGTCTCACATATCTGGCTGGTGTTAAGGCTATAAAAGTTCCATATCCAGCAATAGCCAAGTCTCAAAGATAAGAAGAGAGTTACAGCAACTTCTCTCAATGAGAAGTTGGACTCTGCAGAACTGGCGAAGCTGACAGGAAAAGTCCGAAAACAGGACGATCAAGTATTCCAAAAGGACTGGAGTAAATTTATACGGTATCTGAAAGCAATTAACATCACTAGCAGGGTTGTCTGACGACTTGAAATGATAAACTTTCCACCTCTTTATATTTTGAACCATTATGTAATGAGTGCAATTAGAATTGGATAACGTACAAAACGCAATGATATAAAGGTTAATTTTGAAAGCCATGTGGCAGGAGGGAAGGAAGTCGATAGGCTCTAAAGAGCCTGGGCGGTAAAGTAGATAATATGAATGTGAATGTATGATTAAATGGAAAATAAATTTTAAAATTATTTTTTAAAATAAATAAATAAAAAGGGCTACTTGGTGGATGTCAGGAAACTTGGCTGCGAAGGGGCAGGTAGGCAGGCTGAATGAAGTGTCTCAATCAAGCTGATTTTTACCTTGTAGTGTTCTGCTTCGTCTTCAGGTGGCTTGAGGAGCTCTTCTAAGGTACGCACCTCCTCACTGGTGAGGTCAGCACAGTACGGCTCCACCGAGGCCCAGAACCTGCAAACAAGAGAGCAGGACACTAAGAAGAAGAAGAAGAAGAGTTTGGATTTGATATCCCGCCTTTCACTCCCCTTCAGGAGTCTCAAAGCGGCTAACATTCTCCTTTCCCTTCCTCCCCCACAAAAAACACTCTGTGAGGTGAGTGGGGCTGAGAGACTTCAGAGAAGTGTGACTGGCCCAAGGTCACCCAGCAGCTGCATGTGGAGGAGCAGGGAAGCGAACCCGGTTCACCAAATTACGTGACTACCGCTCTTAACCACTACACCACACTGGCTCTCACTAACACTGAGAAACATACACACCTGTAGCTCAGGTACTCTGGCCAACAAGAGGAAAAGACAACCTCAATTCCTCAGTGGAGTACACTAAAGTACAGTAGCACCTTGGTTTGCAACCATTTTGGATTACAGCCACGTCAAATTCGGAAGTGTGTGTCCCTTTTTTGGGGTTACAACCCATTTTTTTTAACCCCCCTTTTTTTGGGAGGCCCCATTGGCTAAAGCGCGCCTTGGGTTACAACCAGTTTTGGTTTACAACCGGACCTCCGGAACGGATTATTGTTGTAAACCAAAGTACCACTGTAATATAAAACTGATTATCCAGCAATATTCCAACCATATCTTGTGGGGTTTTGTACGGAGATATGTAACGCAACTCATTTCCTTTGATCTGCATACCAGCGGGCAAAACAATGGGTTACATCTTCAAATCGACCGCTTTCAAAAATACATTTTCATTGCTGCAGAGGAGTATCTGCTTCAAGGAGGTGCCTTCGCTGTATTCTTTTGGGCTAAAAACAGTCTTGTTTAAACAAGCCTACTCAGATGCTTATAAAGCTCATACAAATTTTAATTGGTTGCAGTATCTTAACTTTTTGTACGTTTTAAAGTATTATTGTAAACTTTTCTTGATTTTCTTGTTTCCTTTTTGTAAACCGCTTTGAGTGTTTTGGGTTTCTTTGCAGTCCAGCAAAGAGAGAGAGAGAGAGAGAGAGAGAGAGAGAGAGATTCTCCCTTCAAGAGATGCAGATTATATGTAACAAAGTATTTTTCATTATTACTGCTGCAGTGGAAATCCCTCTCCCACATACCTATTAGGTGCATCATTTTTGGGGATACGGGGCACATCAATTGGGTCATCTGGGAATTCGTACTCCTGGATTTTGGGCTGCAAGTTCTTGGATTTGGGCCGACCAGGACCCTGTCCTGTGCTGTGACCTCCTTTCCCTTCCAGCTTCTGTTTCTTGGGTTTGCCATGTTTGACAGGAGTACCCAACTCATGCTCTTTTTTTTCCAGCTTCAGAAACCTCCTGTCTCCTTTCTTGTCTTGCCAATCTGTCAGGATCTGAAAAAAAAACAAAACAGCTGCTTTGTCAGTCCCTGTTAGAGAAAAAGGTGATATAGTCATTCATTCATTCATTCATTCATTCATTCATAGGCTGCTAAGTCACTGCCCCAAAACTGCTCCCATCTCCTTGGTCCCAGTGACTCCTGCACTGCATTCTTCTTTTCATAGCACACCTGAGCTGGGGAGGGGGGAATTCAGGTGTTGGAAGAGGTTTCGACAGAAAAAGGTAGCTCCATCACTGGCAATGCCACATGCTAGACAACATTTAGAGGGTAACAAGCACTTTCTTCTTGAAATGCACTGTACTAGAGCAAGATATAAATATATATAAATCCACATTTTTAGAATCAGGGAGTGTAGCAGGCATGTGAAAAAGGCCTTCTAGATGCTGTCCAGGTTCTTTGCACCCACCTCCCACTTCTGCACATCTAGGAGTTGAATTGAGCAAACTAACTGTGCAAGTGAAAGAACTTCTGGTTGCACAACAGAACCTGCCCTCCTTCAGCAGGCTTTCCTGGGCAGATTTTGGGGGGTTGCAGTGTACATCTGGGGATAATGTATTGGGCGAATTCTATTGCAGGAGCAGAAGTCATTCCACTTTCTTGGATACAGCCCTAGGACTCTTGCAAGGCCTTCCCAATTTAGCTCCATCAATTGCTACATTGCAACTGGTGGAAAGGGTGGAAGACCCCACAAACAGAACCCGAGTACAAAATGTCCTCGACACTGTCTGGGGCTCGGCCTACACTCGAGTAGGACCCTGGCAGAGACACGTGCCCGACTGGCATGTTCTCTCCCTCCTGGTCGATCGTTCGGGAGCTTCAAAAGCTTTCTTCTGCCCGAACATCATAGCAACTGATGCCAACCGACACCGGCGCACTTAGGGATCCGCAGAGTTTGTGCATCTTGCATGACAGACCTCAGCAACTCAGCATTTTGGCTAATCTTCTTTATTTACATATAAACACACACGGAGCACTGCAACATGGCTTCCTCTCTCTCTAGCATCAGACAGCAAAGACAAAAATCAAAGGACAACAGTCCCACTTCACGGAACACAGTAACACAAACATCCTGTCTCCGTCACTTCCCACTTTGTGGAGTCAAAACATATAACGTCATGTGATAGACAACAATCCTATGACTGCAATCATGGAGCAGGAATTCTAACAGACACTTGTGATTCGCAGCAAGTGCTATTCAGAAGCATACAGCCTCTGACGGAAGAGGGAGAAAATTTGCTTAATCCCCCTTTGAAATCATCTAAGTCAGTAGCTGTCATTACATCTTGTGGGAGCAAATTCTATAGCTTAACTATGTGCTATGTGAAGAACCATTTCCTTTTGTCTCTCCTGAAACATTCAGCTTCATTAGATGTCTCAGACTTTTAGTATCAGGAGAGAGAGAGAAATTTCTCTACTTGCTTTCTCCACACCATGTATAATTTTCTATACCTCTATCATGTCCCTCTTAACAAAACAAAGAAGAAGAAGAGTTTGGATTTGATATCCCGCCTTTCACTCCCTTTAAGGAGTCTAACATTCTCCTTTCCCTTCCTCCCCCACAACAAACACTCTGTGAGGTGAGTGGGGCTGAGAGACTTCAGAGAAGTGTGACTGGCCCAAGGTCACCCAGCAGCTGCATGTGGAGGAGCGGGGAAGCGAACCCAGTTCACCAGACTACGAGTCTACCGCTCTTAACCACTACACCACACTGGCTCTCAAAACAAAATACCCAAACATTGCCACCTTTCTTCATAGTGGAGTTGCTCCAACACCCCTTGATAAATCAGGTTGCCCTTCTCTGAATGTGATAAAGGAGGTGTTCCCAACCTGTGGTCCACAGACCACCACTGGACAGCAATCATCATTCAGGTGGTCTGCAACATATATGTGGATTTGTGGCTGAAAACAGGAGATGCCACAACCGCTGTGTTAAATATTCGCATCAATTTTTAATTCTATTTTAACTGCTTATACTGTTTTATGATTTTCATTCTATAAAAAACTGCATTCTAGATGAATAAAACGATGTGATTAAAAGATGCAATTAAATCAAATTAAAAACCATTCAGCACATTAGAATTGCTACAGCAGGAAGCCCCTAAGCAATTTTCAAATGATCCATGAGGGGGGAAAGTTTGGGAACCACTGAAATAAAGCATCTCCTTTCTACGGAGCAGCTTGATTTCCATCTGACCTGGGTCTCAGTCTCCAGCACCCGAAGCCGGCGGCTGGCAGAAGACAGCAGCGTTTCAAGCTCCAGCTGCAGCGTGTCAAGTTCTTCAATGCCAATGCCATCATCTTCCGAACGGGCCAGCACAGCTGTGTAGCGAGGGCACACCTTCAGGTGGTCCACAGACTTGAAATCGTGGAACTGAAGGGGACAGTCCTTTAGCTCAGACATGGTGCGGCCAGCTGGGTCTGTGAGAAGAGAACGTGACATGAAGGAACAGAACAGCAACAAAAGCAGGTGCCAAGAGGGAGGATCAAAACAAGCAGGGAGTAAAAGCAAAACAAAATACAGTGGTACCTCGGGTTAAGTACTTAATTCGCTCCGGAGATCCGTTCTTAACCTGAAACTGTTCTTAACCTGAAGCACCGCTTTAGCTAATGGGGCCTCCTGCTGCCGCCATAGGACGATTTCTGTTCTCATCCTGAAGCAAAGTTCTTAACCCGAGGTACTATTTCTGGGTTAGAGGAGTCTGTAACCTGAAGCGTATGTAACCTGAAGCGTATGTAACCTGAAGTGTATGTAACCCGAGGTACCACTGTAGAAAAAACGATAATGGTTAACTGGCCAAGTGACACAGGCTAGCACAGAGAACTCTTACCCTACGGATAACCGGAGAAAGGGAGGCGGCTCACAACCAGGAAACCTGCATCGATGGAGACATGGTGACAGGTATCATCAGCCGGGCGGGCAAGGAGCCACAGTGAGGGGCAAGTGTTGAAGGGATGGGAGCAAGCAGATTGCAGGTGGAGGAAAAAGAGGAGGAGGAAAAAAGAACGAGAAGGCAAAGCTAGTCTACAGAACATCAGCAGGTGGGAAAGGGACTGCAGAATGGGCAGGGGGAGGGGAGACCCTCTGCAGGGTTAAGGCACAAACGTGCAAGGGAAGAAAAGCACAAAGCAATGAGGGTTTGGAAGGTGGGATAAGCAGCACTGGAAAAACTGACCCAATGTGCAGGATGAAGAAACAGGTGATGAATGAGCGGGGGGGGGGAGAGGCCAGGAGGGGGCGCTGGAGGAAGGAGGGGGGAGATTGCTGGGGTAGCTTCCGGTTTCAGGGGCTCCTTCCGGGTTACACTCACCCAAGGCCCGCGCATGCGCACAGGGAAGGGGAGAAGCAGCGCCGCGGGCGGGGCGCCTTCGCGACTGCAAGGCGGGGGAAGGCGAAGGCTATACTCTATAGATAGAGACCGAGCTCTACCCCGCAGGACTGCTTCCTCCTCCTCAGCTCCACTCACTTCCTTCCTGGCCCCCCCTGCGGCGCCTCCCGTTGGCTGGACGCTCCCTCGGCCGCCCCGCCCCTATTGGCCGAGAATCAAGTTCTACAGAGCTTTTTTTTTTTCCTTCCTTCCCCTCAGCCTCCTGCTATTGGCCCGTGTCCCCTCCGACCACGCCCACACCTCTCTCGTTCCCAAATATGGAGACGGGGAGACTTCGGTCGTACCAACTGAGGAACAGGGGTGGGTCAGGAGGGACAGAGCGAGGAAAGCAAACGACAAAAGACAAAAAGGGCTGGTTGCGTTCTTTTCTGACACTGTATAAAAAAACACCAACCTCACCTAATTTCAGAAACCGGGCGGGGTCGAGAGGAGCCGGTATTGAGAGCGCGCATCCACCTATCCACCCCCCTCCGCGAAAGATTTTGGAGCGTTCCAGAAACGAGGATCTCTCTCTCTCTCTCTCTCTCTCCCCACCCCGCGCGCCGCCCCCGCGTCTTGGCGGGGGCCACTTCCGCTTCCGTTCCTGGGACCAAGACCCTCGGCTGTTGCCGCTGCCGCCTTTGCTGCCATGGTGAGGGAGTTGGGTGGGTGGGCGGGCGAGGGGGTGAGACGGTGGGTCTGGCTGACAGGGCCTGGCTGGGGCAGCGCGAGGCCCGCCGAAAGGGGAAGGGGAGGAGGGTTGTCCGTTGGCGGTAACCGGTCAGGGCAGGAGGGGAGGCGCTGCCGGGCCCGGGGAGGGAGTCAAGGGGGCTCCGAAGGGAAGCTTGGCGCTGAGGGGAGACGCCCAGGCCCGGCTGAAAAGGCCTCTTGCTGCCCAGAGGAGGAGGAGGGTGCGCGGTGACGTCACGGACGGCGGTTTTAAAGGTGCGACGTTTATTTTGACGGGGGGGGGGAACCTGTCGAATCTCCTTCCTTGCAGACTGCCACCCTTCGCCCTTATCTCAATGCTGTGCGCGCTACCCTGCAGGCCGCCCTGTGCCTGGAGAACTTCTCGTCCCAGGTGGTGGAGCGGCACAACAAGCCGGAGGTGGAAGTCAGGTGGGTGTCGGTGGTGGTGGGTAGTGGGGGCGGGGATGGGGCTGCATAATAAATACTGCTTATAATAATAATGAGCTTTATTTGGAGGGAGGGGAAAAGGTCTCCTTCGGCCTTATCGGCACTCCCTGCTTTTTCTTTTCCGATGGCTATGAATTGGTGTCGATTGATGAATGGGTGGTGTTGTTTTTTTAAACCTTTAATACCGGGGATTAAAGCAATGTGCGCGAAGCGAAAGGGCGGCTGATGGAAACGGTCCTTCAAGGGCTCATTGCGGGAAGCAGAGGCAGCAGATGCAGGCAAAAGGCTGGGGGATAAAAGCCGCATACGGAAGTGCGGAAACCGAGGAGGTGGAGTCGAGGGAGAATGAATGGAAGGGCCTGAAGGTTGCCATGGGGACTGAAAAGTTTCCACATTGCAATGCGCTCCAAAGTGAAGTGATAGCTGTCAGGGTAGGTTGCTGGTGGAGAGATGGTGTGTATCTTAATTCTGCTACCTTTCTCTCACCACCCGTTGTTCAAGGTTTCCCATACCCTAAATACTTTTTTTTAAAAAAGAGTTCTACACTGTGGTAATCTGTTTTATCTGTTGTTCTTTGAAATCTTAGAGTTTCAATGTGTTTTGCTGACTTGTAAGCCACCTTTGAAGGGTACAGACCCTAAAAGATAGGGCGGGAAATCAAATAAATTAAAAAGGCTGCAATCCCATTTTTAAAAAATAACTTTTATTTTGTGGAACATTTAAGGCTGCAGTCCTAACCTCATTTACTATGGAGTAAGCATTACTGAATTAAGTAGAACTTATTTATGAGTAGTCCTCGTGTGTGCTGTTAATTGGTCAGCACAAAAGCTCTTCTTGGTTTTCCAGGGGCTTGCAATTTTAGATTCATTTTTTTGCTGTTTGTATTTTCTCCTCGCTGTCATTACACTAGTGCCCTCTACCTTCTCATTTCTTGATTTCTGCTTATTATTCCCCTTCATCGTATCATATTTTTGTGACTTACAATAACCTTCTTCTTAATTTCCGTGGCCCAAGTATCTGACCATCCTGCTATGGATAGTGTTGATCAGTTGGTGATTATTATTATATCTTTTGTTTTATTTTTGTCTTGTTCCTATTCTGCATGTCAACTGTCATGCCACTGCTTCATTCCATTCCATAAGTGGACCATGGTGACTGCAGTTACACAAATTCAGTCTTTCATATATACTGTTCCTCATACTTTTTGAAATTGTAGCTGGCCCATTTTTAATGTTCTCTAATTTCAGCACAGGCTTTGATTCAAAGAGCTATGCATGGACTGCAGCATTCAGATATCACCATTCCTTCTACATCCTCTTGGGTGCTCTAACCAAAGACTTCCCTAACCTCCTGGGTCATCTCTGAATAAGTAGCCACAGGCTTGTCTTGACTTCCTTTTTGTACTGTCTTGGGCGGGGAGCAAAAGAAAGATGGCCGTATGATGAGCAGGAACATTTTGCCATCCCCCTGTAGTTCCTCAGCTGGAAAGTCTGGTTAGCAGCTGAGGGGAAACTGCAGCTGCTTAGATACTCATGGTAAACAGACAGTCCTTCCTGCCCTCTCACTTGACGGTTTTCCTTGGCTAAGAGGGGGCCTCACACAGGAATCATTTTGGTAGAAATCAGTGGAGTAAATGCTACTGACTTGTATTAAGTATGGGAAAGAGGTGGCATGGCCACCAACGAGTGAGGCCTATGCTTGCTCTCTGCTTGCCTCCTCCTGCTGTTTATTCCCTCCCCACTGCCATAAAATCTATGTGAAAGTGTGTAAAGGGAGCCATCTAATTCTGAGCATTAAGAGTCCCTGCAGATATTTCCCTGGTCAAAATGTTACTGAATTATGTGAGTACAGTAATCAGTTTAGAGAAATATTTGAACAAGGTCTTAGCTGTGAAACAAATGGATAATCTTACATTTGCTCAGAAGGCAAATATGACTAATGCATCATGGTTCATATGGGTGCATTAGTTGGCCTGAAATGTACAGGTGTAAAATCAATACATTTTATTGTGCCTGTCTTGCAAGCTCCTGGTCCTCATTCTTATGTCCCTATCTTTAGAACAATTGTATTCTGTGTGTTGTATGTATGGTAGTTTACATCAGTACTCTGCAGAAAGGTACTGCGGTGGTGTTAAGACGTCTGGCTGAACCTCACCTTGCAGAAAGGGGTTTGCATGGACTTGGTACAGATAGAGTAAGGAACCTCCACATTCCTAGACTATCTCTATGTCTTTGACTTTTAAGTTGACCTCTCTATCCTTTGAAGTCTAGACTGCTTAGACTGCATTCTCTTCAACTTCCATCTCATATTCCCCGTTCAAGATGAGAGGTCATCTTGGATCTATCCTCTGAGAACAAAAGAGCAAGCATGGCTGCCTTTGTGTTCTCTAAAGTCTAGAATGATCACTTAACTTGGATAGAAGAGTTTCTCTTTCTAAGTTATGTAACTCCTGTAATAAATTATTTTATTGGTTTTACTCTACAAATACTTCTTGCATGTGTGGGATTGCAACAAGTAGGATCTACTTTCTAACTAGAATCACAAACTACACTCCACATACCAAATTTCAATAGGTGGGCTGTGGCAGTGAGTCTATACTGGATAAACAGGATTGATACGTGGTGACCCCTGTCCCAACGCTCTTGTCTGCTGGACCGCCCTTTTGCACTCTGAGTTAATGGATTCCTCGTCCCTTTTAGAATTACTGGGATGGCAGTTGAGTTTAGGTACATGGTTCTACTCTCCCACTGCTTCTTACTGAATCCAATATCTTCTGTGTGAGCTAAAGTGCAGTTACACAAGAGGAAGTGCTTGTGGTCTGACTAATGCCAGAAAGGCATTTGCCCACAACTGCCAGACTTGGACCTTCTTTGGTCTTCTGGCAGACTAGCTGCAGGAGCAAATTCTAGAGCTGCCTGGCTCATAGACATTGGATTGCTCACAAAATGAACAAGATGGTTTACTAGGTCAAAAGTCTCCCCAAAAGTTGGAAAGTGAATATGATGGAACTTGGAGAGGCACTTCTAATGATTTTTTGTGTAAAGAGTCTTAGCAACTCTCTCTGATTGTGCTCATTTGCATGTTCTACCTCAATTCCTCTGGTCAAGTAGTTGAATGAATCCCTTGTACAGGGTCCTCAGGACAGTGATTGTCAGTGTACAGCCCCGCTCTGTATCTGGGATGTACCTTACCCAGAACAGCTATCGCATGGCTGAGTTATCATATATCAGCTGCTGGTGGGACAGGCATCAGAGGGCAGATTGCAGCCAGCAGGCCATATGTTATCTACATCTGCCAGGCAAAGGTATAAGCACTGGAAGCTAACTTAACACTGTTGTCTTGGTCCAAAGAAGAATTGTTTATATGATTTCTTACTCACCATGAAGTCCCAGGGCAGGTTACAACAGATTAAAGAGACAATGTTAAACATATTTAAAACAACTAACAATCATTACAATAGCGTGGACACTAAAAAATGTGTCTCAGATGTCAAATGGCTTAGGGTAAAGAGGTGTGCCATCAGCATATGATGATAACAGTACAATTAGGGTGCCAGATGCACCTCTGTGGAGAAGGAATTCCACAACTTTAGGGCACCACCTCCTGAATTTTAAAAAGTGGTGAAAGCTTGGAGAGCTTGCATTTAGGAATACAAGTTCAATGGTTGGGGAGACAAGAGAACATTGGATTGTGCTGTGGCTGGAATCCTTCCGAAGGAGAGACAAAATATGCCTCTCCGTGGTCCCTGACATAGATTTGTCTCTGTGGGTTTGCAGAAGCAGCAAGGAGTTACTGCTGCAGCCAGTGATCATCAGCAGGAATGAGAAAGAAAAAGTCCTAATTGAAGGGTCAATCAACTCTGTGCGAGTCAGCATTGCAGTGAAGCAGGTAAGCCAAGCATGGATGGGAGATGAGGGGTGGGGTGGTCATTGCAACCCAACCTGAAAAACGCTAACGGCTGTCCCTTTTTCCCTTCCACAGGCTGATGAGATCGAGAAGATCCTGTGTCACAAATTTATGCGCTTCATGATGATGAGAGCAGAGAACTTCTTCATTTTGCGTCGGAAACCAGTTGAGGTAAGGAGTCCTGACCCAGGGTCAGTGGCGTGGTACAAAGGGCTTCTTCTGTTGTCTCTTAGCCAAAGCAACAGCATGTGACACAGGCCATTTCTTTGACAGCTGTTGTAGCATATCCCACACCTCACTGCTGTCAGTAATGTGAAGCTCTCTCAGGAGATAAGATGTCTGACTGAGTGGCTTTTATTTTCAAGATGTTGCTTGACTGCCAACATCTTCCACAGTAGTATTAGCAGTGGCAATGGCTAACAGTGAGCTTGCCTCTTGCAGCACTGGTATGACTCAAAAACAGGTGTGGTTTCAGCCCTGTGTTGCGCTTGGTCGCTAGAGTCCAAATGACTGAGTTGATGTGAATACCAAAGCCTTGATCTGCATTTTCTTACAGGAGATATGCATGTGTGTGCTGCTATACACTGATGGATGTTAAAATGGCTGCCTCCATAACTGGTGTTGCAGTATCGGCAGACAACAGGGGTTAGGGCCATTACTCCAGTGTGGTCTGTGTGTTCTCCTGATTCTTCTCAGGTGTTGGATTTATTATCATAGAATCTCAGAATTGTAGAGTAGGAAGGGACCCCGAGGGCCATCCAGTCCAACCTTCTGCAATGCAAGAATCTCAACTAAAACATCCTTGACAGACGACCATCCAACTTCTGCTTAAAATCATCTAATGAAGGAGAGTCCACCACCTTCCAAGAGTGTCCATTCCACTGCTGAATAGC
This sequence comes from Podarcis vaucheri, assembly GCF_965113315.1. Lineage (NCBI taxonomy): Eukaryota > Metazoa > Chordata > Lepidosauria > Squamata > Lacertidae > Podarcis > Podarcis vaucheri. Next base: position 111,645,619 of record NC_138760.1, on the reverse strand, counting down.
TCTTAACTTCAGAAAGTTCTTCCTAATGTTTAGTTGGATTCTCCTTTCTTGTATTTTGAATCCATTGGTTTGAGTCCTACCCTCCAGAGCTGGAGAAAACACAGGCGACAGCCCTTTAGATATTTGAAGATGGCTATCATATCTCCCCTCAGTCTCCTCTTGTTTATGCTAAACATATGAAACTCCTTCAACTGTTCCTCATAAGGCTTGGCTTTATTGACTGGGTGGTTAGTATAGCTAGTTCTCACTGTTACATGTAGCCAAGCCCACTACATATATCTGCAAACTGTTTATGGAAGGGAAGGGAGAAAAAAGCAGGATAATTCCTTTCTCCCCATGCTGAGTTGGTGTCAGAGTGAGTAGGAGGTGTGATTGTCAAATCTTTGCTTAATAGATGCTAATTACATGCTGCTTTCCTTTTATCCCAGGGCTATGACATTAGCTTCCTGATTACAAACTTCCATACAGAGCAGATGTACAAGCACAAGCTGGTGGACTTTGTCATTCATTTCATGGAGGAAATTGACAAGGAAATCAGCGAGATGAAGCTGTCCGTCAATGCCAGAGCTCGCATTGTGGCAGAGGAGTTCCTGAAGAATGTAAGGGTCTGTTAGGCAGAAGTGAAACAAAAATGGTATGCCAAAATTCACCAGTGGTTTGTGGGAGCTTGGTTGGTAAGTCATGTGACTGCCAGCGCCATCTGTAGAAGCCTTCTAAACAAAAAACAAAATTGCGTACATTTTTTCATGTAGCAAGCCACCTTGAGCATGGTTTTAACTATGGAAAGCTGGCATATGAATAAAATGTTGTATGCATGTAAAATTGTTTAGAGATGAAAATGGAGAACTTTATCACAAGTGTTTATGAAATGTTTTTAGAAACAGCGGGAGGCCTATTGGATACAAAATTGTCTGTGGGCATAGAAGCCCTAGGTTTAGATATCTTCTTGACTATAAAGAGTTCATCACATAGCCTTGAGTAGCAGTACCATATTTTTCGCCCTATAGGACGCACCGTCCCATAAGGCGCACCTAGTTGGGGGGGGGGAGTAAAGGGGAAAAATTATTTCCCCCCCAGGCACGGGGCTGGGGCGGGGGAAGCCCGAGCTTCCCCGACCCCAGCCCCCAGAACAGGCAACTCTCCGCAAGCCGTGGGAGCCCAGCGCCGGGCTCCCGCACCTTGCGGAGAGCTGCACGAAGTCTGGGCGCGCTGAGCTCAGCGCGCCCAGGCTTCAGCATGCAGGCAACTCTCCGCTGGGCACCTGCACTTTGCGGAGAGCTGCGCGAAGCCTGGAGAGTGAGAGGGGTCGGTGTGCACCAACCCCTCTCGCTCTCCAGGCTTCAGCGAAAGCCTGCATTCGCCCCATAGGACGCACACACATTTCCCCTTCATTTTTGGAGGGGGAAAAGTGCGTCCTACAGGGCGAAAAATACGGTAATTGCTCCTTACATTTGTTTGGTACTCGGGAGCACAAAACCCTTGGTATGGACTGTTCCAATGGGAATCAAATAGGAGCTTGTTTGGATTCCAAGTTCCAAGAGAAGTGATCTGAATTACTTGTTACATGCTTCTAATAGCAATGAAAATGCAAACAAGCCCTTGGAGGTGATAGCAAAAAGGTTGGTAGCAACCTCTTCCAGGTGTCTTCCCCTGTAAAGTTCTCGCTAGAGAGGTGAACTGCTCCAGGGTGTTTCAGTGTTTGTGTCATTTTGGTTCATTTAATATTTGTGACACTTCTGTATCTACAAAGTTGATGCCAGTATGCCACGAGACAAGGCTTAAGGTTTAGTATTAGTGTACAGAGCCCTTAACACTGCCTTCCCTAACCTATGACCCTCCAGATGGTGTTGGACTACAACTCCCTTCATCCTTAAACATTGATCATGTCGCCTGGGCTGATGGGAGTTGGAGTCCTAAACATCTGGAGGGCACCAGGTTGGGAAAGGCTGCCTTAACGTCTTAGGAAACCTGAGAACAAGAGTGCCTTGTCTTCTATATAATAGTGGTCACATGACCCTGAGGTGACCTGGGGCCACTGGTTATTAATATATTTTGTTTCTTTTTTGTATGTTGCTTTGAGATTCTTTTCGAATATAACGAGATTTAAGAAATTTTCTAAATACAGTAAGTTTTCTCAGTATTTCACAAACTTAAAATTAGAATGTTGTCAAAATTCTAAAATATCTGTACAATATGACATAGAAACCAGCTAAAATGCACTAACGGGCCCAGGGACATAAAGACTTCACTTAGCCCTGAAAACACCATAATTTAGGCAAAAGGCGAGCCTTTTTGGGATAGGTATTCCACAGTAAGGGCACCAACACTGAAAATGCCCTTTTCTAGCCCGTGTATGTGAGTGTTAATAGTGTGTGCCTCTGAGAAGCTGTATTAATCAATTTGAGTAAAGCAACTTTGAATTAATTGACTTCTCTTTCTCTCTTTCCCCCCACAGTTCTAGACTAAGGGCTGGAATCCACAGCTTGGCTTTCTCATTCTCTCTGCACAGCCACCTTGCTGCGGCTTCAGAGAGGGCCACAGTTTGGGAGCGAGATGAGAAGCAGCCAGACCTGCGGGGGCTGTCCCAGCTAAATGTACACCATGCTCGCCAGCGTGCCCAGGGGAGGGGAGGGTGCTTTTTTAAATAATTTTGGAACAAAACTGTGCTTGTTTAAGACTGTGTCAACTTGATATCCTTTTCTTTTTTTTAATGACTGATACTTGCTGTTATTTGTCTACTTGAGTCTCTTAGCGGCCAAGGCCTTGTGGGGGGAAGGGATCGACTGTTCCAGCAGCCCTCAGAAAGAGTTGTTGCGGGAGTTCATCTCAGTGCTGTGCATGCAAAAAAACACCTCTGACAGATAACACACAAAAGCTGCCTTTCTCTATAAGGTTTGGCCCCAGTAAATGAGGCCTGAAGCATCTCTTTGGACAAACCGGCAGCCTGTCTTGGAACGTACTAGGGTACAAGGTGTGACTACCTTGGTCCACCTCCCAAACGGAATCATGAGTTTGCAGGCAAGCCAGGTGCTGAAGATGGCAGTCCTCCCCTGTGCCAAGTCATTCCCATTCTCTAGAGAGATCGCCCTCCTGTACTCCCACAGCAATCAGAGCATTCTGAGCACAGCACTGCCTCCTGTTCATTCCCTTTCTATTCCCTTCCACATCTGTGCCAGAGGGAGCTGTGATGGGAGGGGCCAGGCCATGCGTCAGCAAAACGCGACGGAGCTGGAATCTGTAACTCTTGGTTCTTTTTGCTATGGCACTTGCTGTAACTTTCTTACTCTGGGACCTTCCCTATTAAAGCCTTTTTTCCCCTTCTTGCCTCCTGAAGTTAAGCGGTGGTTGCATGGTTTCTCTGTGGTGTGCTGAGTCTGGTTATGCTGCCTGGGAAGTACATGGAATTTCTTGTCGTATCCCAGCAACTAGGATTGACCAATGTTCTGTGTTTGCCCTAAAGCAGGCATAGGCAAACTCGGCCCTCCAGATGTTTTGGGACTACAACTCCCATGATCCCTAGCCAACAGGGCCAGTGGTCAGGGATGGTGGGAATTGTAGTCCCAAAACATCTGGAGGGCCAGGTTTGCCTGTGCCTGCCCTAAAGGATGTTTTCAGAGTAGGTGCTCTTTCCTCACCTTAGTAGACTAGGCTGCATTCTCCCAAGCCAAGGCAAACCAAATTACCATGCTCCCTACAAAGAACATGTTCTATTACGTTATGAGGGTATCTCATTGCTTTGTAAAGAACAGCTAATCCTTCCTGAAGTGAAGATAATATTCTTGCTGGGTAGATTTGCTCCACCTTTTCTAAAGCTCACATGCACCTATTTTGAAAGGTTTTTATTTATTAGGTGTGTATATTGTAGGATGTGCACCCATGGTAGAGTTGGCTAACATATGGCCGTCCATACATTCTACTTACATTGAGCCGGACCATTGGTCCATCTACCACACTGCTGTCTATCTACACTGACTGGCGCCTGCTCTCCAAGGTTGGGGGCACAAGTCTCTCCCAGCCTTCCCTGGAGATGCCAGTGTTGAAGCTGGGACCTTTTGTATACGAAGTGTGTGCTCCATCACTGAGCTATGGCCCTTCCCCAGAGGTCCAGTCATTCCTAACATTGGTGCTGATGGGAGTTGGTTAGCTATTCCTTTCCTAAGCCACTGAGGCATTGTAGTGGGTATTGAAGGTTTTATAAAAGGAAGCAACAGTTTGCTTAAATATGACATTAAATCCTACACTCAACACTGCCTATTCCTCTAGTAAAAGTTGGCAAAATATTCTCTGCCTCAAAGCAAAACATTAGTGCCACTTCATTAATTGGCGAAAGGAGAAGAATGACTAAATTTCACAGTTTCTCCTGTCCTTCCCCCTGCACCACCGCAATGTCTCCGCTTTCTTTTTTTAGAAGTTGTAAAGGGCTGTTTTAAGCATTTCCCTTTTTCTTAAGGAGAACAACCATTGCTGGTTCCTCAAGCTCAGCTTCTGCCATTGTGGGCAAGAGCACTGTAGCCTATAAATGGATTTGTGGGCTGCTTCCTGTAGTGTGATTTGATGTTCTTGTGCAGCATAGCAAATCCTCATACTCTATATGCAGTCACGCACACGCATTTGTCTACACCAAGACTCGGGGGGGGGGGGGGAGTTGAAATGGCCCTGAAGCCGAGCAGCAAGAGAAGTAAAGCATCTGCTAACAGTGGTGAAGACTTGCAAGGCAAAAGGCGATCCAGCAGCTTGGCTATTGCACAGCAAGCACAAACTGTGGAACCATATGAATGTGGGGAAGCAATGAAGGACGCTAGATTTTAGAAGACTGCATGGTTCTGAGGACAAAATGTATTTGCGGTGGGGGCTGTTGGTTGCTACCTACTGGACTTGAAACCTAGATAAACCTGACTTGCTAAATCCAGTTTCTCATGTCAAAGAGACCTAAAGAGGCAGGTCTGTTGTCCCTTCTGAACATTGTAGCCAATGAACACGAAGCCCCTTACCTCATGCACCTGCCAAACTCAAGTGTTGCTCATCTGTTCCTGTGTTGATAGTAGCACTCCACTGCTGAAGGATTCCTAGTTTAGCTAGCTTGTCTTTCAGAGAGTGGTGGAAGGTTTTTCTTTCCTGCAGTTGATCCCCCTGGAATGGACAAAAAACAATTCAGATAGCATACACACCTCCGTACAGTCTGTTTTAGAGAAAGGCAATGAAAGAGAGGCATTACCCCCATCCGCTGTCTCACCATCCTCAGCCAGGAGTGGTTGGTGTGTGATCCTTAAGAAGCCAAGCCAATGGGAGGAAGGAACAGAATCCTGGAATACGATGGTAATTCCACTGCCCTTTGATGTCATAGGTGAGCCATCCTGAGCATTCTCTGCAGGTCTCAAACAGGTGATATAATACAATGCCATTGGCCCTCTCTTGCAAGGTAGGCCTCAAGCCTAGGGAGGTTGTTTGCTTCTGAGCCACAAACCCTCCCACTGTGCCCCGTCTGGGCTTCGTATACCTGCAGCCAGAAGGAGGCTTTTGCCCCCACGTGAATTTTACAGGGTCAAGTGGACACCAAGCACGGGGGGCCAGCCACAAATGTGCATGAGTCATCAGAGGTAGCAGGGAGACAGTATGAGCCGCAACTAAGGTAAATTAGGAATAGTATGTCCCTTTTGGATAGATCCCGTGTAGATGTGTGCCCCTCAGGCCAGCTAAGGATACTTGCACCTACAACAGTCTGATTTGTGCTGTACGTTGCTCAACATGTTGGTCCTTGAACCCTGCTTCCAAAGCCTTACTCCTCCCCCTCTGGAGTCTTATCCTTGATGTAATTTCTCCCATTTGCAGTTTGACTACACAAACCTCTCTTGCGTCCCCTGCCTGGCTGGTTCCTGCTGTTGCCCACATCGCCTTAGATTTTGGATGACTACATCCCTCTAGCCTATCAGCCAGAAGTGGTCGCCTTAAAAGAGACCCTGCTGCCACAATTCCTTTAATTCAGGGCAAGGGAAATTGGGGCCATCCAGATGTTGCCGAAATACAACTCCCATCAGCGCTAGCCAGCACGGACTGCTACATCCATCCTCCTGCCTGATGGCCAACAGGCGTGAGGCACGTTTGACCAGATGTGGCTGAACCTGCAACATCCACCATCCCTGGCCACTGGCCATGCTTACTAGGGCTAATGGGAGTTGTAGTTTGGCAATGTTTGGGAGGCCAAAAGTTCCCCACACCTGATTTTGAGGGGCACAGGATAGCTGCCCAACATCCTTAAGGCAGGGGCAGCCGCACTGGTCCCCCCAAGATGCATGTTGGACTACAGTTCCCATCCTTCATGACCATTGGCTCTGCTGGCTGAGGCTAATGGGAGTTGTAGCTCAGGAACTGGTTAGCAATTTCAACTTTAAGCAGTGCACTGATGAGAGTGCCTTATCTAACCACAAGAGAGAGAGAGAAGGATATAGTAGGCAAGGAGGAGTTTGGCAAACGACCTCTTCTGATCAGTTAACATCCCTGTTTTGATTCAGAAAGAAGTTCCTGGAGAGCAGCTTAAAATAGAGGTGCAGGGCTTTTGAGATCTCCTTTCTAATTATCCTTATCTAGCTAGCAAGCTTCAGTTGCTCTGGGAATTAATTCTCCTCAAAATACCTTTTGCAAAATATCTTTCTGAAAGGCCCGGGGTGGGGGAGGGGCACGAGTTTTAACAAAGCAAAACGAAAAGGCCTCTCCTGGAGCACCTGCCGCTCTCCCTGGTTTCCATAGAAACGCCAAACAGCCGCATGGGAGTCTTGCGGAGGAGCTGGGCCCTCGCCGGCGGCGGGAGCGGGAGCCTCGGCTTTTCGGGGGCGGGGAAGGGACTCGGAAACTGCCCGCGGGTTGGGGGGGGGAATGCTGGTTGGGGCAGCCGGCCGTGGAGACCAGGCTGTGGGGTGGTAACTTTGTGGGTGGGGAGAGAAGAAGAGCTCCCCATGCAAGAGGAGGAACGGGGTTCGCCTGCCCGTGGCTCCTGATGGCCTCGTTACCGCTCGGTGAGAGGAATGCCCTTTGCACATGCACAGAGGTGCTCTCGTCTCCCTTTGCGGTGCAAAAGCGCCAACTTGGCCCCGCGACCGTGGGTGCCCCGGGGACGTGGGTGTATGCAGCGTGCAATGACCCTGTGGGTGCCCGGCTCCTTCATGGGGAATATTGTGGGTGCTCAGGGAGTTGGCACCTATGTTGCGGTGCCAGGTTTTTCGGAGCTCAAAGGCCTGTTTCTTACAGGGTTATGTTCACCTGGGAATGCTGTGCTTGGTTGGAGGGTGGAAGCAGCTGGGGGTATGGGAACTGTTGGCTTAGATTTTGGAAGGGGAAGGGTGCCCAATAGCTTGTGTGTGTGTGTGTTTGTATGTGTGTATTGATGTGATCAAGCAGTGCTTCCCTGTCTAATGACCTGCGCTGCTTTGTGCCTGGCAGTGAAGGAAAAAGCACTTTTAAAAAACGATTTCCAAACTTAAAAGCACATTTTAAGTTTGCAAAAAGAGCAGAAACACAGTGAAGGGCACCTTTGGGTCAGCTCAGCTGTTACTGCTCTGTCCGAACCCAAGTGAGCATTTCTGAAAAGCTTCTGGGAAAAGGTAGGTTTATCAACGGACTCCAACAAGAATAAGCAGTATTGGGAGCAGATCCATCCTGCCCTGCCAAATAAAAATGCATAGCTAACTGAGGTTCTGCCCCCTAACAAAAGGCCTGCCCCCCCCCAAAAAAAAAATCCTGGCTAGATTTTTTAATAGAATAGAATAGAAAGTGGACAGCTGCCATAGGTTGTATGATGCGGATGTCTGTCTCCGGATTATATTCTGTCATAAGCTCCTATATGGGATATTGATGTGGAGAGGAGGGCTCTCTAGTTTAGCTGCAACAGTGAGCTTGTCACTTTGTCCCTGCAGGTGGCTGTGCGGTGCGCCATGACTGACATACCTGTTCACTGTGAGTTGCTGGACAGGCAGTGGAGCTGGCACCAAGAATATGCAGGTGACTGATCGCAGAGCTGCTTATTGGGACAGCCAAGATCCAGATTCTCTGGGAATGTACTGCTTTGCACAAATATATTGTTTCAGCGATCAATATTTTGAAAGGATTTGGAATTCATATCCCTGACTTGAGGGAATTAAAAGAGGGCAGGATCTGAGGGGTAGATTAACTTGTAGGGTACTATAAAAAACTAACTAAAGTAGTAACAGCTTGCCTCTCTGTTTGTAAGCCCTGCTCACTTCCTCACCAGACTCTGGTAACCACACATTTGCAAGGTTTCTTTTCCAGAGCTATATGGGCTGGGTTTCGAGAAATGGAAGCTGAGTTTACCAGGACAACAAATATTCTTCTCAGCGTACAATGCTTGTATAGCAGCCCCCCAGAAATACATGTTCAGAAATTCAGTTCAGTTTTGAAGAGGCTGTCATGACCCATAAATGGTGGGCATGTTTACTCCAAATTCTCAACTGGTTGCAGGCACCACACAATGGGCAAAGACTACAGTGACCCCTAAAGGGTGTTTGGGGTAGGGTGGCAGTCAAAGGAATGTAAGTGCTTTGTGGTAGTCTCTGCAGCTGCCATGAGAGGCAAAGCTGATGCTCTCTCACTTCACCACAAGCACACACCTCTCCTGTCCCAAAAATAAATTTAGTATTAAAGAAGAGCAAGACCTAGAACAAGAGTGGGGAACCTCATTATGCCCATTCTATTATGCCCTCCCTATTTGGCTGGCCAGGCCACACCCACCTGCTCTACGACACCTGATGTCATATATGAAGTCACTTGTGAGGTATGTAAAGTTGAGGCTTTGTCAAAAGGGCGTTTGCTGGCCTACAAAGCCCTTTTCAAAGCACAGGACAAGCTGATTGTCCTAGAAGAAACAGTGGTCATGGGAGTTGCAGATTCGTCAGTGTTAATAATAATAATAATATATTTATTTATTTATTTATACCCTGCCCATCTGGCTGAGTTTCCCCAGCCAGCTCCCAACAGAATATTAAAAACACGATAAAACATCAAACATTAAAAACTTCCCTAAACAGGGCTGCCTTCAGATGTCTTCTGAAAGTCAGATAGTTGTTTGTTTCCTTGACATCTGATGGGGGCATTCCACAGGGCAGGTGCCACTGCCGAGAAGGCCCTCTGCCTGGTTCCCTGTAACCTCATTTCTCCCAGTGAGGGAACCGCCAGAAGGCCCTCGGCGCTGGACCTCAGTGTCCTGGCTGAACGATGGGGGTGGAGACGCTCCTTCAGGTATACAGGACCAAAGCCATTTAGGGATTTAAAGGTCAGTACCAAGACTTTGAATTGAGTTCGGAAACGTACTGGGAGCCAATGTAGGTCTTTCAGGACCAGTGTTATATGGTCTTGGCAGCCACTCCCAGTCACCACTCTAGCTGCCGCATTTTGTTTGACCTTTATTGGGTCATTTTTGCTGCATTTGCCTTTGGAGTAGGGCAATCCCCTGGAAGTCTTGTGGGGCTGCATTCCTTTTGGAGTCATAGGATCTTTTAACAACCTCAGTGTTTCTTTTGATCTCTCGCAGTTGGGCCCAAAGTGTAAAGCAGGAGGGGACAGTGACGCTGGAGGGGGCAGAAGGACCAGCAGAGGAGGTAAGGTAGCAGCTACTCCAAGATTTCTGCTCCATGCTTCCTAGGTCAAAGAGGTGCCTTCAGGGCAAAAGGCTGCCTGCAGCAGCCTTTCTCAGCCTCGTCCTCTTCTTCACACAGTGTACAATTGAACTATGGAACTCCCTTCCCACAGGAAGCAGTGATGGCCACCAAGGGATTTAAGAGAGGATTGGGCAAATTCATGGAGGATAGGGCTCCCAATGGCTGCTGGCCATGATGACTTTGCTCTACCTTCATGGTTGTTGTTGTTGTTTAGTCGTTAAGTCGTGTCCAACTCTTCGTGACCCCCTGGACCAGAGCACGCCAGGCACTTCTGTCTTCCACTGCCTCCTGCAGTTTGGTCAAACTCATGCTGGTAGCTTCGAGAACACTGTCCAACCATCTCGTCCTCTGTTGTCCCCTTCTGCTTGTGCCCTCCATCTTTCCCAACATCAGGGTCTTTTCCGGGGAGTCTTCTCTTCTCATGAGGTGGCCAAAGTATTGGAGCCTCAGCTTCAGGATCTGTCCTTCCAGTGAGCACTCAGGGCTGATTTCCTTCAGAATGGATCTTCTTGCAGCCCATGGGACTCTCAAGAGTCTCCTCCAGGACCATAATTCAAAAGCATCAATTCTTTGGCGATCAGCCTTCTTTATGGTCCAGCTCTCACTTCCATACATCACTACTGGGAAAACCATAGCTTTAACTATATGGACCTTTGTCGGCAAGGTGATGTCTCTGCTTTTTAAGATGCTGTCTAGGTTTGTCCACCTTCATGGTGGAAGGCACAGTAATGCTTTTGAATGCCAGTTGCTGGAAACCACAGGAGGGGAGACTGCCAATCCAGTCAGGACTGGGGCTGGGACATTATCTTAATATTGCCCTTTGTTTCAGGCAGCAAAATGTTTTAGGTTAGCCTTAAAGACAAGCAAGGTTGCCCATGCTTAGTACATACTGACAAATATTGTATCCAGTGTTGCACCAGCAGGGTTCCACTGACACAGGGGGGACTTCTGCTTCCTTTCCTCTGCCTGCATGCTCCAAAATCTGCTGGAGGCTTCTCCAACGCTCTGGAACTAATTTTGAGGGTGCACCAGGGGGGCAGGGGACAAAAGAAAAAGAGGAGGCTCTAGATCAGGGGTCAGCAACGTTTTTCAGCCATGGGCCGGTCCTCCGTCCCTTATACCTTGTGGGTAGCCGGACTATATTTTGAAGAAAAAAAAAATGAACCAATTCCTACGCCCCCACAATAACCCAGAGATGCATTTTAAATAAAAGCACGCATTCTACTCATGTAAAAACACCAGGCAGGCCCCACAAATAACCCAGAGATGCATTTTAAATAAAAGGACACATTCTACTCATGTAAAAACATGCTGATTCCCAGACCGTCCGCAGGCCGGATTGAGAAGGTGATTGGGCCACATCTGGCCCCTGGGCCTTAGTTTGCCTATCCCTGCTCTAGATCATGTACAGAAATCTGTTGCACCAACAAAGCTGCAGTGTTGGATACGGCCCTACGTAAGAGATCCATTATCTCCTGCCTCTTCCATTCTTAAGTCACAGCAGGAACAAGTCCTGCTTCTTCAGGTGTGTTTTTCTGTATCATAATATGTCTTAGACTAGCCATGTAGTCCCCATATGTGCCATTTGAACCCTTGTTCTTCTAAAAACCAGCTGCACTGGCTCCCAGTGGAGTACAGGATCAGGTTTAAGGTGCTGGTTTTAACCTTCAAAGCCCTATACGGCCTGGGACCCTCGTACCTACGGGACCACCTCTCCTGGTATGTCCCACGGAGGACCTTACGGTCTTCAAATAAAAACATCTTGGAGGTCCCGGGCCACAGGGAGGTTAGGCTGGCCTCAGCCAGAGCCAGGGCTTTTTCGGCTGTGGCCCTGATCTGGTGGAACGCTCCGTCACAAGAAACTAGGGCCCTGCGGGACTTGACATCTTTCCACAGGGCCTGCAAGACAGAGCTGTTCCACCAGGCCTTTGGCCAAGGCACAGTCTGACCCCCTCCTTCTGTAATCCTCATATAACTCTAGCCCAATGGTTGCCATTAATTTGACTCTGAATTGATTTTAGAATGAATTGATTTTAGAATGTATTTCAATTAATTGATTGTGATTTTATGTAAACTGTGTTATTGTTACTGTTAGCTGCTCTGAGCCCGGCTTCGGCTGGGGAGGGCGGGATATAAATAAATTATTATTATTATTATTATTATTATTATTATTATTCCTCATCCAACTGTGCTCAGTTGGCAGATTGAAGCCTGACGGAGATGCCCCCTCCAACATTGAACGTACACAACTGCACCCCACTCGCCGCCACCCATCCACAGCTCCCAATACCAGCAGGTATAGACAAGAAGGTGAGTTGCCAAGATACTGCCAGGGGTTCTGTGCTGTGGGTAGATGTTCATGTGATTTGCTATCCCCTCTAGATTTGCTTTATTATTTTATTTTGTTTATTGATCCTCTTTGTGTTATTTTCCTTTCTTATTTTTGCAGTTTCTAAGCAGTGCACATAATTTGTTTTGAAAAGTATACAACGGGCAAGTTCAATTAAAATTAAACATGGAAACAAAACTTCCTTAAAATGGATGCTGAAGTCGAAAGGTCTTTGTTACATGCCTGACATTCAACAGGGAGAAGGCCTGTCTGAATTCAGCCGGGAGGGAATTCTACAGAATCAGGCCAACAACACCAAATTCATAACTCCTGGTGGATATGAGTTGTGCATCCAAGCCATGTTCCCATCAGGCTCCTAAAGATTCTTTACGGTTGATAGTGTGTGCTGGCTATAAATCCTTGCCTAATTGGACTTCCTGGTTGACAGCTGGTACAAAGGTGGGCAGTAGATATTTCAAAGTAATAGTGCCACTGTATTCTGCTCTGGTCAGACCTCACCTGGAGTACTGTGTCCTGTTCTGGGCACCACAGTTCAAGAAGGACACTGACAAACTGGAACGTGTCCAGAGGAGGGCAACCAAAATGGTCAAAGGCCTGGAAACGATGCCTTATGAGGAACGGCTAAGGGAGCTGGGCATGTTTAGCCTGGAGAAGCGGAGGTTAAGGGGTGATATGATAGCCATGTTCAAATATATAAAAGGATGTCACATAGAGGAGGGAGAAAGGTTGTTTTCTGCTGCTCCGGAGAAGCAGACACGGAGCAATGGATCCAAACTACAAGAAAGAAGATTCCACCTAAACATTAGGAAGAACTTCCTGACAGTAAGAGCTGTTCGACAGTGGAATTTGCTGCCAAGGAGTGTGGTGGAATCTCCTACTTTGGAGGTCTTTAAGCAGAGGCTTGACAACCATATGTCAGGAGTGCTCTGATGGTGTTTCCTGCTTGGCAGGGGGTTGGACTCGATGGCCCTTGTGGTCTCTTCCAACTCTATGATTCTATGATTCTATATCTATTGCACACTGGGCAAAAGATATAGGACACAATACAGTGGTACCTAGGTTTAAGAACAGTTCTGTTTACGAATTATTCGGTTTACGAACTCCACAAAACCGAAAGTAGTGTCCCGGTTAGAGAACTTTACTTCGGTGTAAGAATGGAATCCGAAAGGTGGAAGGGCACTGGTGGCGGGAGGCCTCATTAGGGAAAGCGTGCCTTGGTTTAAGAACAGTTTTGGTTTAAGAATGGACTTCTGGTACAGTTTAAGTTCGTAAACCGAGGTCGAACTTAATCCATTCCAGTGATCTGTTCAACTCCCGGAACCATTCAAAAACCAAGGCGCGGTTTCCGATTGGCTGCAGGAGCTCCTGCACTCAATCAGAAGCCGTGGAAGCCGCGTTGGACATTCGGCTTCCCAAAAACATTCACAAACTGGAACACTCAGTTCCAGGTTTGCGGTGTTTGGGAGCCAGTTTGTTCAGGAGCCAAGCCTTTCAACAACCAAGGTACCACTGCTTGGTGTGAGGTAGGTACTAAGAGGTCACAAAGGTTGGAAAGCCTAGCTTTTTCGTTCCAGGAGATGCAGCCTCTCTGATAGAGGGACGCTCACCTCGCAGCATCAACTTCAACTCTTCCTTCAACCCAGAGCGCCTCAAGCAAGCCAGGCAGTTTGTGGAGAGAGCCATCAAGGTAAGTGTCCTTGGCTTACCTGGTCTCTACCTTTTTAGCCTCCACCCTGCCTGTTTCCCCCTCTTTTGTAGCCTTGGTTGGATGGGTCAACCTAGCCCAATGGGGAGAATGTTATCATCATCATCATCATCATCATCACTGAGGGGCGAGTCCCTGCCTCCCCTCCCCGCTGCAGGGCAAAGTTGATAAGCCTCTCCTGTTGCCCCATAGCAAAGGAAGATCTTCATGGTGAACGGCCCTTACCCCGTGATTCGGAGACGGCTGCTTGGCAGGGGCTGGGTGGAGAGGAAGTTTCCCAAGGTGGCTAAAGTAGTGAATAAGCGAGAACGTCCGCCTGATGGGGAGCAGGATGAAGATGGTGATGACAGTGACGGGCCTGAGGACGGTAAGGCCACCAGCCTCTCGCAACTTCTCTTTTAATTGTACCGAACAAAATTTATATGCTGCCTGACTGTATATTTACAAAAGAGGAAACCCTCTAGGCGATTTACAAAAATGTAAAACGAAACATTGGGATTCTCAATTAGAACCACATAAAAAGAGATATTTAATAGAATCGTATCACTGTAGCGTTGGAAGGGACCTCAAGGAGCATCTAGCCTAACCCTCTGCAATGGTATTTAAAAACATTCCAAAGTTTGTTTTGAATTTTGGGAAGAATCTCAGATGTACACGCACCAGATATGTTCATCTGTTCCTGCTCCCAATAAATTCATGCACACTATAAAAACAGGTGCAAAGCTACTAATAGAAAGACTTAGGTTTGACATGGCATGGGCACTAGCCAATCAGTGCCCATCACAACTGGCTTTCATTTGTTCAGTGTGAAACACTGAAAAGCCAAGCTATATTTTGTCCTAGGATTGGAAATGTGTGTGTATGTGTGTTGAGGGCACTAATAGTACTTTAAAACTACCTCCACCTCTCTTAAAATGTCACCTCTGACTTTACACTGTTTCTCATGGGTTACTTAACCTTCTCAAATGGCCATTGTTTGGACCTAAAAGAGCTTGCAGTGAACTGTGTAAAAGTGCTACAAGGAAACACAGGATGGTATTACTATGTTTTCCTAAGCATGAGGTTTGTGTTGGCAACACAGCAAGGGAAAACACAGCAAAATAGCTACATTTGTGAAGACTGAAGAAAATAATGTAAAACTTGCAGTAAAATGGGCTATATTAGGTTGGCTGGAAAAAACGCTCTTAGATTTCACTTGGCACTTTTGTAACAAGAAAAAGATGTAACTGCTGTAAATATTGCTCCAGGTTTTGGAAGGAAACCACTGGCAACCCAAGATCTGTATACATTTGCTAATAAAATAGAACTCTGCACTATTTTCCTAATTTAGCCTCTTCAGAGTGTGCATTCTACAACTTAAATTTATAAAATTAAGTGTGAATAAGTATCATTAGGTGTGTCTCTGCTATTCTGCATTTAACATTTATGTGTGTATATAGATCTATAAAATTAAAACCCATGCTGCCTTTCTATCAGTGATTTGAAGGTGGTTATCAATTTCAAAGTGGTTTACAAAAATAACAAAATAATTAAATATATGGATGAGCACCCATCTTTTTATGGACTTACCCACAGTAATAAGCACTTTAAATACAGTTTCAGTGTGTCCAAGAAGGAGACTGCTCCCTGGTAATGACTGTGAGTGACCCTTGTCTCCGCTGTTTTCCGTTTCCTTCACAGATGAGGAGGAAGAGGGGGAAGATGAACAGGATGATGCCATTGATAGTACCTATAGCCTTATGGTTAGTTTGATGTGATGGTGAACTTACCCCTAAATGCTTCCTTCAAGCAGCTAAACCTTTCCCTCCACAATTCTGGTTCCTGCAAAAGCCCGTTGAGGGCTGCACAAACACACAGGGCAGTTTAAAGTGGATTTGATGCATGCTTTTCATGCCTTCCGCACCACCTTGTCCTCATTCAGGTTGCAGCCCACAGTCCCCTCACCTCCATCTAATTCAGATTTTCCCAATATCAGTAGATCCATACTAAGGCAATAGAGGCCAACCAAATGTGACAAGGCAGCGTGCAAGCTTTCCAGGTTCTATCGTTAATAGCATGCACACTATTTTCTGATGTTTCGGTTGGCCTTACACAGTGGTACCTCGGTTTTCGAGCATCTCGGAAATCGAATGATTCGTAACCCGGACACCGAAAACCCGGAAGTAATTGCTTCCATTTTCAAATGTGCCTCGGAATTTGAATGGCTTCTGAGGTGTGTTTCTCCATTTATTCAATGGATTTTGCCGACCACCCATTGATCCTCGGCTTTCGAACATTTCAGAAATCAAACAGTCTTCCAGAAGGGATTACATGTACGTTCAAAATCCGAGGTTCCACTGTATACAGTTCAATTTAAAACACTCATGTGTTGTTGTTCACAGACAAAAACACACATGGAAAAATCGGATATGTGTTACCCACATGCACTTTTTATACTCTAGTTTTGTACCCAGCCATAGGCTAGTAGCTAGTTACTGGACCAAGGTGATCCAGTGAGCTATATGGCTTTGTAGAGATGTGAATCTGGGTCTCCTCAATCCTAATCAGACTTTCTAACCGCTGCAATACACATGCTGTCTGTTTGATCATCATAGACCCCCTTCTTGTGTTCTTCAGCATCACCTAGATTTATTCAGGATTTGGGTTTTTCCCATTTATACATCACTTCTCAAATGGAAAAAGGCCCTTAAGTGATTTACAGTCAAATGAAAACAAACAAACAAAAACAGTAATATGAACATTGTTTTAAAAACATTTAACAGTGCAACACTATATTGTTAGGGGCGCCCAAATGCTTTGGGGGGAAATGTCTTCACCTGGTGCCAAAAAAGATGACAAGGATAATACCAGGTGGGCCGCCCTAGAGAGAACATTCCATCAATGGGAGCTACTACAGAAAAGGACGTGGGTGGCGCTGTGGGTTAAACCACAGAGCCTAGGACTTGCCGATCAGAAAGACGGAGGTTTGAATCCCCGCGATGGGGTGAGCTCCCGTTGCTTGGTCCCTGCTCCTGCCAACCTAGCAGTTCGAAAGCACGTCAAAGTGCAAGTAGATAAATAGGTACCGCTCCAGCGGGAAGGTAAACTGCGTTTCCATGCGCTGCTCTGGTTCGCCAGAAGCGGCTTAGTCATGCTTGCCACATGACCTGGAAGCTGTACGCCGGCTCCCTCGGCCAATAAAACGAGATGAACGCCGCAACCCCAGAGTCAGTCACGACTGGACCTAATGGTCAGGGGTCCCTTTACCTTTTACTACAGAAAAGACCTGTTTGGCCATTGGCATCCTCCAGACTTCCCTTGGACGTGGCATGCAGAGAAGGGCTTCAGATGATGATCTCAGGGTGTCAGTTTTTAGCTATAATGGTCCTGAACCATATAAGGCTATATAACGGTCAAAACCAGCACTTTGAATTGGGTCTGGACAAAAATTGGAAGCCAGTGCTGTTGGGCCACCATCATGCCACCTTGTTCCCGTCAATAATTTAGCTGCCTGTTCATATTTCACCTTTCCCAACAGCATATCTGTCACCTGCACCCAGTTCCCCCCCCACCTTGTCCTTTTTGTTGTTGTTGTTTTAACCAGCTTCTGTGCTGTTTCACTAGGCTTCCACATTTACTTTTTACCCTTCCTCTTTCCCTGGCAGTCAAGGTTGGTTCGCAATCAGATCCCCTATTTCATCTGGACCAACCGGCGTGATGTCATTGACTGCCGCCTCCTGCGCAAAGATCAGATGATGAACCACTATGCCAAGGCGGGCACCTTCACCACCAAGGTGGGCAGAGTTTTTGCTTCTTGAATGTCTGGGCCACGCTAGCAGAGTGCGAATGGCGCTCTGAGTTGGGAAAAGGAATGTGCAGGATCTGGGCTCAAGTGGCTTGTGTATGTGTGCTGTGGGGAGTTGGGAAATTAAGCTGCTGCAAAGGCATCCATCCCTTCTTTCTCAGGTAGGGCTGTGTCTGAACCTGCGAAACCTGCCATGGTTTGACCAGGCTGATGCTGATACCTTTTTCCCACGTTGCTACCGCCTTGGAGCTGAAGATGAAAAGCATGCCTTTATTGGTGAGAACTGTTCACAATGCTCTCCTTCGGTGGGGTGGGGTGGGGAAGAGAAGGAAACTCCATGACTCTAGCACAATGGGGACAATGGGATGAGAGATGCCTTATCCCAGAGTAAAGGCCCACCATGTTTTGGGATATACTTTCTACTTTGATGGCATGTCTTAGTGCAGTAGGAAGTCTGTTTTGATTGTATGTAAGCTGCTTCAATCAAAACAGAACAGTCCCTACCTGCAGGCTTATATTCTTTTAAAAAAACAACACAGTTTGAAAGCACGTCAGAGTGCAAGTAGATAAATAGGTACCGTTCTGGCGGGAAGGTAAACGGTGTTTCCGTGCGCTGCTCTGGTTTGCCAGAAGCGGCTTAGACATGCTGGCCACATGACCCGGAAGCTGTACGCTGGCTCCCTCGGCCAGTAAAGTGAGATGAGTGCTGCAACCCCAGAGTCAGCCACAACCGGACTTAATGGTCAGGGGTCCCTTTACCTTTACCTAAGCTGCTTCAATCAAAACAGAACAGTCCCTACCTGCTGGCTTATATTTAAAAAAAACACAACACAATACGCAAGTGCAAAAGACAGGGAAGGAAGAGGGAAATAAAAATTCAGGCATCAGTTTCTAAATATAATGACCAGCTGGCACAAATCAGGGGCAGGAGACACCTGATGGAACTGGGCCTCCAGCAAAGCTAATGAAACAAGCCCTGCTTCCCATCTCCTCCACTGAGGTAGCTGGATGGAATGGGTGCCCTCAAATGTCAGTTGAGGAGCGAGGATAGTTTAGGGGTTCCTTTCCTCCCTGCTCTGGATTCTCACCAGAGAATTATGTGTCCTCCCTCCCTTTTATGGTAGAGGATTTCCAGCTCACTGCAGCCAGGAGCCTTCTCAAAGTGGTGGTGAAACGATACTGGAATGAACCCAACATGACAAGACTGGATGCTAATCAGAATGAGCCCCCAAATTTCCCAGAGACTCCAGGTAAGCGGTAGGAGCTGTGTGTTCAAAAAAGGAACAACCACAGAGATTTCTCTACTGCCGTCTCCAGCAAGTACCTGGAGAAGGTCCTTGATGGGAGAGCAGAACGTGTGATAAATTGCTTTTCTCTGGAAATTATTGCTAATGCCATCAGTTGTGTTCTAGGGGAGACTATTGAGAAATGGCTATGAGCTACCTCCAAAAGTGTAGCCCTGTGGCTTTTTCTCTAAGATATTTTTCACAGCTGAGTGATCCTTCTCTTGTCTATGGTTGGGCTGGTCTCCTCTGTGTAAGAAGAGAGAATGGAGTAGAGGTGTTTGATATGCAAATGAACTTTCTTTCCAGTGGAGATTAGATCAGAAACTAATTGAAGCATGAGCTTCCATGTGAAAATGTCCTAAGAAAGAAGTGCTATGGAGTTTCTTTATCTGAAGTGAGGTGGGTGGGTGGGTGTAGCTTTTAGGCTCCCCCAGATCACTGATCACTTTTTCCAAGTCAGATTCCAACCACCACTCCTCAGTGTCCAGCCAGACCCTGACAACTGGGAATCTGTAAAAAAAAAAAAAAAAGACCTAGGTCTCTCTTTGTGACAGTTTTTGTGTGTGTTGCTTTGATTTCAGACACTCCAAGTGTCCCTATTTTTCAGGGACAGTCCTGGATTTATGGAAACCATCCTGGTTTCTGATTTGATCCTGAAATGACCCACTTTTCTTTAGGACATCCCTGTTTTCTTCGGAGAAATGTTGGAAGATATGGCGTTATGTGACTCTTGAGCTATATGACAGCAGTCCTGTACAGTGGTACCTCGGGTTACATATGCTTCAGGTTACAGACTCCGCTAACCCAGAAACAGTACCTCGGGTTAAGAACTTTGCTTCAGGATGAGAACAGAAATCGTGCTCTGGCGGCGCGGCAGCAGCAGAAGGCCCCATTAGCTAAAGTGGTGCTTCAGGTTATGAACAGTTTCAGGTTAAGAACAGACCTCCGGAACAAATTAAGTACTCAACCCAAGGTACCACTGTATAGGGAAGTTTTGTGTGTGTGGGTGGGTGGGTGTGGGTATGTATATGTATATGTATATGTATATGTATATGTATATGTATATGTATATGTATATAAATGTTGGAAGCCACCCAGAGTGGCTTGGGCAACCCAGTCAGACGGGTTGGGTGTAAATAGTAAAATTATTATTATAATTGAATAGAATGTCCCTATTTTCATGGGAGAATGTTGGAAGGTCTGTGATTTACAGGGAGTAGCAGAAACAGTATCTCAGGCAGTCTTGCTTTGTGTGCCTTGCATAACTGGCTCAACAACCCTTCGTTTTCAAAAGTCAAGCAGTACACCAGCCGGAAGAAAGGGGTCATGCTCTCATCCCAGCTGATTGAGACTGCGATACATGCCTGCGAGGAACACATGAGCAGCTTGAGGCACCAGGACATTGACAGAGAATCCGGTTCTCCTTTGCTAATGAAAAAGTCACACTGGGAAAAGTTTCTACATGGCTACTACCAGTTAGCCCAGTAAGTACAGGTGATGCTGGAATATACCACACAGCAAAAACATCTGTTTTTGAACCCGGAAAGCCCCAATTTCAGAACTGGATCTTTGTGCAAATTTGTGTCCATTTGCATAGAGTGGAATCCACCAAGTTGACTTTAACTTGGGCAAGGAGACTGCATCTTCCTCTCATCTCTCCACCCCGCTCTCAAAGCCCCCCCCCCAAAAAAAAACTTTATTTGAGGGTATTCTGATGGCTGGAGGTAGGCAGTGAAAGCTGAAATAATGTTGCACAAGTGGAAGTCCATTCTGTTTATGCATGGACAGCACCTGGGTGCAACCTGTTGTGTGTGTACGTGCTCATTTCAGCTTAGCAATATTTGTCGCCCCACTTTATTTTTTTGCAGAATCATTTTAGGAAAGAAGGTTTGACGCACATACAGATTTTGCATTTAGGGCGCAAATGGTTTTGTAGCTTGCCCCTGACAAAAGAGGACACACCGGGCAGGACTGAACCACAAACTTTGTGTCATTATCTTCTCTGCAGCCCCTGCCTTCCTCCTTCCTCCTTGCTCTCTTCCTGCCCTTCCTCCCCCCTCTGAGCATCCTTGGGAATGGGGTTCATGTGATCACGATGGCACGAGGGCAGCCTACATAAACTCTGAAGGGACAATCTTCTAACACAAACAGGGGAATAAACTACACCTATCAGGATTACAGCAACTGGGTATGTAGAGGAAGATACAGGGACTTAATGGGGAACTTGAGGGAAGGACTGGGGTTTGTATTGTGTGAAGAAATTCTTACTCCCTGACTACTGGAAAGTCGTGCCAGATTAAGCCTGGATTTTTTTTCTAGGGGCATTGAGCAGAAACTCCTTGAACATCTTTCATTCCCTTCACAATTGTGAGAGCTGGAAATGTTGCTCTATTTTCAAACAAAATTTTGCAGGAATCAGCAGACTGAGAAGTGTCCATGCAGAAATTTGTTATGTAGGTTATGTGAATTGTGTTATGTGAATTAGGCAGTTTTGCTCATCTTTACATGCTCATGCTCTTAATCTCTCTCTCTTTTTGTTTTTGCTTTGTTTTTAAGCATCACAAACTGGGGACGATAAATTTGGGGGCTATGTCTGAAAGACTGAAGGGAAATGACTGTCAGACCTGAGTATGAAGGCCCTAGGCATGGGAAACAATGGAGAGAGGAAGGGATTGCAGTTGGGTACTGAAATCTGACAAGGGACACGGGTGGCACTGTGGGTTAAACAACAGAGCCTAGGACTTGCTGATCAGAAGGTTGACGGTTCGAATCCCCGCGACGGGGTGAACTCCTGTTGCTTGGTCCCTGCTCCTGCCAGGAGCAGTTCGAAAGCACGTCAAAGTGCAAGTAGATAAATAGGTACCACTCCGACGGGAAGGTTAACAGCGTTTCCATGCGCTGCTCTGGTTTGCCAGAAGCGGCTTAGTCATGCTGGCCACATGACCCAGAAGCTGTTCGCCGGCTCCCTCGGCCAGTAAAGCGAGATGAGCGCCGCAACCCCAGAGTCGGCCATGACTGGACCTAATGGGGTCCCTTTACCTTTACTGTAATCTGAGCCACCTGGAAGGTTCTCCCAGGTGCTCTATAGCACCTGAGATGTTGTGGTTGAAAATGCTCACGTATCCCAAGCCCAGGGATGGGGAACCTACAGCCTACTCTATGTTGTTGGGCTAAACGCCTATAGGGTGGTATCCCATAGAAGTAGTTCCATCAGCACAAGGACTTTCTCTCCCTGCATGTTCCCACACCCTCTCCAAATATCCTCCAGAGCAGTGTTTTTCAACCTTTTTTGGGCAAAGGCACACTTGTTTCATGAAAAAAATCACGAGGCACACCACCATTAGAAAATGTTAAAAAATTTAACTCTGCGTCTATATTGACTATATATAAAGTAATTCTCTTGAATAGGAATCAAATATACACAACGAAAGTATTTTATAATTATTTTATTATGAAATAGTAAGTAAACAGAAATATGAAAAATTATAAAATACTTTATTCAGTGCGCAACCTGGGCCTGTTTGGATGAACACAAAGCTGATATTCTGGCTGGAATCGAATGTTGCGGACCGTTCTCTGCTCAGCGGGGATTGATCTGCTGATCCCCGCTGAGCCAGCGGATGACAGCTCCGTCTCCGCACTGTGTGTGGAGAGGGAGATGTCAGAGCCCCGCTGCTCTCTATGGGGAATCGGATGAGAGAGGACCGCCTGTCCGCTCTCATCCGATCCCATCCGATCTGATCCCCACCAAGGACAGACACAGTCCGGCGCCCGCCTAGTGGGCGAAAATTTGACTTTTTTTTTAAAAAAAAAAACTTTCGAATTTTTCAATTTTCGCCACGGCACACCAGGCAACATCTCGCGGCACACTAGTGTGCCGCGGAACAGTGGTTGAAAAACACTGCTCCAGAGGGTTCAGAAAACCCCAAGAACAGATTTAGGAGGTGCATAGGGGAAGGGGGGGTTCGTAATGCAGCCAGAAGTCCTTACACAAATGGAACTATGTTGTCAGATACTGCCCACAATCCCTTGATGTGTTGGCCATGCTGGCTGTGGCTGATAGGCGTTAAAAGGTAAAGGTAAAGGGACCCCTGACCATTAGGTCTAGTCGTGGCCGACTCTGGGGTTGCGGCGCTCATCTCGCTTTACTGGCTGAGGGAGCCGGCGTACAGCTTCCGGGTCATGTGGCCAGCAAGTCTAAGCCGCTTCTCGCAAACCAGAGCAGTGCACGGAAACGCTGTTTACCTTCCTGCCAGAGCGATACCTATTTATCTACTTGCACTTTGATGTGCTTTTGAACTGCTAGGTTGGCAGGAGAAGGGACCGAGCAACGGGAGCTCACCCCGTCACGGGGATTCGAACCACTGACCTTCTGATCGACAAGCCCTAGGCTGTGTGGTTTAACGCACACCTCCACCCCATTAGAGTCTAATAATATCTAGAGAGCAATGAGTTCCCTCTGCGACTTCAAGGGCTGTAAATCTGTTAATGGTGCAATGGTCCATTAGGAGGCCATATTCTGAGATTTACCACTTGGTCATAACCGTGCTAATTTCTAGATAAAGTTGTGGTTGAGTCCGATATATACAGCTCGTTTCTAGAATAGCTGCCTGTCTAAACCAAGCAGATCGTGCTGGCAGGAGAATGGGTGGGGTCCTTGCTCTGAGTGTTTGTGTTTGCAGCGAGGGGGCACAGATGGTGCAGACGGGTGCCCACGTCGAGCGGTGCGAAGACGTCCTTCAGCGACTGTCAAAGGTCGTCCCACAGCTGGACATGGAAGGGGACAGGAACATATGGATTGTGAAGCCAGGAGCCAAGTCCCGGGGCAGAGGTGAGAGAAGCGGCGCTGCATATGGAGGGGAGTTGATAATCAAAAGAGCATATAAGGGGGAGACTGTGAGGAAAATGGACTTGGCAAAGGGCTTGTTCACACTGGGCTTCTTCCTGAGCAGTGGCACCCTGACCACATCCCTATTGTGCCCTTCTTGAGTTTGCTGTTGTTAAAGAATCTGGGTTGCTAAGGCACCGTGCGCAACTGGTGCAGCCCTCACCCAGCAGGGTTAGAGAGGAGAGGGTGTGCTTTCTTGACACCCAGCAGTTGAAATGTGAGGAGGGTTTTTTCGGCCTCTCTATTGAGTTCACACATTCAAATGAGACAGTGAAGGCCGACTGAGAAGGGACTTGCTTACTGCAGTAAATGCAGCCTGCCCTAGTGGCAGACTGAGGTTGCTCAGAGTTAACCCCCAACTATGAACCAGCCTTATAGGAGAGACCTGGTCTGAACAAAGACATTGGATTCCTATCTCATTATACATGACTAAGCCATTTTTCACCTTCTCACCCCTTGCCTTTTTCTGTAAGACCTGTTGCAGTCGTTAAGAGTCGTCAACAGGCTCATCTCAGCTATCTGCCTATCTCCCATTCCCACCACCCTTCTGAGTAATACCCCTCCCCACCTTCTCACTATATAGAAGGATCTGGCAACTTCTGTTTCAGTGTATCTGAAGAAGTGTGCATGCACACGAAAGCTCATACCAAGAACTAACTTAGTTGGTCTTTAAGGTGCTACTGGAAGGAATTTTTTATTTTGACTATGGCAGACCAACACCTATCTGTAACTGCAGCCTTATAGGGTGAGAGCTAAAGGGTCACCAAAACACTTTTCCTTTTTTGTGTTGTGACTTTCAGATCGTAAGCCCAAAGGCAGATCCTTTCCTATCATTGACATTTGTTAGCCTTTCTTAGGGTTGCCATACATCCAGAATTTCCTGGACATAGCCAGTATTCAGCCCTCGAGTGGAAATGGCAGCCAGTGTCGGTAGTGTAGATTTTGGTGATTTTCACCAGTGTGGTGTAATGGTTAAGACTTGTAATCTGGTGAACCGGGTTTGCTTTCCCGCTTCTCCACATGCAGCTGCTGGGTGACCTTGGGCCAGTCACACTTCTCTGAAGTCTCTCAGCCTCACTCACCTCACAGAGTGTTTGTTGTGGGGGAGGAAGGGAAAGGAGAGGAGAATGTTAGCTGCTTTGAGACTCCTTCAGGTAGTGATAAAGCAGGATATCAAATCCAAATTCCTCCTCCTCTTCTTCTTCATTAAACTTTCATGTCCAGATTTTCACTTTTTTAAATATGGCAACCCTAGGCCCTTTCTGGAACCATTTTTTTGTTGTTCCTGCCAAAGATAAAAATGTGTTATGTTAGTCCTGCCATGACAACCTGATGGCCAGGGCTCCTGCTCCTGGCGTGATATGACTGCCACTTTCGTGAGTTTCACAGCCACCCTAGTAGTTCTCTTTGTTGAGTGGAGCTTGGACACCAGTAACACAAAACATGCACTTTGTGTCTCTTGCCATCTCCGCTGCATCAGCTGTGGAAAGGGTGTTGTCTACCTAGCCTGGTTTCTGCCAGTGGCGTAGGGGGGGCCGGCCGCACCGGGCGCAACATCTGGGGGTTAGGGTTAGAGGGCGCAAATCCACGGGTTAGGGGGCGCAAATCCACGGGTTAGGGGGCGCAAATTACTTGCCTTGCCCCGGGTGCTGACAACCCACGCTACGCCACTGGTTTCTGCAGAAAGGGTGCCTGAGCTTTTCGCTTTGCTCTGAACTGCTCTGATAGCAAGGATGTGGGGATGGAACGGACGTGGGTCTGTCATGATCGCGAGGGCTTTTGTTTCTTTCCCAACAGGCATCATGTGCATGGACCGCTTGGAGGAAATCGTGAAGCTAGTGGACTGCGACCCCATGATCGTAAAGGACGGCAAGTGGGTGGTGCAGAAATACATTGAGACGCCCCTGCTCATCTTTGGCACCAAGTTTGATCTGCGCCAGTGGTTCCTGGTGACCGACTGGAATCCACTGACCATCTGGTTCTACCAGCATAGCTACATCCGCTTCTCCACGCAGCCCTTTTCCCTGCACAAACTGGACACGTGAGTGTTGCATTGCTTATCTTCTCCACGGCTGGATACAGCTTTATGTGTGTGGTTACTGTGTGTGTGTGTGTGTGTGTGTGTGTGTGTGTGTGAGAGAGAGAGAGAGAGAGAGAGATGCTGCTGCTGCTGCTGCTGCTGCTGCTGCTGCTGCTGCTTTGTGAAGTCTTTGTTCTGTGCATGCCACTCACAGTCTTAAATGGTCTTGTTGATGTCCCGTGAGGACCGCAGAGCCACAGAAGAGCATCAGCCTTGCATGCAGAATGGTCTCAGGCTTATGCATTGGCATCTCCAGGGGGGACTGAGAATCTCTCCAGCCTGAATCCTTGGAGAGCTGCTGCCAGTCTGTGCTGACAACACTGAGACAATACTGTCTGGCCTGACAGCATGCATATATATATATATATATTTGCTTTCGTAGATTTTCACGGGTACAGGAATGCAGGTTTTGGTGTCTTCGGGTGTCTTCCCGTGTAAGAGTCGGGGTGTCTGTGCGACGTTTCGACGAGGTCTCACTCGTCATCTTCAGGCTGGTGCTTTCGGCTATACACCACACCCCTCAACAGTATTTATAGGAACTCAAACACCAGATTCTGCTCTGTTCCAGTAACAAGAAGCCGAAAGCACCAGCCTGAAGATGACGAGTGAGACCTCGTCGAAACGTCGCACAGACACCCCGACTCTTACACGGGAAGACACCCGAAGACACCAAAACCTGCATATATATATATATATATATATATATATATATATATATGATATTTATTAAGGTTTCAAATAAAAAAACTACATAGATAAAAAGAAAAGAAAAAAAGACAGAAATAAGAATAAAAGAAAAATACAAAATACAAAAAATAAATAAAAAACACTTTAAAAAATACATCAATCTTTCCACCTTACATTCATTTCCTTGCTTCCCTGACCTCCTCACACCTCCCTTTTTTGTATTCCAATTCAGTTAGTTAATTCAGCAATTTCTTTCCCTCTTTGTTGGCCTGACAGTATAAGGCAGCTTTCTGCGCTCTTGTAAATTCTGCAGGATCATCCCAGTTATTATTCCCGGGTTAATAGTTTGTGAACTACAGCTCTGGCCATTTAAACAGATTGCAGACCTGCCTGAAACCTTGCGAAGCTCCATATATGTTTTTGTGTGTGTTGTGTTTTAATTCTCTCTTGCTAAGGCACCTTGTGAGGGCAGTGTGCCCTGACGAGCAGGTGAGAAATCTCTTGCGTGAAATTAAATATATCAGCGCTGTCATACAGACCAGTGTGCTCTGCAAACATTGCCAAAGCAACTTGACCAGCATAATGTAACCGGGAAAAGGCATGTGATGGTAGCTGGCCACTGAATATCTTGGAGAGCCCCAAGAGAGGGCAGCTGAGGGTGGAGAAGAAATGGAGGGTGGGAGAAAGGAAAAAAGAACTGGTGGCGGAGGAGTGAATATCTAGTATGAGCATGAAAAAGGAGTTGGGAGCCTGGGTGTGGTTGCAGTAATAAGGAGAGAGTATTTCGGGGAGGGATGAAGATAGGGCTTGTTCAGAGAGCCACGAGGGCGCTATGGGGCTAAAGTAGAGGGAGAGGAGGTTTCTGGGGAAGGGAGAATGCAGAGCAATGCAGAGCAGTCATGCCTTGCGCTTTGCTGGAGCCTAGCAGGGGAGAAATGCCCGAGAAGTACTGTGGTTACCACGCTGGTAAGTCAGCCGTCGGGGGCAGAGCTCTTGTGAACAGGGCTTCTTTAGAATGCAGAATGAGGCTTCTTTGACAGCAGCACATACAGGGAAGAAGTATCTGAAATATACTCGGAGTCGAGAGTGGATTTCATGCTCTTTATTCAGCTCATAGTGGTGAGGAGGAATGAAAGTTCCCCCAGAATGTCTGCTTTATATACATTATTTACACAATGGGCTGCACGTGATTGGCTAATTCCGGAATTCTCCTGTAGGCCAATCAGGTTGTGGATTCACTTCCATCTGGAGCTGGATTGGGTGGCTCCTGCAGACCAATCATACTGCTGCATTGTTCTAGGACCAATCAGACTGCTGCATTTTGGATCCTATTGTTCTAGGACCAATCAGACTGCTGCATTTTGGATCCTATTCAACTCAGTACATAACAGTATCCCTGATCACCATAGATGGGAAGGAGTTGAGAATGGGGAGCAGCTCAGTGGGCGAGCCTCTGTTTTGCATGAAGAAGGTGCCATGTTCAGTCCCCAGAATCTCCTGGTAAGGCTGGGAAAGCCTCCTTTCCAAAATCCTTGAGTGCCGCTGCACTCTTGCCCCTATAGATGACGCTGAGATAGATGGGCTGATTTCCTGTGTTCCTATTGTGGCTTAGCAGGGATGGAACACACACTTCCCGGGTCCCAATCCTGTATTGTTGCCCGATGCACCTGACCCCCGCCCCTTGTGGACTGATCTTACCCTCCTCTCCAACCCAGCTCCATCCACCTGTGCAACAACTCCATCCAGAAGCACTACGAGAACTCGTTGAACCGCCACTCTGAGCTCCCCCGCGACAACATGTGGTCGTCCGAGCAGTTCCAGGCCCACCTGCGACAGATGGGGGCCCCCGAGGCGTGGTCCACGGTGATTGTGCCCGGCATGAAGGCAGCCATCATTCACGCCATGCAGACCTCGCAGGACTTGGTGGAATTCCGCAAAAACAGCTTTGAGCTCTACGGCGCAGACTTCCTCTTTGGAGAAGATTACCAGCCGTGGCTGATTGAGATCAATGCCAGCCCCACCATGGCAGCCTCCACTGCCATCACTACCCGCCTTTGCGCCAGCGTGCAGGAGGACACCTTGCGTGTGGTCATCGATCGCAAGTACGACCGCAACTGCAACACGGGAGACTTTGAGCTCATCTACAAACAGGTGAGTGCACTGGGCCCAGCTGCCTTAGCCTCAGGGACTGGGATTAGCTGCTTGGATAAAGCATCTCCCCAGTCTGCCTGATTTGCCTTGCACTGGCTCTGCCTCCCTTTCCTTTGGGTTCTTGCTCTGCCACCATCTGGTGGCCTTCAATGCAGATGGCTCATCCTTTTTGCAGGCTGATGAGGTGCCTGAGGAGCCAGCTGGCAGGAATGGCCAACAGAAAGCTAAGGGAGCTCATTCAGAGCTGTCTCCAGTGCCTCATGGAATGGGACAGGACCTCAAAGCAGGCCTGAATTTCTCCTCTACGGAGTGTGCCTTGATTGGTTGGGAGGCGGCACCACACACACAGACTTCCCCTTTCTTCCTATATAGAAACCTAAGGCTGTTGTCATGCTTTGCAGTTCACGTGGCCACCAGGAGGTGACCATGCCAACTCCAGTGTGACAAATGCAGGCAGGAGAGCAAGGAAGCACTGCTGGTGGTAGGCAGCCCAGGAAGGAGGGAGAGGCACTTCACAGAGCGGTTTAGCAAGCCGTTATGCCCTCTGTTGAAAGGCGTTTGGGGTTGGGATGCGCTGTGAGGGGAGGAGCAGTGTAAAGAGAGTGGGGCTTGGTCAGGTGTGGAAGAAGGGCAGCTGGCAAAGGGGTTGGTGGACAGGCCGGGTGAGTGGAGTTGCTAGTCTAGTTGCTAGTCCAACCCCCTGCAGTGCAGAAATCTCATGCTCTTCCTACTGAGCCTTCCAGATTGGAAGCAGACACTGTTCTGAATGCACCTCCTGCAGAACTGCAGTGGATGGTCTCCTCTGGGTCATTCTGGTGTGGCTTTGCATCAGGAGGAGTTGGATCATTCCTTCACTCTGGTGCAGAAACGCTCCAGAATTACCTATTCTTGGAAGGGGCTTATGGGAAGGAGCATCACAGGACCCTTTTTAACAATTCGTTTTTTTGCAAGCACCCTAGTGGTTCTCTCAAGACACGCTGTAGCATGTATGTGGGCACAGTTTGGGAACAGCTTCTTTGGGCCTCCTCTGCACCAGACACAGATGCATCCTGGGGACCATTTCTGCTTGACGACAACAACAACAATTTATTATTTATACCCATAGCTGTCAACTTTCCCTTTTCTTGCAAGGTATCCTATTCGGAATAAGGGAATTTCCCTTACAGAAAGGGAAAAGTTGACAGCTATGTTTATACACTGCCCATCTGGCTGAGTTTTCCCAGCCACTCTGGGCGGCTCCCAACAGAATATTAAAAACACAGTAAAACATCAAACATTAACAACTTCCCTAAACAGGGCTGCCCTCAGATGTCTTCTAAAAGCCAGATAGTTGTTGTATTTCCTTGACATCTGATGGGAGGATGTTCCACAGGGCAGGTGCCACTATCAAGAAGGCCCTCTGCCTGGTTCCCTGTAACCTCTCTCCTCGCAGTGAGGGAACCACCCAAAGGCCCTTGGAGCTGGACCTCAGTGTCCAGTGATGAAACCATATCCCCGAAGCCCCGTCTCAGGATATCTCTCTCAGCCTTGTGGCAGCTTTGCAAGCCAGGGCCGACGAGAATCCCTGCTGCCCTCTGAGCTCGAGGGGTGCTTGGCAGCCTCACCCTGTTTCCCTCATCTCCCCACAGGCAGCTGTGGAAATCCCTCAGTACATTGGCACTAGCCTTTTGGTAGAAGGCTCCACCGTCAAGAGGCCTCCGCTCCAGAGAAGCCCCGTGCCTAGCGACACCAGGAACAGCAGCGGGCCGCAGCCACCCAAGCCCAAGCTGATTTACCGGCGCAGTAACCAGGATACTCCACGAGCCCCCACCCCGTGCTGGGCGTCCGCCAACGGCAAGGTGACCGAGCCTGCGGCTCCTGGGAAGGAGAACAAAGTCCAGGAGAAGGCGCCCGGCAGCAAGGTCCCCGATTCGACGTCCGCAAGGTTCAAGCTGCCCAGCAAGCTCAACATAGACCCCCGCAACCGGAAAGTGCTGATGGCCCATAGCATGGCTACCACCACGGTCGTCCCGGGGGGCAAGTTGTCCGGCCCGGCTCAGCTCTGTGCCACGTCCAGCTCCCAGAGCCTAACCCCCCAGGAGACCGCCCTCCACCAGGCCAAGGATCCCAAAGGCACCAGCGCGGTGGCTCCGGTGCCCAGCAAGGCAGCCCCGATGCCAGGTAGGGAGCTGTGGCTGAAGATGCGGTCGCAGGAAATGGGTTCACTCCCCCTCTCTCCTGACCTGGCGGCCTCTCGCGCTCCCTTCTCTCCCGCCTACCCCGTGAGGCTCAGGGTGCAGCAGCACCTGCGGAACTTGATGCACAGCATTCCTGTGCCCCCAAATCCCCCATCCCCCCCGGGCATGGATTTAGCTTCGGCCACCGAACTCACTGCCATCAGAGCGTCTATGATCAGGAGGCGGCAGCAGAGGGAAGGCAGGAGCGCCCATTGACCCAGGAGCTGTCCTCGTTTGGGGCTTGTCGCCGCAGGCAGGAATCATGCTACATATATATAAATAGATATATATATATTTATATGGTCTGGGCAGCACTTTTAACGTGGGGTTGTATGGAGAGGGAATCATGTTTTCTTAAGAGCTAGACTCTCTATTCCAATAAAGGACTTTAAAGGAACGTTGGCCACAGTGTGTGATGGCAGGGAGTGGGCCACAGGAGGTGGTCGGATGAACCACCTTTGGCATTTGTGTGGAGGGCAAAACTAAGGCTCCGTTTGCTGGGGGCAAGGCGGGCTGGGAAGTGCTAGGAGCCAAGAGCAACACAGGGACTAAGGGAGGTGGAGAGAAACCATGATATGGAAGGAAGAACTTTGATTCCAAGGACACCCGGGAGGCAGAGAAGGTTATCAGAACCAGGATAGAAACAGTTTCCCATGAGTGTACAGTGGTACCTCAGAAGTCGAGCAGAATCCGTTCTGGAAGTCCGTTCGACTTCCAAAACATTCAGAAACCAAAGTGTGGCTTCTGATTGGCTGCAGGAAGCTCCTGCAGCCAATCAGAAGCCCCGTCGGATGTTCAGGTTCCAAAGAACGTTCGCAAACCGGAACGCTCACTTCTGGGTTTGTGGCGTTTGGGAGCCAACATGTCCGAATACCAAGGTGTTAGGGATCAAAGATATGACTGTATTGAGGATCATTTGCCTTCTTTGAAATGGATGTTTTGGGACGGGCCACACCCACAATGGCAGCCATTTTGCGAATGGGTTCTCACCTTAGCCCCCCTGTTGGCAGCCATTTTGTTTCTTTCTCGGTACATTCCCAATGTGCCCCCCCCCCCAGAACCCAAAAGTTAATGACTCCTGATATAGGGATTGCTTGGTTCCAAGCCCACTGGAACAGAGCGGGCTGAATCTCAGACAGAGGAAATTATGT